>NC_090933.1:803477244-804102244 GCF_040938575.1 Ambystoma mexicanum
ACAGTATACACCACTAAGTAGCTCTGACCAAAAGCACTGACAGCACAATAATGCGCAACTGTGAAGGAGTGACTTAACTTGTGGCATCAGCAGCAAAGAAAGAGGAATTGGATTTAAAGTGAAGGACTTATATGGGGGTGGGTCTTTGCCCATTGGTCACCTACAGGGTATGACCTATCCTCCATCTTGTATTGGGGAGTTCCCCTACTTGGACTTTAAAACTCTGTTTTTCAGTTTTCTGTGGTTCAAACTTTGGTTTGAAAAGTTTTTCTTTGCTGCTGTGGTTGTCAGGAGTAAAGAATGTTTTGCATAATATGAAGTCTCCTGTCTTATCATAGAATAGGTTAAATGTCTTCAAAACAAACCCAAAACGCGTTACCCATTGCCAAATGATCTGAGAACTCAATTGGTCACCGTAGACTGGACTCAAAGGTAATAACGAAAACATGCAAAGGTAACAACTAGGTTGATGTGATATTTTCATTTCTACCTCTCATTGCCTTTTCTTCTTAGCCTCCTCATGATTTCTTTCGTTTTGTCCCATTTCTTTTATTGCAAAGTCTTCCAAATCCAGTTCTTTACTCTTAAGAACCCCGACTCTTTCAATGTACACTGGTGCCTCTTAGAAGCGGGATGGTCATACATAAAGGAGGGGCTGAGTCAACAAAAGAAAGGCGTGGTAAAGGGCTCCTGGAAGGAAGCAGAGCCTCTCAAAGGTAAGTAGTGGGACGAGGAAGAGGGACGTGGAGGTTATATGCTTTACAATTGACTATTTGGACCAATGTTTCCACATTTTATTGTGGGAGGACCCTGCATAGACTACTTAAATTATTTGGGCTTGCTCACAAAGTGTAATATGTGGCCACTTTGGAAAACCCTTCTAGGGCCACTCGTGGCTCCCAGTCCACCTCTGATGTTAAGCGGAACAGAACTGTGACAAACAACCTCTGAAAATTATAAGTGACTTTGCACAAAAGAAGTCCGAAGTCACTTATCATAGGTGTACATGGAAACGATGCAGAGCAGAAGTTTGGAACAACGATCAATAGAGATCACAAGTTCGCCCAGGTTTGCATGTGTGAGATGCTACTCCAAATCAGGCTTTCTACTTGTAGGTGTAATTTTGAAGAAAAAAAAATGGCTACAAGTATGAGAGCCGATTGCTCAGGGCAACATGCTCTGCTTTCAAACAAGACTACACTAAGCAGCACAAGTACAATACCCAGTCCTGGTCCTGCGTTTAGAGGCCAGGGTCCTACATGAGGTGGGGTATAAGAAACAATTTTATAGAAAGCATGAGGCTAAATGCCAGCATTCTCTGAATTTATCACACCTGAACAATGAGAGCTCTTGTCTGATTCCAATGAAACATTTCTTGAGCTATAGTATTGTCTGGCAAATAAATTAACCTTTATGCATTTATAAGATACTCAGCAACCAAATATGTGTTCGTTCTGCTTAGTCTGATATATGTGAAATGGTCTATACATTTTAAAAATGAGACAAGCTAATATCTGGTCTGTGTCAGAGTGTTAACGAGTGCTTACTCACTGTGGAATTGCAGGAAGCACTGGTCTTTTTTCTGTGGCTGCCGTGCTTGCTGTGTGAAGGAGGAGCCTACCATTTAAAAACCCTTCCGACAAGCGGAGAGGCGTAGACAGGGTAAGGCCTGAGCGGGCAAGGCCCACCCAAAATCTGTAAATAGCCACTGAGCTGCGCAGTGCGGGCATTCACAGATGTTAATGACACTGTGGTGGGCCCAACTACATAAGCTTCAGACCCCACTTGTTAGACAATCCTCGCTACGCCTCTGGACAAGCGTAGTGTGGCAGACTTTGTCAGAGTGTTTACGAGTGTTCACGGGTGGCATCCAGTGACTATATATGCTTG
Organism: Ambystoma mexicanum; assembly: GCF_040938575.1. Lineage (NCBI taxonomy): Eukaryota > Metazoa > Chordata > Amphibia > Caudata > Ambystomatidae > Ambystoma > Ambystoma mexicanum. The sequence continues at coordinate 803,479,135 of NC_090933.1, forward strand.
CAGGATTCTTTATTCTGAGGGCCTAACGACGAGCGGTACTTGCGTGATCTACATGAGCGAGTGGTAAGCACGTCAAGTAACTTGACGGGTTTTGTGTGTGACTGCTTTGTGACTGCACTTAAACGTGACGCTTTGCCCACAAGCTTAATTCTTCATACCCCACGGTGCCTGGAAAGGCTACAAGAAAAAATAAGACATATAATCTAAGGAAAGGTAAACCGTATGATCTGCAAGCGGGTACCTCTAAAAATGTAAGTGGGGAAGTGCACGAAGGGGCAGTCCTTGTAACCACAGTGGATAAAGGCCAGGTTAGAGAAAACAGCCTGCCGATGCAAACAGTAGTGCCACATGGCAAAATGTGTGCGTTTTTTCACCGGTGTGAGGAGACACCCGTAGTGGAGGGACGTATGTCTTTCGTAAGGATTGAGGAGCTGGATAATCAAAAGCGTATGGAGGGAAACAAAGGCCCTAACTCACAGGAACACTTCGATATTGAGAACAATTCACTATTGGAACTCTGCTATGCATTGCAAAGTCAAGCACAAAATGCTGAAAAGGAGTTGCAGAGAGGGGCCATCTCCAGGAGTGAGCCAGTGTTGGAGAGTAGTATACAGACTCCTCTACTAACCACCCCCATCCCAAGACATTGGCCTCCTCACCAAGATCTCCTCTAGCCCAAACTTGATTTTTGAATCTGAGGAAATAGGTGTGTTGCCGGTTGTAGTTTTGGCTTAAGCTCTCAAAAAAATGTATCAAAAGTTGATTCCATCATAGCCCCTGGAGTTTTACATTTTGCTTTGAAAACACTATTACAACTCTGTGATTGCCTACATGAAAACCTGAAAAAACAGGGTAACTGTTTGTACTCGAGAGTAGGGCAGATTGATTGAAAAGCTCCTGGTCACACAGGAGGGGGATGTACAGTGAACACGATAGCCCAGAGTGTGATGTTAAAACCCGGAGGAAACGGGGACACAGCTGAAAACTACTTCATACAAAAGGATGAAACACGATGGAAATAGGGTCATGGTAGGAGAAGATCTTGATCTCCCATTAAATCTGACCATTAAATCCCCCTCTGTCTTGAAATCAAAGAAAGCAAGAAAAAGTAAGACAAGGAGGAAAAGAGTGGTCAAGTCACTGAGTACACTTACGAGCTGGCTAATTATGGGAAAAGAGGACAAAATTGACAGTCGCGATCCTTTGGCTGCGGATAACGAGAACAATGTGTTGTCTAGTTCAGAGGATTCCTCGCTGGCCCCTGGGGAGCAGGCACTGAAAAGGCGAGTGGCGTCAATAAGGCAGGAACAAGGGGGCAGGGTCCAGTGTGCCACCCGCCGTATTGTCTCTGAAGGTCCAGTGGCCTCTGCTTCTCACAAGCCTATGATTGTCATTATAGGGGGTGAACTTGCAAAAAACCCTGGGGCTTTTATAAATCAATCAGAACTATTGTCCACTTTCTCTAAAATCCCTACTTTGAGAGTGTTGCAATCATGGGACTTCAAATGTATTGAACCCCTGAGAAATGCGTGTGACATGGCTACTAGAATTCATTATCATATGCCAGAAACGGCAGCTTTAGGACGGTCATCTAAAACATTGTTTATTTACTTGGGCTTTGTCCTTGACAAGGATGTGCAATTGACTAAGCAGCCGGATGCTGTGTTAAGTGTAATTGTAAGCAGCAACCAATCCAGGTGGTACCTCCAAAAAGACTGGAGAATGGCCATAGTAAACTTGGCATCAAACGGGGTTGGGAGTGGCTGAAAAGTGTACTTCCACCCCTGAGTGACCCCAAAAATTGAATTGTTAAGACCATTAGCTGGAACACGAGAGGACATGCTCATTTTCTGTCAAATCGTGGTCCTCTAAAGAACATTACTGATTCCAACATTTTTGCCTTGCTGGAGACTATGCTATGTGATGTGTTTTTGTATGGTTGGGTATCGTATTCATCAATTGTTAGCGTAAAAAGGGCTTCATGATCAACCTAGTGGAGGGTTGATTATAGGAATAACTAACAAATGCCCTCCAGTACGATTGTGCCCCTCGAATTGAGGGGAAATGTACAAGCAGTTGAAGTGAATATAACACACAGAAATGGAGTCTGGCATTTACTAATGATCAATATCTATGATCGTCCAGGTCTGAGTATGGATGTGGAGATTGTAGAACATATAGAAGCTATTTTGATACAATGGTCTAAAGATTGGGACTCTGAACTTGTGATCTTGTGTGGAGATTGGAATGCCAGATGTGTGGACAGAGTGATCCTCCCCCAGTATAGCAACATTGGGGGTAGGTGGTGCATGTACCATAAAACCGCTAATCAAAATAACTAGACCTCGAGCTCATGTGTGTAAAACCGTGTTCATGATACAAGACCGTGACACTATTCCAATTAGGAAGGAAAACATCGATTTCCTATTTCAATTGTAATAAATAACATATAAATGCTATTAGCCACATCCATGTAGTACATATAAAATCTTATTAATACAATACATATAGTTAAAAAATCATTGATTCAAAGCACAAAAAAAATCAACCCTTCACGTAGATAAAGTGACTCGTGCTTCACAGTGTGGATTTTGATCTCAAAGAAAAAAGATCAAGAATTAATTGACTCGACAACAAAGGAAACATTTACAAACACACACACAGCAATGTAAACATTCTCAATACAAAGTAGTGGTCAACAGTAGTAATTGAATCTACACAATCTCTAACATACACAAAAAACCTATTACATGCAATCATTAAAAACAGATCTAGGGACAACCCAACATGTTTCTTTCCTTATAAACAGTGTAGAAAATCTCTGAAAATTCTTCAGGGGTTAACAACTTCCTCTGTTGTCTGTGTCAACACCTTTCCCAACAGACACAGATATATTAATGTGAGTTACTGAGGTTGCCAGTCCTCAGGCCAATTAATGGGCTGTAAAGTGGTATAAGGTGAAGAAATTAATGCTTCCTCATAATCTAATTTGTTAGAAACAGCCTTCAACCGAATCTGTATGTGACTGGTTTCCCGTTCTAGTGAGTTTGTGCCACAAGATTACAATAATTAGTCAGAAGGCAGAACTTCTCAACAAAGCTGTTAGTGCTCCTGTATCTGAAGACAGTCTTTAGTCTGTGTTCACAGCAAAATCGCTCATAAAACCTCTAACCATCACGGGCAACAGTGGTTGGCATTCCTCAGAGATTGGGGAATCCTAAACTGCCACACCAAGGGGGATCGGCCATGAGGCTGCACTTGGATTGAGGGCAAAAAGCAGGCCACCCTAGATTGCACGGCTGGCAACAACGCATTGCTAGAATGTGTAGAGGATCTGGTGATTCAGCGAACTAAGTACAGTGACCATGCAATGGTCATTATGGGATTGGAGCTAGATCCATAGGGACCTTTCACTGCTAGATGTGGGAATATTTCTAAAAACCCAGCTAGATATCATATAAGCTGGATGGGTAGTCAAGTGCATAAGTTAGGACAGTGTTTGTTTGAGGATGGTAATTTGAAGTGGATTCTCGCTTCTGATCGTCTGGCAATAGAGATTGAAGATTAGCTTCACCTGTGGGCATATAGAGTGGGAACGGTGCAGTCAAAAGTTGAATATTGTCAAGTAAAAAGAGTGGTAAACTCTTTGATGTTAATATATCGCATACTAAGCGCTAGATGCACAGGGTGGTGCGGAAAGCTCAGTTTGGTATGGGCCATTGTATGGAATTACCCTTTATTGTGAAATGAATCAAAGGGAAATACCATAGATGTCTATTGCATTACAAAGGATCTGCGAGAAAGAGTAAATGGCAGAACTTTGTGAGAGTCATGTGTAACCGGAACTGCAGGGCGGTTTGGCGCTTATCTGTGAAGGGTGGCAGGAAAGTAAAAACATTGATAAACCCCATTGCAGCAGACACTTGGGTGAGACACATAATGGTGACTAAGACTGATATGGCACCTATTGGGTCGCTTGGTGAATGGAGGATTGAATCTTGGGAATTGAGAATGAGACCTGAAGAAATTGAAATGGCTATTTGTAATTTGAAGGAATCATGGGCCCCTGGCCCTAATGGGTTATCAAATATGATCATAAAAAAGAGATCCAAAGAATTGGGTTTATATTTTACATCATTTGTTTAGTAAAGTCTGCGAGGAATGGAAAATTCCAGATCATAGTTACAAATGATATTGATTCCCGGCTACAAAAAAGGTACCAGCAGTAGTATTGAGAATTATAGACTCTTGACACTTTTAGATATGACAGGAACTATTTTGAATCCTTTGTTCTAAAAGAATTGCAGAAATGGGGTTCACAGTGTGAGGTATTATATCCTTTTCAGACTGGTGTTTGAGCTGGTTCATCCTCAACTCACAATATTAGGGCACTAGATGCATTGATTCACGGACCCAGGAGCAGGGGTGAAGGCCAGAATTGGACATCTCTATATACTACCTTTGTAGATTTTAAATCGGCTTTCAATTTAGTAAACAGGAATTTTCTATGGGGTGAGTTATATAGGCTGGGCTGACCCTCTGGCTACTGCAAATAATCACAAAATGACATACTAATAACAAGGCTTGTGTGCATTTGAATGATAGTGGTAGTACCATGGAGTAGGTGCCGGTAAACAGGGGAGTCAAACAAGGATGTGTTTTGGCTCCCTTATTGTTTAACCTATACCTTGTGGATCTACCTTTGCGTCTGAGAAAGAAGGCATCCTGCCCTCTTAGATTGGGGGACTCTTTATTCCCAGCAATGTTTTACACCGATAACCTGGTACTATTCAACCATACTTCATCAGGAATACGCAGTATGGTTAATGAACTGCCCAAATATGCTGAGGAGAACAACCTGAAGTTAAATTTAGACAAGACGAAGGTTATGGTCATCTCTGGGAAAAAGATAAATAGATCTCTAATAAAGACTACTCTTGGAGGATTGGAACATGTGGAGAATTATCTTCATTTGGGTCTAGACATGAGAAATGATTGGAAGTATGGTCATATCATCGAGGCAAAAACTAGGAAAGCTAAATGTGTAATTGCGCAAGCTTGCAAATTTGGGGTGGAAAATTGAGGGTTTTTGTTAGATGGTGCCCTAATGACATATAGGCAATGTTATTGCCCGATGATATTGTATGGTTTGGATGCCCTTTCCATGCAAGACTTCACCTGGTTAAGCAGGTTGGAGAGTGCATATTGGCGCAAGTGTTTAGGGTTGCCTCATTCTGGTCAATGAAATTCTTAAGACTTGAATTGGGACTTAGTTTTTCAGGTGGCTTGACACTTAAGAGAAGGAGTGAGTTATATAGAAAATCAATACTGACCCTAGTTCTCCCTTATTGGAATAGTTGGGTAAGCACATGGAGAGTGATACATCCCAGAAAAGGAAATCTTTTAGAACATTGAACATGGAAGTCTTTGAGTACATCAACTGGAATCAAAGGCTATCAGAAGGCATGTACCATGCAACAACTAACTCAGTATTTTCTAAGAAACTTGAAGTTTGGGATTTGGTTAATACTTACAACCATGTATCTACACTTAAATCAAAAAGGCGCAGCCATATGTAACATTTTTAATCAGGCAATTCTGGTAAATCAGGTAGCTGCAGGATCTGTTCAACTATCGCCACAAGCAGCCTCCTTATCACAGGGCCATTTTAAGGATCATGCTGAATAGTAGGTTTGTTGACACTACGCCCAGCAAGAGCAGGATAAGCTTGCAGAATAAAAACGAAAACAGCAAGAAGGAGCCTATGGGCATCTTCATTTGTCAGAACCATAGACTCAACCAAACAATTGCGTTGTATGAAAAGAATCAGCGTATTGTTCACGCTTCCAATCTCTTATCAGATTTTGCCGTTCAAACATATCCACAACATGTCAACACCTTTCTAAAGTCTGTTTTTCAAAGCCAGTGCAGCAACCCCAACAAGCAGACCACCGCGACAGACCTTCACTGCTGCCATTCCGACACTGCTTGGTTCCCTTCTCCTGCTTGACAGAAACAGCCCAGTGACTTATTTTCCCAGAGGTGGTCCATCCTCATGGGGAATCATTGAGTAAAGCTGAGAAACTCTACAACTTCGCCTTCTAAGGCACCCAAGGTACTGGGTCCATCCAAGAGTCCTGGATTCATCTTGGGCCTGCTTCCCAGTTACTTCGAGGTGGTGAGATCTGTAGAATCAAAAGCAGAAAATTAATGAACACATAAGGACAGGGCATTTACACAAAAGCAAAGTATAACTTGCCTTTTTTACAGGTCGGGGATCAACACACAGAATTGCATTCTTTAAGGAACCAAGAGTAGGATGCGGGCACAGGGGTGTCATGGTGGTTGGTAAAGACATTTATTAACCAAAGTAAAAGGGGGGGTTGGAGGAAATCCTATCTCTCCATATCTCTTAGAGGGGTTTCCCTGCCTCAATAAAACAAAACGGTGTCTCTGTCAGAATGTCCAAAGTAAAGTTCTCCATCCTGTGTCCAAATCCTCACCTGACCCTTGAGCTTCTTCAGGTATTGTAAAATTCACACTCTCAAGGGGCATGGATCTTCCCCTTTCCCAGATTTCTACAATTCACAGTCTCAAGGGGGTTGACTCTCCCTTGAGTTTTCACAGATTCTCACAATTCCCAAATTTCCATAAAGTCAAGGAGCAGCTCCACTTCTCTAAGCTTCTTGACAGAACCAGAGGAAAATGATTCCCTGGTCACAATATGTCCCACTGCCAGTTCCAGGTGATTGACTCACTTCTCCTGTATTCTAAACACTCCAGAAAAGTCAACAAGTGTGATTGTGTGTCTGTCAGTCTGGCGCACTCTCCTATTACGCTTTTAATTATTTGGATCAACACAATTGGGTACAGGTCCCAGACACGCAATCCTTCTGCTTCGTATACTCTCCAGCCAGTACTTTCTTGGCTTGCTCATATGTGTTTGGTTGCGGGTCCCAGACTCGCAATCCTTATGCCTGGTATATTCTGCTGCCAGGTCTTCCTGTCAATGAACAAACTTTCCTTCTTTCTCAATCTTGAATAGTTCCAAGATTTGATATTTGTTTCTTTTATGCATTGGGTCCTCAACCGGTTCTCATTTGCCTTTTTTTCTCTCAACACATGTCTTGGCATCCCAGCTCCCCTGTTTGGGCTCACCCAGTTCATTCAATGCTGTTCTAACAGCACGCAATACACACCACAAAGCGCCCCAGCATACCAACTTCCCTCTATGGTCACACTGGCTTCACACGGCAGCTTCCTTGAATCTCCCATTGGCTTGCTCCCTTGCCCGACAGGCATCCCATAAGCTCTCTGGTTCCCAAGATGCCTAGGTCTTCACATTTTCGACCAACGGTTTGGTCCTCTGTGGAAATAGTTAACCCACCCCACAGCTGGCTACCTCAACAAGTCCCATCTTTTAAGCTAGCTTATAACTGTTAGACTAGTGTTTAACCTTCCTTTAGATACAGTTTATGAACATATTCCTGCTTTAAATCAGTACGAGGGAATATGTGCACAACTAATGTGTGTGTTGTGTGCAATACTGTATCTTTATGTGTTAACAGTGTCACTTTGTTCTTTGCTTTTCATAAAATGGTTAAAATATGATGTAATATTGACCACACAAACAGTACTAACACACCATTGATTCAGACGTTGGTATTGTGATCAAGTACTGTTAATAGCATTATGCTATCCACACTCTGTTCATTTGCTGAAACGTGAATACGATAGATGTATGCCCAGTCAGAGGGCATAACCTGCTAAATAAAGCAGATTTTTTAGCATAAAACTGTTGCCTCAAGATATGTGCATGAACCAAAATCCAGAGTAAACTATTACATGATGGGATACTTAGCTTATGTTTTGATGCTTGAATACACAATAATAACTGATACAGCACAGTAGACACCCAAATTGGATAGTAGTGTCAACTAATTGATATGCGGTTGGAGCCCCCCCTTTGTTTTCCACTAGGTGTTCACTCAGCAGCTTTGTCCACTCACAGCATTCACAGAGTGAACCTCCTGCTTTAGAATTTCTTCTGCTGGTGCCTCCATGAGTTTTCTAGTTCCACACAGCAGCTTGCTTCCATTGGATTTTCCGACTTGCGTTGGGAGTAGTGAGACTCCATCTTTTCTAATGTTTGGTGCTTTTGAGCGTCCCAGCACTTATCCGATCCTCCCAACAACTAGAGCATGTCTCGTGCTTCTCAGCCTCAGCAATCTTCATCGCTCTAGTCCTCCACCTCGTCTCCGTATTGTCAGACATTTTCAAATAAGCATATGACAGAACATTTCTATTAGTTATGACTGGATGTTCTTGTGTAACATAACAATTTGCTAAGGAGGAATGGGGAGTTCAGCGGTTGTTGTCAGGATTGAAGGAAAAAGGGGGATACCATGTTCTGCCTAGCAAGTCCACTTCACTCCCATGAGGATCGTCTCCTCTCATGTGATCCTCCCTCAGATAGCCATTCCCACGGTCAGTATAAGATAGATTCTGCTTTTCCCTGGCCAAATGTAGAGAGAATTTCCCCAGGGAGGCAGTGATGACGTTGCTAGATTCATCAACACGATCACTCTGAAAAGTATTCTGCCAGTATTCAAAAATAATTTGCCTACATTTCTATACTTGTAGTTTAAAGTTAAAACAGTGTTTAGTAAATGGAGTGTTTTTTTAATAATGTTACCAGTTGGTGCATTATTACTGAACTAAGTATAACTGTTGGACAACATAGAACTTCATATATTACGTTAACGATTTGAGCAGAATTCCATAGTACAAACTGAGTCTTATTTATTTGTAAATATCCACCTAACTTTCTATCCTTTCTATTTTCTATTCTAACTGCCTCCAAGTACCACGATTCAAACTCTCCACTATCCGAGGACATAGCTTCCCAGTCAAGGCTGCGCAACTATGGAACTCCCTACCTCCTGGTAATAGAGAACCTCAGTCCTTCTCTAAATTCAGACAAAATCTAACTAACTGGCTAAAAGAAAATGATAAATAACCATCTGATAACCATTTATGTATACCCCATGCATATTGATTCGCCTACCACTTGTTAGTCCCTTGGGACCCTGTTGTGCTCTGATCATTTTACTTTAACTCTACCTGCGCATGCAATTTACATTGCATACATGCCGATGTACCTCATGTGCCTACTGCAGGTACCAACTGCTGCCCAGGCACTTTGTGCTCCCTGTAATCATATTGTATATATGCCTATGTATGTCATGTACTTATTGTTGTCCATGTACCTATTGTTGCCATATCTATTGTTGCCCATATATTGCATGTACCTATGTAACCAAGCTGAACATATCCTTGTATCCTGCACCCTGATGCCCCAGAGTCTGGTGTGCATTATAAATAATAAACTAATCTAAACTAAACTATCCTATAATAAAAGAACTGTGTTAGCACATAACATAGTGTGTAGATAATCCTTTGCGGGGGCTTTGGGATTCACAGTAACTAATAAGCAGCCTGCATCACCTCCCTTGAGTCTCAGCCATGGCTGCTCGCCCATTGCTACCCTTTGAGAGCCTTTGCTGGGGTGCCTTTGTGCCTCTAATCCATCCATATAGTGGATAGTAGAACAGAAACTCCTTCAAGTCTTTACATGGATCCAATGATCAGTAGTAAACAAAGGTTCTGCTCAATACAAACTGCTCTTGTCAGTCTATCAAAAGTTCCTCAAAATTCCCCAAAGTTCAAATAAAGTCTCAACTAAATTCCCAAACATCTTTAGGTGGAGGGATATGTTCCATATCACTTTCCACCAACTTGGTCGAACTTTCCACACAATGTGCTTTTCACTCTGCTTATTGTGCCCCTGTGGCTCCTTTGGGTCCTCTGACCCAATATCTCATTTAGTTCTTTAGGGTTCCTATGACCCGTTTCTGCTTCTGTCTCTCTTAGTTTTCTTGGGTCCCTGTGACCCTTCTCAAGGTTTGTGCTGCTTGGATTTCTTGGGGTCCCGTAACCTTTCTCCTTGTCTCGTTTTCTCTCTTCTCTCAGGTGCATGGGGCCCTTGGATGGTGCTAGGGCAGTCCATCCCTCTTCTCCACTAGTTCTCTCCTTGCTTCTCCTCCCTCTGACCCAGGCAATCCACGTACCTGCTGTGCTATGCTGCTTGCTTCAGTGAGGCTCTGTCTACCAAGCAACAGCGGCATTTTACACTGCTTGCTGCTCTTCCACTCTGGATGCTAGTGGTCTTTGCGTTCTGCTCATCTCAGCTCTCTCTCTCTCTCTCTCTCTCTCTCTCTCACTGGCTCTTGGTCTGAGAGCAGAGGACCCAGTCCTCCCTTCATCCCAGGACTCATCATCTGTTTGCAGGCTCCGGGTCCACCACGTCCTGTAAGTGGTTATGCCTCCAGGTCCTGTCTGCTCCGTGTGGCGTCTGCCTTTCCGGCCTTGCATGCTTCCTTGTTTGGTGTATGGCATCCTCTTGGGTCCACCTCCTTTCGGCTGCAGCCAGCACCACTGGTCTGTGTGGTTCCTCCCCTTGCCAAAGGTCTCACGTCTGAAACTCACCACAACATTTTGTTTTTCCTCCTAATTTCAAGGATGGTTAGCCCATTATTCTGGCTCCAATATTCAGAAAGGTTGTGTTGTTCACCACAGGTTTGTCAAGCATGTAGAAAGTTCAGCATTACCTTGAGCCAAACAAATATGTTTTTTCAGTATTTCTTATTCCCAGGTAGACCCATAATACCTTGGGTGTAAGGAGTTCCCCATGGGAATTGGAGTCCTTGCTCCCTAAAGAGGAATCACTCCCAGGGAAGTCCCGCTTTCCCAAACCCCTAGGAGGGTTTTTCTCAGCGGGCTCATCTCCCAAACCTCAAAGAAAGGGAAGAAGCAATCAATTCTCCAGATGCATCACAATGCACCACAATGTGAAAATATTTAACCCAAAGGAATTCTATTCTATTATGGTAGTGGGAACATAAATTGATTACTGGTGTTATAATGTTTGGTGCAGCTGCCCAGTCACAAAAAATAAAATGAAAAATACCTGTGAATAATGATGGACAACGATTTGCCAATGGGTTCCCAGTTATCTGTGGTAGTGTAGAAGGGTTTTTACAAATGGAATATTATGAAGAAGATTTGGTCCTTTTATACATGTTCCCTATCCGGTGCAAGAGGTTTTTTTTTTCCTATCACACCTTGTGATTGCAATTTCAATTACACAGGCCCTCATTCAAGGGCTTGTAACAAACCAAACCCAAACAAGGCTCTCCCAATTAATTATTTATGTTCCTTTGATAACGACACGTGTAGGCTCAGTCTAATGGTGTTGTATGCCACAATCTCATTCCCGCCCTCCCCTGACAAAAAACAAGCTATTGTAAGGGTGCAGGAGAAGCAGGCTTACACAAAGGTGGCATGATTAGGCATAAAGACTTTTATTTAAATCAGAGGGCAAGAGAACATCTATCTGTCCCTATTCCTAGGTGGAGTTTCCCAGCATCAACTAAAGAACTAAGGTGATTGTCAGGATGTCTGTCAAAGCAAAAGTGTCCAATGTCCTGCGCCAAGAAATCCTTACTTCTGCCCCTTCCACTAGACACTAAAGAATAAGGCAGTACTGTTCTGGTCCAAGGAGAATGGCTCCCTTCTCCTAGGTTATGTTCAAAGTTTTGCACAATGCTTTGTTAGTGGGCCAAGAGAATGCCTCCCTCCTCCTGGCATCGAGTCTCAGACAGCCAGGGGAATGACTCCCTTCTCCATGCCACAAAGTTCCAAACAATATTGTCTCGATAAGCTAGGCGAATGTTTCCCTTCTCATGTCACTTGGTCTCAGTCTCAGATAGCCCGGGAGAACGACTCCCTTCCCCAGGCCTGTTGTCCTTTCTCCCAGTCCAAGTTACCAGGATAATTACTCCCTTCTCCTGTTAAATTTAGAACAGTCTCTTACAACCCGGGAGAATTACTCACTACCCCATGTCTTCTCTTATTGGACTTCACATCTACAACACCCAACTCTGAGTGTTAGGAGGGTCCACGACCCTGGCTTCTCTTCCTCTTTGGTTTGGCCCACTTGGTTCACTTCCCTGCTAAGTACTACCACGAGTAAAATGACTCATATCCCTCTCTTGGTTTGGCTCCTGAACTCTGCTTTCTCTCTCAGTGGGTTCATCCCCACCACTGTTGTGAGGGACTCTCCCTCTCAAGTTCTATTTGTAGCACATGGGGTCCTCGACCCTTCCATGGTGATTAACGGGCTTCATTTTTACCACTGAAATTAGGAGGAGAAGGCTTGTAGACTTTCTGGCCCTGCTGTGCCACCCAAGCATTGTGGTTGCAAAGGGGCCTAGGGACAACTGCATGCACCCTCTTGGAAAGCCACCCACGTCCCTTGTGGGTCTCTGTGGCTGCTCTTTAACTTCTTGAGGGCTTCAACGAGTCACTGGGGCTTCCTGGGATTGCGGGTATTCCATTTGGCTTCTCTGGCATATTGCTTTCATTTCGGCTGTGCAACAGTGTTCCCAACTGTCTTCTGTTTTCCCTCCTCCTTTCAACACTGCTGGACACCGGTCTGCTCCTACAGACCTCATGATCATTGGACGTGGCGACTGGTCCTTGGAGTTCTCTCCTTCCGGATCAGCAACTCAGGTTTGTATCTCCTGCGTTCAGTGCGCTGCACACTTGCTGTCCTCCACAGCTGCCCAAGACCAAGTGTTAGTCCATTTTTGTATAAGGCTATGAGGCTCTCATGATCACTCCTCTGCAGAAGCCTATAGCATACCTGCTTCTTCCCTGGATAGCTCTTTATGGCTCCTGAGGGCCACTTCTTCTCAGTTCTTGCATAACTGGTGATCCTTATGTGCTAGTTCTTGAGTCAGCTACACTGTTTGTATTGTCATTAGTCGTCTTCATCTCAGTCTTGTTAAGGAAAAGATTATAATTAAGTAATCAGTCTAGCGTAGTCTTCTTAACAGCATGACCAACAGACTTAAAAGGACTGATATCGCAGTGGTACATATTAGCATGGCTAAAGCAGCTCCTTATAAACAATCGGGTCTCCACAGTGAAAGAATAGCAAGGCTCAGTCATGGGATGATAATTATTACACATAGAACAGCCTGGTGGTGTTATCGGATTGTGGGCTTGAGGGTTAGCGAGGCCATGCCTCAGAACCAACCCCTTACCCCAAAATGGATGTGCTGTAATTGTCAGCTTGGGTGCTTGGGAGTTAAAGGGGCCATGTCTCAGACCTGTGACCTTTTCCCCAGGAGGGGAGTTCCTCCCGATGAGGTCCTCTCACATGTTACCACTCTGAGGGGGACTTCAGGTTAGCGGCTGCACCTCCCTGGCCTCATGAAAAGGGGTTGCCACCTAGGGAGAAGTGACAACAACCGAAGGATCGTCACACGATGCTGCAATAAAATATTCAATTTGCTTTAATTAGACCAGATAATACATTTCAGGTGTCTCGGTACCCTTAATACAAAATAAATGCACCTGAAATTCTGTTGCCAGAAACACGTAGAATAAATCGCAATCACATTAATACATTGCAAATTATTCTATCTTTCCTTGCACAATTACATTCCAGTTCAATATGCAATATTCATTCAAAAATAACGCAGACACTTTTGTCGGTGGGTGGATATTCAATCAGAAGAAAAACATTACAGGTAAAAGTAAATCAAAGCACCATTTTCATTTGACATTTCAAGAGTTTTGGAAAACAAATGTCAATTCAATGTTTTGAAATGTCACACAATCTCTAAGTTGGATAATCACAATGGTGAACAAATGAACAAGTACCTCATTTATGGGTCTTGGGTATTCATATAGCAAAACACCTTGTGGGTCCTTTTATGGTCTGCCAGGATGGGGAACTAGGAAGAAGACTCCAGGCACACATCATGTATGCTTTGCTTTTGTTATCTGGGGAATGTCAGTGCCTTGTAAAGGCATAGCGGGAGAATGACATGGCATATACATTTCTGTGTTACTCTCTCACTGCTCCTTCAAAGAGCACCGTGCTTTCTGCCAGCATGTACTTTCATGCTGGTGAAAAAAGCAAAGGATTTCTATGGAATCCTCCTGACGTTGCCCCTAGTAAAATCAGGTGAATTCCATCAGAATCCATTGTAAATGTGGCCTGCAAATTGTATTTTCTGGCAGAATTTACATTTCTTTCAAATCGGATTGGAAAAGTCAAGGTGATTTTCTTAATAGTGATCTTTCCAATGTTTTCTCTTCAGATTTCCACTCCATTGTGGAAAAATCAAAAATTACACAAAAGTGACCATTGGCACCTAAGTGCAAATGGACATGCTCCCCAGCCCCCACTAGTTAGGAGGGTTGTAAAAATATCACCCTTGACTTTGTGTGTGTTTCAAATTTCAATGCAGCCAAAAGGTGTAATTTTTAAATGACAATGTATATCCTAGGGGAAATCAAGGGGTGAAATCAACCATTGAGAGGATTCTGATTGAGGTTTTGTTACCTTCCCATCATCCACTTTTCTAGTGCCTTTAAGAACTACTAAGTAAGGTAATTCAAGACTTCTTTTTAAACTATGGCCATGACAGGCAGACGACGTTTCATCGCTGTTGGTCTGTAAGATGTGCAGGCCACCGTAACTTACACAGTCAGATATGTGTATGCCTCTTGGAAAACCGAGGGCATAATACATTTCAATTAAGCCGAAACAGGCACAACCGGCACTGTATAAAAATCGTATGGAGAAGTATTTTTAAGTATTCTTTCAAGGCATCAATTTACTTACTTCCAAGGTTTCTCTGGTGGAGAAAATGCAGCAGGACTCTGCATAGGTGTGTCACTCTATCTTCCAGAAGGGCCGCCTTTTTCCTTCTAATAAATTGTCAGCCTGTCACCATATGGAATCCTTGGAAGTCGTACTAGAAATTCTGCCTTTATACTCCTAATGTTTCCCAAATCTCCCCTTGTCTGCACAGATGTGGCCCTTTTAAAAGGGATATGTTATGCAATTATTTTCTATGCATTGTTTATTTTGATTGGATATGCAAATTGCAGAGCAGTTCAACAAATGACACCCCCTGCACCCGATGGTCTAAAAGTGTGAGAATCCTTTGGGGATCGTTTGATTTCTGCCTCACATTTATGGGGGATCAGATATGGCAATGTGTCCCTCCTCTCAGCAAAATTACACCATCAAGAGGACAATTGGGCAAAACTAATATTAGGTTATTAAGATTTAATTTATAATAACTCCAACTCCTTCAAAGTAACAGCATCAGACTTTTCAAGGTGAGAAGTTATGTAAAATGTTTGTACATGCTAATGGAGATATCATTATCATACTAGAATATTATGAAAGTATCCTTCCTGCAGATCACAGTCAAATGTTTTGTTTTTTTAACAGCTAAAATAGTTGAGGAGTTATTCAAGATTACAACTCTTGAAAACATCCCTCTTAAAAAGTGGAAAACATGTCAAGCAGTTACATTTCATGCTTTCACTAGGCACAATTCCCATACCTTATTCCAAACACAAGCTATAACCCTTTTTCTTTGAAGATTCGATTCATACATTCCTTAGGAATGAAACATCATTTGAAGCCTTCAGAAAGTTTACAATGAGGGCTTCCCACAGTTAGGAAAGGAAGTGTTGATAAATAGCATCAGGTTTTCTGTCTCTCTTAACAGAGATAATACGTTTTACCTTCTTGCTGAAGTTTGACTGGCTGTAGAATTGTCACTTTAGAATCATGGTACCCTAGAGGAAAACAGACGAGATCTTTGTCACTGGAGAGACTTTGGGGGTCATCATAAGTTTGTTGATGGAAAAAAATGTGTTGGTAAAAGTGGTGGTAATTCCATGACCGCCACTGGGGGTTCACTGATTTACCTCCAGCGAAGAGCTTTTCCCCAGGCTCCTTCTGAGGATACCTATATGAGTGACACTCACCAACGCTCCTCCTGCTTTTCTTTCTGCATGGCGGGAGAGGACTGTACATCGGCAGGGCTGGTGGGCCATGCTGAAGATTTTAGCTATGTGGATGAGGGGCGTGACAGAGCCAGAGCTAGGCTGATGCTAATGCTATCAGCAGCTCAAGTGGAAGGGCCTCTTGGGGAAAACATGCTATGAACAATGCTGGAACTCCAGAAGCTGGGCTTGCAGGCATGCAAGTGGTCTAGTCTTTCCTAGCAGTGCAGTGCGGACATCATTACTGAATGGCACGGCATGCCGCATCACTGAGGCCATGGATCTGGCTCTGTATATATAAGGCTCTCCTTCTCTCCACATTATTTATTGTTTATGACTGCTAATCCTTGGTCTGTATTTAGGGCAGATGTCACAGACTAGTATTATAGTACCTTATCGCTGCAGCGACAGTTTCAGCCCTCTCTGACAGCATAGGATAGCTGGGAACAGCATCAACTCCAGCATGGAGAAATGTTACTGCAAAACCAACCATGGCTGGAAAAGATCGATATGCAGCGAGCTCACCCGGCTGGAAAATAAGGTGGGACGATACAGGAACCCCTACCCTCAGTTGTTCCCTGAAGGAGCATAGTAGTCAACAGCACTGGCAGTGCAGAGAGCCCCATCAAGGGTAAAAGGTGCATTACAAACCCTCACCAGGCTGCCTAAATCTAAGGCATAGATAAAAGAACTAATGGATGCAACCATAGCAGAAGCCCTGATGGAGGACAAATGTAACCAGAGACTGGAAGGCAGAGGTGAAGTTTCAAATTACAATATGAAAGGGGGATATGACTCGATGGAGCCTAGACATGCTTAATTCAATCATATATGGGAAACACCATGAATCTGTCCAAAGAGGGAGAGCAGGAAGCACAACAGTATTTCCTGAGCCAGCGTGACGTTTTAGAAACTTATAAGAGTCCCATTATTAAAACAGTTTGGAACCCCATTACTCATAAGTGGCAGGATCCGGAAAGCGTATCACGCTTCACTTCATGTCAAAAGGGTGCCCGCAGAAAGGGAGTGAATTCCGGTTTCATGAGCATGTTAAAGTGGACTATGTTAACGGAATTAACTGTCAAAGTGTCCATGGCAATAGAAGACATGGAGACGTACAAGTCCATTGACCATGAAATGGACAGAGTGCTCAGAAAGAGTTATGTGGATCCATGTAGGCCTCGAGAATAGAGATCTATCAAATATGCACAACACATGCACTGCTGAAGAATATGCAGCAGATGTACAAGTCCATTGACCATGAGATGGACAGTGTCCTCAGAAAGAGTTATGTGGATCCATGTAGGCCTCGAGAATAGAGATCTATCAAATATGCACAACACATGCACTGCTGAAGAATATGCAGCTGATGTACAAGTCCATTGACCATGAGATGGACAGTGTGCTCAGAAAGAGTTATGTGGATCCATGTAGGCCTCGAGAATAGAGATCTATCAAATATGCACAACACATGCACTGCTGAAGAATATGCAGCTGATGTACAAGTCCATTGACCATGAGATGGACAGTGTGCTCAAAAAGAGTTATGTGGATCCATGTAGGCCTCGAGAATAGAGATCTATCAAATATGCACAACACATGCACTGCTGAAGAATATGCAGCTGATGTACAAGTCCATTGACCATGAGATGGACAGTGTGCTCAGAAAGAGTTATGTGGATCCATGTAGGCCTCGAGAATAGAGATCTATCAAATATGCACAACACATGCACTGCTGAAGAATATGCAGCTGATGTACAAGTCCATTGACCATGAGATGGACAGTGTGCTCAGAAAGAGTTATGTGGATCCATGTAGGCCTCGAGAATAGAGATCTATCAAATATGCACAACACATGCACTGCTGAAGAATAGGCAGCTGATGTACAAGATCCTTGAGGAAGAAGGGGACTGCAGAGAGACGTTTCTATATATAGAGCAGCTGATGTCAGATACAGAAATGAACACAATGACGTCCTCAGACCTGACTGGCTGCCTGGACCCTGCAGTCTGGCAACAAATGTATATCCATAACTGGAAGTGGATGCCCTCCAGAAGAATCTGGTTCTGCATATCTCTTTCCTGGGCACATATCTGTTTGGCCAATATCTGGCTGCTATAGCAAATTCATCATTTGGTTATCAGACATATTCTCAGCCGTTGCAAGTCGAAACACAAGAAGGTGTACGAGATACCCAAACCATCCAGAGGGTCACGGATTTGCAGTGTGTTTACCAGAACAAAACTAAGCCTCAGGAAAGGCCTGTGGAAAAATCCCCAATGCCAGCAAAGAACCAGCAGTCCTAACTATCTGAGATTCCAGGCTGCAGGAGGCAGACTGCGTGTTTCACAACAGCCTGGAAGACATTGATAAAGGGTTCGTGGGTGACATGAATTGTGTCAGAATTGTGTGCCATAGAGTTTTCCATGATCCTTCTCACGTGTCCAATGATGAGTCAGTCTATCAAGATTAAGGCATCAGAGGACAATCTTGCAGAGTATGATAGAGGATCAATTAAGGAAGGAATCAGGAGCTCCTCTCGCAAGGTCATCGAAAGCTTCTACTCTTATGTAATCCTGCTTATGAATTCTTCAGGAGTTTTACTTCGGTCCTAAGCACAAGTACTCTTAATGTGTGGATTCCATGTTGCCCCTATGTCATGTAGGTGATGCAGAATATTCTATGGATGCTTCACCAAGGTCTATACCTGTTTTCAAGTAGACCTGTCGGATGCCTATCATTACATCCATATCAAGAGAGCTGACTAGAAGCTCTCCAGTTCTGCATCCTTGGAAAGCACTACCAGTAAATGTTCCTCCTGTGTGGCTTGAAATAAGCTCCCAGGATGCTTAAAAAATGTGTTGTGCGCATCCTGCTTCTACTACATCAAGAAGAAATCCATCTCCATCCACGTGTGCACTATTGGTTGATCATCAACAGATGGAGGAGGTGTGCAGGGTGTTCAGCCAGCTGGAAGTTGACGGAAATCACACAAAGTCTTTATTAACACCTGTTCAGAGATTGAATTTCATTGGGGGTCTCCACTTGGATAGACGTTGGCATGGACTTCCTTCCTATGACCAGGAGAGACAACTTTAAGTCACATCTCTACAAGATGTTACCACATCAAAAGTGATCATTCAGAGCCTGGCTAGGAGCTCAGAAACTGATGCGAGTTACAGTATGTGTGACACTTTGGGTAAGATAACACTTGAAGCAGGTGGTGAATCATATCTCGAGCCACTGATCACTGGCCAGTGCCAGATATGAGTACATGATTCCATTGACAAGCAAGCATGTAGGGTAGCTGTAATGCTGGTTTAATCCTGAGATATTAAAAAGGGGAGTTCCTCTGAATCCACTAGACTCAGTATATTATGGGTGCCAGCCAGTTGGGTTGGGGTGGAAAAATAGGTTTGTTGCAAGCCTAGGCAGGTGGTCTACCTCTGAAAGCACCAGATCCTCAAATTGGAGGGAACTGGTGGCAGTGTATCAAGCCCTGTAGGTTTCTCCCCTCGTCTGTAGGGAAGGTCAGTCAGGGAGCAGAGGGATAACACAGTGGAAAAAGCATACATTGACCAAGGAGGGGAAAGAGCACACTCACCCAATGTTGCTAGCAGTGCTGATCTTCAATTGATCATAACAGAATATCATCTCTGTGTATTTTTGTGTAGCTGTGAACATAGCACAGATGGTCCGAGCAGAAAGTTTTAGTAACACTATTCAATAAGGCAATCTCATTCACCTGTACCAAATTAGGGGTTTCGGAGAAAGGCTTGTTTTCCAGAGCCCCAGGCCATTCTTTTAACTCCTCAAGGACACTTTTCTCTCTCATACTTTCTATGGCCCCCTTTTTAGAATGTCCTCCATGGTAATATTTCTTGAAACTCAGATTGTGACTTGTAGTTTCCTTCCAGGCCTCCCCGCGGGATTACTTGAATGTGGAACACTGGCAGAGTGTGTAGTCAAGTGCTGTCTTGCTGTCTGAATGATGTCAGAAACGCTTCTCAGAAAGCTTGGACTACCTTGCAACTATTACGCCTCATATAGTTATATGATTCTGATTGGTGGAGGATCGACCAACGCACCTTTGGACAAAGGCGCTTTATAAAACACAATAAATACAAATACACCTATTGCAGGAAGTGTATACAATCAATTTCCTGTGTGCATTGGCACACGCTCACTGGCAGAGTGCATGGTTGAGTGCTGTCGTGCTGTCTTGCTGTCCGGCTGCGGCTGTGATTGTAACTTGTGAGGGGCTAATCCTGAGGCTGGAAAAAAATACCTTGTTAGTGCCTGGTAAGACTATCCCTTGTTTTAGATTACGTGGGCTAATTATATTGCCTATATTTAAAATACAAAGGTTTCCTGGGTATGCCCGCTCACCCTCAGAAATATCAGCTGCATAGTGCAGTGTGTGGCAGTGGGGCAAAAGTGGCAAAGACCTCTACAGAGGCAAGCAATAAAACACCTCAGCTGAATGATTCTCGCCCCACCCCATGTGTGACTGGGGAGAGACAGCCTAATATGTAGAAGAAAACAGGAAATATTATATCCTTCTTTTAAATTTAAGAAAATGCCAAGGAAACCAGTGTGGGTCCTTCCACCCTCTCACATAGTAACAGTTCCTAGCCCAGGAAATTTGGTGAATCAGAATTATCATCAATGCCCGCTATTGATAACAACAACTCTCCTTTCAATGTATGCTATAGTCTTCAACGTGAGTCACTTGAGTGTCGCACTGAGATTGCCCTTTCAAGCAGTGGTAGTAATATCATCGGTTTTGGCCAGTCCAAAACGCCTGATTTAGAAAGGATTATGTAAAAAGCGTATGGCATCTCGGATGACATGGACTCTTCAATAGATTCAACTACATTGCAATCTGATGTGGCAGAGATGGCAGTCATGGTTAAAGCATTATTTAGTTTATTCTCTAATATTGAAA
The DNA here is from genome assembly GCF_040938575.1 of Ambystoma mexicanum. Lineage (NCBI taxonomy): Eukaryota > Metazoa > Chordata > Amphibia > Caudata > Ambystomatidae > Ambystoma > Ambystoma mexicanum. The sequence continues at coordinate 803,500,025 of NC_090933.1, forward strand.
GCAGAAATAACTTATTTATGCCCCTAGTCGCATTGTCGATGTCATCTTGTCTAATAGTGGCACTGATACTCAGGGAAATTGTGTAAGTATACTTTTTACCCCTGAAACACACATGAATGTGGCTGCGGAGGTGATCGATAAAATGGATGTTAACACTGAACTTGAGATTAATGCTGGTGAGGGCAATGCTGCATTAGCTGTTTCTCCTATAAAGGTGGTTCCTGGTGCGGCACCCAATTTAGATAGTTTGGGGTTTTCTTTATATACCACTAAGCACCATAGAAAAAGAGTTAAAAGTAGGAGAAGAAGAAAGCTACGCAAACAAGATCTGGTCCCATCTACCTTGCCCTCTCCTCCTGCATCAACACTAACTAGGGCCAATTCTGGTGCCGTGGCAGGAATCTCGACGACTGGCTTGAAGTGTGTTCAAATTACTAAGACCTTTGAACTAGTGCCTAAGGCCAAGAAACCTGAACAACACATTGATTGTATGAAGACTGGTTCTCTGGGTAAGTGGATACATAAGGCCAAAAGGCAACCTAGTGTTTATCTGGAGCAGGAAATGACTTCTACGGACACCTCCTTTTCATCCACCAGCATTGAAGAGCCTGAGATGTATTTTTTACCTAAGCAAAAAGATCCTACGAGATCTGCTCTCAAAAGGTCTGTGAGCAATACTAGCGAAGTGCCTATAGAAACGTGTGAGGCATTGCAACCATGTGCTAGAAGAGAGTTGAGTGTGGGACCCCGAGAATAACCAAGATAGAGAAAGAGGAATCGTATGTTTGGCAGGAGAGTGAACCAAGCAGATACGATAATGAATTGCGAGTCTGGGACCCGCACCTATATGAGAAGCTGAGAATAAGAGGTTCTGGGACCCTGATTGTAAAGGAAACGAACAAGGAAGAGTTGTATGCTTGGCAGGGGAGTAAAACCAAGCGGATACAATGCTACATTGCGAGTTTGGGACCGAAAACCCATATGAGAGACAAAAGCCAAAAGTAACAAAAAATACAAGGGTCTCGAACCCTGTGAGAGAAAGAGACACAGTCCATGAGAGGACAGTTGCCTGACAGGAAAGGAAACCAAGCCATTCAGACTTTTGTGAGTCTGGGGACCACACCCAAATGAGAGTCTGAGAATAAGCGTGTCAAGAACCCCAGAACTGAAAAGGACTAATTAGACGGAATCCTAAACTTGATAGTGAAGTGTGCCAAGTTGGAGGGATAAAGAACCGTGACTCTGAATTCCTTATCATTGTGAATTACCAAGTAACATTCACCCAGGAGGATGTGGGGCTCAGAAGCCCAAATGGAAGGAAAGTAGAACAAAAGGTAGTCTAGGGGAAAGGAGCACGAACCTAGCCTTGGAGTGTTATGTTTATTTCAGCAGTTTTGATTACCCGAGATACTGGGAACTTTTCTGTTGGTTGGAACTACAATGAACACTTTACTCTGGGAAGAGATCACCCTTACACACATGAGTTAAGTTATTCATGTTAGGGACAGAGGAAGGCTTTTGGGACAAGCAGTGACAGACATTTTCGGTTTCGACAATTTCACTAGTTTTCTTTGAGGCAGGGAAAGCTCTCTTAGCTTTAAGAATAGAGAGGCATTTCAACTGGTGGGGGGACAGATTTAGGGGGAGGGGAGAAGGAGATTGAGTGGTATTCTTTTAAAGGAAAAGAAGGCTGATTTCCATTTGTGGTCAAAACAACTTCATGCAAAACAATTGTAATGTGCGGTTTTATTTCTGATTCCTGGTAGTCTGCTATCGTTGTTCCTGTATTCAAGAGAGATTCTAGGCTTGATCTGAAAAATGACAGGTTATTGCCGCTGACAGACTCGATATCTAAAGTGTTTGCAATATGTATCTTAAAAATATTGAATGCATGTGTTACTATTTTAGAATGATTACCCTACCAGCAAACTGGTTTCAGAAAGGGCCTCAGCACACATCACAATATATGGACTTTGATATATTTCATTAGAACTACCCTGGCCATTAAAGAAATTAAACTGTACACCTGTTTTGTGGATTATTCAGCTGTGTTTGACTCAGTCTCACACAATTTATTATGGAAGAAACTAGCAGGCTGGGGCTGTGATAGATCTTTACTCAGCAGGATAAAGAAGCTGTACCAGGATTCACATGTATGCATTAGATAAGATCAGGAGGGTGGCTGTTCTAGAGATATCAGAACACATTATAGGGTCAAGCAGGGGTGCGTATTAGCCCCCCTCCTTTAAAACTAGTGTGTTGCTGATATGCAGGAAAGCTTTATGGGCTGTAATGATTCCCTCTAGGCATGCTGTGTGTCTGCTTTCCTGGATGTCTTATGCAGATGGCACTATACTTATGGACAGGACTCACATTAGCCTTCAGCGTAGTATGGGTGGATTGGTAGCTTATTCCAAGGCCAATGGTTTATCAGTCAATGTGAATAAGACTAAAGTTATGATCATTGGGGAACATAAGTGCAAGAAGAGGAAATTTGTTTGGATAATTAATAATTTTTAAGTTGACATAATAAATTAATATATGTATTAAGGTGTTCCTATTAGTCCTTGCCTTAATGCAAAGGTACTATCTGGGTTTGTTGAGCTGAAAATAAATAAGCAGATTAAATCCTTTATTAGCAATAAAGGGGGGCTATTTTATTGCTGGTCTCATTAAGCTCTGTAAGAGCTGTATCTCACCTGGTATATTGTATGGCCCAAAGTCGTGAAAGACAGTGAAGTCAAATGGCTCCAGTAACTCGAAGGTAAAATCTGCCCTGAAAACCTTGGTTTTTCTAACTGTGTGCCCGTGGGACTCTTTGCTGCGAATTAGGACTCATCTCGCTGATGAATTCCTGGAGGGTGTTACTCAGTGCCTTTTATTTGAAAATGATGGCAGAGGATGTTAAAACATTCTGCCTGCTGAGTCATTTGCCCACAATGCTACATGGACTTCCCACGGAAATGCGTATTTTCAAGAGAAGCCAATGAAGCGCTCGGCGAGATGGAGATACGTGGGCTGATTTACTCAGCGTGTAGGTCAGTCTAACAGCCGCATTCTGGGCCTTCTAAAGTCTATAGAGTTGTTTGGCTGGGATGCCCATCAACAGGCTTTTGCAATAACCAGATTAGCATTAGTTAAAGCCCCTACCACTGTTGCATGATCTTCATCTGGAATGTATGGCAAAAATTGCCCTTGTAGTCTGAGTGAGTAGAAAATTGCTTGTACCGTGCTGGCATTTACTTGGCCTTCGCAGCCCAGATTGTCTTGCCAAATACATACCAGATTCTTTACCTTAGAGGCAAAACCAAAACCTACCTTTACACCCAGACGATTGGAACAGGCGGTTCTTTGGAAGCTTTGTGAGTAGGTGTCTAGGTCCAAACAGGACACACTCTGTTTTGGACGCATTCAGTTCAAGCTGGTTGGTAGACATCCACTCACTAACCTCTTCCAGACAAAGTTTGACCCTGCGGAAAGGTTTCCTCAAAGTCACCAAACTTAATGAAAATCTGGGTATCATCAGCGTAGGAATGATAGCACATCCCATGGTTCCTCAAGATCTCCATCAGCGGTTGAAGGTATAAATTAAAGAGTAGTGGCGACAATGAGGACCACCTCGGTACACCACATTCTATAGTAGTAGGATCTGAGATTAAACCGCCAAGTTTAATCTGATGTTGATGATTTAGAAAGAATGATTTAAACCATTTGATGGCATGCTCTAAGACTCTGCCAACTGTCCTAAGCCAATCAAGCAAGATGGTATGAATGACTGCACCGCTAGCAGGGCCGTCTCTGTGCCAAACTTGGGTCGAAAACCCAATGAAATCCTGCAGTTGGCGGGTGACCACTTTCTCCAGAATTTTCCCCGGCCAAGGAAGTCCTGCAATAGGTCGATAATTCTGGAGAACCATGGGGTCCAGATTGTTTGTTTTTTTTTAGTTGGGGTGTCAAGATAGAATGTTTTAGACTCTGAGGCATTAGGCCCTGAGTCAAGGATTTATTAATAATCTCAGTCAGAAATAGTGTAATTTACTGGGCCATACACTTTGCTGCATAAGCAGGCAGTGGAAATAAGGAGTCGTTTGTGGGTTTCAGAGCTGTAACTAGAGAGCATATATCGTTCTCTGCTACAGGATGAAAATCAAAGCAGAACAGTGGATCTAAACACACTGGCTGCGCAATTTCTGGTTGGGACTGGCCAGTCATTCTTGATATGTTCAATTTTCTCCTCAAAGAATTTGTTAAAAGAATTGGCCTGTGCCAGTGATGGTGCTATCGCAGAGACCTTAGATATGGTGGAAAACATTTCTCTTGATTGGTTGCTGGCAGCTGTTATTTCTTTGTGTAAAAAAACACTCTTTGCCTCAAAGAGATCAGTGCCTCTCTTCCTCTGCCAGCCCTCTCTGCGGTGTGTTTCTCTTGCATTTCCACCGTGTTAAGCTAACTAGTTTGTGCAGTGGTATTACATTTTGCATAAACCAGGGTTTTGAGACCCTGCTCCTCTTGAGTTTCCTTGGTGCCAGGTCAGAAAACAGTATGTCCATAAGTTCAGTTCCAGCAGTAAGGAATTCCTCACTTAATAAGGTAGTATCTACAGAAGTTAGTAGTTCCCTGACTTCTGGTCCGGAACCAGATTGCAGCCCTGCTTGCTCATTCTTGTGACTGGGATAAGTTATCTCTGATTGATAATGATATACCGCGGGCACCCCACTTCTCCCGGTCCCCAGGGTACCTCTTTCTCGATATGTGCTGGTGGTGGGGCTTGGCTCTCGCTCAGGATGGATTTTGCTCTCTCTATGCTTCTCGGGTTCACATTCTTGGGTCCACGTCGGACTCTTGCTTTGTACTGGTTCTGCTGATTGGAAGCGACCCACGCTTCCCGTACGGACGGTATCAGAGTTGTTCCTGGCGTATTCTGCCCACCACATCCAGGTTGTGGTCAGGTTGTGGTCATGCCACCACCCGGTTGTTTGTTCATCTCTCGGTAGACGTGAGACTCTTATTGCATCTGCATATGCCAGTTCTCTGGCATCTCGTACTCATGTTCTCTCTCTCTCTCTCACTGTCCAAATTCCGTGCTCCGCGACTAGCTTGCACTCTACCTCGCACTGAAGTGATGATGTCAGGAGGCTTCTCCTGAGGCATCAGGCTCTCTTCCACTCTTCCTCTATGTCACAGTTAAATATGCATCTCGTATTAAAGAGACCTCTTCCTTTTCTTGTGCAGGTTTAGTCTTACGTTGCCTTCAGCCAAACATATGAATGTCACATTCTTCAGTTTACCAGGTTGTCCCATATATGCAACTATGTTTGTCTACAAAGTCTTGCAGGAACAGGAGTCCTTGTCCCCAAAGTAGGGGTCCATCCTGCTGAGGTCCCACTTGCCTTATCCCCTAGGGAGGGTTTTGCAGAGCAGGCTCACCTCCCTAGCCTCACAGGGTAGGGGTTCCCCTTGGGGTGAAAGTTTAAATACCTGCAATTCATCACATACCTCTCCTCTTAAGATGGTGGCTTCCCCATCCCGCTGTAGATGATAGGTTGTCTTCTTGGTTACGTTGGGTTGAGAGATTTTTCTTCTCACACTGGTGCTTATATTTTTGTGACTTTCTTCTCGGAGAATGGATCTCCCCAGTTCCAGAGGGCATCATCTGGTAGATCTACCAAGGTCTCCCAGGGCAATAAAGGAGAATATTTCTGTATAGGTTCTGGTATTGAAGGAGGATTTAAAGGTTCTGAAAATGTCAGGAATTCGGTACCAATAATTACTTTCTCAGGAAGCCCGGGCACATGGCAGTTCATAGAGTTGTGTTTTAGTTCCTGACTTATAACAGGAGAGGGATCTTGGGAACTGTCTCTATGTCTCTGTGCACACAGGTGATTTGGACAGCTCAGGTACCCTGGAGATCTTCAGGGAATAGTAGGTTGGCCCTTATCGCTGTCAGTTTACTATCTGAGTCAATGAGGACTTTAGGCCAGAGTCCAATCACTTGTATCCTTTCGTTGCGGGGCATCTGCTGAAAAGCAGTGTGGGTAATGCCAGCGTTCATTAAATGCTATACGGTCTTGGTGCAGCACCCAGAAGACTATTTGGTGCAAGAATCAGTGTTAAGTGCAATGAATTTAAGTGTATATGGTTTACACAAACAAATATGGTGTTGCATTTGAATTGGCACTGTTGGCATTTGTTTCCCAGTCAGTGCATTTTTGGTATATCGTTAAATGAGTGTAGTAGGTGCTTAGTGAGGGGGTTGCTGGGTAGTGCTAGAATTACTTATGCTAATTGCCTTTACCTAGACCCTCCTCCCTTGTCTCCTTATTCGAGTCCCACCCGTGGAACCCTGTGGGAAACGACCAGTCAGAAGGTGTGTGGGGTGAGCAGCACTTCTATAGGTAGCCTCGGGAGGACCTATGGAGAGGCCCAGTGGTAGAAGATGAGCAATAATCAGATTCTGTCATGATGTAAGGAAACCTCAAATTAGCAGAAACTAAAACAGGAGTCTAGGTAATGGGAACTGCCATATATAACCTTGGCATCACTTCAATTCCACTTAATGGACACCTGCCCAGTGAACATTCAATGCGGAGACAGTCAATCCTTTCGTAAACCCTCTAATGTAAAATCCAACATTTTAGTTCAATGAAAATACAGATGATGTAAAGCCTTAGCCAAATATGGCTATTCAAAACAATTTCAATGCCAAATGCAAATCCTGATTCCAGAGTGGCTTCTGGATCTCTGTACTGCCTCCGATATCATTTTAGATAACCCTAAGTTCTTAAGGTCTTCCCTTTCACTGATCATGCTGACAGTGTCAGCTGGAAGAACTTCAGGCTTGATAGTGTAGTGAGCTGGATCAGAGGGGATTCAAGTGCAGAACAGGAACTCAAGTCAAAACAGCTAAAGAAGGACCTATAACCATGACCCCAAGGGTCAAAAGAGAGCAATCAAAATTACCTTAATCCCCTCCCTTCTGACATTAGAGAGCACTTGGGATATCAATGGAAGGGAGAAAAGGCATAGAGCAGAATCAGGGCTAATGAAGGGCAAAGCAGCCACTACCCAGGCCAAGGGATCCTACTACCTGTAACAAACCCTTGAAATCACCTCATTGCTGCAATATGCAAAAAGTTATATTTGGGGAGTTCGAAATTTCTTGTATGTTTGGTGAAACACAGCTCAGAAAGTCACACCACCAAGGTGGAAGGCAATACCCCAATGAGGCTGTCAAATGGACAATTGGCAGAGAAAGAAGATTCACCTCTTTCCAAGAAAAAAGTCTGTTCTGCCACGACTGCCAGCCTTCTAAACATATCCACCCCCATGATGATTCTCATGTCAATCAATACTGAAGAGCCTCTGAGGAAAAAGAGGATCACAAGGAGAGTTTTGATAACCACATAAAAGTATCTTCTTTGGGTGACCTTAATCTTTTTATCACCGTCCATAAACCTTGGGCCAACCGGTCTTTTTAGATCGCTCCCCAGCCTGAAGGACTGGCACCTGTCATCAGAACGCCATGATTGGGTGGATCCTTGGGATTTTCTGTGGACATGGGACTAACAACCAGTCTAGAAGGTTTTCATCTTGCTCAGAAACTGAGACATTGACTCATAATCAAATGAGAATGGTTTTCAAAATCGAAGGGCATGGTGCACTATGTTTTTTAAGAGGAAAATACCCAGGACACTCAGAACGCTATATATGGCCTTACTTCTCGAACCAATCTGTCTCTGATGCCTGGCCATGTGATAAGAGTGTGCAATGAGTCTCTTGGCTACTACGGCTTTGCCAGAAGGAAAGACACAAATAAAGTGTTTGTACAGTGGTATGGAGTGAGTGTTTATGTATCAGGTGTTATGGTTGAATTTTTAGTGGTATACAGTGAGTGTTTGTGACTTAACATTTTTACTCCTACTCTTTCTAAATGTTGTACATTTTGTATTTCGGCGTTTATTGTAGGGAGTCTGGCTTATAACATATTAAGGTATTGGTGATTGAGTATATGGCACATGGGTGTGTATGGTGTATGACTGAATTGCATAGTGCATATGAGTGTCTTGCATAAGTCATGGGGGTGTATGGCATAAGTCTTTATGTTGTGTGTGTGTGAATGGTGTATTAGTGTATAACATATGACTGTAGGTTGTGTAGTGTGATGTGAGCATCTGGCATACGAGTGTGTGGCATAAAAGTACCCTGTTTACAGTGTATGGCAAATGTGGATATGGCTTACGAGTGTGTGGCATGTAAATGTATAGCACATACATGGCATATGAGTGTTTGATCTAAAGTGATATGAAATGTACATCTTATGCTGCAATATCTATGGTGGCAGATCAGAGGAAATATGAAAAAAGAAGGCCTTTCTTTCCCTATCACTATGCAGTGTTCTCTACCTAGATTTCTAACTAAGGTGCTTGTCAGTCATGAATCAATGAAACATCAGCTGTCCAAAAGCAACCTAACTGACCCTACCTATTATAATGAACTAAGGTCAGGAGAATGACTCCCTTCTCCTGGTGGCTGTGCATTTGCACTGATGTTCTCTTATTTAAGGTTCTGGTTAATATACAATCCGTAGTTTCTTGTTATCTTCTGTATTAACTTGTGTAACTCCCCTAAGGGATTGGTAGTCTTGCTCTCCTCTTGTATAGGGATTTTTTTTTCTCTTGTAGAACTCCTTCTCTCTATCTTAGATGACTAAATGTTCTTGTATAAGATGTATCCTAGGGAGCCCTCAGGTCTTTACTACACAAGTGTCTCTCTCTGTTATGTTTGACTCTTTGTTTCTTGGCTGCGGGGTGATTTGCCCCTTTTCCCAGGGTAGTAATACTCCAATTCTACTCCTCTCACTCTCTGTGATCTCTGCACTTCTTTTCATCACATTAACACAGTTTGAAGTTATTAACTTGCTTTCCACTCTTTTGAAATGGATTCTGGGACGAGTTTCTCTGTGGCTATAATGATTCCCTTTTGGCTTCCCGGTATTCCCGTTCTCCCTATTACCTCCCCTGCATCATCACACCTGTTCCCCTGATATGGCCAAAGATCCAGGATGCTGTAGAGATGCATCAACTCAACTGCACATAGGCAGAAATTGAGCACATCACTTTAATTAACTCTACAATGCCTCATTAACAATTCTTCCATCTCATCTGTGTAGACAAGACCGGCCAGATTCATAAGAAGGCTCCAGTGATTCCATAATTAATGAGAGAGAAAACCTGCTGTAGATCCTGATACCCTGGTGGTATTGGGTGCATCTCATTATGCCTCTTCTTGTGACCTTCATATGTGCATGCACAGGCTGTACAATATACACCCTCCATCATAAGCTACAGGCCAGCACGGTGTAGTATAAATATGATGCAGGTGCAAATAGTGGCGTTCAGTGCCTCAGCACTTGGAGTTAGCAGGTACATGTGCACACAATATTTTAAGAATGCCTTAGAATATGTGAAGAGTGTGTGTGCGTGTGTGTGTGTGTGTGTGTGCATGTGCGTGCATGTGTGTGTGTGTGTGCGCACACGTGCATGCATGTGCGTGTGTGTGCTCATGACATCTGCATTAAGCGAGGCACTCACTTCAGAGATCTAGTACCATGCAATCACGGAGGTCTGGCCCAGCAATTCATCTTTATGTCATTTGAAAATTGCATACTAATAAAACAGAAATTAGAAAAGTGTTTAGAAACAGCAAGGAATCTGGCATAAAGTACTACATGAAAAGGTGACATTCATTTTTGTTGCAAGTGATCTCTTCAGTTTTAATACCCCAGTAGCCTATTCTCCTTATACCCTGATGAGAATTGACAGCATTCAACTCTTTTTCAAAGGTTGAGTGTGTGAAGAGCTACTTTCTGTCAATGGGATCCTTCACGGAATTCTCACCTGTGCACTGTACGTGTTGTATGTATTAACAAGTCTACCATTTATATTTGTTCTATATGAAGTGTGTCCCTCAATTAGTATTGCAAAACTCCATAGATTGTCAGGCATTTGTCCTTTTTTGAACCATGGATGCTATCTTATGTGCCCTAGGACACTCATGTTACATTTCACTGTGCTTCTGTTGATGTGCAGCGTGGTCTTTATGTCTGTAGAAACTGCACTAGCTATTATTTTGTGCTATGACTTGAGGACATGGTTGGCTTTTTATATCAAGGAGGTGTGTGTGTCTGTGTGTAGATTCTTTGATGCACTGGTTGGTTTGATTGGGTTGTTATGCGTCTACTGCAGCTGTGATATGTAGCTGTGACGAGTAGGATTCTGCCCTGTAAGAGTACAAGGATGAGTAGAGGCTAAAAGGTGCACTAATTTCTCACACTTCTACAAACCAAGAGCCAACACAATCATACAGGTGAAACAGGTTTAATGAAAGTGTAGGAAGAAGTTGAAACTTGCACTTCAGCACACTGCACCGAACATGCAGTTAAACATCAGGTGTGTTTGTTTGGAGGTTTGGATTGTGTGTGGGAGGGGGCTGTCTTGATATGGGCAAAATCTTCCTGGGGGCCAGCCCTTTGAGAGCAAAAAATACCCAATTCAGCCCAAAATACAGGTTCTATTGTGCTGATCAGTGATCTCATGCTAGTGACAAATGACACCTTCAATAAGTTTTAGTATTTATTCTAAACAGTGAATTTCATATACATTTGGGATTCAAGTTAGAGAAGATTACAAAGCACAAAACTTAGAGAAATGAAACATAGAGAAACACAGTCTTACGCCCCTTCAATCAGCACTGGGAGACCCTGGCCCTCATAAGCTAGCTGTAACAAGCCCCGCTCAGAGGACATCGCTGCTGAGTGCCGCCAGAGCTCCAAATTCCGGGCACTTGATCTTGCTCGAACCAAGTCCACAGGACGATCTCCCACCCGAGTCATGTGAGCATGCATATTTTATAATCTCATGCTGCCCGTCCATGACGCACAGTTCCAGAACTTTCCCTGTGCAAAATATAGGCTGGCTCATGGAAAAAACCCAACTCTGTTAATTTCCACTGCTCCTTCTTCTGAGCCCCTCCCTGGCTCCCATCTGCGCGAAAGCTCAGGAATGTCTTATCAGTGCCTTCCCAGAGAAAAGGAGATTAGCTTGGGGCCATGCAGGGCTACCGTTAGTGAGGCAGAATATTCTAAGGGAAGCAGGGATGTATTAACCCGATCTGCAAGCTCTAAAAGGCATGCACTCATAGCTTAGTGTTCATAGCGCTTAAGGCTGGCTATCTAAGCGCTATATAGGTGCCATAATGTTCCAAACACTCCAAAAATGTCCATTAGCTTACAGAGCTAGGGCCTTCGCCCTGCCTGTCTATCAACAATGCATAATGTGACCTATCACTCATAGTAGGCCTGCATATTCCTTGTAGCTCACTACTGCATAATGGAAGTGCTACAACAGACTACTGTCAGCATTTTTAGCACATAATGATTCCCTTTTGGCTTCCCGGTATTCCCGTTCTCCCTATTACCTCCCCTGCATCATCACACCTGTTCCCCTGATATGGCCAAAGATCCAGGATGCTGTAGAGATGCATCAACTCAACTGCACATAGGCAGAAATTGAGCACATCACTTTAATTAACTCTACAATGCCTCATTAACAATTCTTCCATCTCATCTGTGTAGACAAGACCGGCCAGATTCATAAGAAGGCTCCAGTGATTCCATAATTAATGAGAGAGAAAACCTGCTGTAGATCCTGATACCCTGGTGGTATTGGGTGCATCTCATTATGCCTCTTCTTGTGACCTTCATATGTGCATGCACAGGCTGTACAATATACACCCTCCATCATAAGCTACAGGCCAGCACGGTGTAGTATAAATATGATGCAGGTGCAAATAGTGGCGTTCAGTGCCTCAGCACTTGGAGTTAGCAGGTACATGTGCACACAATATTTTAAGAATGCCTTAGAATATGTGAAGAGTGTGTGTGCGTGTGTGTGTGTGTGCATGTGCGTGCATGTGTGTGTGTGTGCGCGCACGTGCATGCATGTGTGTGTGTGTGCTCATGACATCTGCATTAAGCGAGGCACTCACTTCAGAGATCTAGTACCATGCAATCACGGAGGTCTTGCCCAGCAATTCATCTTTATGTCATTTGAAAATTGCATACTAATAAAACAGAAATTAGGAAAGTGTTTAGAAACAGCAAGGAATCTGGCATAAAGTACTACATGAAAAGGTGACATTTATTTTTGTTGCAAGTGATCTCTTCAGTTTTAATACCCCAGTAGCCTATTCTCCTTATACCCTGATGAGAATTGACAGCATTCAACTCTTTTTCAAAGGTTGAGTGTGTGAAGAGCTACTTTCTGTCAATGGGATCCTTCACGGAATTCTCACCTGTGACTGTACGTGTTGTATGTATTAACAAGTCTACCATTTATATTTGTTCTATATGAAGTGTGTCCCTCAATTAGTATTGCAAAACTCCATAGATTGTCAGGCATTTGTCCTTTTTTGAACCATGGATGCTATCTTATGTGCCCTAGGACACTCATGTTACATTTCACTGTGCTTCTGTTGATGTGCAGCGTGGTCTTTATGTCAGTTCCAGAACTTTCCCTGTGCAAAATATAGGCTGGCTCATGGAAAAAACCCAACTCTGTTAATTTCCACTGCTCCTTCTTCTGAGCCCCTCCCTGGCTCCCATCTGCGCGAAAGCTCAGGAATGTCTTATCAGTGCCTTCCCAGAGAAAAGGAGATTAGCTTGGGGCCATGCAGGGCTACCGTTAGTGAGGCAGAATATTCTAAGGGAAGCAGGGATGTATTAACCCCATCTGCAAGCTCTAAAAGGCATGCACTCATAGCTTCGTGTTCATAGCGCTTAAGGCTGGCTATCTAAGCGCTATATAGGTGCCATAATGTTCCAAACACTCCAAAAATGTCCATTAGCTTACAGAGCTAGGGCCTTCGCCCTGCCTGTCTATCAACAATGCATAATGTGACCTATCACTCATAGTAGGCCTGCATATTCCTTGTAGCTCACTACTGCATAATGGAAGTGCTACAACAGACTACTGTCAGCATTTTTAGCACATACTTTGAATACACTATTGGCTTTCAGCGGCTAATGCTGTCATCTAAAGCCCTGATTGGCAAGGTTGCAATTTTGTGTATCACTACAGGGGCGTGGCAATGGGGTTTGTGGGGAGCGGGGTCAGGCCTGCAGAGAACATAGTTCCACTACTTCTTTTCGTACACTTTGACCACTGATTAAAGGGATATTAATGGCTCAAGACTGCTGCAAGTTAACATGTTCTAGCAAGAAAGCATATGTTTGCACACGTGTGGCAGTATGAGAAGACACATTTCTTCATCCTCCTCTTAATGTAAACATTGCATTGTTGTACCTTTCATGATAACCACACCGCAGACGGTTACCGCCAGTCTAGCATCAACTGTCTTCCCCTGATGGGAATATTACCTTCAGCCTGGCATTGCCATCCATCCATTTTATGGATGCTGATTGTCATATTTATGGGAGGACCCTCAAACAAAATGCCAGGGGTTTGATAATAAGGTATTGTAACACTTCAGTTCCAGGCTCTCTAGTAGTAGTAATATGTCGCCTTTCGGTGGACCCATTCACAAGAACATTCCCCGGGGGCAGTTCTTTCTGCGGGTACCGGTGGGCAAGCGGCAATATTCAGAAAGAGGGGTGAGCAAGGGCAGTGCCAGGGGCCTGACTAGACCCTAAAACCATTGAAAAGAAGTAACGAACATGTAGTTTGTTGTATAGTCAAAGGTTCTTGTGTGTGTTCTCTCACACACACACTCAGAAACGTATAAACATAGAGGGACAGGCTAAGGAGAAGAGAGCCCCAGAGAGGCTGCACTGAGCTCAGAAAAGGGCAAAGGTGCTACAGCGCCAGACTTCTGGAGAAGACAGTGTAGGGGAAGCGGGGAACTGGAGCCAAAAGCTGAGTGATGGCGATGGGTGAAGAAAGAGAAGAGCAGTGTTGCCCACGGCTCAACTTTGGCAAAAGAGATGTGTGAGGGGAGGACTACAGTCCAATGCAGAGGGAAGAGTAATAAGGTGTAGGAAGCCCTGGACTTTACAGTCCCAAGAAGCTCGGAGAGGAGAAAGCAGCACTGATGGGAGATGGTGGCTGTTGGCATATATATATATATGCATATATATATATATCTTACTCTTTAATGAAGACCTTGACACTATGGACTAGGCTCCATTTAAATGCGAGTTGCTGAGCCTTGGGCACATCAGGATTAATATACATTCAGACATTAGTCCAACTGGGCGCAGTTTCCAGCACTCAAGTGGGGACAATATATAGTTAAGCATGTTGCTTAATACCCGGGTTTCATGTGTATCTAAAAGTCTCCAGGTTTGGCAGATAAAGAGAGTTGCAAACATTTAGGCTTGCACCCACCTATCGTAAAAGGATAAAGGCACACATGTATGTACCGTTAAATTAGAACAAGTTTCCCTCAAACTCTGACATCTGAACACACTTTTTACCAGTAAATGCCTTACTGTAATCGCTCTGCACAAACATTTGGAAGCCATCAAGTGTGGGTGAACGTTTCAGTGTGGCTTTTTGTGACTTATCTTACTTCTTAAAATACAATGATATGAATCGTCACCTTTTCTCTAATGCTTCCCAAAAATATATTTCCAATGTCATGGGGGGACAAACAAATTGAATTATTAAAAACCCCACAAACTGTCGCAGACTATGGCTGGTAGGCAAACCAAGAAATCGTCTCCTACAAACAATGTTTGGAAATAGTAGAAATGACCTTATGAACCAGTGTCACTTAGGCTTCCATTTATTGACCTGGAAATGAAAAATTTCTATGTTCAGCTGTCAGGATTTTGACCGTGGCCTGCAAGTGTGAGCAGTATATATACATTATGGATCTGTTTTTCCATCACAAAGGCTCTGTGAGGCAATAGGATATACCAGACTGCCGGCTGGAGCATCTTTGCCTCTGAGGGAGATGTAGCGTGTGTCCATTCTAGTGTCTAAAACTGAATGGTTATACTGTTAAAGTAACGGAATGAACACCAGTATTATAAGCATTGTGCAAAAAATGTTGCCCTTCATGATTATAGCCATTAGGTGGCGATAAAGCACCATATATAAGAGGAAACGATTCCATTAGTGTATAGTTAGGGAGAAATGGCATATGAGGTGGTACACAAGGTTTACAGGTGTTATTTGGTTATTTACCCTCACACTGACTGCCCATGACCATGCTAATCCCTATGGCCATTCCAACCAACTTCCTGTCCCTCCCAGCCCAAAAAAACATCCTCCTGGGATCTCTTTGAGTTGCTTACTCAAGCCTTCCCATCAAACGTTGTGCTCAAAGTGCCTGCCAGTGTTTTTTCAAAGCTGTCTTCTGTGTTAATGGCTTAATTAGAGCTGTAAATATTCTACTGGTGTGATAAAAACTCAACTAGGTCTGCCTTTGGCCACACCATTTATAAGCACTATGCAAGTCCTTCACTGAAGCCCTGTTAAAAACAAGCATTGGCAGAGCCAGCAGTTTTGGCTGTCTATGAGAATGAGGTATTTGCCAGGCACTGCTGTTATATTATTATGTGTAACCCCCGCCACCCCTCCCTCTATGAAATTCCTTGCTCATTGACAAATCTCTGGAAGTCGCTTATTTGCCAGATATTGGCATTGGGGGTGACACTTAATTAGAGAGTCACCACAGCAAAAGAGCAAACATTTAACAACAAATCAATGTAAAATGCTGATCAGACCCTGCAAAAGAGGGTCACTTGTTAGGATTTTACATATTAGGAGCTATGTGTAAATCTAAGTCAGCCAGCCCAGAGAGTTGGATTAAAACCTTTAATGTTTCCTGATAGGTGTAAATAGACAGACCCAGGAGGAGACAAGGAAGGCAGGATAGAATCTAGAAGGCCTGGCCTAGCTTTTATTTGGCTTTCCTTTCACACATGGCATAGAGCCGAGCCAGGCATGTGGCTAGAAGCAGGCTTGAGCCTTCATTGGTTTGCACAGCTTTAACTACTGAGTTGTCTAAAGTTCATTATGCTATTGGTTTGGTATTGGTTGTAAATTGCTTTTCCAAGCAATTATTTCTGGTTCATAATGTATGTGACATATGGACTTGCCATTAGGAGACATTAGTCAGACAATATGCCCAAGATCAGGCACAGTTAACACTCCCTCGGGCCATGCACACACAGAGCAATAGAAAATACCGGCTAACGCCCAGGTTGTGCAATGTTAGAAGGCTATAGCATGAATACTGAAAGGGGTGTGTGCCAAGCCCTCGGGATATCTGCAAGCTTTCACCTGTTGCAGATACTATCTGCACTAAGTAAATGTATAGGACATGAAATGACATGCTGTTTCAAGTTGGCAGTTTTTGGTAAGGCTGAACAGGTATTCTAAAAACAAGAAACATCACCTGTTTTGGCAGCTGTGCTTCCACATTCTAACGAGGACACAGTAGCATTAAAGGCTTTGGTAGAAAAAGATTGAAAACTTAATACATGCAATGATAGAGAAAGTGCTGAGTAGAAGTGCTTAACAGAATATAAGGGAAAAACTAAGCCACCGTGCAATTGCAAGCAAGAGCATGCATTCGTTCTAAACACACAATAAACAGCAGGAAACTAAAGAATCGGGAGCATCCAAAAACCAAGAGCACACCCGGTTACCACCTTACCTGGGCAAGGAAAGACAAAGAGAAATGGAACTAGACCTGGGCAAAAGGATCCCTCCAAGAAGTGAAAGTTCAAGCACATGAGCTTCACAATTACATGAGGCTCGGCTAAGAGCAAGGATGCGCCGGAGCACAGTGGCGCTCGAGGAAGATTGCATTAATGGAAACAGGATGGTAAGCAGGAGCCGTGTATTCACAGTGAGGCCACCAGATCCCTTTCTCTGGCAGTGGGTCTGGCTAAGCGGTGGCTCCTGCCACCCATTGCCTATGCTAGACTGTGTGCATATTGGGTGTAAAATGGGCATGACACTCTCGATGGCTCAACTGCTGGCCATTAAGGCTTTCAGGAACCCGTGCGGAGGTAACTGCTACAGTGGAAACCTATGTTTATTTATTTAGACGTTCATATAGCGCACTGAACCCTGAGCTATCTGGCCGTTTGAAGCTTAAGAATATGGTTACAACAGTTACAAAGTGCCAGGTACACGGATTGGAAAAGCCTGACCTCATGTTACAAGGCCGCTACATCAAGGCATGCTGGTGCACTGGTAAAGCCCAGGTACATGAAAAGGGAAATTAACAAGGGGGGTCCTGGGAGTCCCTCTGCCAGACATTAGTCCTGGTTACGAGAGACTTACCCAGAGTCTTTAGCTCACTATCTTTCACAGAGAAGAAATATCCCAAGCATATCAGTCTTTCTCCTGCCCTGGGGCAGTCCAGCACCGAAATGCTAGGCAAAGACTGGACAAAGACTGATATGTTTGGGATATTTCTTCTCTGTGAAAGATAGTGAGCTAAAGACTCTGGGTAAGTCCCGCGTAACCAGGACTAATGTCTGGCAGAGGGACTCCCAGGACCCCCCTGGTCAATTTGCATATTTAAGTAACTTTGGGTCTCACCCTAAATTACTAGGGAAGTCCAGACGTGGACCCCTTGCTCACTATTCTTAGAGAGGCACAGCTCCTCCCTACTGATGATGTCCAACCAGACCGAAACACGTGTCTGGGGATGCTGTTGGTACTCTTGTTCAGAGGAGAATTGCCTAGCATTTCAGTGCTGGACTGCCCTAGGGCAGGTCAAAGACTGCTATGTTTGGGATATTTCTTCTCTGTGAAAGATAGTGAGTTAAAGACTCTGGGTAAGTCCCTCGTAACCCGGACTAATGTCTGGCAGAGGGACTCCCAGGACCCCCCTTGTCAATTTACATGAAATGGGAAAGCCTGACCTCAAGTTGCAAGGCGGCTACATCAAGACATGCAGATTGCAATGGTAAAGTCGAGGCGAGGTGCATGGATTGGAAAAGCCTGACCTCATGTTGCAAGGCAGCTACTTCAAGGCATGCAGATTACAATGGTAAAGCCCAGATACATGAAATGTTAAAGCATGACCTCAGGTTGCAAGGCGGCAACATGAAGACATGCAGATTGCAATGGTAAAGTCCAGGCGAGGTGCACAGATTGGAAAAGCCTGACCTCATGTTGCAAGGCAGCTACTTCAAGGCATGCAGATTACAATGGTAAAGCCCAGGTACATGAAATGTTAAAGCCTGACCTCAGGTTGCAAGGCAGCAATATGAAGACATGCAGATTGCAATGGTAAAGTCCAGGCGAGGTGCACGGATTGGAAAAGCCTGACTTCAGGTTGCAAGGTGGCTACATCAAGGCCTGCAGTTGCAATGGTGAAGGCCAGACAAGTGGGTAGTTTGCGGTGGTTTTTACTGTTACGTGGCATGTTCTAAGTCTGATTCGCAGTGTCGCAATGCTGGATTGAGGGGGGTGGAGGATGCGGAAGTGCCCAGTCGCAGGTATGACCTTCAGTAGCAGTAGGGGTCGAGCGAGAGGGCGGGAGGATCCTTAGTGGAGGATTGGCCACATAGTCTTACTGTGTGGAGATGAAAATGCAAAGTGAGAGTTGGACAAGGAAGCGGACCCAGGGGTAGAGGGATAGCAGACAGTGTTGAAAGGAGCATAGTACTGCTTGGCAATTAGAAGTGATGGGTGGTGGAAGTCTTACCCGCATATGACGAGGACCGGGAAACGTTCTGGTGTCCAGGGTTTGCAGCGATGCCGATGGTGAGGTGGGTCCATCGGGGCCCTCCAGGACCTGGACAGGCCCAGACAGGGGTTGTCTTGCCCCTTACATGCGGCTCTTAAGTGGAGGCTGGTGTTCGCTATCCAGCTCCATTGGCTGCAGTGTTTTGCTGGGCAGCAGACCAATCACATCAGCCTCCAAGCACGATTCATGAAGACAGGGTCAGGTGGTGGCGGCCATTTTTAATTCAGCCTCACTGGGCCTGGAAGCAGCTCCATGCGGTCCCTGGACTGCAGGCAGGAGGGATGGGCTCACATCTAGGCAGAACTGGAAAAGCTGTTGCCTGTTACTGTGCACCTCCCACCTCTCCAGCCCCCCATGTACCCCTGGTATCTGTACTTGGAGCTCCCATTGGTGCTGTCAGCCCCCCCCCTCCATATTCAATGTTGCTAAGGGAGGTAGACCTGACATGTTTGTCTCACCAAACTCTCTCCTGGTCCTTATTTCAGCTGCACGTTGCCTCTTTAAGGTGGGTGGTCCCTGCCCTGAACCTTATCTAAATGCTTTCCCAGAGGTGCCTGGTGCCCAGGCCTTCTCCTGCCTTCATTCCCAAGGTCCAGTCTGCATTTCGTTTCTCCCAGGAATCCATCCTTCCTATATTTAGCCGACATGGTTGATCTGATTTCATCGGCTCATTTTTTGGATGTGGGTAGTGCAGTCCCAGCGTATATGACATGGCAGCCATGTTCACACCCTCTGTATTTCCCCTTTTTGCAATTGTCGAGGTAACAGGGGCCCAGAGCTTCTATGGCTGCCGTTTGTGGGTGGCCAATACTATTGCTGCTGTTTATGAGGAAGAACGCATCCAATTGCCTGGGGGGGTACAGGGCCTATCTGCTGGATGTCGCTGTGAGGGAGATTAGTTGAGCAGTAACACATGCCCCCATCCAGCCTTCATTAAGCATCATAGACTTACGGTTGGTGTCTTTAGTCTGTCAAATTGCAGCACAGCTGAATGCTCCAGTACTTCTCTTTATGAAATGTGAATGTGACCGGATGTCAGGTGTCTGTGTGTGCTTTCGATCATAGGTTGGATGCTCGACACATCCTCCCACCCTTAGACATAACATAGGGAAGAGGGATAATAACCAAATTCCTTACCCTAGATGTTCTTTACATCAAGTTCGACTCTTCCTTGTCGCATTCCTTCTCTCGGCCCCTCCCCTAGCACGGCAGCCTTTCCTGCACTTTTAGGGTATGATATGTGCATAAATGACAAATATTGAGGCGGCCCCAAATGTACCTCCCGGGGAGTGGATTCCCAGAAGGGAAATGAAAATCAAATAATCATGGACATTATGCTTGGTAGAAAGTGTCTCTGGAGGCGCGACGCCTCATACCAGGTCTGGAATGGCTAAGTGTAGTGCCGCCATTTGCTGAGGGCATTATGCAGTGCAGGATGTGGGGTGTGCAAGTAAGCTTCAGACTACATAGGAATGTTAAATCTGGGAATCAGACTCAAGGAAAATACTAACAGTGCGGTGTGGCGTCTGGTCCATAAAGGGACGCTGTCTGCACAGGGCCAGGAAATGGAGTCCTGAGTGCCACCGTCAGGGGATTCGAAAAGTGGGGTGCCATGGTCTGCTGCATTACAATAAAGAGCAGCAGGGCAACAGCCAAGCAAAGGCCAACGCTAGCGGCCACATCATTTTACGTCAGGGTGTGGCGGCACAGATCCTTAGATTTCTTTCATGGCGATAGTGACTGCATGTCTCACAGGCTCCTGTCTGGCTCATGATTAGGGAATACTTATGAACTGCCAGCAGGTGGGCCTCCCCCTGCACCTCTCCATCAAGGTACTTTCAGAAACTGCACCGAAGCTCACGCTCAAACGCGCAGCAGTTACAGTCAGGCTGCTGATGTATGCCTTGTGTTTCTGGAATTCTTATGGTCTGAAGGATAGGAAAGAGGATGAGATCATCAAGACAATGAAGACAAAATCTATTCATTAAATGAATACATATCCAGTCCATGCAAGTGGATTCGGAAAGCAGAGCCTGTGATTAATGCATCATGCACTTACATTTTTGATTGTGCCCAGGTGTATTTAAACGAACATTCACTGAATTAGAAATAACGTATGTTGTGAACAAAGTTAGTGGTTTCTGCAGTAAGAATATAGCAGCAGTTTATTTAAAAAGAATAAAAATAACGTGTGTTAATGCTAGCACTGTGCATCTGCTATCGTTGGGGAGTTAGAACTAAGGCCGCGATACCTTGTTTGTCCACTGGATGGCAGCGTTTAATAAAGAATTTCAAATGTAACTCATCAACAGCGAACAGTACATATTAGCATCACTCTAGACACCACACATCACCACAGCACCAAATAAACTTGGTCGGTCGAGGGGAAACAGCACTGATTATTGTAAAGTGAATTCATGAAAATGTGCAGTTCTCTGGTATATGTGGGTGTGCCTGCACATGGGTTTTCTCATCAAGTGCTTTTAAAACCAGATTGAAGTTCAAATTTGCCCTGCTGGCAATTGTGGTGACCAGGAATGATAAGACTGACCAAGTGGTGCCATGGTGATTGTTATAGACGTTTATTTAACAAAAAAAAGATAAACCTATCTGTCCTTAACTATAAAGAAACTCGGATGCTCGTCAGGAAGTCAGTGAGAGTCCAAATCAAAAGCTACCGGCCCAGTCCAAAAGCTCCTATGCTATCCCCGTCAGTACAAAAAACAATACTAAAGTTCAGGTTCTGATCGTGCCCCGGAGTAGGAGTACCTTCTCCTAGATGCAAAGTGTCTTAAAGATGCCAAGTCTTCTCAAATCGTGGGTCCGCCCACTCTGTTTCAGCTTCTTCTTTCACGCTACTTCTGCAGCCTGTTTCTCTCCAAAGACAATTGCTGTTGTCTGTCCCAATGCTGTTGTTGGACCACTCAGTCCACCTACAACAGGTCACACCACCACCACAGTGTTTTGTACCCTCCGCACACTCACCTACAGGGCTCTGCTGTATGCTACGGTATGCAGTCTCTGTACCATTGCAGGACCGGATGGTTCACCCACTACGGTCACGCCACCACCACAGTGTTTTGTACCCTCCGCACACTCACCTACAGGGCTCTGCTGCATGCTACGGTATGAAGTCTCTGTACCATTGCAGGACCGGATGGTTCACCCACTACAGGTCACGCCACCACCACAGTGTTTTGTACCCTCCGCACACTCACCTACATGGCTCTGCTGTATGCTACGGCATGCAGTCTCTGTACCATTGCAGGACCGGATGGTTCACCCACTATAGGTCGCGTCACCACCTTTCCATCGCTCCAGGTCTACTGTGGCGGTTCCCAACCGGCTAGCAAGATGCTTCCCGGGCACCCCGCTGTTCATCTCTTTAATTTTGGAGACATGTCTCGCTGCAGTCGCTTGAAGTGCAAGTTTGACCTTATGGGCTCCGATGCGGCCCCCTCACTTGCTGGGTTCTCCTTCTGGACGTACAACAGCTCTCAGCATACCAGAATACACAGGCCATTGCCAGACGGGTCAGAATACGATGAAGAAACCAGTCATTATTTGCTGTTCAGTTTAAATAGCGGGGACGGCCTCAGCATAATGTCAGTCTAATTGACAGCAGCTGCTCAAGCAGTCCCCCTGCTTGATAGTAGCATTCTGAAACTCTTCTTTATCCCCATATCTATTACCTCAGAGTGCTTTCATATTTTACAATAACACATCATTTAGGACGTGATCTTATGTGTAGAAGATTCAGGCATTAACATCAGCCTGCAGGAGTGGGATTTAAAGGGGCCATGTCTCCCACTAGCATCCATATCCCCAGGAGGGGAGATCCTCTCCATGAGGTCCTCCGACATTTTACCACCCCCAGTGGGGCTATCGGTTAATGGGCACACCTCCCTAGCCTCATGGAAAGGGGCTCCCCATTCGGGAGAAGTTACGCTGTATGAAGCATCTTCACACAACATTATTGTATTTAACTCTCTAGACCTGCACTCAAGAACACCCATTCTGAGATGGGCGGCGTAACTGAGAAAAAGCTCATGTATTTTGGAGTGACTTCCTGTATTGAAGAAGCATTTGCTAAGCTTGTGTATAGGTACTGGAAGGGCATTTGCCCTGATAATGGTATCATGTGCCGCCGGTTGCCCCCTTATGGTCAGGTAGTAACATAAATGTTCCCAAACAATGGGATTGTCTGTGGCACTTTCCTAGCCATGGAAGGCCATCATTTTCTATGCATTGCCATGATTTGGCATTTCTGAATTTTCCAAAAAAGAGGCTCCTGCGCCTTTCACAGTTCACACATGTTTAGAGGTTTGAGAAGCGAATGCATGCAGCGATGGCTCAGCCTTTTCATTTTTTTGTAGGGGATGGAAATGAATCACCATTCCAACAGGACACAATTCCATTAAGCAAAGCAACTCCAATCAGATCCTCTATCTTTTAAAATACAACTTGATTTAACCACTTAATAGCATGACAATGATGGATTAATGCATCATACCTCGGCACTAAGATCAAAAACATTTGTATATAACAAAATAGTGATGATAGTATATTCATTAGAAATGTACTTCCTGGACATTTGGTTGATTATAAAAGCGGAGAACGTCTCCGGCTGACATGTTCTTATTTTGCCTGCTTCTTCAGGTTGCATAGGAGGTGGAGCATTTACAGTCGGTTCTACTTACAGAGAGTCACACATGCATCTCACTGTCTGAAAGAGGACTTTGAGCGCAGACTGGAATCTACATACCAGTGCACACAACACGTGACAGCCCAATAAAAAAAAAGGAATTGCATTATTTAAGCAACACAGCCCGAGCAGAGGAGTTTTACCGTCAAAACTCACGGGTGTCATTTAGAAGCGTGAGCGAAGTGAGGGCTTTAACATTAGCCCCGGGGCATTACCTGATGGGTAATGTACCCCCCCCCAGCGGTGGGTGTATTGCTGTAAATTTCCCAGCACCTTCTACCTGGTTAGTAATCAGGTTTTTTTTTAAGTTGTTAAATGGCGTGTTTGCCATTTGACAACTTGAAAAAAAACACGATCCAGGATGGAAGGGGGAGAAGGGAACTACACGTAGTCCCTTCTCCCTTTCCCAGGCGGCCATTGATGCGCCAGGAACACTAATGTTCCCAGTGCCGGCGAGGAATAAGGGAGCGCCATGTAAGTGGGGCGGGGGGTTTAAACATGTGTAAAAGCAGGGCGGGTGGAATGGGACATGGGTGAGTGCAGGGGCGCACTTACCTCATTTCCGGCAGGGGACGATGGCGGCCTCCCGCTTCCGTTCTAAGCCTCCTGATTGGCTGGGAGGCCACCACACCCCCCTCGTCGCATTCTAATCTTACATACAAGTACAAAATGAACATCAACTCACTGGAAAAACTACCACTGGCAGGAATCCTTCCTTACCAATTCACGCAGCATTGATTTAGTTTTTTTCCTATTTAAGAACTACGACATTGTTAAAGCAGAAGCAATTTAACAAAGATATTAGAGATTGGTGGGAGGGATGGTGTTATACATGTGCACTGTTTATCTTTAATGCGTTTTCCACACTACAGCACGTATTCACTTGGTAAACCTTGGATTCGCCACAGGATAGTTTAGAATCGTTGATCTTGACGCATGCTGATTTTTTTAAAGGCTTCAACAAACGTATTATGAGTCATCGAAAATGTCCTGGTTTCACAATAATGGGACACTTTGCTTGTAATCAGGCCTGGACTGACTTTAGGGGAGGCAGGACATTTCCCGGTTGGCCTCTCTGCTACGGGGCCTCTATTTGTATGGGAGGAATATGAGAGGCCTGCACCACATGGTGTTCAGGCTGTGTCAAATGTGGGCAAATTAATTTGATTGAATGTATTTGTATCCGAACAGCATAGCATAGAGTGATTCCGCGTTTAAGCGATCCACATCTGCTCGAAAAAGAACATAATGTATTCTACAACCCAGTCTGTAACCTTTAAGCAGGCACTGGTGGTTGTGAGGTTTAGGGCTGTGCGCTGCCTGCTGCGTAACATTGCACAGTGGTGCTGCACCCGCCCTTGTAATGTGCATTTGCTAGCCGTGCACAAGCTGCATTGTGCCACTTCCTACTCAGCCCACGTCCACAACAAGTAAACATGGGAAAAGGTTGCCACCTCATGACCAGGTCACAAACAGAGAGGCGTCCACAATGGCTGCCCAGCCGGCAACACATTTGATCAGCAGTTAGTCTAATGATCCTCTCTGTCTGGGGAGGGGCCCCCAGACGTATTTTGTCACCGCCAGACAGAAAATGCATGGGGGGAGTAAAAGGGATCGAGGTAGTCTCCTGTTGTACCATTTTCGATATTTTCAGTTTCTGCCTGAGGAGGGTGTGGAGAGGTATGAACCGTGGAGTAACTTTGCTGAAAATGTTGGGGGGGACATGACATCTGAAGAATAGGTGCCCCAGTCAAATGAATGGGGACAAAATGGTCTGCCATGAAAGTTGGGGGGGACAAACACCCCTGTCCCCCCCCCCTAAAATTATGCCCATGGGTATGAAACCACCATAGAGTTTATCACAGATGGCCCAAGGAAAAGTGTCATAAACAATTATTTATTGAAGATAATAATGGAAAAATCTTTAACATTGTATCTAGTGCTTGGAAGTGGCTGCAGACTCCCTGAACCTGTGCCACCGTCGATGCTTGAGGGAGCTTTTCGGCCTGGGGTATAATGAAGTTTAATGAAGTTTAAAAGTAGAATGAAATACCTTAAAAGAGTGCATGCTGATCATGTGGGGTGCCTACAAACCAGCTGACACCATCTCCCCTGTCCCTCGGCTTGCAGTTGCAAAGCTCTTATTTCCATGTCAAAGGAAGCTGCGTCTGCTAGGTGCTTGCTCGCAGGGTTCCATGTAACCTCATGTGCAGGTCAGTTTCAAATGGTGCATGTTATGGATTTACCTTTCATCTCCCATCAGGGGGGAGACTGGGTCAGCATTTGGCCCGAACACCCCAGAAGTGCTGCCTTGAAATCCTACTATTTATTAATATTCCTGTGCATGTTATAATGTTTGCGAGACATTTGTGCCTGTGGTGTGGCAATCAGTGTGGTGACATAGGAGAGCGCCTGTTGGAGGTGGCTAGCTGAGTCCGAGCAATTATTATAGTAATAAAGATATCTTTAAAAATTCTCGAATGTTGGGCAGGCCAATTTCTCAGATCTAGGCTAAGTCTGCTACCCAGCAGTGAGATTTGCCATGTTAGATCTGGGGGTGAAGAAATGGGCAAAGGTTGCTCTCGGTGTTAAAATGCAGCTGTATTTCAGAATCAAGAGTACATCACCGTGTCCTGCCCAGCATTGAAAATAGTCAGATCACAGGGGTTGGGACGGTGTAAACTTGATCTCGCTTTACTGGAATCCGGGTATTTCTCACATGGATTTCAGATGTTGGGGAAACTGTGGCCACTATTGCTGTCATAGAAGTCCTCATAGAGTCCGGGCTGAGTCGGCTGGGAGGGTGTGATGCTGGAAATGCATCTGAGGGACAGGGCCCCCGTATCCTTGTCCTTTACTGCATTTTATCGTGTGTTCTGTCGTGTTTTCCACACAGGAGTTCATGTGGGACTCCTGGCGGTGCAGCTCTCTCTTTTGGTTTGGTGTACAGACCCATGGGATACCCTTATGGCACCCATTGGTGGGGGTACAACCCTGTGCCCCTAGTGTATGTTTTTGGGCACCTGTGTGTGGCCCACAGAGCAGGGTAAAGGCTGGTGGCAGCTCCGTGCTGAAGGGACTGGTGCCCTGAGCGTCATCCATTTTGGGATGCCAAGGCCCTGTCATTGGAATCAGTTGATTCCTGATAGGAAACAAGATGACCCCCGTGGCCTCTTGCTTTCTATTGCCTGTTACCTTGTTTTCCCAAAGTCCTGGGAAGCCCTGACTCTGTCCCTTCCCCCTGACCGGCTGTTGGGTGGAAG
Source organism: Ambystoma mexicanum (assembly GCF_040938575.1). Taxonomy (NCBI): domain Eukaryota; kingdom Metazoa; phylum Chordata; class Amphibia; order Caudata; family Ambystomatidae; genus Ambystoma; species Ambystoma mexicanum. The sequence goes on from NC_090933.1 coordinate 803,526,728, forward strand.
TTCCATATATGGTGTTGTTGTGAAGTCCAGGCCAGACTGGCTGGAGCCTTCCCAGTGACTGTATGTTGTGGGTACACACTGTGGGTGGGACCTGGTTGAATGGAGTGTGGGACGAATACGCATTCTGTGTTGTGGGTGTCTAGTATCTGGTGTTTGACACAATGACAGAGACAGCCCTGCCCGAAACCAGTATGAATGCAGTGTGGAGTGTTGAATGGCTCGGTACTTGTCCCAATACACATAACTTGTTGTGAGTGTCTGGAGAGGAGTGAATGGCCTAAATGCACTAGGCACCTGATTGGCTGCCTGCCTGCATGAATGCCCTTCTGACCGATTGGTTGCCTGAATGTGACCCAGCAGAATGAATGGGAGATCAACTAGTATATCTGGGGGACTCTCACTGCTAGAAGCTGAAGTCCACTACGACGAGTAACTGGAGTAACTGAAGCTTGACCTTGAAGCCCTGCTGGACGAGAAGAATTGCTGTTGCTCTCCTTCACAATCTGAATGCTGCTGTGCCTCAAAAACGGACCCAGAGAGGACCTGGTAAGGCGCCCTCTTCCCGAGCTATGAGGGACCATCGTGCACCAGCTGATCTTTGCCAAAGCTCCCTGGTAGACAGACCTACGACAGGCTGCCGACCTGAGATGGGGACTGCCGCGGAATCCCAAAGAGAAGCGCCCGGACTGTTGTCCGCCACTGTCGACGACCGCCGTCGCTGACCGGAGCCGCCGTGCTCCTGTTTGCCTAAGAACTTCATTTGATCCAAGGACGCTCTCGTCTGCATCTCCGCCCGACCGTCGACGCGCCGAGGAGCATCTGCCGGTGGGTTTCCCGCCACCTAAAGACCACAGAGACTCCGACGACTCGACGCCCTTGCTGGGCCACAGTTCTTCATCATCACTTTGCGGTCCAGAACTATCGTCACTGAGGTGCCCCGCACGCCTCTTCCTTGCAGGACGCCAATGCTCCATCGTCGACGAGCACCGCTAGGAACGAAGCTGCCACTTCACCACCGTAGTTCTTCCTGTTCTCCGTGACCAGTATTCTGCCAATTGTTCAACCGTCTTACTTTCCTTTCTCCCTCTACTGCTGGTTTCCTCTTTATTGATCTGTGTGACATTCTGACAGTATAGTTGATGCACTTTAATGAGATCTAATAATATATGTGGTATCACTGTAGAACTTTATATATTTACCATTGTTGATTTTCTGAGTACAAAGTGAGTTATTCTGATAGTGTACATAACCTTGAGTATTAATTATATAAAGACTATGTTTTAACTAATACAATGTGTGGACATTCCTTTGTGGGGGGGCTTGGGGACTACACTGTACTTAAGAACCATCCTGCATCATCTCCTGAGAAGCTAGGCCTTGATTGCTCGACTACGTTACCAATAATAGAGACTCTTGGCTGGGGTCCTCTGTGCCTCTCCTCTTCCATATAGAGAGCAGAAGTGCAGACACCACCCTCCAGTCTTTACAGAGGGTAATGAGTTCTCTTGCTTTCCTCTGTTCTTTCCTAGGGTCTTATTGTGATGAGTTAGATATGGTGTCACATCGACCTGTTTATGTTGGAAATGGTCAAATGTGGTTATTCTTTTTAAAAAATCTTTTACGTAAGTCTATTTTATTTGAACTTGATTTTCTCTTTTAATGAAATATGTCTGTATGATTGTAAGCGAAATGTCTGTTTTCTTTTTAAAACTTGTGTACGGTTGAGTAGGAACAACCAAAATCACAAATAAATAAATAAATAGTAAAATGTCTTGTGTGATGTGGCACCACATCCCGTGTTAATACAACTTTATGCCACACTAAACCTATGGGGCATATACCTGGTCACTCTAATTGAGAAAGAATATCTTTAAAATGTTTCAATCAATTCAGAAAATATAGCCTCTTTTCAATCAAACTTTCAGAAAACATAAAAAACACATACTCCGTAAGTGTCTTTTAGTAGGCAATTGTATTCATCATTCCTACAATATTCTTGCTCATCTGAATTTCATGATTTCATCAAATACAAAGATATTTCATCAAACAAGAGCAGAAAATTCTTAACCACAAGCAATATTTGTTAGAAAAAAACATTTTTTGTTCAGCAAATTTGCCGAATTTGTAATTTCTAAGATAAGTTTCAATTTCACAAAAGGGGTTTTGTTTCCCCACACAATCACAATCACATGATGTTTGTCCACTACGCGTTTCGGGGTTATCTTCACCCCTTCTTCAGGTGTTGATGTGTTGTTTTTAACAATTTCTATGTACCCTAAAAGTAAATTTAACAAAAACAGAGATTTGTACTAATATTGCCTCTATGGTCCAGCGAGCGCCAGTATCCCACGAATGATTTTTAAACTAATTTCACTGACCTTGGAAATATCCAGAGTATCTATAGTCAATTCTGACTGCCGTGTCACTTCCTGATTAATCTTACAGGGGTCTGGCCAGATATTGCAATCACTTTGTAGAGAGAACAATAATAATGAACTTTTTACCCACCACAATCTGCTATTCGCTACATCTGTGTCAAAATAAATCTAAAAAGAATCAAAAAAAGCCAAAATCCCATTTCCCAAATTTACTTGCCCTCAACTCGACTGGTATCACAAACGCAACGCGGTGACGGCGAAAAGGCTGCAACCACAGCCTCCCGTCCCGCGGTGCGGTTTTAAATAGGATATCAATGAGTCAAGTGATCGTAATTTTGATCACGTGACCCAACATACTTTTCTTACGGGTCCTACAACAATACCAACGCTTGTAAATACAAATATGTATCAAACGCAACGCGGGAACGGCGCATTGGCTGCAATCACAGCCTCCCGTCCCGCGATGCGTGAAGTTAAATATATTAAATCAGTCGCGTGATCAACCCGATCACATGATCGCGAGTGAATATGATGCCTGTCCCTTGGTGTCGCCCCACGTGATACCAAAGTCATCATGTGACGGCCTGTCCGTGACGGGTCACACAATTAAAAAACTTAGACTATTGATAATTAGCTCCCTTCGGATTGTCCAGACAGTTGTGGATTCTTGTTTGTCGGAAAATCAAAAAATAATACACTCATGTACATATTGCATGTATGAGAAAGAAAACCCCTCAGTGGATATATAATCCAGTGCAGGTAAGCCCTATGCCAATGTTATTCAATAATTATACTAAATTTCATTCTCTAAAGGGGCAACTGTATATGATAAATATAAACCAAAACCATCCCTGCTCTACAAAAAAGTGAACTGGGACATGCTTCCTTGGTGTTCATCCTCTCTTCTCCCAACAAAAACCCTGTGTTATCCTGTTGAACTTCTGTCTCAAGGAATCCTAAAGAGTGGGCCCCATGTCAGCGTGGAGTTGCCCAGCCGGCTCGTGATCCTCCTCCTCCAATCGCATCGCTTTGCATAAGGCTGGGTGCTCACATATATTAATGTGGTCACTGGCATGCAACGATGGTTGCCAAACATTACCCCGGTGTGTCTTGGCTTTGTTCAGGGTCTACTGCCTGTCACAGAGTTGCCGTCAATAGGTGAGCACTAGGTTCACAGTATTGACTGCATGCATGTGGGATCCTGCCTTTATGGTCCAGTGATCTGCACTACTGGGCTATCTCTGCATTAAATAGGACTCATAACAGAGAGGATCCTTGAGAGCATCCTCCTGTGCACTTCCTCTACTTTCAATGTGTTTACGTTTCTATGGGAATGTGGGGGTCTTGGGTTTCCTTAATGTTTATCACTCTGGAAAGTTGTGTTCCAGTTCAAGGTGAATGATGTAATGGTCAGACCACAGGGGTGGTTGCTAGTCATTGACCTGTATCTCACTGTACAATCAGATCGGAGGCATCAAGGGTGAGAGGTCCCGCTACAGTCCCTCCGCAGCACCCTCTATTCAGGAACCTGTACCACAAACCCAGCCTTTGAGCTTCTGTGCCCCATCCACAGATTCATTTTATGGCTTTCTCTTACCTCCATGATACTGGCATGAAGCTGGTTTTGTCAAATCAAGGCATTACATGTAATAAAAAGGTGCATTACTTAGGTTCAAATAAGAGCAAAGGTTTCAGTAGAACGAAAGTGAGGCTCGGCGGAAGTTTGTACATCAAATTTTCGATCTGTTCTTTAGCCAGAATAACACAAACCTGGAATAGGTGGCATACCATGAGGAAAGGGGTTAAACAGAAAGTCAAACTTACAATTGCACAGTTGCAGAGTAAATTTTTTAAAGGTGGATATCTGAGACTTCACAATAATAATAATTTGTGTTGTTATATAGCGCTTCATGCCAGAGTTCTCCCACTTCTAAGCCTTGTATTAACAGGTGACACCAATAGCCCCTTTTTACCGTTCTCAGTGTGTCACCCTCTGGAGGAGCACACCCTAAATTGTCTCTGCTACAGGATTCTAACTTGTGAAGTGCAGGCTGACCCTACGTGAGAGACCAGTGCCTTACTAGCCAGCTTTCCACCATTTCAGCTAATGGTTTAACTGGAGGGGGTTTCTATGGTAAAGGGTTTGGTGCTAAGGATCACTACTCGTGTTCCCAGTAGGGCTGTTAGGCAAGATTGTGGGCAGTACCCTTTGGGAGACTACACCAACCTTGTCCCCCTGACAATAGATAACCCAACCTTTGGCATAAGTCTGTACTACACAGGCTGGTAGTGTGGCTGAGCAGGCAGGCTTATCTCAAGAGGGGTCAATGTGAGCAGTAGGTTTTTTACACAGAGATTCACAGTGAGAAGTATTCAAATAAACTCTTACACACAAGGTTTCTTGCTTAAACAATTATTAATTTATTAACAGTCAGTTATATAAGCCTTCTTCAGAAGGGAGCAAAACATGTAACACTTAAAATATACTTCAAAACAAACTCTGTTTCCCTAAATCAGATGATACCCATTGGGGATGGCACACAGACACTTCTTACACCCTCAGGTGACTTAAATAGCTAGGACATTGTGGACCTTGATTTATCACTGTTACATTTAGAACAATACTGGGTTTGGTTTAAAGGTTAGATGGGGGAATAAAACAAGGGTTAACAAATAATTCATAAACTGGTAAGTACTCTTTGAACCCTCCAATGCAAAGTAAATTAACCCTTTCCTGTGGGAAAAGTAAAAGCACCAAGTCAGAGGTAAGAAGATTCTCTCAAGGAGCCAGGACAGCCAATGTTAGTTGAGCAAAATCTAGGGGAGCTGAGGGTCTTCTTGCAGGTAAGTAAATGTCTTGCACAATGTTTTTAGAAATGTTTTTAGAAATGAAATCACTGAAGGGGCACAAGCTGGGAGGCTTAGAAGGGGCCAAGCTGCAAGCAAATCTGCAAGGGTAGCCAAGACAAGTCTCAACTGAGAATAACTAAGGCTACACACCAAGAGGTAAATCCTCTTAACTTTGCAGTACATTTGGGGAGAAGAAATGGTTCCAGCTGGCTTCTGTTCCTGTATAGCTCTGCAGATCCTGTTGTTCCTGGGCTTCAGTCATGGGGACAAGAGGGCGGACGTCTGGGGACTCCTGCACTACAATTTGAAGGTCAGCTGCAACAATGTGCAAACTTCAATTCAGCAGCACTTCGTGGTTTCAGCTCCTCGCGTCTATAGCAAATAGCACCACCCGGTCTCTCGGATACCACTGTGGACTTTCCTTGAATCTCGGGTGCAGCACTCTGTTGAGGTGGCTCAGGCTTGGTCAGTCCTGCTTCAAGGACGTCTGGAGGATCTACCTGGAGCTCGGGTCTGACTTAAAGACACTCACTCGATTCTGGTGTTCCTCTGCTTGGCGCTTCAGTTTCTGCAGCAGTAATGGAAGTACAGCCAGCTCTGAGAGGATTTCTAGATGAGCTCATCTTGGGGTCGATTGGTCCCACCAACCCAAGGGGAGAAGTCGCCCTTTGCAGGTCTTCTCTAGTTGAGGCAAATTCAGAGCTTCACCACTGCAGCAGGGCTTCACCGGGCAAACCAACGGTCCAGGAGTTGCAGCAGGCGTCTCTTCCAAGTACTTCTTTGGATTCCATCGTCCAGTGGTCAACTCTGCCTTCCAAGCCAAAAGCTGCACCTTTTATGCAGGTTACTCCCATTCATTCGCAGCTTAGCTGTCAATCACACAGCAGGGTGCCTGTCCTCTGAGGACAGCCAGCCAGCCAATCACCTTTGGGTGCATTCCTGTAACCAATGGGGTTAAGGACAGGGAGTTTTGGGCACCTCCCTCATGGCCTGCCCCTGCCAGACACGCTGGAGCTACAGACGGGTTTAAAAAGTGAAGCCCGCCAAAGTCAAAATGAACAAAGGGACCAAACCTGTTTTGGCACGCAGAATAAATCTCAAGTAGTACCTTTCCAACAAGAAATGGCAAAAAAAGAAGAACGCGTCATTTTGACAAAATGGGCACCCATGGGTGTCTTACTGCAGCTGCAATTGCAGCCCGTGGTAAAAACACACAATGGTAGAAAAAAGTACACCACTGCCACCAGCCATTAATTTTAGAAAGGGTAACGTAAAAATGTTACATGAGAAATTAAACAAAGGGGATACTAAGTAACCTCTCCAGCACCCTATTGTAATATAGTGTGTGCTGGGTTTAGAAAGTTACACATGTAAGTAAAGTAAATTTCACTTCACAACCTTTGGGAAATCTGAGAGACTTCCCTGTGTCACTACACGACACAATGCAAAGATGATGCCTATGGAGTTTGTCATACTCCAAAGTCAAAAGAAACCCAGAGTCCAAATCACAGAAGAATACATGAGAGAGTAGAAAAAAGGTCTCACTCTCTCCAGGATAGAAATTAAAAGTCCTAAAGTCCAGCAAAAAGAGCTGGGGGTCTCTAAGGTAGAGGGGAATTAGCACATTTCTGAGAATTCTCCCTAACAAGGGCAATGATGTTTGGTGAGAGACTTGGCAGGGATTCCTCCTTCATATGAATAATGCATGTGGCAACGTGGTCACTGGGCTGTTAGAAGCTGTGTGCTTGGGACTAGGAAAGGAGGTGTGTCTGATCTGAATCATAAGGGCCCAAACAGGCTACTCCATGGGCACACTGCTAGGCCAGTCCTTTCAGTGCTCAATACAGCAAAGGGGGGGAATGAGAGGATTTTGGCACCTTTTAATTACCCATTGAAAGCCATAAGGTCCATGTTGGCTTATTCAATAATTAGTTAAACACTTTCAGGTGGATGTTGCAGGGAAAAGCAGTGGAGGAGAGGTGTAATGCCCTCTGGCTTGTGATGTACTATCATTACCAAGCCCCAAATTACCACTTACAGGATATTTGTGGGTGCTACAACATGCCTTGAATTTGTCCAAAAATCCAGAACATAATGAAAAGGACAATGAGAGGCCAAAAGCGCCCCAGGCCAGTAGCCCGCACTGCGTACGAAGAGTCATTAGATAATCACACCCACGCCCTTTCTGTTCCTTCGATGCTATGCATAATTAATTCCGCAATTTTATAGTATAGCGGAATGGATACGCATTGATGCACATGTCTACTTGAATAGACCAGTGCAGTGTGTAGGAAAGATACCAGATTTCCCTGAAAGCACTTGTGCACACCCACTCACTGCATCGCATTGCAGTGCCTGTGGTAGTAGGGACACGCCAGGCAAATCTGGCTGCGCATCAACTCTTCCTTCTCGGTGGGTGCCTAATTTATTCAGTGGTGGTCCCATCATGAGAGTAGGACTGTGTTGGTACTCTCTCCTCGCCTTCATTCTAGATCCGGGTAATGTTCATGCCACTGCCACTTCTTCTAGTGTTAGTATCCAGCAGAGGACTACCCAGCCAGCCATGCTCCCTAAAGTACAGATTTTCTTGACGAAATTCTTCTCAACAATCAAATAAATAGACACAAAATAGACCCATTTCCTTCCGCCTAGCAAGCACGCTTTCCTTGATGTACACCGTAGCCAATTCCACTGTATCAGTTTGATGGCTGTGGAGAGCGGCGTTCATCAATTCTCCTCTATTTAGGCCACATCCGCATGGGAGTCAGGGACCTGCACAACAGGACTTTCCACACTCTCAGGGATTTGCATGCTCTTGTCTTCATTTTATGGGCATTACATGGGACTTCACACTAACTATTGGAAGCCCTTCTCTATGCAATGTGTCCGATCCCTAAGAGTGGAGCCTACACAAGAGAAAACTGTGAAATCCCTTGCGGTGAGGGCCTAAATGTTGAGTTGCCTGTACTTTCTAAGGTGTGACTCGTTTACCTCCAAGAGTCAATAGTGGTTTGTGTGATGTATCATGGGAATTTTTCCCTTCTCCACAAGGCAGAGCCCCCCCCCCTCAACGCCCCTGTGAGGCTAGGCTGCTGAGTCTGGTGCTCAACACCCTCCATAGGCGTTCAGGCAAGTGGGACATCACCAGGGGAGACTCCCCCGGTGGGGACAAGAACTCCCGTTCCTCTGAGGAACTCCTAAATTCATTTGGAGGCCATACAATATAGTGACTGAGAAGAGGAAGATGCTACAATTCGTTATTGTCCACAAGAAAATTAAGATATCTCTTTAAGTAGAAGCTGGCCTGAAGAGGGATGCCACAGCAAGCACAGGCTGAGAAACATGTATGTCGGCCAGGAAAGCCCCAGGTCAACGCAACACTGAAGAGGGGAGGTGACTCTGCAGACGGCAAAGCTCACAAGTTCAAAAACTGCAGGTAAGCCGAGATCAGCGCTCAGGAAGCCGAGCATCCAGCAAGCACGAAGAAGAGAGAAGGCAATAGTGGTGGCATGACTACGAAGATCCTGGTGGACTGGCGGCCCCTCGAACTATGCCAGGACCACTAGGTGGCCCTGACAGCCTACCATCCATGTACCGTGGAGCTGTCCATCCAAAACGAGGGAGAATAACGAGCCTGGGACACCAGAGGGAAGCAAGAGACAGACAAAACAAGGAAAACAGCAAACCCCAAGCATACCACGGCCCCAGTGACATTACCCCCAAACAAGCCCAGGTAAAGGGGAAAACAGGAGACCCGGGAGGCCCAAGGGGTATCGTTACAGGACTTTTCATACTCGTTCCAGTGAAATACATGAGAGAGTTTGTTATTAAGAATCGTGGTAGGGTCAGTCAGATTTAGTTTGGTCTGTGGACACTTTTCTTTTGGACATTCACAAGATGATTGACAAGCACCTTAGTTAGTTTAAACAGCAGGGAAACCCCCAATAGATATAGGGACAGCTATGCGTTAAATATATTAATTAACATTGAAAGGTCCTGAAGGAGTCAGTGCCCCCCTTCTGACCCACCACAGTAGGTTTTAATAAACAGAGGACGTTTTCTAGCGCCAGTCTCTCTGGTATCTTTCACGTTGATGCCTCGAGGCACAGGGCTTCATCAAACACACCCTTATTAGATTGCTCAAAACATGTACATCCATTTATCTGTCCTGTGTCACATGTTTGCATGACATCAAAAGATGAAGGATACAAGCAATGGACCGTTTATTTGTCCTAGAACTGTGATCACTGCTGTTGAGTACTTTCCAAAAAATGTACTTTCTGGAATAACAGTTTTATTTTCGACTCTGTTCTAATTGTAAAAAGTTACATTGCAGGTCATATTAAATAACTCCTCCAGCACACTGAGTTCCACACTCCTGCCTGTCCAAAAGACTGTGATTTGCAATTCCCTGGCGTGATGTAAGATTAACAAGAAAGTCCTGTTAAATAGGACATCTGTAAAATACCCAGAATCAGAGTTCTGAAGTCTACCCAGTTGGTTATTCGATGCAGTGCTAGTAACAACTCTTCTTAAAGCATCTTGTGCTTCCTTTACGTGGAAGATTCGGAATTCAAATGTCTTTTCTGTCTTCAGTGCCTCAGAATCCCAAGAACATAAGAAACCTTTAAAAGACCTGGGGGCCGGGTAATTACATCACGTCTAGTTTTCATGCCTGCTATGAAAGCGCTTACATTCTATTTTATGCAGGTCATTAAATAGTAGCATTGTGCATTTAATGAATAAGCAATCATGTTGTCTAGAGCAAAGATATCCAAATATTAAATCGAAATCCAGTCAAAATAATTCAATGCATTTTGCAATCCCACTGTTCTTTTAAAGGAAATATGAGTCTTAGAGTCACATTTTTTTAAATCCATTCTAATGATAAGATGCCAATACAATAAGCTGCTAAACTATACATCTAATGTATATGTTCAATTGCTGTCAGTTTTTGAAGGAACTTGGGGTTGGTCACCCTGAGTTTCCTGGGGGCAACCAGACGTGGACTCCCTGCTCACTGTGCCCAGAGAGGCACAGCTTCACCTCACTGATGAGGTCCAACAAGGCTGAAACACGTGTATGGGGTTGCTGGCGGTACTCTTGTTCAGAGAGGAATTGCCATAGCATTTCGGTGCTGGACTGCCCATGTGGGCGGGACAAAGACGGATATGCAAATGGCATTTCCCATCTGTGAAAGGTACAGTGAGCAAAAAGCGTGTGCTGCAAACTCTCATCTCAGAACAAGTTATCATGCCATGTTCTTTCTGGAGAGGAGCGCCTGCTACATTTTTTTAAACAGTTTTTGAAAAGAGTTGCCTTTTATGTGTATTTTTATTTATTGAATTTATTAATCACTTTTGCCAAAGCGATTTGACAATAATGTAAATTACAACAGTACAATTCACAACAATGAAAAATGATGGAGTTGGGAATGGCAGTCTCCATGTTCCATTGCTTAGGGGCAAGGAGGGAAAAGGAGCGAAATCGAGAAGGGGCTTTTTGTTCCCTTTCCCGCTACTAGAAATACTCGAATTCAAAATTGCTTACTATGAATGTGAATCTAAACATGGCTTATAGTGACATCTAATGGTGAAGAGAAGTATTTCTAGCACTCTCTAGTCCAGGTCAGGTTAATGCTATGATGCTTGTCATTCTAACATTTCTCACTGCCTCTCTTCATTCAAGTACAGATTCTCACTCTTCATATGAATGCCACTTGCACTGAAACACTTTTTTCTCTGCAGCCTCCCCATCCCTCAATCTCCTACCCTTCCCCTCTACTTCCATTCTCTTTCCCTCTCATCCTGTAATCTGATTATCTCACTTGATCCAACTCTCTCATTTTCCCGACACCTTGCTTTTCCCGCTCGCTGTCAATAGCAATTATACAGTGTGTACATAATGTACGCCTTCTTCTCTTTTTCTATGACTTCAACTCTCATTCTTGCCCTTGTATTTTCCTGTTTAGATTCCTGTTATTTGCTTCAATGTGTTCTTTCTGCCTAGGATTTCCGGTTTAAATTGCTGTGGGTAGGATTTCCTGTTTAGATTTCTGTAGCTAGGATTTCCTGTTTAGATTGCTGTGCCTAGGATTTCCTGTTTAGATTTCTGTAGCTAGGATTTCCTGTTTAGATTGCTGTGCCTAGGATTTCCTGTTTAGATTGCTGTGCCTAGGATTTCCTGCTTAGACTGCTGTTATGTTTTTCTATGTGTTCTGTGGCGGATCAGAAGGAGGATGCGGACACGATGATGACATTTCCAAAAATTATTTATTACAGAATACGAATGAGGGCCTTCCCTATCTAATTATCTAAAGTGCTCGTCAGTCATCAGGAAGTGCCCAAATGAATAAGTCTGCTGTCCAACAGGAACACTCACTGACCCTACCACAATTCTAACTAAGGTCGGGAGAACGGCTCCCTTCTCCTGATGGTTGTTTCTTGTGTTTGTCTTCTTTTACAAGTCTCTGGTCACTTTCTGTATCAATTCTTCTAACGCTCTTACAAGGCATTTGGATTTTCCCACCTCTCTAGGGATTGCTTTCCATACTTCCCTTCTTGACCTTTGTTGTCTCCTCTGATCCAGGTAAAGGGGGCCTCAGTAGTCCCCTGAAGTAACACTTCCTATTTGTACTTTGCTTTCTGTGTGATTTTAGTTCACCCTTTTCTGGTGTGGTATCTCCTGTGTCTCTTTTAATTTATGGATTCCTCTTGTCTTTGTTTCATAATAGTCTCTCTCTGAAATATTCCACTCTGTACTTCTTAACGGATGGGTTACCTCCCTCTCTTCCCAGGGTAGTGCTATCCTACTTTTACTGATCTCTCTCTCAATGTTAGTTGTGGTATGCACTTTACTTTTTTGAGAAATTATAATTCACCTTTTTCTGCGTTGGTGTCTCTTGTGTCTCTTTTTCATACAATGGACTTCTCTTGTCTTTGTTTCATAGTATTCTCTACCTGAAATGTTCCAATCTGTGCTTCTTGAATGACAGGGCACCTTCTCCTCTTCCCAGGGTAGTGTTACCCAACTAGCGAGGGAAGCTGCCCCTTTGGGAAAAGGGACGAATTCCCCTGATTTGTCACAATTCTTTCTGCCTAGGTTTTCCTGTTTAGATTACTGTTATGTTCTTCTATGTGTTGTTCTTTCTTCATAGGCAATGGTATCACTCCAGTCTGTCCTTTGCGCTGCTCTCCATTTTCGTCTTAAACTTTGTCATATGGTCCATCTCGTTTCCCCTCTCTCAATAGTTTTCATTGGCTCCCTTTTCTACATCTTTAGGTTATTGTTTCTTTTGCATTATTTTTAAATTGATCTATGGCCTGTCCCACCCAACCTCTCTTCTATTATCACTCCTGGTCTTTCTCCCCTGTTCATGTTACACCTCCCCCTGTTTTACCTCCTCCTGTTCTGCCTATGCCACCTCTCATCTCCCTGTGCCTCCTCTTGGTCGCCATCTGTCTCCTGCTATGCCTATCCCTGTCCTCCTTATGCCTCCTCCTACTCTCCCTGTGCCTCCTCCTATTCTCCATGTGACCCACCCTGTGCCTCCCCATCCGCCTTGTGACTTCCTTGTCCAGCATTAGCTCCTCTTGTCCTCACTGTGCGTCTTTCATTCTATCTGTGCCTCCTCCTCGTGTTCTCCTTGTGCCCCCCCTGTTCTCCCTGCGCCTTTTCCTGTTCTCCCTTTGACTCTCCCTGGCCCCCTGTGACTCCTCTGCCCATCTGTGTCTTCTATTGCTCTCTCTGTGCCTTCTCCTGGCCTATCTCTGCCTCCTGCTGTTCTCCCTGTGCCTCCTTTGGTTCTCCCTGTGCCTTCTTCTCGTCTCCCTGTGCCTTCTGTTCTCCTGTACCTCCCCATGCACTCCATGTGACTCCCCTTCCCTCTGTATACCTCCTCCTAATCTCCCTGTGCCTCCGCCTGTTCTCCCTGTGCATCCTCCTGTTCTCCCTGTGCCTCCTTCTATTCTCCCGGTGCCTCTTTCTGTTCTTTCTGTACCCCCTCATGTCCTCCACGTGACTCCCCTGTCCACCTGTGCCTCTTCCTGTTCTCTCTGTGCCTTCTCCTGTTCTCAGGGTTCTTCCCACTGTTCTCCCTGTCCCTCTTCCTCGTATCCCTGTGCCTCCCCCATTTTCTGTTTCACCTCCTGTTCTCACTATGCCTGCCCCTGTTCTATTTTCACCTCACCCGTTTGCCCTGTCCCTTCTCCTGTTCTCTCTGTGCCTCCTCCAAATTATCTATTGTAACCTCTTGTTGTCACTGTGCCTCCCTCTGTTCTCCCTATGCCTCCCTCTTTTCTCCCGGTGTCTCCCCTTTCTCCCTGTGCCTCCTCCTGTACAATGTGTGCCACCACCTTTTCTCCATGTGCCTCCCCTTGTTCACCCTGTGCCTCCCCATTCTCTCTGTGCCTCCTCCTTTACACTGTGTGCCACCTACCGTTCACCCTGTGCCTCCCCCAATTTCTCTATTCCCCGCCTGTTCTCACTGTGCTGCACATGTTCTTCTTGCAACCCGTCACTTCTCCTGTTATGCCTGTGTCTCCCCAGATTTCTCTATTTTAACCTCCTGCTATCACTGTACCGCCCCTATGCCTCCCCCTGTTTCCCTGTTCCTTCTCTTTCTCCCTGTGCCTCCTCCTGTACACCACGTTCCACCTCTTTTTCTCCCTGTGCCTCCACCTGTTCTCCTTGTGCCTCCTCCTGTTCTCCCTGTCCGTCCTCCTGTTCTCCCTCTACATTCTCTGTTCTCACTGTGCCTTTTCCTTTTCTTTCTATGCATCCAACGGTTTCTAGATTTGCTAAGCCAACATCTAGAAGCCGAATTGTAGCACTGGAGTGCGAGTGCAGATAAAGGGAGATTGGATGTAAGAAGATACACCCAGTAGCGGTGATGTTAGTGTTTTACCCACCCATTGAAAAGAATGGCCATGCCAATTCCAATAACCTGTCCTACCTACTACCTACACCCCCTCACCACTCAAAGACACCTTCCTGGAAACCCTTTGAGCAAGCACTATCTGACAGTAATATCAAACTGTGAGCTATATAATCCTGCCAATGTTTTATCTCAATAGTCCTCAGAGAGGTACTGGCTTTATTAAAACTGCCAAAATGCTTTAAGTGTAGTAAAATGCCCTAAACAAGATTGCCTTTAGTCTCTTGGTTCATCTGCAAGCATTGGTATGACAGCACGTTTTGCTTGCTTGTATATAAGTATTTGGTAAGCTTTTGCCATGCACTTCCATTATAAAGCCAGGTACTAAGACCGTTTCAAGCTGTTGCCATCTTATGGCCAGGTAATTCAATAATGGCAGTGCCTGGCAAATGCCTATTCCATGCCTGCACAAAAGCTAAAACAGTGGGTTTAGGTTCTGGTGCTATCAGCCATCTTGCATTGAGGGCATGATTGATGGATATAAAAGGCTGCTGAAGAGCAGAGCTTGTAACGCACCATTCACAGTTCTCAATACTTGGGCCCACAATGCCATCATCAGTCATTATTTTCACCCCCAATACAGCACATTGAAGTTGCAGGCGGTTTAACCCCAAACATGGGCAACATCTCTGTGGGTTAATGCCCCCCACCCCAGCTGCATCAGCACTCAGGGGCAACTGTGTGACAAATGAGGTATAATAACATACTGAAGAAATGTGAATAGCACAAGTTAAATGGGGGTGAGTGCTATTTTCATTATAATTTAGATTTCTAGCATTAATTATGTATTTACGCAATAGTCAAATTTATACACGGAAACAAATACAAATATTTGTAGTAATTAGTTACAATAAACTCCACAAAAAGGGTTTGTTTTATTTATACACACCACTACCTGTATGGATGCACTGTTCAAGACTAATTTTGGTGGAGTTATGTTCACCACCAGTATTGAATGACTTAATGTTATGAGTAAAAAATATGTAAATTTTTTTTACTGGCAGAGTTGAGCATGCAGGAAGTTAACATGTCAATTATTCCTCTCTTTAAAAATCATTTGGAATCAGGGGTGTTGCTTGGTCTGGAAAAGTTGCAGGGCTACGCTAATGTCAGAAATGTCAGGACATATTCAAACAAAATCATCATAATATACATAAAAGTGTAGGACAAATTAATCACATAATAAAATGGAGGATGACATCAACACCTTGTCGCTTCGCCATTCAAATTCTAGATCAAATCCACTAATTAATATTCACATATTTTAATTAAATCCAAGATTCCCAGCTCTGTAACTTTTTTGATTTCCAAGAAAATGTCTATTAGCATTTTGATCAGGGCTATCAACAATGAAAGTTGAGAACTCGTCATCAGTCTGTGCCATAAGTCATGAGTCAGGACCTCAGAAGTTGAATGTATAAACCACCCAAATCTGCATTCCCTGTGATTGAGAAAAGCAGGAACACAGCATCACCAAATGGAATAGAGACTTGATGGAGTCGTATCCACACATTCTACAGGTACGCATTTTCCTCAAATCTCTGACCTTAGGACCTATAACATCTAAAGTAGGAAGACAATTGAGCTGGAATTTTAAGTATCAATCACAATATTTTGGATCAAGGACATTTCACCAAGTACACTCTTAGATGTTTTGGCAATCAGTAAAAAAGTATCTTGCCCTCATACAAGTTCAGGCAACCTAGATCTAGCAAGTCTGATGATCTGTTCCATTTTTTGATTTTATTCTTAAAGACCACCTCAGATTCAAAACCATTTTGATCGACTATGGGATGAAAGTTATCACGTCTCTTTCTTGATTTTTTCAAGAATGGATTTGTATCTCTCAACAATAAGGCCCTTAAATAAAACTGCGTGTTCACCTGCTCTCTCTAATGTATCAATCAAGGATACACTCCTTCTGATGTACTGGGACCACCAGGAAGTGAGGTCCAATTCCAGTCTGATGATACTTATTGGTACTGAAATGGGGAGACCCAAAACCTGTTTAAAGATTTTAGCCTCCAGCACATCAAAGAAGTTCCTGCCTGAGATATTCATCCTTTCACACCCATGAAAAACAATTGGGGACACTTTCCCTCTATAAAACAAGACCAATAGAACCAAAGAATATGAACACAATTTTTGTTTTCTCATCTTCAACAGTGACATAGATAAATCTTTTCTTCCATTCTGACTTTTTGTTTTTCACATTGATTATTGACTGCAATATTGAAATCCAAGCAGCGGATTGAGTCAGCTCTCTGGATTGCTACGTTATTCAAATTCCGTACTCTTTGCATTTCCTTCTGGTGGTACTCACCATAATGTAAGATTTCGCTGTGTTGATCTGCAAAGAATTAGCTTAAAGATAATTTTCCACCTCCACAAATTTGCCATTGAAGTCCAAACGGGGTGATTACACCCATTAGCAAGATATCATCTGCAAAACGCAATACACCACAATTTCAGCCCAGAACACATTGGAAAAAATCCTCTCCACTCCTGACTATTGTCCCACAAATTGGCCAAGTACAGATTAAACAGGATGGGGGCTAACACACACCCCTTGCGCACTCAGCAGAATTTTCGTAGATAACTCCCCTTTCGTGTTTAACCTGACTTTGGAAGTGTTGTCGGAATACAACAGTTAAATCATCCTTAACAAGGCTGGGTCTATACACCACTTTGACAACTTCGACCACAACCTGGAAATGTCAACATTCAAGAGCAGAGGACAGATCGATTACTGTAACATAAAGTACACCCAGAATATGATCGTATGTCAGATAGAAAGGCCACTTAGTATTGTACCAACACCTTTTCTGTAACCAGTCTGCAAAAGGCTCAATCGATGGCTTATTTCTGCCCACAACGTGAGTCCCTTCAGTACTATATTTGCAAAAACCTTTGAGGAAGTGTCTAATAATGAAATTGGTCAATAAAGGAAGGGTTCAGCTGTATTCCTCTTTTTAAAATTGGGGACAAATATCGAATCAGGCCAGGATATGGAGCAAACATTCTCTTGAATAAGGTACTTGAACAGATGAAACAGGATATCCACCCAAAGTATGGTATTGTCCTTAAAAATACTGTTCATTGCCCCATCTGGACCACTCGCTCTCGAATTCTTCAATTTGCTAATTATGATTTCCATATCGAGTCGATCAAAGTCAAGAGGTACAAGTGGAGAGCTCGACCTATGAGATTCTGGAAGACCTGTTCCATCTATGTTCGCATCATACTTACTCAAAAAATACTCAGCCCATGCCCCCTCTCTGACGCAAGTGGCTTGAGCGTCTACATGTGACTTGTTTTTGTCATTAAGTGTCCAGCAGATTGTACTGTGTCTTGTTTCATAATTCTGAGCTGCTGCTCCTGATTATTCCTGATGTATTTTTTAATTTTATGTAATTTACACCAATCCCTATGCCGTTGTTTTATGGTCTTTTGTCTTTTGCTTTTTCTTCCCAGGTCAAATCTATATGTTTGAGCAGATTCCTTATATCTTTCCGCATTTCCTGTTTTTGGTCTTGAATCTCTGTCATGATTCCCCCTTTTAGGGTGCAAAGCTATGTGTAATTGGTTAGCCAGCCATTCCTCTCGCGGCCATTCCTCTCACAGTTTCTTAAGTCTAGCTACTAATTTGGGAACATTTTCTGGGAAAGTTTGTGTACATTTTTCCCTGCTACTCAGGTTATTTCACCACTCCAGCAACCCACGGTTCACTTCCTTTGCGTAATGGCTGTATTGAACAACCCTGTTTCCTGAGTTTGAAGCCACTAAGGATTTCTTTGACATTAGTTCCCGTCGAGCCTGAAAACCTCCAATAACCGGAGATATTTGCAACAATGCATGATCACTAGCTTTCATTTCCACAATTTCCAAGGGCCCTACTTGATCATCCTCAAAACTCTTAAAAAAAATATAATCAATGACTGAGAGAGCAAAGGCATTAGACCACATTGGCGCATCTTTGAGAGCCCCTCCATTTGATAAATTGACTTGGGTAAAGGCCCACCTTGACAGAAATCTCGACCAGGTCTTTCCTTGGTTGGCTTTCCCCACTGTATACCTAGTGGGTACAACTCCCCTTTCCCCATCCAATGTATCCCAATCAAAGTCTGTTACTAGGCATTGACAATTGATATCTCCCGCTATCACAATGCAAAATTGTAAATTATCAGTTTACCAGCCAACCAATGTGTCTTTGATGCCATTCAAGACGGCTTCCAGGATCATGCCCATCGGATTCAAATAAATATGGATTACAAGGGCCAGAGGAACACTGGGAATCACCCTTCTGTCAATAACCTTTATAATCAATAGGGCTTCTGAATTAGTGATGATTTGGATTACAATCAGACCCTTCATTGCCCTTACAGCCGTTAAAAGCCCCCCCCCCTGTTGGCCTACCTCTGGGACCTTTTATTTTCAGAGTTAGATACAATTACAAAACTGTGCCATGCAGGAATTGTCCTCAGCCAAGTTTCCTGCAAAAGAATTATGTTAAACCTTTCCCACATCACATTAATGTCATCATTCAAGAAAGAATTAGGTCCTCGAGAATTCAAACTTAAGATGTGCCAAGTACTAGACAAAGCCAGGTCTCCTTCAGACTGTGGCTAGCAGAGCAGAAGAAAGCCAACCCCAACTCGACGCTTCCGAGTTGTGGGTGACTTCTTGCTTGCAGTATGTGTCAAAATGGCACTTTACTTTGATCCTCGATCTTGCTAGGTCTGTTCTGCTGTTTTCTGCTGGACGTGCACAATAACATTCAAAACCCTTGATTAAGATTTCCTCCTGTTGCTCGATTACTAACTTCTCCACCATTTTAGAAAAAAAATGTACCACACATTTAGCCAGGTGGTCATAATCGGATAAATGAACATATTTTATATCCAGCGATGAGATTGTGCTTAGTTCCGGAATGGTGTGTAGAAGGGCAAGCAGTATACTTCTGTTCAGTGGAATATCACAATCAGCCTCACATATTGATTCCAAGATCAGAAAATACTCAGTAGCCTTTCTCAATTAACTACTGGTGCTCACCTCTGTTTGCCAGTTTTTGCCCACTGGGCACACGTCTGGACACAATAAGCCATCCTTTTGGGCATGGGAGCCACAACTGGAACATGCACCCACCTGTCAACGATAACCTTTCCTTGGATCTATTTGGGGAGTATAATATCTGTTTTTTATTGGTGTATTTTTAGTACTCACCAATGCTTCATTTTTCCTTCCTAATGAATTCCCTAAAAAGTAAATTCTCAATATGTCCGCTCGTCTGATATAATTGCAGATATTCTTTGTCACTTTTGGCTCAATTTCTGAATTTTATGAAGCCGATAATTGTTGTGATACCCCTCGCAGCTCTGCTAAAGCCACTTTCTTGCTACTTCTTCTAGACTCCCCCACATTCTCAGTGCTTTGACTCTTATCCCATATGCAGATAATCTCCCTAGAGTGGGTGTCCATGATCTTCTTTTGGTCGCTTTTGTTTTGCTGCAAATCAGATATTTCATAGAAACTTGCGTGACCCCTTATTTGAGGTTTTGGACCCTGCATTAATGTTTGGGGATTTGTTCTTCTTACGTTGAATTTCAGTTAGCCTTCCTTTTACTGAGATCCCCTCCAAGTTGGAGGTCTCAAATGGCACAGCGTCTTTGATGGCGAGCACCTCAATTTCCTTATCGTATAACCCAGCGGTTTCTGTCTATTTTGGAGGTGGTTCGGAAAGCCCAAAACCACAGGCTTCTCTCATTCTTCCAACAATCCTGACTGCACTTTGTTTACCAAAAATGACATTATCTCATTTAAGGACTGCATATTCATTCTTACTTCAAGAGCCACGGTGTCATTGATGTATAAATGATTGCAGGACAATATTTAAGGCAGTGAGTGACGTCGAACTGCTGTCCATTGATTGATTGCAGCTTGACACATTACTCTGAAAAAGCAAGGAACTACAATCCCTCACCATTGTGGAGTCATGCATTCTGTAACTATCAGGTATTAGTGTGTCTGGAATCACATTGCTGAGTGCACCCTGAGTTCTAAATAAGCCAGGAGACATACTCAGTCATTCACGTAGACTTTCAATCACCTGTATTTCATTTTCAAGGCTCACACAGGCGTCGAAGATGGTTGTGTTTGCTTGTTGTTCTAACTGTGATAGGACTTGTCCGGACATTTCAGACTCTGAATTGTTTGTTTAGTCTTTATTTGTTAACATGTCATTTACTATTATCAGAGTATTGTTGCAGACACCACACACATCTTTGGTTACTTGGCTGAATAATTTCAGTGGCCGCTGAAGTTATTTTCCCCTGTTCCGTGTTTGCATGGGATTTCACCTGATGCACTGCAATTCTCTCTGAAGAATTATCAGAGGAAAGTGGATCGTCACTCCTCAACGTATATCTTTTTGATTTCCCTTGCATTTATGAGCTGGCTCACTCATGCAGTAAGTCTCTGCCAGTCTGTTAGGGAGAATTCTCAAGTTATTGCTAATTTCCCTCACCTAGTGAGTCCCCCAGCAGCTTTGCTGGACCTCTGGAGTTTATTTTTTTTACTTGGTAAGAGTGTGAGCTTTTCTCCCACTCTTACCTATGTTTTGCCATGTGTCTTTTACCTGTTTTTATGATTGTGGACTCTGAAGTACACCACTTCAGTAGTCCCCTTCCTTTGTGTGTTACACAGCACCTTCAGTGCAGTGACACAGGGTTGTCTTTTATACTTCCCACCAACTCCATTTCTGGGGCTGACTACAGTCCCCCTGAAAAGGGTAAAGTTGCCATTAACTTTACTTAGTCAATCTACCACAGATCCAGTACACCCCATCTTCCATGGAGTACTGGAAAGGGTTACTTCATATCCCTTTTGTATCTGTACTTCCTAGAGCATTGTTTCGCTCTTTTAACATTTAGACTTGGCTGGTGTCAGTGGTATCTACCCTAACTTTTCTACCGCGATTATACTATATAAACGTGTTATTGTTTTAGGCTATTATATTAGCCTCAAACTTAAACCCGCTTGACCAAATGCTTTTTCTTTTGGCTCTGGTCGGGTTTATTCGCCATTTCTTTTTGTTAAAGTCCTTCTTGTGTTTTACTTTGTGCGGCAAACCAGGTTTGCCTTCTTTGTTCACCGTCTTTTGGCGGGCTTCTGCTCAGAAGCCCTCCTCCAGGCGTCTGGGTGTCTAGGTGGGCTGAATGTGAGGGAGGGGTTTAGTCACCCCCTGCACAGGGTATCCTAGGAAACCCAAGTCGCACTTTGCCATGATTGGCTGAGGTGGTTGAACGGGCTGGACAACGACCCTGCTGCGTAATTGAAGGCCAGGCTGTGTGAAAGGAGGATTTTTGTCTAAAACAGAGGTCTCTTAGGCTAGAAGTCAGAGTCGCCACTGGAACTACAAGGAACCGAAGAGAAGCGGAGAAGAAGACGGCTGCTGCAACTACCCCATCCCGGTGAAGCCCTGCTGCAGGTCCGAGCTATCTACCCTTCGACGACCAGAGAAGATCCATTCCAGAGTCTTCTTCCCTTGAGCTTTGTGGGCATAACCAGCTCATCTTCCACAGCCAGAGGGCCCTCTTCTTGGTCAAAATCGCTGCACACTGCTGCAGTGGTCCGGATAGCCATCTGAAGAGCCTCTCCTGTTTTTAAGGAGCACACCTTTTATTAATCGTCGCTGCTGCCGGCTTCATCCCTGTGTGGTGCAGACCCCTCCAGACGTCCTCCTTCGCACCGAAGCTCCAGGAACCATGGGTCTGCAGGAACCCAACAGGAATAACTGCCAGGGCACCAGCTTCTCCATTGAATAAGGTACTGTGTTCTACTTGAGGGACTAGGGTGAACCCCTTTTCTTCATCTCCAAGGCTTGCCCTTGTCTTCCCTCCTTCTTATAACTTTTGCTTCCTCTGTTGACAATATCTAAGTACTCCTGGCAATGTTGAATCTCGAACTATCTGACTGTGTGATCCTCGACAACAGGAACCCGGTTCCACTTGACACTGGCTCCAGCCTATTGACTCTTGAATTTCTGTCTATGAGTGTTCTCTGATTCTGTCTGCCTTGACAAAAGCATTGCCTGTGATTTTTGCCCCCAACTCTCTCTGGTTAACCCAGGTGCTAAGTGTGTTTTTGCCCCGGTAACAGTTCTTGCCGCGGATACGCGTTTCTTTAGTAAGACCGAACTGTCATTACTGTCAAAAAGTGATTGCAAGAGTATTCCCAGTAACGTCTTTTGTTTCATAACACTGGTCCGTTGAAACACAGGGTACTTACCTTGAGTTACAGTGTACCAAAGTGAATTGGTTGGTTGTAGTATATTTTACGTGTGGTTTTGAATTAATAGAAGTGTTGTGTTTATAACAGATGGTTTAAAAATAAATGTACTTATATTTTTTACCTGAAACATTGAGTCAGTGTTTGTTTAAGTCACAGTAATTGTGGTCCCTTTGTGTAATCTCTGCTACTGCTCATATACTCTTGGCTGCTCCGCTACTGCTACCAGTTTAACATAGTTGTACAGGCTTGTACCAAAGGTAAAACTTGTATTGCCACCTGTAGTCTTAATTGTGTGTAGTGATCCCTAAGGGCACTGCACAGGATTCTGTCTAACACCGTCCATTCAAGGAACACCAGGGTGTGACTCGAAAATTGGCGTGTTGGAATTACGCCAACCTGGACGCGTCAGTGGAGTTTTCGCTGAGGTGTCTACCAAGGTATAAACAGTTCTTTACTTTTCGATCAAAGGAACTCAGGGGAGATTTATATCCTTCAAGTGGTTCACAGTTGTAGAGTCTCAACTTTGTCAAAGAATTAAATCACTTGACTCATCGCACTCGAACGTCATTGGCTGGAAGGTGACTTTACTTTGGCTTTACCGTCCCGCCGATCGCCCGCTCGGACTGCAGGGACTGCACCACTCTGCCCCACTCTGCTCCGTGGCTCGAGGCATTTTGAGATGTAGCACTGCCTCCAAAGTTGCCAGAAACAACAGACCAACAAACTCGCTCTCTGCAGGGACTGCAGCACTCGCTAGCTAGCCTTTATGTTGTAACCCAGGAATATAGCCCCCTCAGGCTCCCTAGCAACGCCTCTGTTTGGAATGAATTCGACATTTCTATGTATTTCTTCCTTTGTCTGTCTCTCACCCTCCATGTCTCTCTATTTCTCCACATTTCTGCTTTTGTCTCTCTATTGCAGCAGGGGTCTACAACCTTTGGCTCTGCAGATGTTATGGACTACACCGCCGTCACCTCTAACCAGCATAGTCAATGTGAGGGATCATGGTAGTTGTAGTCCAAAACATCTGGAGAACTGCAGGTTTCAGACCCCTGCTCTATTGTCTCTCTATAATGATCTTTCTCACACTTTGCCTTTTTCCCGTCTCTCTCTCTCTCTCTCTCTCTGTCTCTCATGCTGTAGTCATTTCTTGTTCTTTCCTTTCTCTGAGCTCTCTCTCTCTCTCTCTCTCTCTCTCTCTCTCTCTCTCTCTCTCTCTCTCTCTCTCTCTCTCTCTCTCTCTCTCTCTCTCTCTCTCTCTCTCTCTCTCTCTCTCTCTCTCTCTCTCTCTCTCTCTCTCTCTCTCTCTCTCTCTCTCTCTCTCTCTCTCTCTCTCTCTCTCTCTCTCTCTCTCTCTCTCTCTCTCTCTCTCTCTCTCTCTCTCTCTCTCTCTCTCTCTCTCTCTCTCTCTCTCTCTCTCTCTCTCTCTCTCTCTCTCTCTCTCTCTCTCTCTCTCTCTCTCTAAGATTTTCCAGAGCTTGCAGGTGATGTGCCCTGGAGTTTCGGGTGGTGTTGTCGGCTTCCAGATCCTCTGCTGCTTTTTCCACTGTGGAAGGTTCTAGATTAGAACTGGTTTCTGAGCTTAGTACAGCCATTGATCTTTCCGAAGAATTCCTCATAGTATATCTCCCTTGTCGTCTCGTGCTTGGGCATTGTCGGGGGAAGTGCGACACATTGTTCACCCACCCTTCGTCACTCTGTATTTGCCTCGGCCTATCTACCTATCTATCTTGATCTCTCACTCTCTCTAGCTCCCCGTCCATCTCCAGTGCTCTCGCTCCCTATCGATCCCTCTCTCTTTCTTTATTAATCCCTCTCTCTGACTTTCTACCTCTCTCTATCTCACTAGCTCGCAACGTCTCCATTAATCTTCCTTTCTCTTGCTCACACTATTCATCATAGCTGCTTTCTTTAAAATCACACCTTTCTCTCTCTGGCTCCTTCTTCCTCTCGTTACCTGTAGCACGTTATCGCACCGTCTTCTTCATCTCTCCAGCTCTCGCGTGCTCTCTCGACATCGTATTCATGTTCTTTCTTCACAGTTGCTAAAGAGTTCGCTCATCATTTACCTTTGATTGAAGCATGCATCGTTGCCTTCGTGGGCGCGCTGCCGCTGACATATGTACTGTCAGCTCTTTAACACATCTGACACAAAACAGCAGGCTGACTGGCCATGATGGCCATGATTATGTGGCTTCTAGAATTCTGGCTCTCACTTAGTCTGGGGTGGGGTGCAGTATCGGCTTTTGACCACACGATGGAGGACTTGCCTCACTTACTGAAAAGTGTACACGTGATGAAATCTCAACGTTGAAATTATTCTACATTACATGACGCATTTGTTTCATTCAATCGGTAATTTTGTTTCAATAAATAGGTATGCATCAGTCCATAAAACATTTTAGATTATACAAATGATTTGTAATTAAATAGAAATGTTCGTCTACTTTATGGGAGAATGTTTAGCAGACGTTGTTGTGTGCTAAATCATCATAGTGTCTTGTTTTCTTATTTGTAGCATGGCAGCTCAGGACGAATTGAGGGAATTTGGGTTTTGGCTTTATTAAGCCTAAAAATACACCCAACTGCAAATCACAAGCTGTCTTTGAGTAATGTCATATTCAAGGTCAGCTGAAGATGTACCGGGCCCACTTCAATGTGTTTGAGGGCAGCCTTCTCCACAGCTGGGCAAACCCACCTGCTACAAAATGACTACTGCTCTGCAGGAGTACAGTGGTGGGTCGGAACTAACCCACCCGCTCAGCACCGCCCTACTCCTAAACTTAAACCCAAACATGAAGGTGAAACATAAACACCCCGATAGGCATCCCCCTTCACTTGGTGTGGTTACGTGGGCAGAGGGCAGAGTATACGCGCCAGGAGGGGGTTGAAGGAATATCAGCAGCGACCCTAACAGCTTCAGGGGGCTGGGGGGTGAGGGGCTAGCAGCAGTGACCCTAACTGCTTCAGGAGGGGGGTGAGGAGATAGCAGCAGCGACCCTAACAGCTTCAGGAGGGGGGTGAGGAGATAGCAGCAGCGACCCTAACAGCTTCAGGGGGCTGGGGGGTGAGGGGCTAGCAGCAGTGACCCTAACAGCTTCAGGAGGGGGGTGAGGAGATAGCAGCAGTGACCCTAACTGCTTCAGGAGGGGGGTGAGGAGATAGCAGCAGCGACCCTAACAGCTTCAGGAGGGGGGTGAGGAGATAGCAGCAGCGACCCTAACAGCTTCAGGAGGGGGGTGAGGAGATAGCAGCAGCGACCCTAACAGCTTCAGGAGGCTGGGGGGTGAGGGGCTAGCAGCAGTGACCCTAACTGCTTCAGGAGGGGGGTGAGGAGATAGCAGCAGCGACCCTAACAGCTTCAGGAGGGGGGTGAGGAGATAGCAGCAGCGACCCTAACAGCTTCAGGGGGCTGGGGGGTGAGGGGCTAGCAGCAGTGACCCTAACAGCTTCAGGAGGGGGGTGAGGAGATAGCAGCAGCGACCCTAACAGCTTCAGGAGGGGGGTGAGGAGATAGCAGCAGCGACCCTAAGAGCTTCAGGAGGGGGGTGAGGAGATAGCAGCAGCGACCCTAACAGCTTCAGGAGGGGGGTGAGGAGATAGCAGCAGCGACCCTAACAGCTTCAGGGGGCTGGGGGGTGAGGGGCTAGCAGCAGTGACCCTAACTGCTTCAGGAGGGGGGTGAGGAGATAGCAGCAGCGACCCTAACAGCTTCAGGAGGGGGGTGAGGAGATAGCAGCAGCGACCCTAACAGCTTCAGGAGGGGGGTGAGGAGATAGCAGCAGCGACCCTAACAGCTTCAGGAGGGGGGTGAGGAGATAGCAGCAGCGACCCTAACAGCTTCAGGGGGCTGGGGGGTGAGGGGCTAGCAGCAGTGACCCTAACAGCTTCAGGAGGGGGGTGAGGAGATAGCAGCAGCGACCCTAACAGCTTCAGGGGGCTGGGGGGTGAGGGGCTAGCAGCAGTGACCCTAACAGCTTCAGGAGGGGGGTGAGGAGATAGCAGCAGCGACCCTAACAGCTTCAGGAGGGGGGTGAGGAGATAGCAGCAGCGACCCTAACAGCTTCAGGAGGGGGGTGAGGAGATAGCAGCAGCGACCCTAACAGCTTCAGGAGGGGGGTGAGGAGATAGCAGCAGCGACCCTAACAGCTTCAGGAGGGGGGTGAGGAGATAGCAGCAGCGACCCTAACAGCTTCAGGGGGCTGGGGGGTGAGGGGCTAGCAGCAGTGACCCTAACAGCTTCAGGAGGGGGGTGAGGAGATAGCAGCAGCGACCCTAACAGCTTCAGGAGGGGGGTGAGGAGATAGCAGCAGCGACCCTAAGAGCTTCAGGAGGGGGGTGAGGAGATAGCAGCAGCGACCCTAACAGCTTCAGGAGGGGGGTGAGGAGATAGCAGCAGCGACCCTAACAGCTTCAGGGGGCTGGGGGGTGAGGGGCTAGCAGCAGTGACCCTAACTGCTTCAGGAGGGGGGTGAGGAGATAGCAGCAGCGACCCTAACAGCTTCAGGAGGGGGGTGAGGAGATAGCAGCAGCGACCCTAACAGCTTCAGGAGGGGGGTGAGGAGATAGCAGCAGCGACCCTAACAGCTTCAGGAGGGGGGTGAGGAGATAGCAGCAGCGACCCTAACAGCTTCAGGGGGCTGGGGGGTGAGGGGCTAGCAGCAGTGACCCTAACAGCTTCAGGAGGGGGGTGAGGAGATAGCAGCAGCGACCCTAACAGCTTCAGGGGGCTGGGGGGTGAGGGGCTAGCAGCAGTGACCCTAACAGCTTCAGGAGGGGGGTGAGGAGATAGCAGCAGCGACCCTAACAGCTTCAGGAGGGGGGTGAGGAGATAGCAGCAGCGACCCTAACAGCTTCAGGAGGGGGGTGAGGAGATAGCAGCAGCGACCCTAACAGCTTCAGGAGGGGGGTGAGGAGATAGCAGCAGCGACCCTAACAGCTTCAGGGGGCTGGGGGGTGAGGGGCTAGCAGCAGTGACCCTAACTGCTTCAGGAGGGGGGTGAGGAGATAGCAGCAGCGACCCTAACAGCTTCAGGAGGGGAGTGAGGAGATAGCAGCAGCGACCCTAACAGCTTCAGGAGGGGGGTGAGGAGATAGCCGCAGCGACCCTAACAGCTTCAGGAGGGGGTGAGGAGATAGCAGCAGCGACCCTAACAGCTTCAGGAGGGGGGTGAGGAGATAGCAGCAGCGACCCTAACAGCTTCAGGAGGGGGGTGAGGAGATAGCAGCAGCGACCCTAACAGCTTCAGGGGGCTGGGGGGTGAGGGGCTAGCAGCAGTGACCCTAACAGCTTCAGGAGGGGGGTGAGGAGATAGCAGCAGCGACCCTAACAGCTTCAGGAGGGGGGTGAGGAGATAGCAGCAGCGACCCTAACAGCTTCAGGAGGGGGGTGAGGAGATAGCAGCAGCGACCCTAACAGCTTCAGGAGGGGGGTGAGGAGATAGCAGCAGCGACCCTAACAGCTTCAGGGGGCTGGGGGGTGAGGGGCTAGCAGCAGTGACCCTAACTGCTTCAGGAGGGGGGTGAGGAGATAGCAGCAGCGACCCTAACAGCTTCAGGAGGGGGGTGAGGAGATAGCAGCAGCGACCCTAACAGCTTCAGGAGGGGGGTGAGGAGATAGCAGCAGCGACCCTAACAGCTTCAGGAGGGGGGTGAGGAGATAGCAGCAGCGACCCTAACAGCTTCAGGAGGGGGGTGAGGAGATAGCAGCAGCGACCCTAACAGCTTCAGGGGGCTGGGGGGTGAGGGGCTAGCAGCAGTGACCCTAACAGCTTCAGGAGGGGGGTGAGGAGATAGCAGCAGCGACCCTAACAGCTTCAGGGGGTTGGGGGGTGAGGGGCTAGCAGCAGTGACCCTAACAGCTTCAGGAGGGGGGTGAGGAGATAGCAGCAGCGACCCTAACAGCTTCAGGAGGGGGGTGAGGAGATAGCAGCAGCGACCCTAACAGCTTCAGGAGGGGGGTGAGGAGATAGCAGCAGCGACCCTAACAGCTTCAGGAGGGGGGTGAGGAGATAGCAGCAGCGACCCTAACAGCTTCAGGAGGGGGGTGAGGAGATAGCAGCAGCGACCCTAACAGCTTCAGGGGGCTGGGGGGTGAGGGGCTAGCAGCAGTGACCCTAACTGCTTCAGGAGGGGGGTGAGGAGATAGCAGCAGCGACCCTAACAGCTTCAGGAGGGGAGTGAGGAGATAGCAGCAGCGACCCTAATAGCTTCAGGAGGGGGGTGAGGAGATAGCAGCAGCGACCCTAACAGCTTCAGGAGGGGGGTGAGGAGATAGCAGCAGCGACCCTAACAGCTTCAGGGGGCTGGGGGGTGAGGGGCTAGCAGCAGTGACCCTAACTGCTTCAGGAGGGGGGTGAGGAGATAGCAGCAGCGACCCTAACAGCTTCAGGAGGGGAGTGAGGAGATAGCAGCAGCGACCCTAATAGCTTCAGGAGGGGGGTGAGGAGATAGCAGCAGCGACCCTAACAGCTTCAGGAGGGGGTGAGGAGATAGCAGCAGCGACCCTAACAGCTTCAGGAGGGGGGTGAGGAGATAGCAGCAGCGACCCTAACAGCTTCAGGGGGCTGGGGGGTGAGGGGCTAGCAGCAGTGACCCTAACTGCTTCAGGAGGGGGGTGAGGGGCCAGCAGCAGCGACCCTAACTGCTTACGTACAATGGTGCAACATTCGTGTCCAATCAAGGATCTATAAGAATGTGGGCTTTTAATCAAACAATAAAATGAAAACAACCAAACAGAGACCACTTAGGAAACACACCCCTGTAACAGAATGCAGACGCGGGTAGATTAGCCGGTGGGTTCAGGTGCAAGATTGGCATAATTCCAACAATGGGCCTCATTACGAGGTCGGGGGTAAGGGATTAACGGCAACACTAAGGGTGCCGTTGCCGTTAACCCCTTACCGCCGCATTACGAGGTCCCTTAGCGGGAGCCGCTAAGGGACCAGGGAGCTAATAACAAAGAAGCCTGAGACCTAGCAGTGATGTCAAGTTGTGGATGTTAGAAGACTCAGTGGGTTTCAGATACGGAGATGGTGGAGCTTCAGCATCGTCGTCGAGCGACCTCTGAGATGTGAAGGCCCTTGAGCGTCATGCTCAAGGATGATTCAAGCAGTTCCTTTGCAGCAGCTTGAACAGCATTGCAGGTGTCCAAACCAGTGTTGAGATGGTTCAGCGATGCAGGGAGAGCCAGGGTTCATCTCCTTGGTTCTGCGGATGCTGGCTGTCCCAATCCAAACTCTCCGGGACAAGGCGCCTTCTTTTGTTCTGCAGTCCCACTCATTGGAGCTTTGTTGGCAGGTACGCCAGATACATCACCAACAGTGACCACGGTCCTGATTCCAGTGCAGCGAACAGCGGAGGTCTTAATCCACAGCAGTTTCTGCCCAATGTTCCCTGGGAATGTTTAGGGAACAGAGCGTGTCTCTCCCTTGGATGCCTTTTGTCACCCGCTCCGACAAGAGGACCCTGGGAAAGACTGTATCCCCATGAGAAGTCCAGATGAACTCTTCTTGTCCTAGTGGAAGTCCATCAATTAATCAAATAATGAGGGGTGCTGTTCTCCTTTAAAGGCAAAATGTCACAGGACATTGGTCCATAACAGGCCTGCCTTAAGATTTCAATTCTTTTTTTTAAATTTGATTTACTGTCTTTGGTTTATAAGTAAAACATGTCACATTTAATAGATTCATCTATTTCATATAAAGGAACAAAAGCAAAGCTAAAAACAAAACAATTTACATTTTAGAATTCATAAACTTCAGTAAACGAGTGATTGTATAAAACAATGACATTACCTTAAACAGGCGATATCACCAGATTGCTAAAAAGCACACTTAAAAATGTGATTTCTAAAATATTGTGCAAGTAGTTAATCGAGGTGATTAGTAAACACATTTTGTTACCTTTCAAAATTCTCTGCTAAAATTCAATAGACATGAGACTAGTTTCTTTTTTTTAATACATTTATTTATTGAAATTTGTAAGTTGATACAATCCACAACAAAGTAAGAATAAAAGGGGAAGGGGCAGAGGGGAGAAAAGGAAGAAGGAGGAAAAAAGAGAAAGAAGAAAGAAGAGGAAAAAAAAGAGAAAAAAGAGGCTGGGGTATACTTCAAGCGTAAAACTCGTTGAAAATATCCCACATGTTAGAGTATTTATCTTCTTTTTTCTTGACCTGATATGCCACTCTTTCTCTCCATAAAATAATTGATAAATCATGTAGCCAGTCTTCTACAGAGGGTCTAAAGATGCTCTTCCAGTACTTTAAAATCTGCTTTTTGGCCCCAATTAGAACTCTGTAACCCCAAAAGCACAGTACAACCCACGAATGATGCCCGGTCGGAAATAACACCAATACACATAGCAAAGGATCACAGGGAAGCGCAAGACCCAGAATGCGGTCCACATGCTGGAGGACATCTTCCCTAAAGGATGTGATACTAGAACATGACCAAAACATAAGTAGGAAAGTCCCTGCTTCAGATTTACAATTCTATCAAGTGTCAACCTCAGCCAGTTTACACTTTTTCATTCTCTAGGGGGACCAATAAATACCGTGCAAAATCCATTCCTGAGTATATCTCAGATCCAGATCGAATTTACATCGGTACGGACTAGAACACATGCACTTCCATTCAACATCTGAGATCTCGTACCCCAATTCAAAACACCAAATAGCCCTCTCAAGATCTGAAGCGCTATTTACATCTGTAGGAGTAAGAAATTTGTACACGAACAAAGCAGAAAGAAGAGTTCTCCTAGCCAAATGTAAAACAGGAGAGGCATTCAGGGGTGAAAACAAGGTTTCAGAGACAGTGCATAGTTTGCGATAATGACACATTTCTGACCTATTCAACTTATATTTAAACCTTAGAAATTCAAAGGTGAGCATGGAGACACCATCACGATTTTGCCCCAGTCTCCACATACCCGCAGCTTTCCATGAGGACCAAGAAAGGGTATGATAGTCGAGGCATATGGCTGTGATTTTCCATACAGAGGACTCCAGACTCAGAAGGTACTCCAACAATCTCACAACTCTTCTTCCAGTTTCATTGTGGAGAAAACAATTAAAATACGGAATTCTGATCATTTGCCAGGATGAGCATTCTGTAGATAGATGATTTAGAATGTCTACTGTTACGCAACAGAATCTGCAGAGCCTGAATTCTCTTGGGATTTGTTGACGTGCTCCCAGAAATTCATAGGTAGGAGATAAATTAAACCTTAGTTGCAGAATGGCCATCATCCATTTCCTGTTCAGGAACCTAATTAGATATTTAGTTATGATTTTGTGACCCTTTTCATTAGGAGGGATGTAAGGGAAGTGCTTGCATTTTCTGGCTAGATGTCTACATGTCTAGTATGTAGCCAGTCTCCTGTATGTACCGTGTTTGGCCATTAACTGGGTTATCGATCAAGAAAGGTATAGTGATATTAAAAGTCTCCATCAACGTCTTGCAACCTTGGACCGAGGCAGTGAATGCTACATTTTGATTATGTTGCATAATACGATGGAGTTCAACATACATTGAATTTATGCGGTGGGTCAAAGATATTCCTGAATAATAGCAATGTTTCCCAACTTATGGAGCCCTGCATTGATGAGAAACCCAGTGTATTTTTATTGGAGGTGATTTGAACACATTTAGACAGATTTAAAACATTCCTCCAAAGTTGTGCTTTAATTTTGCACCAATCCGTGTTCACTTTTTTCTGGGAAGACTTCTGCACCATAAGTTATTTTTTGCATTACTTGTATGTTATAAAATTTGATCGTTGGTAACAATGAAAAGCGACCAAATTTCCCATTCTTCCTGATTATTTGAGCAGCATAAGAGGTAACTAATAAAGACAGTTTTTCCTGCTGATCTTTGGAGTTAATTCTCGAGTTTAGTGGGAAGCCTAAATACTTCAATTGTTATTCTGACTCGAGTTTAGTCTTGTTTAAACTGCATTTAAATTAGCAGTTTTTCTTATGTCTTTGAAATATCATTACTTTGGTTTTTAGAATTGATATTAAGGTCGTTTTTGTTCATATATAAATCAAGAAATAGATATGCTGAGCTGCAGGCTTATGGCTGTTCGATCGAGCAAAACAAGGTCATCGGCATATGCTAAACAGTGAATATGCAAATCTTGTAGACATGGGGGAAAGGCATTGGTAAGTGCCAGTTCTGAAGCCAGGTCTGCAATATATGCATTAAAAATGTAGGTGCTAAAACACAACCATATTGTAGGCCCCTATGGATTGGAATATAATCTGATAAGGCACTTGAAGCTTTGTTTCTTAGTGAATATCTTTTAGAATATTTAACAAGTGTGGAGGGCCTTTACAAGCTGCTAATTATTCCCACTGGTTGTTGTAACAAGAAAGGAAAGAGAGGTATAACAGAAACCAAGATGGTGAGTAATCCTTCACTCAGTTCACCTCTCCTCAGTGGCTCCTCCAACTCTACCCCATTCGCATGACTGCTGACTTCAGTGGTCAGTAACCTGGTGTGTGCAGGGCTTTGTTATATCAGTGCGGCTTCTGAAGCACTGGTTCCCTGGAGTCCTCCGGGGGGAAGTTTCTATGCCCTGGAGGTACCCTTTCTGCATGAGAATATAAGAGGTAGCATCAATGCAATTATTCCACAGAACAGGTGTGCAGACTGTCAATCCACACACCAATAAACGTCTTGCTTATCATAGTTGAGCTCTGCTCACACAGCTGACACTTGGGAGGTATCAAATTGATGTGGCTGTATAGTTGTGTGGTTCTAGCAGCCACCATGCCAATCCAGGCATTTGGTCATATTTTCATATTTCTGTGCCACCTTACTGACTAGACTGCACAATTATTATAATTGATATCAGAAGTGCAGATTGTTAAAAGGCCATCTCTGCCTGGAGGATATTTGTGTCCAAGCAGTTATCAGGAATGAGCATGCGGCCTTTGAAACCTCTCTGTGGCACTGCACATGTTTGCACAATAGTTTTGGCATGGAGCATTTATGAAAGGGGTTCTGATTAGCAGGGCTCTGATTAGCAGATCACCCATTCAGAAAGAGAATTACCTGCATCACGTTATACAAATACAAAATGTAAAAAAAGCTAGGCCTTTCACACCGTCACAGATGGTAATCGGTCACACCACAGGCATATGTCCACTGCAAAAATACATTGATATGGTGTAGTTTAAGGTTTTATAATGCAAAAGGGCAGTGGAAATGTGCATAAATGTGTTGGTACTCAAGCAGTTGCAGTTGTGTATATCCCTGGAGCTCATATCTGATAACACAATCATATCTAATAACACAATCAATATAATACACGGAATATGAACAATTCTTGGGAAATTATCTATTTTGTTTCACCCTCATAACTTACAGAAAGTCATGTTTATGTGGCAATAACATTTAGCCCTTTTGCTTTTCATCCCTAAAACTGAAGAAACAGCTTTTCCCTATGAAACATGTGAATTAGATGTTCTGTGAAAGAGATCCATTTGAGAGTATTTAATCAGGTGCTGTAGTTCTTCCTTGCAGTCTGACATCAGTAGTTGTCATGGTTCCTGTAATTAATGTCAAATTGGAAGTACCAGAATAGAAAGGAAAAATAAAGACAAATGCGGTAGGAACACCAGACGAGGGCCAACTCAAGCTGTCTGCCTGAGCGAGCCTAGCATCCAGTGCAACCTTCCCACGTTAAGCTGTACACCCCTCTTGTTGCTTGTGCCCTGCTACCCATGGGTTAGGTGTGCTTTACAAATAATAAAAACAAACAACACACACATAAGGACTTTATAGGACGAGAGGCAAGACGCTGTGTAATGATGCATGGGTTAAAATGCAGGGTATGTTTTCCAATGTCATTTGAAGTGGGTGATTTCCCAGGTTTATCAATGAGGATTCACAGCAAGAATCACACCTTGAACCTCATTTATCTCAAAGCACCCTCACTGCCCACAGCAAGGAGCTGAAAGCAGGGCGAAACCTGTCCATGATTACTGAACACGTTTTGGAAGATCTGTCAGCGGTTGGCAAGTGCACATTTAAAGTGCACAATTATGACTATGAGTAGTGTGGCTTCATTGGTGAATATGTGCACATCATAATTTGTGACAAAATCCTAGCTAAAACAATGCAGCGAGTGTTTGGGGTGCTAATCATAAAGGGAAATCGCCATTGTCCCCTGACAAAGCAGAACAAATAAAGACAGGCGATCTGTAAGCCTACATCTCCAGTTAAGAAAAAAGCTATGACCCTTTCTACATCAAGGTTGCTGGGCCCCTCAATGCAGGGCCATTCAGTTGAAATAGTTGAAACACCTGGATGCAAATCCCAGTCGTAATTTTGATATGTAGTTCTCTTTAATGATCTGGAATCTGCAGAAACAAAGCATTAGTCACATGACACATGTCCATGTTTTTTAATGTCATCAAAGTGGGGGTGATCTGCCTGCTGGCTGCCCGCTTTCCAAGGTCTATGTATGCTGGAAACATATCCCAATGCGAAACGCAACACATATTTAAAATACGGTTAAATTATTAAAAATACAAATACACCCTATGGAAATTAAAAGATAGAGGGGAAAGGAAATCTAACTTTTTCGCCACAGTTAATCTTAAAGATAAAACGTGGCGGCAACACAGTGATAAACTCAAAATGTGAAACAACCCAAACCACTGTAAATACAAACACATTAGTTAAGGAGAGGATCCCAAAATTAACAATTATTAAATCAGCAATAAAGTAGGGTCGGAGTACAGTACAGAATACGTATCAATCATACATCTTAAGTACACAATAACAGACAGAAATGCACAAAAAGAAGAAAATCAACGCAAATAAACTACATCAAATAGAGTTTAAGAAGACATTTTAAAATGTATAATTATAAAGTAGGTATCCTGGCCATGTGATGATTGCTCAACCTCAAGGCAATGTGAACATACCTTTGCAATGCTGATGAGGCAGCTATGATTGACTGGATATGTATGTATACGTATGTAAAGTGTACATCATTGTAGACACTTCAAATCAAACCAAACCCATTAAAAAAATTATCAAAATATAAAAGAAGACACCATTTCTTTTTTAGATTAATGGTAAAGAAAATCCATCGTATTGTTTACGCTAAATTCATTCTTCTAGAATGTACATGAAACAACAAAAATGAACCTGGGTGAAATGAGATCAGAACATCTGTACACATTTAAACGATAACAGGTCTTGTCAATATATATATATATATATTTATTTATAAGCAATTTACACAAATATTTATTGTTTTCAACATCCATATTTAAACACCACCATTCATTCCATCATTTATTCACACTCTCACTATACATGTCAATATTCCACACTTGGGGTACTTAGACCACCTAGAACCAATATATTAACATACATTTCAACACCTCTCGGTGATTACAATAAGTGTTAATACAAAAAACAAATAGCGTCCTGCTTATTTGCTGTAACTCAACATATGTTTCGGTCGTCCCAATAGGCCTCTAATTCAAGCCGGTAAATATAAGCGACCTTCTTCAAGAGACGGATGGTTCTGTTGCAACCACTCCAAAATGTCAAAAGGTAGAGGATGTCATCAAACCTCCATAACTGGAAAATGGACACTGGCTCGTGTAAATGTTCAATTCCACAAACGCAGGAACAGATCAGGGTTACAGAGTCAGGGGACTAGGGATCAAGGATGCTATTTTTAAGGAATAGTTGCAAAGGACAAAGGGAGGCAAACAGATAAGCCATGGACGAGACATATTTCTCTCAGATTAAAGAAGAAGAAAACATCTGCAAGAGCCAAGTATTGGACAATTAAAAGTGTATAAAGTCTATACAAGGTAGAATGAGTAAGTCTCTAGAGGCCAAGAGGAGCAATGACACCCAATATAATTAAATCAAATAGCAGTAAATAAGAAACAGAAATGAACACATTCATGGTCTCTTCACATATGACTCAGAATTCGAAAACAAGGGCTATTCATTGAGCCTCTGAGAAAGATAGTGATGTGCTTTCAACCCCTTGAATGTCCTAGAACAGAGAGTAGGCTACAAGGTCAACTACAGATGGGAATATTTGGCTCATGGCCGGACTGATGAGAGATGATGGACTAATTCTGAAAGTAGGGAGCAATCTGACATGATTCTAGCACCTGGGTTTCGGCGTCCTTATGTTCTGCTACCCGAGCCGAAAGTCCAAGGTTGGGTGAGAATGCCAACCAATCAGTGGGTCTATGGGGCAACCTGCGATATAATGTTGCATAGACCAATCTTCTGCCATTGTGTTCACTATAAATAGTATTATACAAATTTAGAGGTAATTCGAGGGGTGTCTTACAGATAAGATACAGCCAATGAAGTACTAACCTGGATATATTCTACAAGAAGACATGTACGCCTAACCAATCCCTCCCGCTAATACGTTTTATGGTTTGCCAAGCAGGATGACATCATAGATTACGCATATTGTGGTATAAGACCTCTGTGCAATCAAGTTTGTGTGTGAGTGTGCAAGCATCTATCTAATGTCGGCCAGTTGACCCTGCTTTATTAAACTGAGAATAAAGTAGTACTTTGACATATTCTTTGAGTATGTCTGGTTATGTGGTCTGAGATCTTGATTGGTAATTCCATCCAGCACAAGAGAGGCTTCAAGGTGCTATATGACATTTCTCTCCCTAGCCCTCCTGCCCCACCTATCTTCTTTAATTCTGGTCCTGATGAGAGTGGACGCTCAGGTTCACTTCTGTCCCCTGCGCATTCACTCCTGATCTGGGACACTGCACCATGGAAAGGGAGAAGGGACTACGTGTATTGGTATTAGACATTTTTGCAAATAGCAACTTTCCAGCCTTCATTGCCAAGAAAACAATTTCCTGTTTTATCAGCCCAATTAAACATATTTCCCGCAACAAACATGGCACAATGATGTGTTGACCATATTCTCTGGCACAGTTAGTGTTGTTCTGATCTTATTTTTTTATGCAGTGGACACATTGGGCCTCATTACGACACTAGAGGTAACATGCCCCTTTTTCCGGCATGGCTACCCCCATTCCAGATACCGGGTCCGGGTTCGCTGAATGGGGAAATACCGGGCCATTCCGACCTTGGAGGGCCCGTTATTTCCCCATTCAGGGAACCCGGACCAGGTACATCCCAAATTCCCATTTCAGCTCCCATAGGGCTCAATGGGAATGGGGATGATGCTAACAATGGGCCCGTTAATGACGGGCCCGTTGTTAGCATCCTGGTCTGCTTGCGGGACCCGCTAAGGACGTCTGGTTACCAGGCGTCCTTAGCGGGTAATGCGAGCAGACCTCGTAATGAGGTGATAGGGGGTTAACAGGGCCGGCAGCTCTACCAGCCCTGTTAACCACCTACCGCCAGGGTCGTACTGAGGCCCATTATCTGTTATAGTGCGGCTAATTGTCTGACACAGATGGACTTTTCTCTTATAGTTCCGCTTATTCACCGACACAATTATTCCTTTTTCATGCTGCCCTTGGACGTTTTCTCAGGTGCAGATGCATATATTGTATAAAACAGATTTGGATTTACGATATGCACCTTTTGGATTATTTCATAGCAAAATTGGGCTTAATTTCTAGTGGAGTGTGTCTTATTCTCTGGTAAAATTTACTTGTTATGTGGCATTATAGGTTAATGTAATGCTTTATCGGGCATAGTTGCACAGCAGTGGTTATAGTCTACAGCATGCTGGTGGGCATAGTTTGTTTTACTGTCATACCCACATTCTGCAAGATTACCCTGTTGCAAATCAACTACATTGACAAGAGGAGTGCCCTACAGGACCTCAGGCTGCCCTCATTAGTGGTGCCACCCCCTTCCTCATGCATGGTAGCTTCTATGGCACCCCCAATCTGAACCTGCACGCCCATCACAACAAAATATATCTGCAACATGAATCCATGGGCTGCTTTACTGGTATTGGCATGTCATTGTGATTTATACTGTGCGCCGCTGCCATTTCCATGGCCTCCAGGCACTCGCTATTGTTTCATGTTCTATATCCGCGTTGGAGAGCGGAGCGTTGGGAGGAGAGCTTTTAGGGACGGCTGGAATGGGGGGCTGTTCAGGAGCTTCAGAGGTGGGCTTGGGCAATTGAGAGTATGGGTGGAAGTAAAAGGTTATCCAAATGGAGAGCTAAACTGGTACATGCCAAGGTAAACGTAGAAAGAAGTCAGAAGAAAGTCAGGGCCATAATTAATGACCAGTGGAAACCAAAGCGGTATGGTGCTGCGAGAGAAGCGTCCGCCATGGCGAGACTCTGTGGGCAGTATGTTGTCAAGTGGAGATATTTGACATTTTTTAACATAATGAACACATTTGCATAACAACATATTCTTTGACATTTTTTGTATAATGTGCTATTCAATAAGAAGAATAAAATAACTGCTTTCCTTTTGATGGACGCATGACCTTGTGGCTGTTGGACTGTAATTTATTCAAAGCGGGGAATTTGAGGCTCATCTTTCTGTATTGTAAATAGCCCTCGTTCTCTATAGCTTTTCGAGTACTTTCTATTGCATGTGTGTCTCTGTTGTGCAGCGAAGAGTTCTTCCCTTGGCAACCTTGCAAAGATGTCCTTTTCAGGATGAACCTGGGCCTAGCGGCATTGTGATGATGTGCATTATGAAACACTGCCAATAGTGCTGATCATATCATGTTTATATCATCCCGCAATCTCAAAAAACTATCTGAAAATGGGACTGCATGGGTGACAACATTGTCTATAAAGAAAACCTTGCTAAGGGCATGGTCAACAACTAACCTTATGAGCCACCGTAGGCTTGTTTTAATACAACTGGACATGGCTTTTTCCGCTATATGCTTCCCATGCACATGTGTTCCTGCCCTGTTACGGACCAGAGATCTAGGCTGAGGATGAAGTTCTTAGGAACATAGGACATGGGTCTGCAAACTGTTGCTCTTCCGACATTTTGAACTATAAATCCCATCATCACTGACCATTCACTATCATGGTTTGGTATGATGGAAGTTGTAGTCCAAAATATCTGGAGAGCCAATGGTTGCAGACTCCTGACCCAGGATAAAATAATCCAAAGTATCATTGATAGGATGTACGTTGGTGTGTTGTGTTATGTTATTGGGATTTGTACCATGATCTGCTGCCATTTTCATGATCTCCTGGTCCATGACATAACTACGGGTGGGGAAACTGAGACTACATCTTGTTCAGCTATGAGATGCTTAATGTTCTTCCGCACACAAGAGTTGAAACTGGCCACTTTCATGAATAGCAATAAAGCTGTGGAGATCAAGTCAAGACTTGTGTGTTTGGTAAAGGCCAATGATGTCTTGCTCTTGACTGGGGTGGGAGTGGTACCAAGCTCTGATATATAAGTGGCCCAGTGCTGGATGGGGAACTTAGTGGGTGATGCAGAAAGATGCAGAAACTATATCCTTTATGGGCAGAGCTAAATGGCCAATGTTGGATTTTACTCAGGGTATCTGGGGGATATCTGAGTGTCATGACATACTGGAGGGTGGATACCTGAATGTTTCTGATCATCTCACTTAATAGAATCTTGTGCAGGTTCAATGGCAAAGGAGAGTGGATCAATTGCGTGGGAACTCAGCAATGTGAGTGAATGGAAGAAAGTGTGATCTTTTCATTTGTACCCATTAAGAAAAGTCTAGTGGGGCGAGGGTAAGTCATTTAGGAATGGTTCAGGCTATTCCAAAGTGAAATTTCATGTTGTTAAGATGAATCAAATTATCAAACAAATCAAATGTTCCTAGTAGATCCACGAATATCAGGAGCCAAAACACTTCATTGTCAAAAGTCAAAGTGCATAATGTACAACTTGGGGAGTATCTGCTTCTTTGATGTATCCTAGTCAGAGCATATTATTTCCAGAATTGGTCAGCTACCAACTTTCAGAATTCTCTGCAAGGAAGGAGAGAGCATGGATTGGTCTACAAGTGTTCACATAACTTGGGTTTGTTGAGTCTTTTTTTTAGCAGAAATAGACTTGCCCCACCATTCAGGTATGTGTGGTTTTTTCCCCTGAAATAAGGATCAGGTAAACAGTCGCCAAGACTTCAGAGCACCTGGTGTGCACGGGGCATCATATGTAACAAGATGCCTCAAACATGAGATCATATTTTTGGAGGCTATATAAGGACACATGATTGTCAGGAGCCAGTTGGCTGTGAGGTTTGTACCAGTCGGGGGGATCAACAGTTTGCACAAAAACAGATGTGTTTATGCTGTGTCTTTGAGTAACAAGCCAAACAACAGGGAGTAGGGTTTGACTTGGCCCCATGGGATGGGTGTTAAATCTTCCCACTCTCCTCTATCAGGTCCGCCTTCTTGGCTTTATACGGTCACTCACATCACAGTCTCAGGGATTTATAGTGCCCTGCACTTCTTTCTTGGCTTTTGCTAGCTCTTTCTTGGATGTTGTCAATTTTAGCATTGATCCAACTGGACTCTCCTACCAGGTACCCCACCTGGTACCCTTAAGTTCTGCAGCAGGGGTCTGATATTGGGCCATTTCTTTGATTTGGTTGCTCCACTCTTCGAGGCAGCATGGGTCTGCTTACCATCACAGAGTCATCAGCTAATCCCTGCTAGGCCCGTGGACCTTTTTGTTGCATTTCATCGAGCGCGGCGAGTAATGCTGCATATTTGCCCCACTCATCCTACCTAGCTTTGCTTTTGTTGGGGATGCCTTCCACCACCATCTTGCCTCCGGCTCACATGCGTGCATTGAGACCGGCACCACTAACATGGCAACATGTTTTTTTCCTCAGCATCGGAGTACTGCGTTCAAATCCCTGCCCGCCTTTTGAAAGGCCAGCCCTTCATTCTTTTCTGCCAATAGAAAGCCAGCAGGCAATGTCGGCCCTGACACAAAGACCCGTTCAAAGGCCCCTGTCTGGCGCTGTCAAGGCCTGGCTGTACTGGGTGCCCCCCCACCCTTCTTCATTCTTAACCTCAGCACATCCTGTTAATGTCACCTGGACTTTGGGGCTGTTGGTGAGCCCTTGTGCATTGGCCCACCAGAACTCGAGTACACATGCAGTCTTACTTGTGAGTAGGCAGCTCACCTAATGTTGTCTCTCCATGACTTTACATCTGCAGCAATTATTGCCTTGTGTGTTCTAGTGTGCCTACTGAAAAATCGAATGTGCCATTTTAAATCTGCAGCCGCGTTTGCCTTGCTTGTTCTAGTGTGATTTGCTTAAAATTCGAATGTGGGTATTTTTACATCTGCAGCCATTTTTGCCTCATTTGGTCTAGTGTGCTTTGCTCAAAATTCGAATTTGGGCATTTTTACATCTTCAGCCACTTTCGCCTCATGTGTGTTTTGTGCCTTGCTTAAAAGTCGAATTTGGGCATGTTTACATCTGCAGCCACTTTTTCGTAGGGCTGTGCATAGTGTTCCCATCCTTCCCCCCTTTTGTTCACCCCCTTCCTCTCCTTCTATGTGTCTCTTGCACCTATTTGCTATGTTAGTCTTGCCATATACACCCTCACTCCCTTTTCTCCCTTCTTCATGTATAACTCTTGCATTATTGTAACGACTGTCAGGCACGTGCAGTATTTTTTGTCATATGTTGTAACAGTTTGCATTCCTCCTGTCCTATGTTGTACCACTAAATGCATAGCACTTGCCCATTCTGAATATCCCAATGCCTATGAAAAATGTTAATCGCTGCTTAGCTTTTCACCCTCCCTGCATTGGAGTGCTTTGAAAAGCGTGTTAGGTGTATAGGCGCTATATAAATGACTAATAAATAAGACTCCAAGGGTTTCCAGGCTCCCACCAGCTGGTGGTAATAAACACGCTCCAATGGCAGGCCTTCAAGCTCTTTTCTGCTAACCGTACGCCTCTCCACCAGCATATATTCTTTTATAGGACAGGTTTCTAATGATGGTTTCTCACTCCCGATCCCCACCTCATTCCACCTTTTATTGTCCTGTTCCATTCCTTTCCTCCTCCTCGTCATTCTCTACCAAGCTTCTCATGTCCTTGTCCCCTTTGATCTTTTTGTTCCTCCTCACCGCTTCTTCAAGGCACTGATAGTTCCTCCACATCTCTTTCTCCTCCCCTTAAATTGCTGTTTTTCCTTTCCACATACTTACTTTCCTGCACTCTCCCTCTCTTGCCCACCTCTATGGTCGCTCTCATTGTCTATTCTGCCTCCTCCGTTCTTATGTCTCTCCCTACACCCCTTATAGTTCTCTCTCTCCTCTACTCCTGATCCTCTGTGTGCTAGCTCCCCTCCCCCTTCTATTTCTTCTCCTTAAGCGTGTTGCCACTCTCTCTCCTGTGCTCCTCCTGCGCTCTTCTCCTCTCATTCATCTCCGTGTCATACCACCACACTCTAGTCTGCACCTTTGTCCACCTCCTAACCCCCAGGTGTCCCCTTTGATCCTCTCCCCTTTTATCTCTCTGGGAGGTTGGGCATGGGTCGTGCAATTGCCTGAGTGTCATTCGTTTTATAGGTGTTAAAGAACTGGGTACAGCCTGAGTGAGCTACTGATGCCCCAGCTGAGATGAAGGACTAGGAGGCCGTCCCATAGTTCTGCTAGAAGAGGCAACTAAATCGACCGACATCTGCCATCTTGAAATGAGCTCTGCAGTGGTTTGAACCCTTCCAACTCTCCCCACCAGCCATGGCTGCCTTTAAGCAGAGTTTTTATAAGCAGCCATGTAACCTCTGTGGGATTCCGCAAGCGGCTATGTGTGGATCCCATGGTTTCTCTAGCAAACGGCTCTTACGAACCTTGCACTACCTGACAACTAAGGTTTCCTCACTATACTTTGGGATTCGTGAACACCTGAGGTTGCGGGTTCACAGCCAGCCAGCTTCTTACCCCACCTATCCGTGCTTTTACCTCAATATTCATGTTTCTCTGGCCACCTTAATGTAAGTCTCGAGTTATTTTACTTGCTTGAAGCAGAATATCAACCTTATGGGTGAAACTGAACTCAGTTCCGGATCATTGGCAACAAACACCGGTATTGCAGTGCAACTTTTCTTACCTTTCGGGGAAAACACTGGAAACACACACTATTCAAATGTAAATTAATTGATTTATTGCGGGTCTTAATAGATCCATTCTGTCATAGGCTTTTGTGTTATTGAGTGCTTATTCCAGTGCTATGGGTATGCGTGGTTTTCACAGCTGCTACTCATCTATTTGTAGTCACAGTTGTCAGATGTTATTCTTCTGGTACAAAGAAATTGTGAGTAAGGCAGGGATTTCTTCTTTCCATCTGGTGGCTTGAGTCAAATATCAATGGTAGATTGCGATGAGTACTTTTCTTGGAAGATAAAACATTAAAGGTATCAGCTGAACTGTCTACTATGGTATCTTAACAATGTGTCACTGATGCAGTGATGTAGTCCGTACATGTTATTTGAACATAAATAAATAGATTGGGGACCCAGGTCTGGATGATTGCCATGAGCAATGACAGTGGTTATGATGTATTCAAAACCTTGTAGTCATCAATTCGGACTACGTATGCCAAGATAACACCTCACTGATGAAGCCCAATGAGACTGAAATATGCCTGGGTATGATTGTGGTCTTGAGCAGAAAGGATGTAACCTAGCGTGTCGGGTTGGACTAAGCCTGGTTTGCATATGGTCCCTCCCATTGTGTAAGGTCCTTGCAGACTGAAAAAAGAACATCTGGACGGTTGCCTAGAGCAATCCCAGTGCCCTTAGACTGGTTCCAATTCTTCCAACAATGAACTTGTTTGCTGTTTAGTGTGCACAGGAACCTATTTATATCCACTGGGTTTTGTTTTGAGTGCACATTATGTTGGTGGCTGTCGCGTGGTTGCCAGTGGACCAGTGGGTTCTGAATCTGTAGGAGTGGCTGAAGAAGAGCCGAAGTTTTTTTTGTTTCCAACTTGTTTTTGAAAATATCAGAATTGTTGCTTCCGAGAAGTTTTGTTTAACCCTTCATGCACTTGATCCTAACAATATTTGTGCGTCTTTGTTCACATTTCCTCAGTTTCGTTTTTAGTAGTGCTGCTCTGTAACCTTCAATCAGAAGTTCTAAGTTCACTGATAACTTCCTTCATTTGTTAGTAGGTTTTTCCAACTCCTTTGTGGATTTAATGATGTAGATTTACATTTCAAAAACATCAGTATTTTTGTTCTTTTGGATCAAATGAACATTTATTCAGCGTATCATAAATTTCATACTCAAAATGTATGATAGGGATTTTAATGAGATTCTTAAACTTCAGGGAATTCTATTGTTTTAATGATATTCACG
Organism: Ambystoma mexicanum; assembly: GCF_040938575.1. NCBI lineage: Eukaryota > Metazoa > Chordata > Amphibia > Caudata > Ambystomatidae > Ambystoma > Ambystoma mexicanum. The sequence continues at coordinate 803,571,479 of NC_090933.1, forward strand.
TAACGTCACTGCATGGAACATAAGGTTCATTTGATGTCTCACTAGATATAAGAAAGTCCTCTAAGCTTCTTAAATAAAAAAGTTACTATTGTTGCGTCTTCATCCTTGAAAAATCCAATTTTTGTTATGCTTTCAGTGATATCTTCAAAATCCTTTGCAAGTTTTGGAAGGAATTATACCTTCTACTAGGTCCCAGACCATTGCAATGCTGGATAGAGTTCTATTGGCATTTGGTTAAAGAGGCACAGACGCCAATCCTACGGGTGGTGCGTTAGTCACTCTCCCTCCAGCTGGCATTGTCAGATGTAATGGTGATTCAAGGCAAAATCCCTTTTCTTAAGAAATCCAATTTAACCAATGCAGAGTTTCTTTGCATGAGAAATACCAAGCTGCAGCCTAGGTACTCCCCTACTCATGTATGTGCCCTTGAAATTCTGGATATAACCGACCATGCAGATTTGAACTTTGGAATAATTGAACCCTACAAATATTTCTCATTACACATCTAGCAGCACATTGCATGCGAGTTATGGCAGTTCATGTCTGCCTTTCTTTGGCTCACACACATGATCTTCTGGTGCTGACACAGAGGCTTTTTTAACAACTTCCACCTGGTTGCACCTTACCTCGAGGCTAGTGGAATGACATGCAGCATTTCCATCCAGCATACATATTCTATAGGGTCTTCTAGTTGCTCGTCGCCCTACATGCTCTAGCTCTAGGGCCGGCTTGCTTGTTTCAGTGTCATGTTATCGATGGGTGAAATTTCGATGGTTTTTTTTTCATTATTTTATACCAAAAACACTCATCGAAAATGTGTTTTTTTTATTTTGGGTAGTTCCCCCCCCAAGTTCCCATCCACTATTGTTTTTTACCTATTCCCGGCCACCCCCACTCCTTACATATACTTTTACAACCCCATCCTATATATTTCGATGAGTTGTTTCTGTAAAATGTACTTGGGGAAAAAAAACCATTGAAACTTCACCAATTGATGAAAGAACGCTATAATGCTTGCTCTTAGCAATTGAGGGCTCTCTTGTACACATTGAGCAGAGCCTGGATAATGTGTTTAGTCTTCTTCGATGTTTTGTGTTACCATGTATGTGCTATTGAGTAGGAAATTAATGACAAGACTCCTATTTGGGATTTTGTACTTTTCGCCTTGAGCTGGTAACATAAGTATAAGGCTATGCATAAGCAGGCCCTTTTACAGTAGAAGCCTGTTTTGATTTTACAAAAGAAAATGCCACTGAAAAAGCACAGTGGACTGGCCAACAGGGAACTTTGGGTACTTCCCCTGGGCCTCTGCATCATGGGCCTCTTGTGTGCGGGAATCCTGCTTTCCTGATCCTAGGACCCCCAGCTCCTATGCACCAGTCCCTCTCTACATCCCCTGCATCGCTTTGAAGGGATGCTTTTGTCATAAGGCTTCCAGTATCCTATTCCTCACACTTAACACATGAGGAATGCTGATTGTGTTGTTATGTTTAGCTCTCTTGTAATCCCTATGTAGGGACAAATGTGCTTTCAAAGTCACTATTTGGACCCTTTGTTCCCAATCATTCTTGTAGAGATCCCCTCCCTCAAAACTCTACTTGTGGCAGGTGGGATTGTTCTCATGGTGCAGTGTGGGCAATGTTGCAGGCTTTTCTATGGCTACATTTTGTTCCCAGTCCACCCTTGATCCAAAGATAGGATTCTGTGAATATATCTTCCTGAAAAAAGTGTATACAGTGGCGTTAATTTGGTCATTTATGCAAGGTTATTTTAAAAAACGTGCTTGCCTCTTTTGGGGTTTTAGTGAGTGTTTTACCACCTACTCTGCTTTCTTGGCTCCTTTTTTGCCCTCCTACCCCTTCCTCGCTATTTTATGCCATCCTTCCTACTCTTTTCAATGTGCTAAATATGTTTTGGGGTACACCTTATTGCCAAGGTTGTTTTCACAATTGCTACTTTAGCACGCTGGCAAACAGACGAATGACATGCTACCAGAATCTGTGTGTCTTTAACTCAGACCTTTTTACTAAACCTATTAAATAGTTTTGGTGACATTAATTGATAGCAAATTAAACAGAAACACACCTTTGAATTGAATTTGGATTTGTAAGTGTTTCGATTTAATATCCAGACTTTCGTTTTTTTGGGTATTGAATCGTTTGGGGGAAATGTCGATAAGCCAGCTGGTTGCCGCCACTTGTGGAATCTCACAAAGGAGCCCTATTTTAGCTGGGGCAAGGTTGAGAGAATCTTTTGTTTGAGAGGTAGGGAAACTCTGATTATACATGATTCCATTATAACTGCTACAAAAAAGCCTGTAGTGGGGTCCTTGATGTAAGCCATTTGTCAAAGATGAAAGCTGTTCCTTTGTTGTGCCAGTAAAAATATTGCCCAGATAGCAGCGTTCTTTGGGGAGGAAACGGGCCCTACAGTTGAGGAAAAGAGCAAGACCAACCTTACAGGATTTACCTTTATTGTAACTTTAGCACATGCGGAGAAAGCCTGCATTTTAGAGAGAAGATCTCTAGTCACTTTAGCAGTTGTAAAGCGGGCCATTGTATGCATTACCTTATATTAGGTCAAGGTATTCATCCTTAAAATGCCACACTGATCTACCCGCCCCCCCCATCCCCAGGAGTAGTGGAATAATTGTCGTGCTTTGAGTCTTGCCTGACTTCCGGTGGCAAAGCTCTTTGAGGCCCTCCATTGCTGTGCCTCCTCTACTGAAGGGAAAACGCAACATAGGAGCGCTTGCCATTGAGAGCCATCTTGGGAGACTAGCAGACGAGCTCCTTGCAGCCCAGAGTCTAATCTCGTAGATGCTGGCTAAGAACATTGCAAGAGCTGCAAGTCAACACCAACACCTTTGGAGCTCGCGTAAGTGCTGGGGAGGATTAAACCGAATGGAGGTTTGCCCAAAGAAAAGTCTGGGTCTTCCTGGAGCAGTTTGAAGATTTCTACGGCATTCAGTGCCTGGCTGCAGCTCGAGTCCGTTTCTTCTGAAAATAATTTGTTTTTCATCGTTCTTCACCAAGATCTCCTTTTCAGCCTCTTCAAAAGCAGGGCGCCTGCTTGAAATCCCCTCAAGTGGATCTTGATTCAAACACCTCAATCCATAGACATCTACACACAGAAAGACCGCCATCCAATTCAAGAACTGTACCTCCTTCTGTGACCTTGATCCACGCCCTCATCATCCAACTGTGTTTTCCTCTTCTTGAACCCCCGCCACTGAGGGCATCCGTCGAGACTGCGAAAGGCAGTGCAGCCCACTTTGGAAAACCTTTCCAGCAGGCCCTACCCTCACTGCAGTTTGGAAAGATTACACACACTCTGAGCTGATCCCTGACTGGCTCCACTATGAAGACACTTTCAATAATTTATTTGCATTTCTCTCTTCCTATTGATTTCAATGGGCACACAGAGTAACAGATGAACCCTACTTGCTCTCATATTGCCCCTACTAACACCTCAATTGCCCTTTAAATAATATATTTGAATTGTATTTATAGGCCGTCTTTTCCCTATATTATATATTTCCAATTGTTTTGCATTGAATGTGTGTTTTCTGACACAGCCCACCACCTCTGATGAGGATACGCCTGATCTCAGCTGTAGCGATCAGCAAGGGGACGAAAGGTGCCCGAGTGAGTCTTCTTGTAAATCTGTAGTTTGTAACTGCTAGAGTATGGGTGTGTTGGAGTCTAGAGCTCCCACGTGTGCCGTGAAGGGGGAAGGCCACCCCAGTCCTGCTGCTCTCCCTTCAGTGTCTGGGATCTGTCGTTTTTTCTTTACCATTGAAATTTAGCAAAACTAATAGTCCCAGAATCCCACGCAAAAGCTGGGCTGGATGGCCTTCTGATGCATGGCCATGGGAAATGGCGCTCTGGGAGTCTAAGGTAGAACACACTATGCCTCTGTATTCGCCTCCACGCAACCTTAGCGCCTTAATAGCATAAGCGCTATACATATCGGAACAATTACAGGTGTGGATGTCCTGATTTAAAGACTTGGGCATGTACAGAATTGCACAGCCGGTGAACACTTTCTTCGAGGCAATGCTCAACTGCGGCGTAGGATGTACCATAGGAAGTGCGTTTTATCTGCAAACAAAGAAAACGTGTCTGATTGAGCATACATTAAATGAACAGCAGAGTTTGCTTTAATTGTCCTACAGACCATGACAAACAGCTTACTGCTGCGTAAATGTGCAACACGGATGGGGCACGCATGTTAATTCACATGGCTTGAATTCCACAGTGTGATGGGCCAGCTGGTGCCTGATCAAATGCCATTGATGAAGCTCAGAAGCAGAATGAATGCAACCAATTATCGAGTCTCTTGAATTTGCATGTACAATGTGGTGCCCTATTCTGGCTGAAATATTCAGCTACTCAAAGTGTTACGACATTTTCCAACTCCTTGCACGCTTGAAAAGGTGACTTTCCACACACCCACGTAGAGTCCAGAGGGCTTAAGATTTGAGAAAGAAAAGAAGAAAGCGAATGCAATCAGTATATTTGTTAGAGATTGCAGTAAGAATGATAGCAGAACATTTACGAATATTAGATGTGAGTGGCTTAAGACCAGCCGATCTACATCCCTGCATGTGTTTCTGTGCAGTCCTGCATCATCCATCCATCCCCTGCCTCTGCTAGTGTGTGTCTGGGGGGTCTAACAGTGGCCCCTGCTCACGATACCCGTGAGACCCCAAACACCCCCACACAGACTTAGCCTGGAGACATTTGCTGTGTTCGGGCTCCCCGGTCGCACTGCCGCGGCTGGGAACGCCCCCTTATTTATAGTGCACGCGGCGGAGTGAAACGTCACTCCGCCGCATGCCCTTTCCTTAAAGGGGCAGCACCACACTTCTCCTTTTTCATGAGGACAACAACATTTACATCAACAACTCAAAGAACAACAACAACACATCAAGCACTATACCAAAACATGTCACCCCATGGTACCCCTTTAATCACAGCCGGCCTGGGTCCCCCTCATGACTACAATGACCCACGGGTCGTTCAGGATATCTGTCCTACCACGTAGTCAGTGAGGCAAGCAGGTTTCCCTCGCCCTGTCCTCCGGGGTACCTCCTGCTCACCTCCGGTATGGGAGATCCATCAGCAGGCGTTCCCACGGCGGGAGACAACAAGCAGGGGCCAGCACTTCCACCCTCGTTGGGTACCTCTATACTGTCCTGCTCCTGGGGTGTGTCAGTCCTTGTGTCACCCAGTCTCTTAAAGAAACTCCCATTCCTGGTGAATGATGACTTGCCATCAGAGGCTGTCACCATTGATCCTTTCACGGCTACAACGTCCAATGGCTTCGGTTCATAAAGGAGGGACAGCTTCCCATTGGGGTGCCTATTTCTGATCAGCACCTCATCCCCAGGTGCCAGGTGTTGAGGGCGGAGTCCTCTCCTTGCATTTTCTTGTTCGGTCCTAATGCGGCGATCATGCTCCAGTTGCTGGTCATCGATGAGCCCCAGTTCTTTCTCCACCACCTCTGCCAGCAGTCCTCGAGGGCACCACTTGAACAGGGCTTTTGGTGGCACCACCCCCGTCAATGTATGGGGATAGATCGATAGACACTCAGAAATTGGTACAGCGCTCTTCTCAGGCACCGGCCTTGGCCTTGTGCTATGCGGAATGTCTTGTTCAAAGTCTGCATGAACCTTTCTGCCTCCCCGTTGGCTCTTGGCCAGAGCGGGGTGACCTTCCGATGTTGGATCCCATATCTGTCCATCAATTCCACGAACTGCTCACCCTGGAATAGCGCCCTGTTGTCTGAGCACAGGATATCGGGAAGACCATGGGAGGCGAAGACTTTCTCTAGGGACACGGCCACGTGTTCAAATGCCACAGAGTCAACGAATTCCACCTCCGGGTATCGGGAGTATTCGTCCACCACCACCAGGAAGTGTGTGCCCTGCATAGTGGATCCAAAATCTGCGTGTACCACCTCCCACGGGCATGTCCCTCTGGACATTGTCTCGATGACAGGCTCTCGTTGCACGGGGGACTCCGCCTGGTGCCAGACACATGCAGCCACATATTCATCCACCCATTGTTCAAGTTCAGGGAACCGCACTTTGAGGAATAGACGGGCCTTTGTCTTCGCGGCCCCTTGGTGTCCTTGATGGGCGAGACTCATTACCTCCTGGATCTTGGCTTGGGGGACGAAAATTCGGCAGCCCCTCAGCAGGATGCCTGTGGCGGAAAATGACAGTTCTTCCCTCACTTTCCACAATTGTTCTAGCACCCCTTTTGCCTCTTGGGTGTGTCCGGCCAGAGATTCAAACACTGTTTTACAGGACCCCTTTTGCATAGTGGTCTTCAGGATGCGAAAACACAGCTGCTGTCTCGAGATCCTCCAGCGGCATGGCATTCGGGGTGGCTGCTTCCACCACCATCTGCACGTGGTAATCCACTTCCTCCGCACATGCGTCTGCTGCATCTCCGCTGCCACACCCCGGATGCGGGATAAGTAGTCCGCCGCATTGTTGGAGCCGTGTCTATACACCAGCGAGAACCGGTACTCAAAGAGCGTGAGCATCCATCGTTCAATTCTCGCCAGTGGTTTTGACGATGACCCCGCCAGAATAAGTAGCAGGGATTTGTGGTCGGTCACAGGCCGGCCTAGGACACACAGCCTGAAATGCCTGCATCCCCACAGGACGACAAGGGCCTCCCGCTCGATCTGGGAGTAGCGCTGTTCGGTTTCAGACAGTGCCTTGCTTGCATACGCCACGGGCGGATGCTGTCATCGGGCTGATATATGACAGCACAGCCCCCAGGCCAAACGGACTGGCATCCACAATTATCTCCAACCGGAATGCCGGGTCGAAAAATGCCACTGTGTCTACAGCCATGAGGGCGCCCCGTGAGGGCGCCTTTAATGTCCTCAAATGCCGCCTATTCAAAAGGACCCCACTGCCATATCGTGTCTTTATTGGTTAGGGCCCTCAAGGGCTCCGACCTGGGTGCTAAATTCTTGATAAATCACCCGTAGTGTATCACCATCCCAAGAAAACTCCTCACCTCGGACACATTCTCCGGTGGTCGGGCCTCTTTAATGTCCTTTACCTTTCTGGGGTCTGGTGACATGAATCCAAAGAATTTGATGGTTGGCCGTAAGAACTCACATTTTTCCCGGTGGAGGGTAAGGCCCAGTGACTGCAGCCGTTCAGAAGTCCTGGCCAGCTTGTGCACATGGTCTACTTCAGTCTTTGCGAATACCAGGATGTCGTCGCTGATATTTAAAACCCCGTCCAGGTCAGCCAGGGAACCTCTGATGATATTTTGAAATACCCCAGCTGCAGATGACACCCCGAAACTGAGACTCTTATACCTATATAGGCCTCTGTGTGTGGTAAATGTCATTATGTAACTCGACTCTGGATGCAGGCCGACCTGATGATATCCGGCCCTCAGGTCAAGCTTTGAAAAGAAGCGAGCTCCTGCAATAATGTCATCAATGGTCAGTGTGAGGTGTCGCTCCCTCTGTATGGCTTTGTTGGGGAGCCTCATATCGACGCAAATCCTTACTGAGTCGGGTTGTTTTGGTTTCCTTGCCACCACTATAGGGGACACCCATGGTGTGGAACCTTCCACCTTTTCAATGATGTCCAAGTTCACTAAATTGTCCAGCTCCTTGTCCACTAGTTCTCTCAGGTGAAAGGGCACTCTCCGGTGTTTCAAAGCGATGGGCTGCACGGACTCATCTATGTGTAGCCTCACAGAATCACCAGCCATCTGTCCGATCCCTTGGAACAGGCCAGAGTATTTGTCCATAAGGTCGTGAATGTCCTCCATGTATACAGAGTAAGCAAAACTCACGATGGACAGGGCCTCCACAGCGGCGCAGATCAGTAGCATGTTAGTGCTCACCGGTATCACGTAGAAACTTGTGGTGATCTTTTCTCCCTGCGTGCTCTACTTTGCCCAAAAATGTCCCATCCAGGAGAATTGGCTCGGACCCTCCGAACGTGAAAATACAAGCTCTGGGGGTGACCAGCTTTGGTGGGCGTCCATCGCATCATAGTGTCCTCAGGCCATCACCTGAGTTAACAGATGCACCAGTGGCCACCAGCACCGGGACTGGGGACTTGTTTACTGTGACCATGCATCGTGGTTTCCTTCTGCTCTTTGATTTGGGGGCCCCCACACTCGATACAAAGAAGATGTTCTCCTCGTCCTCTTCCTCTTCTTCGTCCACCTGGGCACCTTCTTCTCCTTGGTCTACTTGGGCCACATTTGGTGGGCGAGATTGAAGCAGGAAACCAGACCGTACCGGGCCTCTGGGCACCATTGTTGGCAGAGATGCTTTGCACACCCTTGCATAATGGTAAGCAAGGCTGCAACGCCCACAGGTTTTGCCTACCGCTGGACACTCGGCAGGGTGGGGCAGGTCATAGCCACACTTGTGGCATGCATCTCCAGCTCTCCCGCCCCTGTCGTGGTAGTTGCCACTGGGCCTCCTGGCACCTCTGCTGCCAGCCCCCACTGCACATTACTCATCCGTTTTCACTGGGCAAGTCCCTCCTTCCATCCTGGAGGCAGGTGCCTCTGAGACTTCATGGCAGCGCCCCAACTCCAGGATGCACGCAAGGGTAGTCCCTGGTTCCCTCAGCACTTGTTGCTGCAACTTCCCAGATGAGCAAGCCTGGATAAGGAGAGTCCTGATCATATCATCAGGGTCACCCTATGCACACGCCAAAGACAGGCATTTGAGATGATCATAAAAAGTGTCCAGAGTCTCCTCTTCCTTCTGGCAAGCCGACATCATTACAAACCTCTCATAGTCTGCGTTGGCTAATGTGATGAAATGGTTGCGGGGAGCTGCCTTGGCTGCATAATACGAGGCATCGGCAGTCTGGAGTGATTCAATTATTTCCTGCACTGCAGGCCCAGCAGCATACAGCAGAGTCGCCAGCTTACCGTCATCATTCGTCTCCATGGTGTCCCTGAAGTACATGTCCAGGCGGTTGACCCACCGTTTCCATCTGGGCCCCAGACTAGAAGGAGGGCCTGAGACATCAAACTCCGGAATTGGCTGGAGCACCGCAGGGGCCCACATTTGTGCCATGACTTGAGGCACCGGTTGAACAGCTAGTTGTGCCACAGGTTGAGGCTGTCCTTGAGGTAGCTGTTGGTCCCAAGGTTGCCCAGAGCCCTGATCAGCAGGCGCACTCATGGGTCAAAGTGCACAGGCACCCCCGCACTGGGGCAGGGGCCGCAACTCACGCAGGCAGTACAGGCCTCGGGGGCCGTGGAGTACACCAATCCAACCATTCACATAGAGCCAAATGTCCAGACCTGATGATGATGATGATCTGTAGCAGGTCTTGCATGCCCCAAAGTCCACCAGTCCAGAGTTCTGACTTGGATTCAGCAGCTGATCATGATGATGATGATGATGATGACGAAGATGAGTATCTTCCGGCTGCAGAGCCATATGGATGATGCACAGTTCAGCCACAATGTCCCAGAAATTGAGCCAGGGAGGTCCAGGGATCAGGCAGGCCTCACCAGTCTTCCCCCAGCACCTTGCCTTCACTCGGTGTAATTCACCCAAAAATCAAAAGAAATTCAAAATTTGGGCATGTGTAGTCAGATATAGCTGCCCGCTACCATTGTGTCCAAAAATTATGCCTACCGGAGTGCCGTGAACGTCCACTGCGTAATAGTCAAAATAGCCGCCTGCACATGGTAATCAGGCCCGCGGCATGGAACAAACAAGCCTCCTCATCCTCTCCGCATAGAAAAATTATTAAGGATTCCCCACCGGGCCCGGGCAACATACCAGACTCGTCGCCACTGTTGGGGTCTAATAGTGCCCCCTGCTCGCAATACCCGTGAGCCCCCAAACACCCCCACACAGACTCAGCCTGGAGACGTCTGCTGTGTTCAGGCTCCCCGGTCGCACTGCTGCAGCCGGGAACGCCCCCCTTATTTAAAGTGCACCCGGCGGAGTGCAACGTCACTCCGCCGCGTGCCCTTCCCTTAAAGGGGCAGCACCACACTGTGTGACGTCCATTCCACACCATCTAAAGACCTGCATTATCATTCAGCGCTCTCCCGCAGGTGTCAGTGCCCACTGCGCATGTTGTATCTCTCTGTTGGCCTGCGTAATCCATCCATCCCCTGCCTCCGTTAGTGTGTGATGTCCATTCCACAGCATTCATTGACATATGTGTCATTTAGCGCTGTCACTTGGCTGTCAGTACTGTCCTGTTTTTGTTGTATCTCTCTGTCAGCCTGCGTCATCCATCGATCCATCCCATGCCATGACATACTTCTGTTGCTGTGTGTCGCCCATTCCACACCATCTAACGATTGCTGTCATCATTTAGCATTGAGCCGCAGGTGGCAGTGCTGCCCTGTGTATGTCGTATCTCTCTGTCAGCCTGCGTCATCCACCCATCTCCTGCCTCTTTTAGTATGCGTTGTGCATTCCACACCATCCATCGACATGTGTTGTCATTCAGCACTTTGTGTCCCGTGGGTGTCAGTGAAGTACTACGTATGCTGTATCTGTCCGCCTGCATCATCCATCCATCCCATGCCATGACATGCTTCTGGTGGTGTGCATTGTTCATTCCACACAATCTAACGCAGAGGTCTTCAAACCGTGGGGCGCGCCCCCCCAGGGGGGTGTGGCTGCCTCCTAGGGGGGGGGGCGCCAGAGCCCAGTATGAAATGTAAAAAAATATATATATATATATATATATTTTTTAGATTGGAGGAAATGGGAGGGGGCAGCTCACATGGTCAGACTGGACCATAAAACGGTCTTGGGCACCAATGAAAAAATGGCCAGCAGTTGCAAATGGATATTCAGTCCTTTAGTCACAGACTGTTTGAATAGTACCCAAGGGGTTGTTTTTTGTTGAAATGTAAACAAATTGTGATATTTAAAGAATATTTATTCGGCAACAATGGTCAAAAATACTAGCTGCATAGTGAAGTAACTCCTCAAACTGGCCCACATTGTCCAAAAAAGTGGCCCATTTTGACTGGCCTACACTAGCATTTTGCATTTTTGGTACGGTCATCGCCCAATTGTCCTATTGGCCAGTCCAAGCCTGCCGGCTCATCCATAATGGGTGAGGGGGCGCCCACCCACTGGCCCCCTCACCCATTATGGAGGAGCCAAGGAGCCAGCCCAGTGAAACACCTAGCACTCACTCGGCTGCTTTTTCCAGCTGAGGGAGTGCTTCTAGGCTGGCTGAACTGTCAAAGGGAAACACTGGGCCTCATTACGAGTTTGGAGGTAACCAAGCCGCTATTTGCGGCATGGCTGCCTCCAAGCTAGTTCCAACTCAGGCCTGGTGAATGGAGCAATTACTGGTCCATTCCGAGGTCGGAGGGACTGGTAATTCCCCATTCACCAGGGTCATTCCCCATTCCCATTTGAGCCCCCATGGGCTCAATGGGAAGGGGAAATTGCGGTACCTTTATTGACCCAGGTATCCCTTTGTGGGTCCCGTCCTTAACGCCTGCAAAAACCAGGCGTTAAGGAACGACCCGCAAAGGGAACTCGTAGTAGGGCGGTAAGGGATTACCGGCACCGGTGCCTCATAATGAGGCCCACTGTTTGCCTTTGACAGTTAATTTCCCCAGCCGCACATGATCACTGAGCCATGCAACGCTGGGGGAGTTTTGCTTTGCCAGTTTTGCATAGCTCATTGGAAATGCTGACTGGGGCACTGCATCTATGTATGTGCGAGGGGGTGCTCCTGCGCCTCCTCGCACATACGGGCAGAGCAACCTGGAGGGGAGCATTTTAGCAACCACACGCAGGCCCCTGCAGAAGGTACGTTTATGGTGATTTGTTTTTTATTTAAATGTGTATGGATGTGTGTATACTTGTGTTTTGGGACTGTGGTAGGAGCAGGATGGGCTGCAGCACTGGGATATTGGTGGGGGTAGGGTGGGGAGAGCCCAGGATCTGTACTGGGAATAGGGTGTGGTGACGGCACGCAAAAGTTCATAGTGATTTCTACATACTGTCCATCTGGCACTTTTGGGGGGCCCGGCCTAGTCAAACTTTGCTCAGGGGGTGCTCAGGCCAAAAAAGTTTGAAGACCACTGATCTAACGCCTTGTGTCATTATTTAGCACTGTCAGTGCTGTCCTGCGTATGTCGTATCTCTGTCGGCCTGCCTCACCCATCCAACTCAGTTCACCCTGCATGGGTTTCTCATCCTTTTGACTGTGCTCTGCAGTGAACAACGCTGCCCTGGCCATCAAGAGCCAAACGTGTCAGAGACAACACTGGCAGAGACAACACTGGCAGAGACAACACTGGCAGAGACAACACTGGCTGGCTTTTATATATTTGGACACGATGACAATAACACATGGTTGAGGCAATGCAACATTGTTTTTGATGCTAACAAGGAAATGTTCCTTTTGACTTGATAAAAGCACCTCTTTCTTCTGAAAAATCAAGCCGTTGAATGTCGTTTTACATATTTTGACCAAATACTTGGGATTGCAAAAAACGTTACTGGGAGAATTTGTATCGGACACAAATGATGCACCGATATTGCGGATAATGTGACGAGTGTTCCTATGTACTTGTTCCTAAGCCCTGTATGAAATTAGATGCAACTTTAGAGGTGCCTTATAAAGAATGGGCGAGGTTCGATAAGGCTATGTTAAGGAAATGGAAAAATCGAATTGTAAAACTTTGTTTCTAAAGTGGGGCATTTAGGCAAAGCATGAACTCCCCTTGTGCACTGATTAATGGCTTTTGTGGAGATTTGGAATTGTTGGAATAAGTATGTAGTTGGTGCTGCTGCTTGAGCAAGAATAAATGCATCACCATATCATGGCAGGAATCGAGTTTAAAGAGAAATTGCTCAGATTGCGCCCTATGCGGCTTGCACCTGATACATTAACCACTCAATTTTAACCCACACAAAAGTTGAAAAAGAACTGTGTCTGTAGAGGCAAACATGCATATATTACTTTCTTATATTGTTTAAAAACATTGCTCGTGGAGTAATACCAACGGGACTCTTGCCCTCTTAATTCTACAATAAAAACTGAAGGCAGTTTAAATGATTAGCCAAATGGATGGCATGTTATGCAAACAGAATGTCAGGGTGCTATTGATGGCGGGATTGAAGGCGAACCCATTGCTCATTGGCTGGCGGGGACCTAGGGTGGGGACAAAATCTCCCAATCCAATGGTTTGAATTCTTAAGAAGTACAAGACTACAAGTGGAAGTGATGTAATTCTAGACCTAATTGTTATACACTATTACATTTTACATTTATAAACAATTAGAAGGTAGTTTTGTGGACTACTACATACTCTGCAGACATTTTGGGTGCAACCAATAGATCTTGGATTTATATCGTGGCTGATCTATTTAGCCTTTCATTTTATTTTTTTAAATTGTATTTATCGGACATTTGTATGGCGCCAATACACAAGTGTTTCTAGGCGCCACAAAACAAGATTGGGGAGGGCGACGGAGGAGCATGGGAATCACAAAAGTAGAACAACAAAAACGGTTGTACTGGCCTTGTGACAATCCTACTGTGCAAGAGCATGATACGGTGGTCAGTGCAGGGGGGAGGGGATAGAGGGAGAGTGCAGGAGTGGGGTTCCCACAAGGGTGGGGGCCTGGCAAGTGCTGGGCGGGCCAAGGTGGCAAGTGCCAGGGGAAGAGGGGGAAGGGAGGATGAGTGCGGTGGACAGGGAGGACCAGGTTGGGCTAGTACGGGGAAGGGAGCACAAGGGCAAGTGCTGGCAAGGGATGCTGGGGGAAATGCTAGGGGGTGGTCTGGCCCTCGTATGACTCTGAAGGGACCAGGCCCGGTCGCAGCGGCAGAGGTAGAATTGGCACGGGAGGGGGAAGAGAGAGGCGAAAAGGAAAGTCTTGAGTAGTTTCCGGAACTTAAGGAGATCCGGCTCAAGTCTGAGAGGGGCAGGCAGGTCGTTCTAGAGGGAGGAACCAACCGAGAAAAGGGATATACCGCCCACTCTGTTTTTTAAGCATTTCATGCAATTAGTACTGTTGTGTTTTATGATGAATTAATAACTCCTATTATCAACACCCAGCGGCAGGATAGTTTGTACAGTTCCGTACATAAGTGTTATAATTATTATGAGCACTCTGGCAGGTGTCACTGGCTAACCAGAATGCTCAATACGCAGGTTTTATTCCTAGGTACAAGTCCCTCTTCTGAGCAACCTGAGTGCTGCTTGCCCTGTGCCCCTCAATCCCATTCTTTTCTTGGCCCCTGTGCACCCGGCAGCACACCCCATAGCGACCGGAAATACCACACGAGAGTGCTAAAGGCTTTTTTGAACCAACCAAAAAATGTAATTGATAGTTACTTGTTGCACCCCTCAATGCTTGCATCTTCCTTAGTCCCTTTTCCTTGCTGATGATGTCTTGGTCATAAACATGGAAAATGGACTTTGAAACTTTACTGCAACTTCTGGGATCCCATCGCTTATGTTTTACAACAAGGGGGGCAGAGGCGTCATTAAGTTTTGGCAGAGGCCCGTCACCCACGGGGTGAGCCCAGGCCCCCACTGTATCAGAGCCTGTTCATTGTGGAAGGCAGGCAGTACACCTGGCAGATTCAAATGAACAACCTTTCTGGAAAACCCAGACCTCTGCATCAGGTGCACTCATTACCTAGGCCATTACTGAAGCCAGCATTGATTACTGCAATTATCTCTACATCCACAAAACACACACTCATAAAAAGCACAGAACATAAAAAGCACAGCACCTTGCGGCAAGAATGGTAACTGCATGAAACAAGTAGGCCCTCACCACTTTAGTTTTAAAAATAGATTTCTGGCTCCTGGGTAGCATCTAGATAATTCAGATAATTCAGACTAATAGCCCTCATCTACAAACGATTCATGAAATCTTTCAAATACTTAAGCTGTGGACTAATTAAGTACCACCAAACGCCAAGAAATGTACACATGAAAAGGTATCACAAAACCAAAGATGAAATTGCAGATTAAATCGTGCCTCTAACATCGGGGCAGTCATTAAAATTGCCTCTTAACTCACATTAGAAACACACAAAGTTTGAACCTTAAAAAACGATTTCAAAGCACATCTGTTTCGGCGCTACAGGACCGTCCCTTTAAAAATCCATCCCATGAATAAATAAGGTAAGTACATACCTTGGTCCTCATAACGAGCATGGCAGTAATGGTACAAGTGGTAGTATGTCCAACTACTGCCAGTCGTACTACTCCACCTGATTGTGGTTTGGATACCCATTGCCATCGGGCAGGGACACCACCAGCTTGTGAGCAGAGGCATTCGTTCCATTCACAGTGGTGGAATGGGGCAGGCAGTATTGTTGCATGCAGTAATATAGCCACTCCTCAAGGCGGTTCTCTGGCACTTAAGAATGGTAGTGAACTAAAACACATAACCAGCTGATGAATTACAATTACCCTTGGTGGTAACTGTCATTTAGATTGGCTGCAATGGCAGTGCTGCTACCACCAAACTCACAATGAGGCCCACAAACATTTAGATTATTTCCCAGAAATCTTCATCACTCTGAGTCATGCTCTTCCTCGTCACGGTTCTGACAGCTTCAGGGTGACTCTCACCCTTGAGACAAGCAAACACATAAGCTGCTGCAGAGAAAAAGAACGCAAAAGACCTCTGTCGTCTGTGTCTATGACTAAAGGAGCTGCTCACCCTCCACCTATTCTCATATGTCAAACCACTTCTACAGGAAAGAGGGGGGGCATCAGGATTGTCACGAGGACGACTATAAGTAAGGGTAAGGAATATTTCAAGCAAGCGAGATGCACATTATCGCCTTGTCCTGTTTCCTCGTCACAGTCCTGACACATTCAGGATTCAACAAGCACTATAAGGACCGGCCAAGGCCAGGGAATGAGTTGCAAGATGACACAATATACTCTATCCCTTGGGTTCCATAAAGCACACAAGAGACTGGTGTAGATACTGCTTCTAAATAGCACTAGCGAATGCAGGGTGCCAGCATAAGGGTCATGTAGCTGCAGAAGACATGTTCCACAGCTGCACCTCCTTTGTTTCTGCTCTGAAAGCTGCCATTCCTCATGCCAAACCACCATGAACTGAAGGAAGGAGAGGTACCTCTTCTTGGCTTTTTAAATACATTTTGACGCAGCCATCGTTATATTTACTAAATGTTTAAAATGTACTTTTCCATAGTTGCCAACAGGTTCCATTCCAATCTGTGGGTGCTTATCTAGTCCTGTTTTTTTCTTTGCATTCTGGTACTTGTAGTCAGAGTTTTAAAATGGGAAAAGTAGAAATACAGGTCTCAGAATACACAGAAAAAACAGGACTGGATAAGCATCTACAGATTGGAATGGATCATGTTGGCAACCATGTTTTTCATTCAAGTTTGCTTCAAGGTAAAAAAGCACTCAACCTGTGAGTCGTAAAATGGTGGACAAACTGCACCACCGGTCTGATGCCTTTGCAGACTTGACTTTTCACGCAAAATATGATGTGGATAACAAATTCACCAATGTGATAACCCTACCAGTCAACCAGGGTCTTCAGATGGTGACTCAGAAGGTGAAAACCCGGAGCCAATGGAATCAGGAGCGGCCAGGACAGTACCCAGGTCCCAACACAATAGAAGAGGCCTTTTAGTGGAAATGACATGCTACAAGAAGGGAAACAAATCCAATTACAATTCTGGGGCTGGTCGAGCTGTGTCACATGTATGGCGTCTTTAATATTTTCGCAGACACAGGAAATAAGAGAGTAAACACAGGAATGTTTCTTCGTACTTTAATTAAGGAGAGCAGGCTATTACGCCCAAACTTGATACTGTGCCTTGAAAAAGATCAAACTGGTCGAAACACGTGTTGGTTGTAGCAGTATGATCCGCAGACTAAAACACTAAGGGCCTCATTACGACCCAGGCGGTAAGTTACCGCCTGGGCCGTGACTTTACCACCATGGCGTAAACTACGTTTACGCCATGGTGGTTGGCAGATTTACCGCCCCATTCCAACCTTGGCGGGGCGGTAAATCCCCATTTTCCCATTTTCCCTTCCCCATTCCCATTTTGCCCCATAGGGCATAATGGGAGTGGGGAAGGCGTTAATTACGCCACCGTAAATTACGGTGGCGTAATTAACATCAAGGTCCCTTAGCGCCATGGATTTTAACACCTGCTAAAAGCAGGTGTTAAAACCTCCATGGCGCTAAGGGACCTCGGAATCAGGCGGTAAGGGTCGGCGCTGTTTACGCCGCCGTAAAACCCTTACCGCCTGAGTCGTAATGAGGCCCTAAGTGTAATGTGATTGACTTGACTCATTCGGACAGCGCGTGTTTTATGGAACACCATTGTTGTGTTTTGTTTGTCTAAGCTTAGGTTGGGGTAGCCTAAGAGTTCCATATTAAGCGCAGCAGTCCAGCACTACGATAATTTATTGTGTCCCAATAACTTTTCAAGACACAGCGCTGCTCATCCTGGTCACCCCACATTCAAATAGCATGTTTCTCATTCAAGTTTGCTTCAAGGTCAAACAACACTCAACCTGTGTGCAGTGCTGGTCATTTGGCCGGCTCTCGGAGGATCCGAGATCCGGCACCAGATGTGTAGCCGGATCTCGGGATCCGGCCAGATTCAGCCGCCCAAGCTCATGAACCGCGCTGGTAAAAAGAAAGAAGAAAAAAAAATGCATCCGCGACGGCAGCATTGCCGTTTACCGTGGCTTTGGCACTGATGTGTAATGCACAATGCTCACTACATGTACAACTGAAAGGAATCAGTTGTACATGTAGCGAGCATTGTGCTTTACACGCCAGAGCCGCGTAAAAGGCAATGCTGCGCCCTCGCAGAGGTTTTTTTTTTTGGCACAACTAAATGAGCCAGGGCTCATCAAGGGGGCCTGGCCTAACTGCAGGTGTCCTGCTGGCCCATTAGGCCACGCCCCCCTGAAGAGCCCCAGCTCAATGGGCTACTGGCACCGCTGTCAGGCAGCCTTTTGTAGTGATCAACACCCTCTCCCCAGGGGAGATGGTGTTGATCTCTGCATTTATTTTCTATTGGGTTGCCTGGCAGGGGACAGTGCCTCGCCTATTCAGCCTTAATGGTGGCGCTTCCCCTTGGCAGCTGGGGAGGGGCAGCGTCGCCATTAAGGCTGAAGGGGTGAGGCTGCTGGAAGCTGAGGCCGTTTTCCTGAAGACTGAAACTCACAGAGTTTCAGTCTTCAGGAAAACGGCCTCAGCTTCCAGCAGCCTCACGTTTCTCTCCACAATGGTGGCACCGGCCCACGGGCATCTCCTGCTTAAAGGTATGCCTCGCAGGTGCGGCGCCACCATTATGGCTGAAAGGCATTTTTTTCTGGAGCCTGAAGCTTTCGCACACGAGCGGGAGCTTCAGGCTTCGGAAAAAAATCCTTTTCTTGTAGTGGCCGGGGCTGGCAGGGGAGATTAGTGGGCCCCACAGGGCCCCGCCTCAGATTGAAATTTCGGAGCCTGCCGGGGCAGAGCCCCGGCAGGACCCGTCCCACTTAAAGCCCTGGTCGGTGGTAAAAGGCAGTGTTGCCTATGTGGACACTTTTTTTTTTTTTAAGTATTTATCTGATCGGATGGCCACTACCAACCCCGCCCCCTCTAGACCACGCCCCCTCTTCCCCCAACTCCTCCCCCACCCGCACTTGCGGGATCCCCCACCACATTTTTTCCATTTCCACCACTGCCTGTGTGTCATAAAATGGTCGACAAACTGCGCCAACGGTCTGTTTCCTGTGCAGACTAGAGTCTCACACTGCACTCCCACTTCAGTGTATTGTTTGTGTGATATGCGCATATCGCATATAATAGCACCCAATTGAGGCCATTGCTCTACCGCCCACTTGTTCGCCGACCTGCCACGCGCTATCAAGCACTCTTCTCACACCCCCTGAGGGATGGCAACACACTTGCCGCAAACGCATCCCTCTCTTGCTGCAAAAGCCACTTGCTTTTCAGGGTGAATTCCAGCTGAGGTCTTTCCAAAGGAACATAACGTCTGAGTTGCCACGTTCTGCCTTTTCCATCGCATATGTAATGGGTTCAATTATTAATCACATTTTACCGACAGAAACAAATGGAGACTACACTTTTCAGATTAAATCATTCTTTTTATTTATTTGCAACGCCATGACTATTTGTAAGGGGACATGTTGTCTCTTTCTTAGCTTGTACCTGTAGCAGCACGCTGAGGCATTATTAGCAAGAAAGAGTGCTTTCCATTATCTGTGAGAGCGCAGTCTGCTGCTGGCTGTAAGTGTTCCAGGTGAATGCTGTCAGCTTGCCTTTCAGTTCCATTTGAGAACATGTGGGCTTCTAAAGCAGCATGCTCTCGATAAAAGCCATGGCAAAGTCCCGGCTGGTCTGCCTGGGGAGTCTTCTCATCCTTAGATGGCTATCCTGCAGCCACCTCCCTGCTCTCCAGGACGAGTTGACCATGACCCTGCTTCCTGGGCCTGGGAGAAGCAGCAGCTCTTCCTACTATGGAAGGACGCTGGCTGTGTGGTGGGGCTTCTTGCTGCAAGAGGCGTCCTGTAGGTGGCCTGCTGAGATCATGCGGCTGCGGCGTTGGAAAGGCGCGTCGACCGAGCGATACGCGGGAAGCAGAAATTGGAGCGCAAACAAAAGCAACGGAGCCGATGTGTGTGTCCTCTCCACAATGTCAAGTAATCAAAAAACCATTATCCTTTTAAGGTCAGTTTGTTTCCTTTCCTGCGGCGTTCTTTCTCTGCTCATTTCAAGGCATCTGAGTCTAACACCATAGGGGCATTCTCTACACTCGGTACCTCAAGGCGGATTTAACCCCTGCTATTATGCATTCCTATGCAAAAAGGACAAGCATATGCGCCCTTTGCACTTAAGGGCTGTGCATCATTTACTTGCCATGGAGGAGAGGCGGGGACACAGCATTCCCTCCATATGAGGGGAATTGGTAGCATTTGCAGGCCACGCCTGCTCTTTAGATCTCGGTTCCAAAAGAGGAGTCACAGCACAAAACCCTGATCCCCCGGCGAGCGATTTTTGAGGTTTATAGTTTTGACACACACATATCCTACCGTTAGGGTGACCAGATTTTAAAGGTAAAAAACCTTGACAGGGCAACTAACATAAAAGTAGGACTAACTCTTGAAAGTGGTTCTCAAGGCACTACACTTCAGTCGAGTTTGGAGTAGATAGGGGGTTTTAGTGTTACTGTTCCAAGAAACACATATTATAATTAATTTATCACAAACTACCTCTATCTTAAATTGTACAACGCAGCATTTCTTCTGTGCGAGATTATGCATTCCTGCCTGTCAGCCATGAAGACCTACTACAAAAAACCGGGACCACTGCAGTTTCCAATGGGAGCATAATCTTGAGAAAGGGTGACAAAGCACCAAAAACCGGGACAGTCCCGGCAAAACCGGGATGTGCTCACCCTACCTACGGCGCAGTAAAAATGTACAAGCCAATACGCACAGCTCTAATTTTGTTTCTCCCAAATAGAAATGGCAATTCTTGGTGTGTAAGAGCTTAATCTTCTCCTCATTAAGTTGTTGTACTGTGGTGGCTCACCCATAATTGGAAGTTGGGCTGTGACCCACCACCCATTTTGGAAAAGCAGAAGCTCAATGCCACGTTTGATAGGTTGGCCAGATGTCCCGGTTTTGCCGGGGCAGGCCCAGAATTATTTATTTATTTATTTATTTATTTATTTATTTATTTATTACATTTATATAGCGCGCAGGCAGCCCTGGGGCATTGTGGCGCTGTTACTTGTAAGGGAACTTAGTTACAGCTACAGGTTTTGCCTTGGGTTACAGTGAGGCAGGATCCTGTGTTAAGCGATATGGAGTATCATACAACCTAATACATCATACACGATAGTACATCATACATGTTAGTTATTAAGGTTTAAACATGTGGGGTTGGTTAGGTGAACAAGGTAGTTTTCATGGCTTTGCGGAAAGCAGTCAGTGAGGGTTCAGCTCGCAGAGAGGTGGGAAGGGTGTTCCAATGTAAAGCAGCAAGGTAGGGGAAGCTGGCTCCATCAGTGTCTAGTTAAATGGTCGACAGACAAAGGGTCGACAGTCAAAAGGTCGACGCAATTTGGTCGACAGGACAAATGATCACATTTTTTTTTAGTTATATATATTTTTGTAGGTTTTCGTTTAGGGAAAAAAGTGGTTTTAAGCAAAAAAAAGGGGGGTGGGGGCGGGACCCCCTAAAAAAATGTGAAAAAACAAAAAAAAAAATTCGATCATTTGACCTGTCGACCTTTTGGTGTCGACCATTTGTCCTGTCGACCATTTAGATTTGATCATTTGTCCTACAACCGGCTCCACCTGCTCTAGCTCTTTTTACCCTGGGTACGGAGAGCATATTGGCATAGGGTGTCCTGGTGGGTCTTGTGGAAGCGACCAGGTGGATTCTCTGGGATAGGTACGCTGGGGCTGAGAGGTGGACGCATTTGTGGGTGATGCTTAGCGCTTTGAATATAATCCTTTCCTTTATGGCGAGCCAATGGGACGCTTTTCTGGCAGCAGTGATGTGCTCTCTCTTGGCAATG
The DNA here is from genome assembly GCF_040938575.1 of Ambystoma mexicanum. Taxonomy (NCBI): domain Eukaryota; kingdom Metazoa; phylum Chordata; class Amphibia; order Caudata; family Ambystomatidae; genus Ambystoma; species Ambystoma mexicanum. The sequence continues at coordinate 803,593,065 of NC_090933.1, forward strand.
CCGTGTGCAGCACGCAGGGCGCTATTCTGAATTACTTGCAGCTTCTCAAGGTTTTTGTTGTAGGTCCCTAGGAAGAGAACATTACAGTAGTCTAGCCGGGAACCATTTATGGCTCTGGCTATGTTGGTGCAAGTGTCTTTTGACAGAAAAGGCCTGATTGCGTTGAGGAGTTTTGCATGGTAAACCGCAGAGGATGCGATTGCATTTACTTGTCTGGTCATAGATAAGTTAGAGCCTAGATAGACGCCTAGCGTTTATAGCGTGTCCAGTACTGGAATTCTGATTGAGTCAATGGTAAAGTGGCTAAACTGGGCGTTAAGATTCTTGAGGGTGTCAGGGGATCCTACAAGTAGGAGCTCAGTTTTGTCAGAGTTAAGGCAAAGGCCGTTGATAGCCATCCACATTTGGATTGTGTTATATATGTTGTTGAGAGTCGCGCAGTCAGTGTCATAGTCACCTGTTAGTGTGAGAAGGATCTGAGTGTCGTCAGCGTAGTTGGTGGTGGAGATGCCCATGGAGTCAAGGATAAGGAAGAGGGGGCGGGTAAAGATGTTATATAGGGTAGGGGAGAGGCAGGAGCCTTGGAGCCCACCACATAGCATGATGGTGGGTGACACAGTGGCTAGGTCTGAGAAGACCTGCATGGTCCTACCTTGGAGGGAGGAGGTGATCCAAGTGGTAGCTTCTTGGGAGAAGTTGGCTGTGGAGGTGAGGTGATGGCAGAGGATGTCGTGATCTAAAAGATCGAAAGCTGCAGAGAGATCGAGGAGAAGGAGCAGGACAGGTTTGCCTTGGTCCCTTGCGTCATCCATTTGGTTTTTGAGGTCAAGTAGGGCGGTCTCTGTCCCGTGCCTAGGCCGAAAGCCGGACAATCTCAGTCCTAGGAGGTTATGCTCTTCGAGGAAGTGCTGGACCTGCAGGTAGGCTGCCTTGTCTAGAATCTTGAGGAGGAATGGAACTGTGGTGACGGGGCAGTAGTTGTTGGGGGAGGTGGGGTGAAGTGTAGGTTTTTTTATGAGAGGTCGGACCCATGCTTCCTTGAGGCATGATGGGACTCTCCCTATGGTGAAGGGGGCATTGACGAATTCTGTTAGGAAAGGAGCAAGGGTGTCTGCGCAGTCTTTGAAGATGGAGGCGGGGCGGGGGTCCCCTTGGCAATTGGAGGGTTTGATGTTTTTCATGATGTTGATCATGTCTTTCTCCTGAATGGTTTTGAATGAGAAGGTAGGGGCGGCCTCTGTGGGTGAGGAGAGGGGGGTTGGGGAGTGGGTAGGGGGTGTGGAGCGCTAGTTTGGTGTTCAGTATTTTGGCTTGGAGTGAGCTGATCTTGTTGCGCATGGCTGTTTGGATGTCATCGCACCATGCTTTATCTTTGGTAAAGTTTTGGGGGGTGGGTGTAGGGGTCTCGAGTTCCCTGAATATGGCGAACATTTCCTTGGTGTTTGATTTGGCCTCGGAGATTCTATCTTCAAATGATTTGGCATTGGCTTTGATGATGGCTTTCTTATATTTATTTGGGAGGGATTTGAAGTTAAGTTTGTCTTTATCATCACGGGATGTTTGCCATTGAGCTAGTGCTGCTCGCTTGTCTGTGCGCAATTTTAGAAGGTCTTGGGTGAACCAAGCATTGGTATGGCTGGTAGGTTTGGTTTTGCGCGGTTTAAGTGGGGCGATAGCATTGATTGCTGCCGTAATAGCAGAATCATAGTTCTTGGCAAGGGTTTCTGGGTCGTTGGAGAAGGGGGGTCTAAAGGCAGGTCCCTGTAGGAAGGGTAAGAGTCTTTCTTTGGTCAGTTGGCAGGCACTTCTTGTGAGGGCTGGTGGTAAGGTTTGGGGGGGATGGGGAGGAGGTCGGGATGTTGAAGGTGATGGTGTGGTGGTCAGACCATGGGGTGGGGGTATTGCCTGTAACTGTGAGGGGGCAGTTGTGATGGGCTATCCAGTCTAATGATCTGCCTAGTGCATGAGTGGGGTCTGTGATGGTGTTGGCGAATCCTAGAGTGGCTAAGGTTGTGTCAAGTGATTTGGCAGCAGGGTCTTTGGTGTCATTCAGGCCTAGGTTGATGTCACCGAGGAGAATGGCTTTGGATGACTTTTTTAGGTTGTCAGCCAGGAGGTGGGTGAGGGAGGCCTGGAAGTCTCCCAGGGGACCTGGTGGCCGATAGATGAGGTGTAGGGTGATGGTGCAGTGGTGCGAGATAGTGAGTTTCACTTGAAGGTAGTCACTGTTATTGTTGATAGTTTTGTCAACCTTTCTAATGGTGATCGAATCTTTGGCTATGAGAGCGACACCACCTCCTGTGGTCAGGCGATCTTGTCTAGTGATGGCATAGCTGGTGGGAGAGCGATGCATAGAGCGGGGCCTGAGGCTTCGTGTAGCCAGGTCTCGGTGACCATTAGAAGATCTGGATCTAGGGTGGTGATGAGGTCGTGGATGTCTAGGGCGTGAGCATTGATGGATCAGGCGTTGATGAGGGCACATTTGAGGTGGGGTTCGGGAGCGGCATTAATAGTAGTGGATGGCATGGCTGTGGTGGAGGAGTTGTGCATTGCGGTAATCACATTCAGACCTGTGGGGGGCACATTTTCTAGGGTCATAGACATAGGTAAAGTAGCATTTACATCAGTGGATAGCATGGCTGTGGTAGAAGAATTGCACATTGCGGTAATCACATTCAGACCTGTGGGGGGCACATTATCAGGAGTCTTAGCCATTGTTGCAGTTGCATTGTAGTCAGGGCAGTGCATACTGTGTAGGCTCAGGACCATAGTGTCGCGCAGCCTATGGGGTTTATGGACAGCTGAGGATGAAGCGTTTAGGCTAATGGATGGTTTCAGGGATTTGGATTGCAGGCGAGCGTTGCGTACATTTGTGGGCATGGGTTTTGAGAGCAGTGCACATGTGAGGGTGCGGGCATGCAAACGCTGAAGCCTAGAGGCGAGGGTTTTGTGCTGCTCAGGATTGCGGGACTCCTTACCTTGTAGTTCCGGCAGAGTTCCACGGCGAACGGCAGACTGCGAGCGGCGAAGAGCTGCTAAGAGGAGCGTTGGCCTTTTTCTGCGGCCTTCTTTTCCCGGCTTCACCTCACAGCACCCTCCACCTCCATTTAAAGCAGGAGGGGCGGGCAGGTCGGGGGAGAAAATCAGGATCCGGGCCTGCGGTGGTGATGGTCACGGGGTGCAGGGACGCTCTGGACGCTCCGGTCGTCATGGGGATGGCGGCGGCCATTTTAGAAGCCGCGTACCTCACGGGAAGCGGCAATTCAGATGTAGCAGCTGATCCGAAGGAAAGGAGATCAGCTGTTAGGGCCTCCAATTGTAGATGCACTCGCAGCAGAGCTGCTAAGAGGAGCGCTGGCCTTTTTCTGCAGCCTTCTTCTCCTGGCTTCGCCTCACGGCACCCTCCACCTCCATTTAAAGCAGGAGGGGAGGGGCGGGCAGGTCGGGGGAGCAAATCAGGATCCGGGCCTGCGGTGGTGATGGTCACAGGCTGCAGGGATGCTCTGGACGCTCTGGTCGTCATGGGGATGGCGGCAGCCATCTTAGGAGCCGCGTACCTCGCACGAAGCGGCAATTCAGATGTAGCAGCTGATCCGAAGGAAAGGAAATCAGCTGTTAGGGCCTTCAATTGTAGATGCGCTCGCAGCGGAGCTGCTAAGAGGAGCGCTGGCCTTTTTCTGCAGCCTTCTTCCGCAGAATTAGGCCCCCTGTTCCAGTCCCGACAGTTTAATTTACAAACCCTGTCCCAGTTTTGAGGAAAAGGGGGTGCCAGTCCCGATTTTTGTGGAAATGGAGGGTCAGCAACAATTATAAAGCAAGTATACATTAAAATACACACAGCCATGGCAGGCTGGGCTCGAACCCCCAACCTTACAGGCAATGCATTAACTGAATGTGCCACAAAAACAACTTGGTCAATGAACGAGCACTAAGGCTTGGAACATGTATTAAAGCAACAGCACTTTATTATTAGTAAGCCTATATCCACAGTCAAAAGTGGGCAATTTGTAGGAGCATTGTTGGAAATACTATCGGATCAAGGGGGAGGCGGTTTGAGGGACGGTGCAGGGTTGGGGGATGGGCTGTGAGGGGGTAGTCCTTTTTATGTTGTTGCTCGTCCCAGTTTTTCGTCTTGAGAATCTGGTCACCCTATCATTCAGCATATGCTGCAATGCACTTCTCTGCAAGGGCCATCAGGCAGTGTGTATGCCGGCAGACCTGCCATGCACGCCCATTATACTGTGCTTGCTAGGGCACAAAGCGTACTCCGCCACACAAGGGGTACTTGCAACCTGGTCTCCCTGCAGACACACAACGGCACTGCATACAAATTCCACAGCTGGTCTTGGGTCGGCCTCCGCTTAGTAATGATATAGTCTGTGACTCCGGCCATATAAGTGCATGCAGAAAGTAGTGAAATTATGTGTGCACAGAAGGTGCACCACCATGAGTCCCACTCTATCTGAGGCCAGCACCCACATTCAGCATGACCTTTTGCCAACATTTTATCTTGCCAGCAGTGCTGACAATGGAAATGATTAACTGTGGCACCCCACCAGCCACGTAGGTGAGGGGAGGTTTAGGAGGGCGGGGCTGTAAATAAGGGGAGAGGGGGGACTCGGGAATCTATTCTCAGCGCCCCCCCCTCACCTCCACATCAATACACATTTATATTTCAGGAGATAAAGTAATCAATTATTAAAGGAAGGGGGGGCCGTTCCTATGCTGTTGCAAGCACATTAGAAAAGGTGCACATATTTGCCAAGCTGTACGTGAATGTTTTCTGCAGAACACAACCCTTGCAGCAATATTGACCAGTGCGCGAAGCAGACGTTCCGGTAGCCTAGTTGTAAGTCCTCGACTTTGGACCTGACCACCTGAGTTCCAAACCAGATCTCGGGAACAAAAGCAGTTCATTTACATTCATTATCACAAGTGCTTTTCCAGAGGCCAAGAGAGATTTTTTTTGCCGGATCCCGGATCCGTCAAAATCCGCCCCAATGAGCAACGCCGTTTGCCTGAGAAATCCAAGAGGTGCACATCACCGGGGCGATGTTTGTGCAAATTCCTCACACAAACATATTCAACTTCACATTCCATGAACAGGATTATTTAGCGGATATGTTCATCAAGTGACTGTGATTACTCAGTGTGGACTCCCACCTGTTTACTGACCCCAGTAGGCATTACTCTCTAGATAGTATTTCTTCTACCTAATTTGCCAAAATGGTTTGGTTAACTTTTCATTTTCAATCATAAAGTGCACAGACACTTCTCACGAAGGGAAAGCTGCACTTTCAAAACGAAAGTGCAGGGCTAGCTCTCTCCCCAGCACACATAGTGCTGAGCAAACAGAGGGTGGGAGTCTTTCCACTGCTTCATTTGGTTGAAGGCCATGGCCGTGTAGAAGACGCCTGCCACACGTGCACCAACGGAAGGCCTCCGTCTGCACGGTGCAACCCTCCTAGCCCTGGCTTAGCCTTGGGCTGCAGACTGCTCACAATGTGACATGCAAAGGGAAGTCCTCTTCTACTGTTCTCTGCAATGCCTGGGATACTTGTTCTTTCTATCGTGACGGTCACATTTTGGAGGCTATTGCTAATTTGGCGATTCAAAACAAGGACAGACACGCAGGCCTTACCAAGCCATTCATGTCGGCTACAATATTCGAACCCTAGCTTGTTGGAATGGAGCGTGTATTCACACAGCCCCTGAGTGCTAGGCCTGTGGCGGGGCACAGCGCAGAGACCACAGGGCATTGATCTCATCCATCAAGGAAGCCTGGCTTCCTGCACTTATTCCTCAAGATCGTGTGCCTCACAGCTATTGTGTCCTCCCAGGTGAGCCTCAGGAAGCGGCAGCGGGCTGGCGGTGATATGTGAGCAAGTGCCTCAGAATGTACTTGCTGCGTTTGATATCATTTGCTACTTCTATCCCCATCACTTACACTCACTCTCTATTTCCTCACTGATATATCGCCTCCCCCTGAGCCAGATGGTGAATTCTCCAAGCCATTAGCCAATTCCCCGACCGCTTTATTGACACAAGTATAAATCTTACTATTCTTGGTGATTGAACATCTGGGGATTGTGACATTCAAAGAAAGCTACGTTAGAATTAGATGCCTTTAATGGGCCTACCCATTCACCCATTCAGCGGGCCACAATATAGATACTATTATAGCTCTGCCATAAGACTACACATGTTACCTATCTCTCCGCTCTACTGGATGAAATATTTTGTAATCCCTTTCTTTAGAGTCAGGCCACATTTTGAAGCAATCACTGACCTAAAGCAACAAAAATCCTAACAACCCAGTAAAAATATTTCTCGGCAGGACTTGGAGGAAACTGTGGACAGGGACATTATCCCCTCCTGTGTTAATATGGCCACAATAGCCAATTCATAGCATGATCTTCCTTGAGATTGGACCATCGTGCTCCCCTGATGACAAAGAGATGCTGCACGAAAAAGCATTCACACCAATGGCTTAATGCTGAGCTTGCGGAATCCAGGAAGCAAAGAGAAAATCGTGAACCTAAATCGGGGGCCAACAAACCTCTGGAACTAAAATGATTCCAATGCGGTTTACTGGGAAGAACAAATATATGACAAAGGTGAGGAACTTTACCCATAATTCACAGGGCTAGTGGAAGCCCCGACGAGTTATTGAGAAGGCCCAGGAAAGCCACAAATGAGAGCGAGAACTCCTGGGGGAAGAATGGCGGCAACCGGGAATGCAAAGAGGCTGAAGCCGAGCAGAGTCGGGCCGGAACAGCTCACAGCCTTTTCTGGAAGGATGCTTTTGTTATTCATTAGAGTTGGGATGGGTTTACGACAAAAGATTTCAGACCTTTCTTTGAGACACATACTGTAACTTTGTGGTATTGGCCGAGGGGTGACCAGGAGGCTCCAAGACTTATTCAAGATTAGATGTTGGACTTTTTGTTGACCCATACCTGTGAATCCTTGGCTGCAGGGTGTCGCAGTGGAGACAAGGGCACATTTAGAATAGAGTTTAGGTCCTAGGCACCCAAAGAATATTACGCATATTTGTGTTGAGTCCCTCGCGCACAGTTATCCCTGACGTGTTCTGTTTAGTTGTGATCCAACCCCAAAATCATAACACACTCTGAATAGAGAGAGGTTTGCTTGAAGCCAAAGTTGACAGCCAATTGCATCATTTGCTCAGCCGCACCACACACCCTAACGAGTGTCAACAAAATACGCTCAGAGGAAACGTAAGGTGGACATTGCTGAGCAATCACTTTGCTGCAAAATCAGTGTCATTATTGATTCTGCCTCATGTGCTTTGCAATTTTTTCCTACACCACAGCTCAACAAAAACACATCTTTTGATGTGCTCCTTCCACACCCATAATTTCCAGGGTAGGGCACACCCCACATTTCCCAGGAAATGATACCACCTTACCCCAGCAAATGAAATTTCATTCTATGGCCTCTGAGTTGCTCCAACGCCAGCCTTGACGTCACCTGGGCCGAATCTATAGGATCCCTCAAGCACCAAAGCCCATTTACCCTGGATTCACAGGGACTGGTGCCCCAGACCCATGACAACCTCTTAATCTAGAAGCCAAGTAATTGATAACCCATTCCTGCGATCTGCCAGAAATACAGGACTGTATGGTTCCTCTGCGAAGCTATGGCAGCTGGACCTCATTACAGCAAGGGATCTAAACCGCAAGGTATCGGCTGCATCGTTGTGAATACTTTTGGCCAAGTTTTAGTTTCACTTGTCATTTCTATGTGTACGACATTTTGTCCTTGCAGGAGGATCTGGATCAGCTGTACCCCTTGTCACAGGCATCCTAAAGTTACGCTGCATCCAAGTGCCGTGGCCACAACTCTCGCCAATGCCAACCATTTTAACTGTGCTCACCAACAAGACCATCACTCACAGGACCAATCTGCTATCACTTGGGCAAATGCCTTGATTCATGGATGGTCCAACACCACAATTGCGCTGAGAATCCTGGATCGGACATGTGGGAAGCCTCTGTACTCGCAAATGGACCTTAGACTATTCAATTGAGCCGAGGAACTGCTGTGAGCTTGCAGCTTGCCTTAACCATTGACAACTCGTGACTCTTGAATGTAGGGTACTAGAGGCCTGGGTGTTCACTGCCTAACAGTGTCTTTGCTTGTGCACATCCTATGCTGTTATCGTATATCTTGAGCCACCCCACTCCACACCTGAGCAATAGGCCTATCTGACTGATCAACTCTACTTGAACAAGGAGACATGAGTAGGGTGACCAGACGTCCGGGTTTTCCCAGGACAGTCTGGGGAAATCACCCGACGTCCGGGGGTCCTGGGAGTTTTTTCCTTTATAAACCCCGTCCGGGATTTTGGATATGGTCCCTTTTTTTGCCGGGGCCCAATTTCAAAATCCGAAATCGGCTCCCGGCGCAAATCTTTTTGCGCGAATTGGGCCGTGAAATGATTTTCATGCCCCCATTTCCTTCCCTTTCCCCTCCCTGGCGCTCTCCTCCAATGAGAGGAGTGTGCATGTTAGCACACCCCCTCCCCGCCCCCCGCAACAAGCCAGCAACGTAGAAGTAGGACTAAAGTTGTATGTGTGTTTACCTTAGTCCTACTTCTATTTCAATGGCCTGTCGGGGAAATCTGGTCACCCTAGACATGAGTGCTGGTTGCCTAAGTAAGGAACCAACCTACATGATGTAAAAATATCCTGACATGAGTAGCAGAAAATGACTGTCGAACCCGCGTATATCCATCTGGAACATACACATCTATTCATTTATAGTGGGAATCGCATTGCCATGTAAGGGAAATGTGTGACTCAAATCTATTCAAAGGCATGACCATATCTGCATACTTACACGTGAACGCGAAAGCATCTCCAGAGGGCGGCCTGCTGAGCTTGCTATGGCACAAATAACAGGCTTCGATGCAGCGAGCTGAAACGCTCCACTTAAACCCTGTGTCGTGCGCAATTACCTGCGTCTATTCAAAGCTCTGGCAAATACGAATGACGCGTCAATCACACTTCATAGCAACACCAATGCAAAGCCAGCCATGCAACCGTGCTGGAAAAGCATTGATCCACCCTAAGATTAGGAGAGGCAAACAGTCTTCTAGAGGAGGGCATTATCAAACCAATAAAGTACCTGACCTCAAGGACACCTGCAACCTTCTATGTCTGAAAAGAAAATCAGCTTTACATTGGCACATGTGTATCCGTGTGTCTGGCTAACATGAGACACACATGCGGAGATACTTAGGACTACTCATCAGTGCCATGACCGGACCCCTCATCTATGCTGCACTAGACCTTAAGATGGACGTAAACACGGGGTACCAAACACTAAACCTACATCATTATTTGGTGCTTTGCATTTTTAGGCACATTTTGTTTTAAAACGAACCTGCAAATATTTCTTGGTATTCCCTGTAAAAATCCAAGCTAACAAGTAAAAATCTGAAGGCCAATCAAGGCTTTCGAAAGTCGCGACAGTGAGGGATGGGAGACCTCCTGTCTTCCTGGACTGCATATAGAGAAACTACAATTTATATCTCTGCCACACCCACTGCGAAAAAAGCGTTGATTCTATTATTAGGATAGACAAGCCAGTGATATGTAGGATTTCTAGCACCCTCTGTTGCTAGCAGAAGGGGATCAACACTAAAAGTAGTATTTCTTCAGTGTCTAGTGTGGACAAGCCAGCTCTAAATATATATTCTTTGTCTGGCAGGGGCTGGAGCCATCTTAATAAGGGTAGACCAGCCTGCCTGTTATTTTTTGCCAGATTATAGGACCAACTGTGTTCAAGGAAAATAGGATTTTGAATCATCCCAGATGTTTCCACATGTGATTGACAAGAGTAACTTGCTTAACCATGAACAACATGAGATATGGCTAATGAGATAATGAGATAATAATAATAATAATAATAATAATAATGATAATAATAATAATAATAATAATTATTATTATTATATATTATCGCTGCAAAAACAGCTATTTTAGAGCAACAATCAGAGTATATCATAACATTCACAAACTGCGCATCTTTGAGGCAGGGGGTCAACTACAGGAGAAGAAATTTAAAGTCATACGCATGCCAGACAAGGAACACAATTGGCATCAATAACCCTCAAGGGACTACTGAAATCAGAGCTCTGCATCCTTTGACTCCCTGAATGTTTTTTTTGGACTACAGATCCTATCAGGCATATACAGAATAGTCAATCATGAGGGATCATGGAAGTCGAAGTCCAACCCACCTGGAAAGCCACCGGTTGCAGAACCCTGCCCTAAATCAATTATGGAAGAATACATAACCTGTGACATTCCGACTGATTGGAGCTGAAACGGGCATACATATTGCCTTTCATGAAGATGAATATGAAAAAAGTAGCAACAGATGGCAAGCTACGCAAATGGAGTTCCGAAAAGAAACGAGGATGGGTGGGTTATACTAAAGCTGAGAAAAGAATAAAAATAACACAAATGCGTTTTCTTCAGTGATAGAAGTATGTCGAAAAAAGTATTGGAACCTTGGCCTCTATGGGGGACTGATGAGAGACTGATGGGGGATGCGGTAGGAGGAAGCATATTGCAACATTGCGGTGGGGGGGTTTGACAGCCAAGTGGTTGGAACGAACAAAGATGGTGGTGCCCCCGTGTTGCTTTTCTTGTTTTTTTCTCAGTAGGTCAGTCTGTGGGATCATGTGTATGTTGCCTGGACCAACTGATCGTATCTAGAACTTATACCGGGGTCATGAAAAACAGGGGTCATGAAAACAACAGGGGTCATGAAAAATCCTGTGTTGTCATTAACAGAATTTGGTTAATTAACACCAAATTCTTTCCCCAAATAATCATAGTCTTATCTACTCTGCCCTAACAGGGATGAATAGTCTGTGATTCTCCATAGGCCAAAGGTTCCATCCTAGGATATACCATGTAATGCTATCCTGACGGTAGGCAGGAGCAGTCCCATAGAAGACACTTGCAACGGATGCAATGATTTTTAAGTTGAATGGTCTGCTCTACTGGAAGCCACATCCAGTTCCTGTGAACAGCTTGGATATGACACCTTTCCTACGTCCAGAAATCAATCTGCTTTGAGCCACCTTCTAATGGCTTTCATTGAAGTAACCTCTAGGGGTTTATTGAATAAATACACACTAAGGCTAGTACTGCAACTTTACACCTGCCCCTGGGGCATGAATGGACAAATACTATGAGCCACCTGATATTAAAAAGCATCGCTTGCAAATGGCCTGGAGCACCTGTTGCAGGTGGGATAGATGGTCTTCCTAGGTAAGGCTAAAGACAGCAACATCATCAAGATAGACAATGCTGAAGACCTCTAACCCAGATAGGACCTGATTAACATTCTCTGAAAGGTGGCAGGGGCATTCTTTAAGCCAAAGGGCATCACAGTTAACTTGCAGTGGCCTTCTGGTGTGAAGAATGAGGATCTCGCTTGTATTTTGTCAGTTAGGCCAACCTGTCAGTACCCCGTCGTAAGGTCAAAGGCGCTCATAAATTTGGCAGCACCTAACCTGCCAATCAGCTCATTTTACCAAATGGTGTGCATCTTACTCCATGACACAACTGAGACCCGTGAAGTCTACACAAAATCATACTTCAGATTTCCCCCTGCTGGACATCTTAGGGACCAGTACCACTCGGTGTCATGAACTTCAGATCACGCCCCTTTTGGACCTCCTGGTCCTTGTCTCAACGGGGCTTGCTTCCGTACTACTTCCAACATGGCCGTCCAGAGCTGAAGCCCTTGCTCGCTCCATGCGCTGAACGCGGCGTGGTCTATTTATAGACCACGCCTTCCGCGGCTCCGCGCGGCTCAATGCTATTGCAGAGTAGCCCAGACGCGTGTTTGTAGCTCGCGGTATTGTTTCCCTTGTCCCAGTGCTATTACCCATTCCTTTTCCTTTCCCCCTTCCTGGATCCGAGCTTTTCTAGCCTTTTCCAGTCTCCTGGATTCCTGGACTCCTTGATCCAGGAACTAAACGCAACCTGGAACCAGACGAATCTCGAGCAGCGCTGTTCAAGACCAGGAGCGTTCGCAAGAAGGCAGCGATCGAAGTCGCCATCAAACATCGAACCCAGGTGAGAAGGGGGGAACTCCTTGACAGTTTGAGATGCCACCCGACCGAACCTAAAACGAGATGGAAGCCGCCGTGCAGGACTTAATGCTGCGCATGCAAGAACTATCAAACGAGGTTCAAAATCTTAAGGCGGAAAACGCTGCGCTCAAACAATTGGTCTTATCCTGGGATTCTGCTACAAAGGAGGGTGCCTTGTTGGGCGGTATTGTTGACAAGTATGATGGTTCGGCAAAAACACTCAGCGGATTCCTGGATTCATGCCTGGTCCACTTTACCTTCAAGTCCTATTATTTTTCGACTCCTAGAGCTAAGGTGGGTTTCATGATATCCCACCTTTCTGGCAACGCCTTAACTTGGGCAACACCCCTTGTCAACTCCGGTGATGCCCTCCTAGACGACTACGATAGGTTCATACAGGCCCTTAAAGGCATGTTTGACCGTCCAGAGCAGGTCTATACTGCCCAAGAACGCTTGATGGACTTTCAACAAGGCTCCCAAGATATGCTCACTTATGTGACCAGATTCAAACAATTGGCCAAGGAAGCAGACTGGTCCCCTGAGGCTAGTTTTACCCTGTTCAGGAGAGGCCTAAACAAAGAGATCAAGGATGAACTGACTAGGGTGGCCAGACCAAATTCATTCCAAGCACTAATGGACCTGGCCTTGCAAATAGACTTTCGCATCCAGGAAAGAAAGGCTGAAAGAAAGAAATCCAAGGGAAACCCACCCAAGACGTCCTTTGAGAGCACAGCCAGATCGGACACAAACCCAAGTCCAGCCCCAGAACTTGAACCCATGCAAATTGGAGCCTTTCATGGACCTATATCGCCTCAAGAAAGATTGAGAAGGATCCGTACGGGTTTGTGTATGTATTGTGCTTCAGACAAACATTTAGTCAGGGAATGTCCTCTGGCACCTCCTCTGCGTTCGGGAAACGCCAGCTCCCGATCTTAAATGGAGCAGAGATTCGGGAGAGAGATGTTTGCTCCACATCAATTCCATCCTTGAACTCTCCTGGACAAAAGAGTTTGGTGATACTACAGGCTTTCCTGTCGCCCTCCAAAGACAAGACCTATCACATTCTGGCCTTGGTGGACTTCAGAGCTATCGGAATCTTCATTGATCAAGACTGGGTGGTTAGTCATCATATTCCGTACGAGACCCGAAACACCATGCAGCCGTTGGAAGCAATAGACGGAAGACCACTCTCTTCAGGGCCCATAAGCCTGCAGACTAAAGAGATCCAACTTTCCATAAACCATCATCAAGAGCGGATTACATTCGACATCATTAAGTCAGCCCATGGTTTTGGGAATGCCCTGGTTACAAAAACACAATCTGTATATCAATTGGACAGCAGAATCATTATTCCTGGGCTCAGAGTTCTGTATGTCCCACTGTCTGTCCCTGGATCCCTCCTCGGTAACTCCTAAAGAACCACCAAGAGACCCAGAAACACCACTCATGGTTTCCAATATCATACAAGTTCCAGAGGCCTATCAGGGATATGCTGATGTATTCTCTACTGCCATAGTCCAGGCCTTACCCCCTCACACGCCCGAAGACTGTGCCATAGATACTGATCCCTCAGCTGTAATTCCTTTCGGCAGAATGTTCATTCTTTACGAACCCGAGAAAAAAGCCATTCGGGAATACCTAGACACTAATCTTGAAAATGGCACCATAAGACCCTCAAAATCTCCAGCGGGTGCTTCATTGTTCTTCGTTCCCAAGAAGGATACCAAGGAACTCAGACCTTGCCTCGACTCTAGAGGCTTAAATCAATGCACTCTCAAGGATCGGTACCCACTGCCCCTGATCTCGGAATACCCTGGAAGCTGTGAGAGAAGACGTAATATTCACCAAATTGGATCTCAGGGGTGCCTACCATTTGATCCGTATCCGGGAAGGAGACGAGTGGAAGACCACCTTTAGAACACCTTTGGCCACTACGAGTACCTGGTCATGCCCTTTAGATTAGCAAATGCCCCAGCAGTTTTCCAACGTTTTATGGATAGGGTGTTCTCTGATATGTTGTTTCTCTTCGTCATTGTCTATCTGGACGACATATTGATTTTTTCCAAGGACCCTCAGAAGCATGAAGGACATGTCAAGGCAGTTCTACAAAGACTCCGGGAACATCACCTTTTAGACAAGCCTGAAAAATATTTGTTTCACGTTGCCTCTGTGCACTATCTTGGATTTATCCTTTGTCCAGATGGGATTGGCATGGACCCTTCAAAAGTAAAGGCCATTCTCGCCTGGCCTACTCCCACGTCCGTGAAACAAATCCAATCCTTCCTAGGACTAGCCAATTTCACGTCCGTGAAACAAATCCAATCCTTCCTAGGACTAGCCAATTTCTACCGGACGTTCATAGCCACCTTTTCTAAGATTGTACAACCCATAGTGGCTCTGCTAAAGAAGGACACCCCATTTGTCTGGTCAACTTTACAAGAAACTGCATTCCAGCGTTTAAAGACTGAGTTCACACAAGCTCCCATATTGGCTCAACCCGATACAAGTCGACCTTTTTAAGTGGAAACGGATGCCTCTAATTATGCCATAGGAGCAGTGTTGAAGCAGAAGATGGAGGACGATTTGGAACACCCTGTTGCTTATCTGTCACGAACCTTAACTCCTAGTGAAACGCACTACTCCGTCCTGGAAAAGGAACTCTTAGCCATTCGCCAAGCTTTCACTGAATGGCGACACCTACTTCTAGGAGCCAGACATCCTGTCCACGTCCGTACTGATTATCGAAACCTACAGATTCTACAGTCACTGGAGTGCAGCAACAGACGTCAGGCACGTTGGGCCTACTTTTTTGCCCAGTATCAGTTCCACATTACCCATGTCCCTGGATTACAGAACCTGATCGCTGACGCCTTGTCTCGCCGTCCTGATTACGTGACCACTGAAGATAAAGCATTTCCTAAAATGTTCTCTCCCACAATATTTGTAGCCCAAGCAGTTACTCTCCTGGAAGACGTCCGATCGCAAACCCAATCCTCAGAATTATGGAAGGACATTTCAACACGAAATCTCTGGAAATTAAGAGCCAAGGAAGGCTACTTATTCAAGGACAACACACTATTCATTCCTACACGGAAGCTACTGCAAAAGATAATTAACCTTTGTCATGACACACTCCATTCCGGGCACCGAGGTATCAACAACACCCTCCGTCTTATACAGAGACAGTTCTGGTGGCCTAAAATGAAGTCTGACGTGCAGCAATACATCCAGACTTGTATAACCTGTGCCCAAAATAAACATGATAACAAGAGACTGGCGGGTCTTCTTCTGCAGCCCACTCTACCCTCTAAACCATGGGAAATCATCGCTACAGACTTCATAGTGGAGTTACCAGCTTCCCGAGGATTTACTACCATCATGGTCACCATAGATTTGTTTACCCATATGGCCCATTTTACGCCACTGATGAAACTACCCTCCTCTTCAGAACTAGCTGGAATATTTCTGGAATACATATTCCGACTACATGGGCTTCCTTCCAAGATCATATCTGACCGGGGTCCCCAATACATTTCACAATTCTGGAAACACCTCTGTCGGGTATTAGGAATCCAACGTGCCCTCTCTTCAGGATATCACCCCCAAACCAACAAGCCACAGAACGTGCAAATCAGACCCTGGAACAATATCTCAGATGTTTCGCTACCAAGGTCCAGGATGACTGGTCTCTCCTGATACCCGTTGCGGAATTCGCTTACAACAACTCCGAACACTCA
Source organism: Ambystoma mexicanum (assembly GCF_040938575.1). NCBI lineage: Eukaryota > Metazoa > Chordata > Amphibia > Caudata > Ambystomatidae > Ambystoma > Ambystoma mexicanum. The sequence goes on from NC_090933.1 coordinate 803,608,944, forward strand.
GCGTTACAGACCAGCCCCTTTTATTGTAGTCAGGGGTTCCATCCATCGGTCTTACCTGCGGTTCTTCCTGACCCTACACCAGTACCTACTGTTGACTCCTGGATCGAAACTCTTATCAATATTCACCGGGAGGCTAAAGAACACTTAGAGAAAGCGAGATTACAGACCAAGAGGTATGCAGATTCCAAGAGAAGACCAGGTCCGTCCTATACGGTTGGTGACCGAGTGTGGTTGTCATCAAAACTACTCCCCCGACACTTACGACCAAACAAGCTGGCTCCCCGCTACTATTGTCCATTTCCAATCAAGGAGATTATCAATCCTGTCTCATATCGAATCAAGCTACCTGACTTCTGGAAAAGAATTCATCCAGTCTTTCACACATCCCTATTGAAACCCTACATCTAGTCCTCTCGAAATCCCAGTAGACCACCTCCTCTACTGGTTGACAACCAACTGGAATATGAGGTGTCCCAGATTTGTGACTCCAGGTATAAGCGGGGCCATCTTCAATATCTAGTGGAGTGGAAAGGATATCCTCCTAGCGAAAGGACCTGGGAACCTATTTCAAATATCAAGGCTCCTCGGTTGCTCAGAAGATTTCACCTAATACACCTGGGCAAACCTGGAGGGAAAGGCCTTCGGATGAGGCATGCTGTCATGAACTTCAGATCACGCCCCTTTTGGACCTCCTGGTCCTTGTCTCAACGGGGCTTGCATTCCGTACTACTTCCAACATGGCCGTCCAGAGCTGAAGCCCTTGCTCGCTCCATGCGCTGAACGCAGCGTGGTCTATTTATAGACCACGCCTTCTGCGGCTCCGCGCGGCTCAATGCTATTGCAGAGTAGCCCAGACGTGTGTTCTTAGCTCGCGGTATTGTTTCCCTTGTCCCAGTGCTATTACTCATTCCTTTTCCTTTCCCCCTTCCTGGTTCCGAGCTTTTCTAGCCTTTTCCAGTCTCCCGGATTCCTGGACTACTTGATCCCGGAACTAAACGCAACCTGGAACCAGACGAATCTCGAGCAGCGCTGTTCAAGACCAGGAGCGTTTGCAAGAAGGCAGCGATCGAAGTCACCGGCAAACATCGGACCCAGGTGAGAAGGGGGAACTCCTTGACACTCGGCTAGCCCAGGGCCTGTGGGAAGGCTCGTCATCCCTAAGTCATCATTTTAGAGTCCTCCTCCTTGATGGTGTCCTTTAATTTGTAGGACATCCAGTGAATTTTGCTCTGAACCAGCTTACTGTCCTCAGTGTCAATATCATGGATGTACCAATCAAGGTTACCTGCAGCCAGCAAGAACAGATTTGTGCACTGGCCCAGCAGCTACTGGCAGTCCAGTAATTGTTGTTCACTTAGGTCTGAGGAGATTTGAACTCCCACTAGAGACCCATCAGTGGACTCTGCGTGCAGCAAGTCTGGGAGGGGATCTGTCTCCTCCTCAGTCTAATCATCCATTACGAGAGCCATCACCAAGTCATTCCAACTATAATGAGGCTTTAGCCAGTTGTCATGAAAGACCCTGTACATCTTCTTGGGGGCCTTTGTGTCAATGAAGTAGTTAACCTTGCTGATATGCTCAAGCACCGTGTATGGCCCAGTCCACGTATCATGAAGGGCAATGCGTTTGACAGGCTCCATATTTGAGACCTGGAGTATTCTCTGTAATTGTGACCTTCTGGTCATGCCAGTTCTTCATGAGCTCCTTGCTGGCCTTCAGATTTTGAATGCTCTGTATTCTGTACTTGGCCATCTAGGATTTCAGTTCAAGCATGTAATCTACCATGCCGTGGGAAGGAGTTCAGGGATTGCTCTCCCATCCTTCCCACACCAGGCTTCCCTAACAGGATGGCCAAACAGAAGCTCAAAGGGACTACATTCTACACCTCTCTGTGGCTCCTCCCGATAGACACATAGAAGGCATATCCCATTTTCCTCCTCTTGTGCTCTTCCAAGTCAACTATCATGCCATTTAGTGTCTTGTTGAACCACTGAACAGGCCTATTCGTTTGTGGATTAAAGGCTGTAGAGAACTTGTAAGTAACTCCATATTCATCCCACATAGCTTTCATATACGCGGATATGAAGTTTGATTCCCTGGGCAGAAATTACTTCATTGAGGAATCCCACGTGCGAGAATATCCCTATCAAATCTTTTGTCACCACTGGGACATTGATGCTTCTCTAGCATACAGTCTGTGGGTACCAGGTTGGGTGGTCTACCACAACTAAAATGTACCAGTTCCCTGTGGAGGCCTGAGGATCCAAAGGACCCAGAATGCCCATGCCAATTCTCTCAAAAGGCTGCCCAATCACTGGTAGTGGAATTAAGGGGAGATGTATTGTTCGCCAGGCATACCATATGTTTGGCAAGTCAGGACGCGCCTTATGAGTTTTTTTATTTTAACACCCATCTGAGGCCATTAAAAATGGATAGGCAGTCTGTCAGCTGTTTTAGCCACTCATAAGTGACCTTCCCAAGAAATGTCATGAGCCAAGTCCACTTGTGTAGAGGTGCGTTATAAATGACTTATCATATCATATCAGGAGGAACCTCCTGTGACGTTGGCCACTGCCACAGGAGTCTTGAGCTAAGAGTACAGGAGACCACTCTCCCAATACACCTTGAACACCACAGGGGCTTCCCCCTCAGCCTGTTTCACTGCCTGCTCGTGCCGATCTAGCAGAGTTGGACAGTCGCGTTGCACCTGGCAAACCTTAGCCTAGCCAGGACAAATCACTTAGCTCTGGTAAGCCCTTGATGTCTGAGAGTACCACATGCTCCACTCTAGGTTGTGGTTTTGTGCCTGTAGGCAACCCTGGGGTCGCTGAATTTGGTGCTACCACAGTAGTCACCCCAGTGGCCACTAGATCCTCTCTGATAGCAGCAAGTCCCTCTGTGGATTCTGGATCGGACAGGGCAGCACCAGTCTTTTGCCCTCTTCAGCTAGTAGTGCCCCTGGACTCATGGCCTTGATGTTTGCTAACCACATTGATTCTTTGGCCCTTGATCTTGTGATTGCAGCAATTATTTCACATCAAGCTTGTCATTCCCTCACAGATAATCCACTGGACTTGCGTCAATGACAGCGACACAGAGCTGAGAAATTTCACCCCATCAACTAAATTCTATGTTAGCCAGTTGGTATCTGGTGAGGTCATCAAATCCCAGACTAACTTGTGAGGACCAGCAAGAATCTAGTCCTCACACACCCACTGTATTCGGACAGCGGAGATAGTCGCAGCATCATGAAGTTGCTATTAATAAACACATCATCCACAAATATTGCTGTGTTTGTGGGAACCAGGGCCTTGGTGGAAGACTCAGTACATTTTCCACATAATATTAGGGTGCTTTTAGTCAACCCTTGGCCGAGTGGAAATTCATCATCTTTGATGCAACACTATTGCCTCTTCCTCCATGAGGGTAGCAATAACTACAGCCTGCTTGGGTTTACCCTTGCAAGCTGGATCTCCTCTTCTCTCACAGTCACACTAACAAACTTTGCCCACATGAGCAGAAACTGAGTTAATAATACGCTGCACTGTACTGCACTGCACCATTCCCACAAGCAGGAACCAACAGTACCACTCCCCCAAGGCGCCAGCATTGCATGTTATGTTAGTGTGTAATGCAGTTACTCTCTTCCACGCCCAAATTAGAATTGGGTATTGAGACAAGAGGTTTGGGCCATGTCATGTAAAATAAGCTTGTTTCATGTGTCATTTATTGCTGATAGCTTTTATTATGTCTACTGGTTGCCTTATTTGTCTGCTAAACATCATCTATTAGCAAGGATGAGCTACCTTAGCAGTGTATGCATTTATTGCTTGAATATGGGTCTTGCAGCCATACAAATACAAAATACACTATCAGTGTGCTAATAACTTACCTTGTTGCATACTAGTAACTAGATTAAGCCATACAAATATGTTCTATGCAAGCATTACAATTCCCATTTCCTCTGAAAGCTCTAGAAAATATAAATCCATTGGGCACTACATTGCTTATTAAGTGTTTGTCTCTCATAGGTCAGCTGAAATAGGGATTGCCTAGATGATCAAATGAAGAACCATCAAATGATAACTCCTTTACTTGCAGAGATGACCATATAGGGAGAGACTATCGTTCTCCCACTCTCGAGTATAAGCCGCCTCCTTTACACCACCCTCATGGGTGCACAGTAAACCTGTACTTAAACAGGGCCCGGCCACACATTTTCAAGAAAACGAGAACTCTGTGTTTCACAGCAGGTGCAGGGTACGCAAGTTATGTATTTTTCTTTTTCAAATCATCATTGTGCATGCACCAAGAGAGAATGTAAAAGGTACCCACACAAAAGGGCACATTGATGCAGAGGTGTACTGGGAAATATCCAGATCACCTGTAGAAAACACCCTCCAAAGACCATCCACCAGGAGTAGGGTATCAAACCAAGAGGAAGATAGAACAAATGAGATGAACATGCCTAATAGATGCATTTACGTAGGATATTTTACTTTATTTCAATACTTGTATAGCACCACATGCCCATAGTTTGCAGGGCCCACATAAAAAAGATGTGTGACAAACAAAACACCAGAAGAAATGAAAGACAAAGCTGAAAGCACTATGCCAAAAAAAGACATCTAGTCATCTCCCTTGTTGGACAGGTATGTCTTAATCACTTTTTTAAAAGGGTTAAGACAAGGGATAGCCCACAGTGTAGCTTGAAGCTCATTCCAGGCACTAGGAGACCAGAAGTCAAATCTGACTCCCTGTACTTTTGTGGTTTGAAACACAGTGAGCATTCCATTACAATCAGAGCAGAGTACTCTCCTACAGGGCACAGCCTTTAAATGGTCGACCAGATATTGTGGAGCATTGCCAGTGAGACATTTGAGTGAAGGTAATGGCTTTATGCTGAATTCTATGCTTCACTGGCAGTCAATAAAGGGATCGTCTAGCTGCAGTGATGTCCTCCTGCCTGCCAAGTCCACAGACAAGCCCGTATGGCACCATTTTGGGCGGTCCGAAGTTTATGCTGGGTAGCCAGTGAAGTGCCGACCAACAGGCTGTTGCAATAATCCAACTTAGAGTTGATGTGAGTGGAGGCCACAGGAGATCTATTCTCTTCTGAAAGATATTGACAAATCTGTCTCAGCAGTCTGGTGACATAAGCACAGGAGGAGCGCAGATGAGCAGTGTGTTTTTTCATTGAAAGCTGGGAGTCCAAATATGCGCACAGAGTTATGCACAGCGGGCCACTGAGATGGAACAACCAGCTATTATGAATTATTATAGCAGGAGTCCAGTTCTCTTAGCCTCAGACCTGGGCGTAGTATCAGGAGTTCAGTTTTCTTGTCATTCATTGCTAAAGAATTCAGCAACATCCATGATTTTATAGAGGTGTAGATCTGATTAATGGCCCGAATACTGGGCGTAATCATGCAATAGTTCCAGTAAAATCTGGGTGTCCTCCACATAATTCATGTAGCAGACCCTCAAGCTGCCAAGAAGATCGAAGAGGGGCCGGGTGTAGATATTGAAAAGGGTTGGTGATAGACAGGAGCCCTTCAGTACCGCACAAGTAAGAGGAACCGGATGAGCTTGATAATCACCGACAGCAGCCCTCACAAGGCGGGCCCCTAAAAGGGCTCAATCCAAGCACAGCACTCCCAGAAAATCTCGCAATTCACCCAATCTGCTGACCAAAAGAGTGTGATCCACCATATCGAAAGCTGCTCAGAGGTCCAGCAACTTTAGGAGGGCAGTGTGCCCATTAACGACAATGCCCACGACATTAGATTTGAGGACAAGCAACACAGTCTCAATCGTATGCTTGGCACGAAGAACAGATTGACGAACCCCAAGTAGGTTATGTGACTCAAGAAACGGTTGCAGCTGTAGGTATGCGATCCTATCCAGGATCTTCAAGAGAAAAGGAATGCTAGTAAGAAGCCAGTAATTACTGGCAATTGCCGGGTCCAGATTTCCATTTTTACAAAGAGTCAGTAAAAGAGATGTTGACAATCTTAGTGATCCAAGGGATGAAGAAGTCTAAAGAGTCCTTAATAATAGTAGCCAGACAAGCGTCTCCTAGGCAAGAGCTGCTTTTCATGACGTTCACAATTGGGAATACCTAATTTTCATGTACCTGTCTAAAGATACATGTAGGCAGATCCGCAGTGGGGGAGAGCATGAAGCACCCTAAAGTATGCCAGGAGACGGATTGATGTCCTCCAGGAGAGCATGTCGAGTTTTACCAGCTTGTTGATGGCTATATATTTTTCTGATGAATTCATCTTCAATGTTTTGGCACTAGAGATAGCTTTTTACAATCTCAGGCATCTGGATCGACTTCCCTTACAGTTCTCTAAGGATCACAAAGAGTTCCCTAGAACTTGATCCTTTGCTATTCTGGAGTTATAGTCGGCCTGCTTGGCTGAAAGGATAGCTTGTTTATAGTCCAGCATGGCCTTCCTGTAAGCAGTGATGGTATCAGGGCATGGCTCTTTATGCCATGGGCGTTCTCAAGCTCTCTTGAGGTTCCTACACGTTTCCTTAGAGAGCCATGTGGTTTTCTTGGTTTCACTTTTTATTGTTTTCCAGCGCTGGTGCAGAAGTATCAAGGGCCCCCAACATTACCTGTTGGAATTGAACAGCTAATTCATTGATATTGGAGATTGAAGCCATCCTAGAAAGTCTCAGTGTAACCAAGGCTACAAGCACCTCCGGCATTACCTTTTCAGGTACCTGACATTCTTCATTCACCTTCCGATTATTGACAATCCGTTGCAACAAAACTGGACAGAATAGATCAAATCAAATTAGACTATGATTTGACCAGGGGAAAGTAGAGACCAATACAGCGGAGCTGGTGATATTATATCTTATCACCCAATCCAAAATATTGCCCTCTCTTTATGTAGCAGCCTTAGCATGCTGACAGAAGCATAATGCCCCTGGGGCATTCATAAGGGACACTGCTTGAAGATCCAAGTCCTTATCCACCCAAAAGTTAAAATCGCCAAGCAAAAGCAGGAGAGAAGTTCGTTTCATGATATCATTAAGAAGGACAAGCAGTTGTTACTCAAAATGTGGAACTGTATGCGGGGGCCTGTAAGGGATTAGGAAACTAATTAAAGTGTTGTAATTCACATATAGTTTGACTAATGCCGATTTACAGTCGTATCCCTGAAAATAATAACCCCCGCCCCCTCCCCTGCCAACTCTGGAGCTAGTCTGATTAACCCTGAACATGTTGTAACCACCAGGGGTCGCAAGGGAGGCTGAGGTGCAGGACTTGCGCAACGACGATCCAGCAACCCTATTGGGTCACCAAGAGATTCTGCATGCTTGAACTTAGGTGGCCCCTTGCATATGCCAAAGTCCATGGCAAGATAACGGGTCAAGATCTAAGCATGACTGGACCGTCTCCCATAAGAGAGAACGGGCCCAGAAGCGGAGGACCGCGTCGTCTGATTTCACATTGTGTCAATGAGTGCAATTGGGGACATACCCATCCCAGAGAGTGCAAAGCAAAACAGCACGGCTAACCACAAATATCAGCCAAGCACAGGAAGTTACTTAGGGGCAAACAAATTAACGACAGACGAGCAGAGACAGCCCCCAGGAAACACAGTAAGCGTGCTTTTCTGACGTGTTGGGTATTCTTTTCCAAGCCTCCAAGTGTTACCTGCTTAACTCCACTGAGCACAGACTAATGTGCAGGGGAATTCCAACTGCTTATCACCTCCTTCTTGAAGTCTCCCGGCCCCACATTGCTGAATACCTAACACAATGGGCTTGTTTGCAAGCAATGCTCCTCCTTTACACCAGACTGAATTACACCCGGCCATACATTTTTCAACCACAAGGAGATTGAAGGGCCAAACTGAAATTCACTTTAAATGCTTGTCTCCTCCTTACACGTCATTGTCTCTCAATCGCCCTCTTCAGTCCTCGCTCCCCATTCTTATTCGTAGCATCTCACACCTGAGTGAGGAGTCGCCAGGCACTAGGAATGATAGAAGGATGAATGAGAACAGAGACTGAGGAGCGAGAAGGTGTGAGGTGGAGAAATTAGGGTGTCCTAAAATTGACCCTTTAAAGAATGTTCCAAGGAGGAGACTGATTTTCTCCAGCATTAATCTTTAGCTGAATCATTGTGCAGCGTGGGAGGAGAAGATGGGACGTGATGGAATAATGTTTGGAATCATCTTCAATTCCCCTCCTAGCTCTACCTCTTCTCCTTTACTTGGCACGTGGGAAGTGGAGAGAGCTGCAGAGGTATTCCAGAACTAGGTGCATTGATTTAGGAAAACAAACTTTTATTTTACAGTGCCATCACCAATGGGGAACAGTGAGTCCGCCTGGAAGGAGGAATAGATTTGCTGGAAACACGCTCCACTTTTGTTTCCATCATAAATACAAAAGAAATGGGTATTGCAGCAAAATGTCGGCCTCATGTGTGCGCCCCTGCAGTCACTGCGACTTTGGAGGAGCACAAAATGAGGGTGACATTTACTGTGCCCAAGCAGAGCAGGGTTTGCGGGGGTGTCCCCCGCTTACCGTTTCGGAAAGCGGGGGACACGTAAGAAAAAAGAAAAGGAAAAAAAAACACCCTGCGGCACGTCAGCTCCAACCCACGTTAGGGAGGAGATGACACCGCAGGGATCACAGAGTGCAGGCAGCACATGCAGAAATGTACCGCCCTAAAGGTAAATGGAGTGGGGGATTGAGAGGGGTGATGCAGGCCAGGGAAGCGGGCTCAGTGATCGATATGATTCCTGCGCTGTGTCGTAACTGTGTCGTATTTTCGGCCGTCGCAGTTACGGGCAGTGCACTAATCACATAGATCCAAGAAATGTATATGAAAGATGTTCAAAAATAAGACTATGTGCTTAAATACAATCTATTTGATTTGTGTCCTTTCTCTAATTACATGTCCCTCTATAATTGAGGAGATGAGCCGTATTCCTTCTTCATAAACATCACTTGTTTACATTGCAAGTAGGAACTGAACATATGGGTCATCAGTAACTCGTGGAGATATCAGCCTCCCCAGGAGGCCTTATAGGTTGAAATACCCCCTTTTTACAATCGCTAACAAATGGGTTATTACATTGGTTAGATATCATCCCCACCTCGCCGCACCATCCCAAGAAGGCAAGTGCTCCTGATGAACAACATTCCTCCAGAGAAACATATGTTTTATGGGTCATTTACTAAAGCAGTCGCTCCTGCCTGGTGCCATGTGCCATGGAGATGGAAGACATTTTGTCATAAATCATCAAGAAAGGGATAAAGGAAATTGATGCAATAATCCAGGTTGTATCACAACTTAACACTAGGGAATCTCAGTTCATTTTAGACAACCATTCATCAACATTGAGTGCTTGGGGGGATAGCTCCTATAATTTAAAACACAATTCTTCTGAAAGTAACTCCGTCCACAACTTTTAAAACCAATATATAAATCTCTCTTTAAATGAAAATCACAAAATCTATAAAACATCACATGGACTTCAGAAATCCAGAAACAATGATTAATCATAGTGGGGCTCCCTGCACCGTGGGGGCTCCGCGAGCTCCCATTACGCCAGTGATCAGTAACTGTACAACATAAAATGACATTAGCCAAAAGGCTGCGTTTGTTGTTAAGAAATAGTAACAGGCCACGCACTTTGTTGCCAGTCAAGTTTTCCTGCATTGACTTCTCCAAACGCATGTTTTCATGACTCCATCAATCTTCAGTGAGGCTGTGTTTCTTTTCCTTTTCAAGGCTGTGTTAGGGAAAAATGTTCTTCGGACTTTATTACAGACGCAAATAATATGTTCACCACTCCTTTCCAGTAGATCTGTGAACAGTGTCATCAACCACCTAAGATACATCACTATAACCTTTGCTTTAATAATGTGATGACACTCTGTGTTTAGGCCTTGCATGAATTATCATTCCTTTATGGAGGTAGAGAGCCTTCATCAGGATGAGTACCCAGATAAACAAAGCTGACCATAACATATCTTCTCCAAAATAATAGTGCATAGGAACATAATTAAAAATGCAATATTGTTCTCATTTTTCTATCACTGTGATTTTATAGGTATTGATGGTGACCGAAACCTGGGGAGAAGTATCTGAACATGATTAATTTTTTGTCATCAAAGGATCTGATCTCTCTGTATTCGCGCTATGCTCATCGCAAACCCCTAAAAACACAAGTACCCCCTCTGCTTTAAAAACAAAGATGACTTTTGATCTCCACCACAGTCTATTCCTCTACACTTTTGAAGACAAAATTCTGAAAGTTGCTCTGAGAAGCTAAACAAAACAAGCTATTTCAGAAGGAAGACATGAAGAACGACTACGTGATAGAATGTCCAAAATATTTCAGATGCCTCCCCCACAAGGTTTGGTCCCCTTAACCAGGGAAGATTGAGCATCAGGGTGCATTGACTTTGAAAAAACAGTGTCCCATCGAAGAGGTTCAGTTCAGGAGCTAGATGCATTGCGTTATAAACCAAGCACCTTAACTTGAAAGATATATGAGTAGACACAGACGACCCATGGAATTAAACTATACAATGTTAATGGTCAGTCAAAGTCAAGTGTCAGTACTCCATACTGGACCCAGCCAATGCCTTGACCACAGATCGGAAACCTTTAGTTAGAACCAAGAATTGTATTTCACTAACTTATCAAATTTGGATTTGTCTTTTTAACCATGATAGATGCCTCAAAATTCAGTCTGGGAAATGGGTCTACCTCAAACTGCAGGGACGTGGCAGAATTAGCTTATGATGAAATACAGTAATCAGCCTCCCAAATCAGGACTCAGGGAGAACACAACTTTTGTCGGTAAACATTAGGAACTCAGGGTTACTAGTGTTAAGTTTTAAGAAATAGCCATTCAGTCATCAATCAGCATAAATCAAATACTCAATTAAGGAATATCACAGGCAGTTGACGCTCATTGGTACAGATGAGTGCCATCTGTGCATTGGTGTGCATGAAAACCAAGCTCTGTTATCTGGACCTGAGCACTTCCATGTACAGAAATAAAATACAAGTGAAACCCCATATTCCAATGAGTCACAGGCAGACACCACTGCCGCCACAAGCCATACACGTTATCAAGATGCTAATTATAGCCCAATGGTCATTTGTGTCCAAGGTGTTTGAGATGCCCAATAACACCTCAATCAAGTCCAAGTGTCATCCAGCATGCAACAGACATCCACCAGCACCAAGGGTAGTCATTTCAGAGATCAGTCCGATATAAAACAATGAGAGGATTATCACAATGATGCTCGTGCCATTGAGATGACACTATCCTCTCAACACTCTTAGCTAAGAAGGGGAGAGGAGTAAATGGTTGATATTTTGCACGGCTAAATAGTCCAACAAGCCTTTCTTTGACAGAGGGGTAACAGCGCCAGTTTTAAAAAGTGGGTAACATCCACAGACTTATCTAAGTCTTTGTAACATTTGATCTTTGCAAAGTTAGTGTGGAAACGACATTTAACCAACTCTGCTATGAAAGGCTTGCCTATGTACAGTATAGATGTATGTCCCGGGAGGATAGCTCAGTGGTGATGTGCTCGCCTTGGAAGCAAGATGACAGAAAGCAACACAGGTTCGATCCCTGGGTCCGCGCTTAGAAACCTCTGGGTATTTAAGCGTGTTATAAATATGCAATGAAGACAACAACAACAAAAAAATCTGTAACAGCACCTCAATGCCCCCGGGCTGTGTGAGCTCTTTAAAAATGCAAATAAAAAAACAGATATCATGTTCTGCTTTCAAGTGTGTTCTTAATGCAATAACATGAAACGCGGTCCAATGTGTGTAAAAACACTGCAAAGGGGAAGATTGCAAAAGAGCTGAGAAGAAATGTTGCCGTGAATGGGGTCAATGGAGTCACACAAATAAGCCGCAAAACCTGGACATTTTTGGACTGCACTCTTACTTGATACTCTGTCGAGGTTGGTGGATTATCTGAATTCAAAATAAAAGAATTCAATTTCTGTAAATTGTGGAATTGATGTAGGAGAATAGTCTGATACTTTTGCTGAGTGAATATTCATCTTGCAGCTTGCTGGAGCAGCTGTCAAATTGTTGATATGTTTAAATGGCTGGCCCTGATATTAGATTGTATTTAGATGTCTATCCTTTGTGTGACACTGTTCTAAATTCTGAGATGACGAGGGCAGGCTTGCCTGTATGTTTTGCCTTTTAAGTGAAAAAGGCATGATTTGTAAATGGGAAATGTAGATGTAACCTTTCTCATGAAATTAGGGAATGGTTCATTAAGTAGTACTAAATACAGCTAAATCTTCCTTTGTATCATTTCTATAAATGTAGAATGTTTTTCATGGTCAATGATATGGCTGCACCTCCACTGGCAAGAAGGAAACATTTAGTATTTTTTTTTTATTGAATTTTAGCTGAATTAAATCAACTTTTTTCAATTTATCACAAGATAGTCATTTAACGAGACAATGTTACAGAAAAAAGAAATTGAGTTATTTACACATTATAAGATAAAATAGGTTATTTACCCAAGTAAAAATAAAATAGGACATTATCAGCAACATGATCTATGTATTGAAAATAACAAATTGAGTTATCAACATTATAATCAACTTGTATTTGTAAGATTCTATATGACAGTTGCTAGACTATTGACAAAGAGAATTCTGTAAAATAAATATTTTTTAACAGTTCATTTCGTCGTATCACTTTCCATTTCATTCAAAAATAGAGCATTAAGAAAGTTCACCAAGGCTATTTTTAAACTCATATTAGTAGAATTTAGAACAAAGGCCCATCTAAGTTCAGGTAACACATTTACAACTACAGGTATATGGTTCTCATAGAATTTATTTCTCAATGTAATTAAAGCTGAACATTCTATAACCAGGAAATATTTGGTAAATGATCAAATGCGTCAACAGGACTACCTCGCTCATGAATGGCAGATATGTCATGAAAATAAGTGGATCTAAAGTAAATACTTTGCTAAGCATGAGAGCAGAACAAATCTCTCTTAAGGCAGGCAGAGGCAGGATTTCTTGTACGAAACCAAGGACTTTACATATAAGATTAGACTCTTTGGATATAAACAAATCTCTAATAGGCTGCCAAAATACAAATTCGTATTTGGAGATGTATACAAAAATATTGGAATGCAATTACTGTAAAATTGGATGAGAGCACAATCTTGATATGCACATATTCAAAAGTGAAGAAGAAGAATACCAGGATTGGGAGGAAAAAATACAATAACAGCAGCACCTGATGTAAGATTGAGGTATAAGCACATACGTGATGTGCAGGTTATATGAATGCACCTGGGATTTACTGGCAAGAATAAGATCAAGAGGTCTAGTGACAAGTACGTCCTACGCTTCAGTTCCATGGATATTTGCTCTACTGTCTCTCACTAAAGTTTAATTAAATGTATTGTGTGATTTCAAGATTCGTTTACCTGCTAGAGGTCCATGTGTCTCGTTCAGGACATTCTCTCCTTGTAATCAGAGGACAGATAGTATCTATTCTCAATCGAACAGTCTAAGAGTGACTATCGAAACTATGGGGATGGGATTTGAAAGATTCTTACATTTACTTAGCCTTGGATGGCAAAAAGACTTTTGGAGGGGGTCATTGAAACATGCACAAAAAGACAACACAATAGAAATAAATGGAACAGTTAAATAAAATCTTCAAAAGGACGATATATTCCTGCCACTGTTTCTAGATCCCAAAAAACGTTCGTACAAACACACTGCGCCAACCACAAGGTTTTTCATTGCATAGTTATGCAAATTTAATAGTGAGTTGAGTCAGCCTGACACGTGTTTCGAGAATATCTCTTCTTCTGAGGCCATTCCACTAGTTCGATTTCATCACAAGTATTTGTAAATCATAGGTATTAATATGCCACATTATCTGCCACTTCAATTATATTCATAATGCCTGTTAATTACCGATTGTTGAGCAGCCTTTCGGCTTCTGACGGCTCTCCCGCGTAGCTGTGATTTATTAATGCTTGTGATGAATTCGAACTAGTGGAATAGCCTCAGAAGAAGAGATATTCTCGAAACACGTGTCAGGCTGACTCAACTCACTATTAAATTTGCATAACTATGCAATGAAAAACCTTGTGGTTGGCCCAGTGTGATTGTACAAACTTTGTGTGATAGTATTTCTGAACTGTGGTGTGTAGGGCAATACACCCACACTGTACATTTCTCCCGCAGCCATTCAACAAACAATTATTGGAACAGAGTGCTAGCGCTGCATGTCTCTGTCTTTTCTTGGCCACATATTTTTTTTCACTGTTTCTAGATGAAAACTACCCAAGTTAATCAGTAATAAGTGATCATTATTGAGACATTTCAGTGCCTCTGTTAGGTCCCTTACCAGCCCTCTGACAGATCCACAACTCATTTACACACAACTCTACTTCTAGGAATCTGTACGCAGGTAAACCAGAAAGAAGGCCTTGGAAAGCATACCTGACTATATTCAAGAACATTCAGGACTTTTTTGATCAGCTGCATGGCCACTGGTGGCCATTCTGGTAATGGTCTGGCCAAGATCATACAGACTTCGGTGAGATCGAAGCGGACGACCAGTGATTTCAGTGGCCTCCAGAGTGCACTGAGCAGATAGCGTAAGCCCAGAGGTTTTCATCAATGGTGTATCCCCCTTTTCAGTTCGATGTTCTGGTCACATAAGTCATCATGTCAACCAAAGCATTCAATAGGTGCATGCCTGACCAATCCCTCATGGTTCCTGAGCCTCAGAAGAAATCTGAATTAGAGATTGTTCTGTTCTAACATAAGCGCCCTAAATGCTTGAGTACCAAAATGTTCAAAGCCCTTGTTCTAATATCGCAATGAGATGCCTCTTTAATGACATACATTTCAGTTGCTAACATGGTTATTTGTACACATTTGTTACAATTTCTGTCAAGACGCAATTAATATGGAATAACCACTCCGAAGCTGAATGGCATTACAGCTCTCATCCATAAAGCACCCATTGGTCCGTTTAGCCTACACTGTAAAACCTGGCCCCACCACCCTGGTGTGACCCTGTGATTGAAGTCACATGTTTTGGGTTGACTGATATGACTAGAGGAGCCATCAGGCCCAGCTGCCACCACTTGCTATGTGATGTAGACAAAAAAAGGTGGGATCCCCAGATTACCCAAGTCATCAGCAGCTAGTGACTTGATGTGGTGGCTTTATAGTAAGGGAGACCCCACGGCCCAAACGCAGCGTGCCAGCTAGAGGAGGGGACCTGAGTAGAAAATAATGGCAACTTGTCCCGGGAATTCAGAACCAGATGAAGGGGAACCACCCTTTGGTTCAAATACCAAGCACAGAGTTTGGGGAGCCTGAGACCTAGACCCAAATCTGGATCACCCTTCTTCCTCACCTAAGTTGACAGAAGGCCATAGATCACCAAACAAGAGGCAGGCTTTGTGTTGCCTATAAAATATTGCACATCCCAAAGGGGCAGCCCTGCTGCGTGTCTAATAGTTCTGTGTCTCCCCTTGAAAATAGTGCCTCACCAGGTACATTCCAATCTTTAGCCCAAAATGCTGCTAGTAGTGAGAGATTGTAGTAGTCGTCATGCTTGATGTCAGAAACACCCTGAAGCGTATTACTACACTGCTCGCTTGCCTAAAAATCAGTAGGCTTCTGCAGAGGGAAATGGACTAGTGACAGTGAGACCCATAAGGATGACTGTGGCAGTGGGATCCAGCTGTGATCTGCCTTCCTATATTATTAAATGGTTTAACATGACACAAACATAAAACAACTACACTGATGGCAGACAGGGGATCAGGAAGTCTATCCAAGAAGGTTGGAGGCTGCTGCACTGGCAGGTGGCTGCGTACAGACAATTTGCTAGGCTCCATCAGCTTCTGGTGTGATATAAAAACCTAAATAGCAGAAACTCAACCTGATGGTTTGCCTGACAGATCCACGCTGCTCTTTTCAGCTCAAAAAGAGGCAACTGAGAACTCAGATTGGGATTTCGCAAGCATTTCCCAGCACGGCTAGACCTTACAACACAGAGCTGTGTCCATCTAGTTCTTCGCGGCGACAGGGAAAAGGTCCATGACTAGATAAAAGATTCTTGTATTGGTTTTGGAAGACAGGGGATGATGGCAGATGTAAGTGCAAAAAGCGAGAAAGCAAAGCAGGCAAGTGGAGTGAGCTGGAGGGGGAGAAGGAGCGTTAAGCAGACAGGATCAGTGGAGGCGGGAGAGAAGGAAATCAGGGAAAGAAATTAATTAATCGTCAGCTTTTTTTAATGTTTTTTTGCTGCTGAAAATGTTTGCCTGAAAAAATGTATCAAAAAATATGTGACAGGGGGCAAGGTCATATAAGAGGTAGGGAGGGGAAAAGGGAATAAATAGTAGGAGAGGAGGGGTTTAGGGCTCGCCCTTGGTGCATAATGAAACATAAACTGAGTTGATGATCATTGGCACAGCGGCACGGCTGAAAAAAACCTACTTTTTAGACTACCAGGTGTTTCAGATAGCTGGCTGCAGTATTCCAACTTTCCAACACTAGGGGACTCTAGGTGTAGTTATTGACCAGGAGCTGAGCAAGAGGGCACATGTGGGCTGCCTAGTGGCATCCTCCTCATACGACCTCAAACTGCTGGCACATTTTTAAGATCAGTTCTATCACGAGAGAACTGTGCTACCGTTGTTAGAGTAGTGGTGGGTGCCAAGCTGGACTATGGCTCCTGTCTCCTTCAGGGTGTCAGCGAAGGAGAAATAAAGTGCCTTCAAACTGTTCAAAATAGTGTGGTCAGAGTAGTGGAAGGCATGAGTAGAAAAGAACATGTCTCAGAACCCCAGCGCGCATTGCATTGACTTCCTGTGACTAGCAGGATTTATTTTTGCTTGTTGTGTCTGACACATAAATGCCTATATGGTACAAGCCCAAGTCATCTATCTAACTGGCTATCCTGGCTACCGGCATGCAGGGCACTGATGTCTAACAACACTGGCTTCCATCAGATTCCTAAAGCCAAGCTCAAGATGGTGTCTCAAGGGTATTTCAGCTATGCTGCCTGAAAGAGTTGGACTGACCTCCCACCTGACCTAAGGCTGTGTCGGTCCTTGCCCAAATTTAAACAAACGTTGAAGACAAACTTATTCTTCTGAAATTTCTGGCTCCCCTCTATCCCCTGATATTGTTAGGTTTGCTGTTTTATGTGTGTCTGTTATGTGTGCGGTACCATGCCCATGGGCCTGTCTTTATGTGCAATATAAATACGTATAAATAAAAATAAATAAATAAATGTATTGGTACATCGTTGAGTTTTCAGCAAACAACACTGTGAAAAATGAACTGCGAAAGAATGAACATAGAACATAGAACCGAAATCAGTGCAATCAGGTGAGAATTAAAGTGGCGGTGAGCTCACTGTAGTGCACCGGAGGAGGCGGGAAAACACAAGTATGATGGGCGTAGGCAAGAGAGAGGAAAATGGGCAGAAAAAACGTTTGGACTGGAGAAGGGGGTGTAACAAAATGAGAAATAACGCAGGGGGAAAGAAAAGGCTAGACTAGCAGAACATTAGTAGAGACAAACAGAGGGGGGAAACAAGTGCCACAAGGTGGAGGGACTCAGAGAGAGGTACAAGACACAGGTGGCAGAGAGCACAGAAGGAAGCCTAGTGGAAGAAAGAATTCCGAGGGTTCGAAAGCCAGAGCCACCTTTAGGAAAAGAATAATAGAAGCTATGAGGTGAGCTGAAGTGGGTCAGATCAAGGCCAGCACCCATGAGGAAGAGATAGCCTGGGAGATCGGAAGGAGAGCAGCGGTGAAGGAAGGGGAAACAGGAAATAGAGAGGTCCTGCAGAGGAAGCGCCTGTTGAATTTATACTCGCGACGTCTGTGACAGAGTTGCTTTGCCAGTATTTTGGGGCACAGCCATTAAGCTCCCCTGGGACTATTGTGTGCTGGAACCATGCAAGCCAAATGTTGCATGATTTGCGGTGAGAAAATCCAGACCCCCCCCCCCCCAGCCCCCCAGGTTCAGCAGTTAGGAGGACCATCTACAGTGAGTTCAGATTCTGATTACAGTAACGACAACAGATGGACCCAAACCAACCGCGAAAGGAGTTCACAAACCCCATTGACTGTGAGTGTCCTTATTGCCCGCCAGCAGGTGGAGGCACATATATGTGAGGAATGGACTGGTGTACTAGGGTCCTCAAGCAAGCTGGAATTGCTCCTTTTTTAGTGCCTTTAAGGAGTCTCTATCATTTTAAACCCTAGGTTTATTCGTGTTATGGAATGAACTTGTGTAAATCCTATTTCATGAGTCTGCGGTTATTTGTTAGCTCCTCAGTGGTGACAATTCCTACGTCTGCTTAGGCACAGTAACTATGAGAAAAATGGCTTTGGGGCGCAGGGTAGGAGGGCTTCTGACATAGACACACAGTAATGTAACTTTGCACAGGGAAGTGGTGGTAGATGATGGAAGAAGCTGGAGATGTTCTGGGGCACAGCATGCAACAGCCATAGCAGAGAATGCAAAAGCCTAAACTACACCTGAATTATGCCACCGGACACCAACATGTCAGCACTGCTGAATTACCTCACTTCACAGACTGCCCCAAATATGCATATGATTCCAAAGACTCAGACACGCGTAGAGTTGGTATGGCCTATTATACAGAAGATGAGGAGGAGTGCACATCTGTATTATACAGAAGATGAGGAGGAGTGCACACCTGTATTATACAGAAGATGAGGAGGAGTACACATTTGCAAGGCTGACAGGTGGAATCTTCCTATACAGGGCAGCGTATCCCGTGATAATAGAGAATACCATTTCTCAGAATGCTATGATGACAGAGAAGCAAAAACAAAGAAAACATTGAACATTTTCTCAAAATAGATATGGCATCGGGTAAGGGGGTAAAAGAGGTGGGAATGGGGTTAGGGTTGGTTTAAACATATAGAGAAACGGGTGGTTTGGGGGGACCCCCCAAAATAAATTCGATATTTTTTCACTGTTATTGTTTTAGAACCACTACAGCATTGATAGCCATTAATATGGCATTAGTGCACCTTAGAGACCTCGGATGGAACCCTTGATTGTTTTCATAGACTCCCTCATAAAGGAGATGGTGCTAGGAAAGTATGTGAAGGGGAAAGGGAAAGGGGAGTTGACATAAGTGACACAACAGTGGACAACATACAATCGTATTGGGAAACACCTGTGCCGCCCATGACGACGGGAGCCAATAAAAAGAAGAGATCTTCCAAATCTTCCAAATAAATATCATAAAATAAGCAAGAGTTGTGCTTTGGAGTCTCCATTTTCTGGTTAAGACCTTAATTTGGCCACAGCATTTTTATGATTCCTCACTATAGTCAATTGCAGAATTGAAAAAAAGTGGCTAGTCAGAGGGGGGAAAAGCAACAGTCTGTGGGAACAGCATGATTGGACGGGAAATGGGCTAGTGCCTCAAGGGATCTTCAGAAGACCTTGCTGACACTCCAAGCAGCCCCCAAAACGACAAACAAACGTTATTTTCCACATTTTGATTCTCTTTCCTGTCATCAGGGGTGGACTGGGAACTAAAAGAGGCCCTGGAAATAATTACTGGGGACCAAACGAGGCCCAGGAAATCATTTTCAAAGTGGCCCCCGACCCAATCACGTCACCTTTGCATGGAAAAATAAGGAGTTACAAAATGGCGGACAGCCAAGGAGGAGGGCAGCAACACTCACTTGTAGGAAGATGGTTGACTGAGAGACGCGGGTTTTGGCGACATGGGGCCTGTAGAAGAGCGGAATGGCACGTGTTGCTACCTGGGTATCAAGCATGTTCACAGCATCTTCATACAGACTTGATTACTTCCCAGCAGCTCCGGAAATCAACACATATCCGAGGTTATCTTTTCCTCCCTCTTTCCCTTCTTGCAGTCATGTGACCTCCGAGTGGCCAGCTGCAGCTCTAAGGGCATTGTGGGTTAGAGAGGTGAAGCTTCAGAGCAAGCACATAGAATGTGCCTTTTGGAATATTGGGAGAGTATGCATATGAACATAAATGTTTCAGTGGGAGAATTAGATGGATTGATTTATTGGAAACATGTCAGCGGGAATGTTTCTGTTCTTAGTTTGTGTCTCAGATTAGTAATTAATCGAACAATATCACTTGGTTCTAGTACAAAAGTAATTTTGAGGAGCATTTGATGTGCCTGTTTATTCATGTGCTTAAGGTGAAATCTCCGAAGAGAACAAAGTCTCGGTGCGCTGAATGGCTGTCCTGCAAGCTTTTTTCATTGAGCTGACTTAAAAATTAAACGGGTATAAAATAATATCAATCTTAAAGGAAAGCACATTGGACAACATTTAACAAAAAGGCAAGTGGAGATAAAAGGTACAGCGAGATGTTAGAACATCAAATTATTTTCACGATTACTTAGGATAAATTAGGGCCCAATGGATGTGTGTCAAAATAACAACATTAGAATAATTGGCCATTTCAGCTAAAAAGCTACGCCCGCATAGCATAACCTAGTTCCCAACACTCAAATTCCTCTTTAGATCAGAAAGCCCAGCAATGCACTATGGGTATGCAAATTAGCAGAAAAGCTTGTGTGTGGCATCCAGTGAGGAAAAAGCAAGCTTTTCGGCTAATTTGCATAATCATAGTGCATTCCTTGCTTGTGTGGCGGATCTGGAGGTGAACTTGCAGTGATGGCTACTAGGTGGCACTGTGTATGTGTGGCATTTTAGTTGAAATAATCTATTCTATGCTCACCCACCATAATATTGATGGTAAACGGTAATATGAGTAGGGAAACGAAAGGACTCTGTCGAAGCAAAATGATTTGAGGGGGATTTGAGGAATGATCAAAATGATTGGAGTGAGAAATTTGGTGGTGAGAGCTGTTACGTTAACACTTTTCATCATTTGAATGACGGAGGGCAAAAGGGGGAGTGCAAGGGTGTACGCCGTCTTTCGCCCTCCCCTTTTGTATTCCGCCATGTAAATAGAGTAATTGCCGCCTGCCATGTACGCATGGCAGGCAGAGTTTAAAATGGATCCCTAAGGTGCAAAAAGCCGACAGACTCCATAGGGATCCCCAGCATTTGTATGGTGGAGAGGAAGGAAGCAGTGGTTCCACAAGTTGCATTCCGCCACTCCTTTCCGCCATACACATGAATGAACATGGTGGCGCACCGTAATGAAAGACATAAAACCCTTGCGCAAGGCTTTAACATCTTTCATTCACCCAACGCCAGGCTCAAAATGAGCCCCAAGGTGTGTCAGCAACAGCACACATTTCTTTTGTATCGGAGAGATACAATATTATATATAATGTATCTTAGAAAGGAATGCATTTTTGCACTTTTTGTATTTGTGTATAAAATAGAAACCATTTTTAAAATCAGTATATAATATGCTGGATTTACCCAAACTATGGATTAGTTTACATATGTTTGATAGTTTTCTCGTGCATTATCTACATCATGTCTCGGGAGAGAAGCTGAGGGGCAACGTGCTCGCCTTGGAAACAAGACGACATGAAGCACCACGGGTTCGATCCCCAGGTCAGCACTTAGAAACTTCTGGGTGTTAAGCATAAATAACCCATCATATCATGCAGTGCACAAAACAACAGACTACCTTTGAAGCAAGCGTTCATTCACACATGAGATCTGAGCTCAGGCTTAAAACTCTACCCGCCCCCCCCCACCCCCCCACCCCCCCCCACTAAAATGGTTCTGCTCCACGTTGCACAGTATGATAAATGAGGCGCTTTGCCTCTATTATGAGATCTGAAACACGCGGATGGGTTTTTGCACGGAGCAGGCATTCATTTTATTCAGAGCCTTGACAGGGGAATATATTATGAAGCATGTTGTATTTGTTCTTTAAAGAGAAAACGGGCCCGGTTACTCGCATTTAAGGTGTCTTTCAGAAAATGAAAAATGCCTCTGCCCACTTCCTGTGATATAATTGTTGCTCGGTGTTCTCGGAGGCGTTGGACGGCAAGCCTCGGTGTTTTTCAGACGTTCCCGGTTTAATTTATGGCCTGGCGCGCTTAGGTTATCTTTGACAAAGAAATCTATTAGTTACCATGACAGGAACATTTAATATCCAGGTGAGTCATCGCTTCCTTCTGACGCTGGCATAAATCCAGCGCAGGCTTGAATCAGCTCTTGTTGCGCAACTGAAGAGGAGAATGGATGATGCTCAGAACTGAGAGCGGTTTCATGCTCATTCTGTTGCACTTGTTGGCATGGTGTTACCATCTGCGAATTAAGGCACAGAGGGGCTCTGTTATCCACCTTGGCCTTGCGCGCCCTTCGCGCCCTTCTGTTTCCTTGCCGCGCGCTTGTCTCGGAAGCAGAATTGCAGAGGTGGCCCAAAGCAAGTTGATTTGCATAAATCCCATCTGTGATGGGTTTTTCGATGTGTGTTAGTCCTAATCCCCACTGATTGTTTCAATTAGGCAGTAGGATAGGAGACCATGAAATTGACGATCCACAGCGGACCCTTCTGCGCCCTCATTGATTGCTGCACCGTCCACATGGACATAAGGAGGTTGTCCCGTCACTGCTGCCCGGAATCAGAGCTTCCTGACAATGATGGGTCAGACCAGTCACCTTGAATGTGTTGTCATACTGGAATTAAATGAGTGGTTTCACGGAAATGCAGCTCCAGAATGCAAATACTGTGCATTCTGGGCTTTGGAATCTGTTTCCACCTGTGACAACATTCTTAGATTCATTGCAGAGGCGGAGCTGGGATCATCTCACAAGTGGGGCCTTAAGCTAATGTAGTTGTGCCCACCACAGTGACAGACCTCTCTGGGCACATCCTGGCATAGTTTACTTCATTACTAATTGATAGGAGTCAGACACTTTCTCTATCTCCTTTTCTTTCTTCCTCTCGAGCTATATCTTGTGGTGACCTCAGCGCTCCGCCTTGCCGTTGTCCCCCGTGCTTTTCATTATCTATGTTCAGCTGCCAGTTTGTCTCATCCTCTCTTATGGTTTTCGTTGCTATTCCTCAGATTCTGGTCCGATTATATCTGAACTAGATCACAGCGTCCTTGTGATTAAGTGAGTGTCTAGCGGTGGTGGGGGAAAGGTGGGGTGAGTGCGAACTGGCGTAATTTGAATGGGGTCAAAACGGAGGTCCTGGTGGTGGGTTCCCCTTATTGTGCTGCTCTATGGACATCTTCATTCTGGCCTTCCACTCTTGGTGATCTTCCAGTCCCTGTGACGGTGGTCAGAAATTTAGGGATTCTTCTGTCATCTTCTCTGTTGATGACCCTGCAAGCGAGTGCTGTGCGTAAAACTGGGCACTTCTTCTTAGAGTGCTCCGAAAAGTGCTTCCTTTTCTGCCTAATCATTTGCAACCTATGGTGGCAGCATCACTATTGCCCAGTCGTATTGATTATTGTAATGCGCTCTACTTGGCTCAACCTGTTGACTCATAATTCGCCTGCAATTGCTGTAAACACTATCGGCTCAGGTGGTTACTAATTCTCCATATGGAGCCCACATTAGCCCGTGCTCTTCATTGGTTCCCGGGGTCCCAGAGGATCAAATTCAAATCTATGTATTTGGTCCTCCGGGCCTATTACTGCCAGGAGGCTGAGTACTTGCAAAATAAATGTTGCCTTTATATTCCAGGACGATCTCTTTGCTCTGGGAATGCCAATCTGATAAAGTCGGAGTCTCCCGAGTGGGAGCACAGGCCTTTTCCTATCTGGCGGGAAAGTTGTGGAATGGTCTACCGCTCAACCTCAGAGGTACGGTCAACCATCTTCAATTCAGGCGTGCCCTGAACACTTTTTTTGTTTTAGCTGTCTGTGGGGAGGTTGCTTCCTTGGAATCCTCGCTGCCAAGATCCCTCCGGGTGAAAGTGTGCGAGAAAAATACAAATAACATAACATAGCATTAACATCTGCAAATGCCTACACAGAGCTGATGAGTGGGCAGTTACAGATTTTGGGTTGGCCGTGCCCACTCAGTCCCAAACTTGTATACGCCTCTGATTCATTGATGTTTGTGATAAACCTATGCAACTGGTAGAGTGGGCAAAGCATAGTTGAAGTAGTATCGTAATTACACTGACTGACTCGAAACGATTGCTGCTTAACCCTCTAAAGCGATCCTTCTCAGAGATGGACCATGCAGCTCTTGGAACTCAATTTAGGGTGAACTAAGGACTCCACGTGACCGGGATAAAAAGGTTGTATGGCCAGAGTTCCCTCCAACAATCAAATGCGTTGTTCTGGTTGCAGTGTTCAGACCTCTGATTTCAAAATGCGTGAAAGGAAATCCTAGGACTGGAGACGACTCCTAGTGTCATGGACGCATCTGGTCACCTTAATTCTACGGTCTAATTTGTGGACGGTTCACAGGGGGTGATGTTTTTGCAACCATTAAGCATCATCGAAGCTCAGTGACGAGCCTACAGCATTACAAAGCATTACAAAGCCAGGTTCTCTCTTGGTTTTTAGGTAGCAATTTGACATTTTGCCACCATGGTGTATATGAACCCCATATGTGAGCTTAATTATGTGTTTTCTCATGGATCTCCCAGGTACCTTATACTATCCTACACATCCAAGAGTAGCACAAAGGGGTTCAGGCAGCCATAGGGGGAGATTTAGGCAATGGAACATGTATTTTGGGCATAGAAATGCAAAAGAGGAGCGGGGAGACAGTGGTTCCTGTACCCCTTAAGTGGTGATTCCTCCTTGAACTTGCATCATGCGCAGCCTCCCATACAACACTTCATGACCTCAAGCAGGAATATTCCATTGTCCCCCTTTTTGATCTTCAGTTTGATCTGGAAAATGTCCTTTAGCATCGCTAGCCATCTCTAGCACAACAACATGCCCCTTCCGCGTTCCATGGAGGCTGAAAGTGCATATTACGACTGAGTGCAACGAACAGCCATCACAACCCAGGATAAGGTTCAGGGGGGAACCCTGCTTCAGATGGTGTGCTCCTCTCCCCCTTTCTGTGAAGCAGTATGAGAGGAGCCTTGTGCACAGTGATTTGTCTCCATATCGCACCTTCACACCCTAAGTCCTTTTCTTTCTGTTTACCTTTTTGTTTATGGGTGATGGGGTCGTGTGGCTTGCCAGATTTGCAATGGTGATCCATTTGTACAGTTCTATTGCTGGGTGATTGTGAATGGAATTTCCCAGTACTTATACTTGGCTGTTGTCTCTTCCCATGTTGGCCCTTTTTGGCTTCCCGTTTTTGGCACAACCTGCGCTGGATTTGGGAGTTACTTTGACGGTTTCTTCATAGTGGACTGCACGGGAAGCTACATGGGTGTTGGTCATTTCAAAGGAAGTGTGTGTATCCCCACATTTCTTGACGATTTGGTGGACCAATGTTTCACATGCATGAACACCTTCATTCTGTGCTCGAGTTGGATGTGTTGAAATGGAGGAGAAGGGAGGGGCTCCCTGCAAATCATGTTCTTTTTTCTGACTTCTGATATTGGTCTCAACTCTCAGGTCCTTTCTTTCCCGACCTACTCTCTCTCTCTCTGACATGTTCGCCAACATTTGATTCAGGGCTGCAGCATCATACATCACATGACATCAAGTAAATGAGATGTGCACGCAATCAGAACATGCAAGTCCACTGTAAAATGTAAGAATTGGTGTAGGATCGATCCGTACCAGACTTTTCTTGCATCCCATATATGATGCTTCCCATATATGATGTGAGTGAATTGCCCACCTCTGCTGCAATATTCAAGGGTCCAGGCCCTCTAAGTGTTAGGTGTAGTATCCTTAGTCTGGCCACGAGCAAGGCATCTATGGAATGTGCAATGCAAGCCTAAACATAAATGTAATTATAATCGGCATACAACATAGAATTAAGGCGCATAAATGAATCAATTAAATAAAATGGACTTAGCTCCTCAGAGGAAAAGATCTTTCATGACATGATATGTGGGGATATGTGGTCTAAAATTAAAGTTATGTTAGGGTAAGTGAACAAAGAACCACCAAACGGCAAACCAGACGGTTGGTCCCTCTAGCCAGCATCTACCAATATCACTCACAGAGCTCATTGTGATGGCAATGGAATTTCAAAAAAACAGTACAAATCTCAAAAGGATGGAGAGAGAGGGAGCCATTTTATGAAGCCAGGCCTTTCCCTACTGTAGGTCTTTCTGTGTCTTTTACTGTACCCTTCTCGCAAGCAATGTTGGATGTTTTCATTAATGCACTGACATCAGCAATCGAAAGAGAAGGTATTACCGTGGCTACTGAGAGAGCACGTAATAGACTCCAGGAATGGAGTACTTCAATACCATGGTTAGGTCCAGAGGCATCGCTAGTGGAGGGGTGAGGTGGCTATAGCCCCGGGTCTTTTGGTTGGAGCCCCAGATAGAAGCTCAGTGGCTACAACCAAAAGGCTACCTAGCCCTGAGTCCCGACAGTCCCGACATTAGCATAGCCCCGGATCTTTTACAAACCTAGCAACACCCCTAGTCGGGTCCAAGCCTATGGTCTTCTGCACTCTCATTGGACATTTTTAGATCCTGTAGGACACTTTAGCCTTTTACCAGGAACACGGGCAATGTCACTATCATATTGAGGAGGAAGAGGCACTTGAAAGCAGCAAGCACAAGTGAGGTAGGGATGGAAGAGAGAAGGGGCAGATGAGTTTGGGAAGGGCATGTCATGATGACTCTCAGGCTGCTAGCCTTTCTATGCTGAAGATTGTCAAGCATAATTTGGGTTTCCAAATGGAATCACCATCAGCTTTCATTGTGAGCTAGGGAAATGTCCCAGAGGAGTGGATAATCAGCAAACACCAGTGACGACCTGAAACACTCCCCACCGGGAGGGACCCAAAGTATTCCCCAGAGAGAAGAGACACCACAGCAGGAATAAGGCAAGAGATACAGCTTTATTAAGTTGTGCATCTCAGGAGCAGAGGTCTGTACCATAGGTCCCAGCAACCTGAGGAGAAACCTGGTGCATCTCCCATGGTTGTTCCTTCTTACTCAACAGGTGTTCCGCTGAGATGTTTCTTCCTTTTAACTCCATCCTCCGCTGACTCTACTGCTTCACTTTGCATCATGAGGAGATGAGCCTTCATCCATTGTGAAGGAGTTCACTTCCATTTCCCATAGAGGCTATGATGTCCCAGTTTTTGAGGGAAACATAGTTCTGTTCTAAGTGAATCGCTCTTCCTCCTATCTTCAGGCACCCTGGTGTTCGCCTCTCCGGAATTATTGGTGGTTTCTATGTGCGGTCATCTCCTGGCTTCAGTCCTACATTCAGCTGCTGGTTGTTTTTCCCTCTTTAGTTGTTTGCCCTGAGTGAGGTCCCTGTCTTTGCGGGTCAACTGTCTCGCATCACATTAGACGGGGTGGCTTTCTCAGATGAACGACCAAGTTTTTCAAAAACCAGGCGCCATTCAACCTGGACAAGTCCCCATATTGACACTTTAGGCCTTCAGGGTTTCAACATATGCATAGTCTACAGCTGACAGCTGTGGGCTACAACGCCTTATATGCAATACAATATATTACATGTACTAGACCATAACTACTTATTTTGCAAATCAATTTACCTGACCCATCTTAATAGCAAACACAAGTGAGTGCTTTTTCTAGATCATGGAAAATGACATATGCAGTAATTAAAGTGAGTGTGTGGCTAATCCAGCAAAGCAACACACATTGGGACACACTTTGGACTACTAGCTAAAAGATCTTGAATAAAATGAGTGATCCACCAATTAACTCTTACCTACACAATTTCTCACCCTGACAGTACAATGCACAGGACCTGTTCTCTTTGCTTGCTGCACATGGCAGGTATAAAGGATTCCTTAGACTGCAAGCTTCTTCGTCTGCATCATTTTCAACATCCAACACATTTCTACGTGGGGAACAATTTTTCTTTCCTATAGTAGTGGCCAGCACTCAGCCAATCTATATTCATCTACAAAGAGGATCAAGCACCCAGATCTATCAATACTTCTCTTGAATGAAGATCAAGCACTCCGGATCATCTGTACTCCTCCTGAATGAGGATCAAGCACCCTGATCCATTTCTACTCCTCCTGAGTGAGGATCAAGCATTCTGATCCCTCGGTAATCCTTCTGAATGAGGATTAAGCACTCTGGTTCATCTGTACTTGAGTACTCTGACCTACACATACTCTGCCTGAATGAGGATCAAGTACTCTGTTGCACCTATAGTCCTCCTGTACGAGAGTCAAGCACTCTGATCCATCTGTACTTGAGCACTCTAATCCATCTGAACTGTTCCTGAATGAGGAGCAAACACATTGATCAATTCATATCCCCCAGAACGAGGCTCTCTCCCCAGGCTTCCAACTTGTTCCCTTCTTCCAGTGAAAGTCTGATATGACTGAAACATGGTGCATAGTGCTTGACAAAAACACTTCAACAAATAAGCCAACGAACACCATCAGCAGTCATGGTGGATCTGTGTTCTATTCATCACTAGCTCCACAAGTATGCTTTGACTACACCGGCACGGCTGTTACATTTGTTAGAATGATGAAATCGAGAGACGCGTTTTTTAATGGAAGAACTGTGTGGACCTGCTTAATGCTTAGCTGAACATCTCCAAAAGGTCGCAAGGATCACCATCAGCCGGTGCTGTTTTTAGTCAATACCACTCCTAATGTTGGCAGCTATAACCTCCAGTAACCCCCAGTTGTAACAGGGAAACTAAAGCTACAACTCACATAACCAAACAATGTCAGAGTAAGAAACCAGGATTGGCTAATGGAGAGACCCCAGGTCATTGGTAGTAGTTGGCCCTTGTGTTAATAAGTTAATATCGAGATGAAAGTATTTGCACATACCGCAAACTAATTTGGGTATGTCATTGCTCTTTTTTCAGAAAGGCTGCCTCAAAGTGAAATACTCTTGTAAATAGAGGCAGCAGAAAAATGGTCCAGACTTTTTACTGAGTCTAGATGATCAAATTCAATAGTCATTCATGAAACAGAGGTTGCAATGGTCTAATCCAAGAAACAAGATTCAGGTCTGTTCATTAGGACTTGTCTTATCCATATAATTAGTTCAGTTATTTTCCTGATAATAACCTTGGGATTGGATGAATGTTTGCTGATCACAGGAATATTCATTGACAAAGATTCCTATAGCCAAATGCTCCCCGGCCCCTAACCACTTCATGTTGGGCGTATGGTTAGTATTGTTGATTAAAATATTTAAATTAGTCTTAATTCAATGTCACAGTTTCAGGGCAGATATGCAGATGTATCCTTCCATGGCAGAAGTGCCATTTTGGCACCTCGCCTATCTTACAGTTAGGCTAGTTTGAGATCTTTTTAGTACAAAAGGGTTTCCTGTGCTGGTCCTGTGCAGTCAGCGCCCTACACAGTTTGCTATAGCAGAGAGACTGTCACCATTGTATTCTAAGGAAAAAGAAAATAGATATGCCCTTTAAAGAGGAACTCGGAGGCACTTTAATAAGAATAGTTGGTACGCACTTTTGCTAAAAGATTTTCTATCCCCTTCAATCCTGAATTCTGCTTCTAATGATAATATTGCTGTTTTAGGCTCCTGAGTCTGTTGTCCTATAGGTGGGAGTGGGTAATGCTGTTCTACTCATCTAATTCGGGGTTGACTGGGTCTGTCGCACTGTCGCTGGACGTTTTCCCGACTCAGTTCAGCTTGTCAAATGTTTTAGCCATCACACTGGTGCCGCTGGGAGATATTGGTTTCGCGTTCAGAGAGCAACACCACATCTGAGTCTTTTGCAAACTCGGAGAGAGTTTCTGCAACAGTATCAATGGGGAGAGGGCACGGTACAACAATACTGAAAACCCCACACATAAAACTCAAAGCCAGTCATCAGGGGCTCCATCTCTATTAGCACTGTGGAAGAGAGAAAAGTCAAAAAGGAATAAGGTGTTAACACTACATTAAATAGTAGACACCAGAACAAACCACACCCATACCACAACTTAACACGCAGGAACCATACTGCACAATACACATACCAGCTACTGCAGAACATACCTTACCACACATATAGGACTATTGCCACACCAAGATTCACATATTCTTCGTAACTCTAAACCACAGCTCACAAATTAAATAATCACAGAAGAAGAAAGACAGGGCCCCAAGGTTCTGCAAATTGCAGAGGGTGCATTATTCATCCCACGTAACAAATAAAAAGTGCAAAACGATGCAACCCCTAGTTGTTTACTGTAATCTTGTAGGGCCATTTTTAGGTCCGATCAAAAGCAAGACCTGTATTTGAGTAAGCAGCATGTCAAACACTTTGTTTGGTGCATCACACCATCAATGGGCAAGTCGACCCTTTCATCTCCACAGGGTTACAACTTTTGTTTTTTGCTGGATGTTCAATTCAGCTTAAGCTTATTTTAATTAATTTTATTTAGTGTACATTTGTAAGGCGCCTACACATCAGAAAGTGTTTCCAGGTGCCACAAGACAAAGGTGGAGGGAGGAAACAGAGGAGGGTCAACAACAATAAATGGTCCTACTAGGGCTTGTGACATTCGGATTGCGTAAGTGCAGCAAACAGGAAGTGCAGCGGGGAGGGGCAAGTCAGGGTGGAGGGAACGTAAGGGGGCAGAGGAGGGATGCAGGAGGCAGGGGCCCTAGTTCTTTGGTAAGTGCTGGGGTAAGTGCATGGGGAGCCTGTAGGGCAAGTGCGTGGGGTGACAGGATAAGGGTCAACTAGTGTGAGGAGGGGGGTGGACAAGACTAAGTAGTCTCGAGAGGGAAGGTTGCCCGGTAGTCAGGTCAGGGAAGCTTACCTGATCCATGTTCTTAAAATCATGAAGCAAAGGATTGGGATCCGATCCTGCTCTCTCCAGGTAGCCTCCCTTTGGAACACATGTGCAATACCCCTTCTATATCTGCTGTGAAATGTTCCCTTTGTAAGAAGCACAAATATTATCTCGTTCCCTAATTAACTGCTCCCATGTTTGTTATGTGTGCGCAGTTCTTCTGGCAGCACCAGGAAGTCACGTGCAGCAATTGTTGGGTGCAACAAAATAAATGTAACTCATAATTACAAGGCATATTTAATTCGATAGTTGTTGCCTTTGATAGTGCATCAGTCTGGGAGACATGGGATGAGTGTAAATCAAATCAAATATAGCCCTGAGATTCCTCACTTTTTGCTTAGATTTTGGTTCTTCATATAGGAACAGTGGTGAATTAAATAATAGGGCATTTCTTTTTTTATTTACAGTTTATTAAAAACAAATACAGAACACCTGAAACAATCAGGAATAACAGAAATTGAAACATAGAAGATTCAACTGAGAAGAAGGGCAGAAAAAAACACATAACAGGCTAAAATGATACAGTACAAAAATCAAGAGTACGAATAGGACATTTCTTAAATCCTCCACAAATGTCAATTTTCCTCTTTAATACCTGCTAAAGCACAGGTAATGCACCTTCATCCATAATAACTTCTATCTATGTAATATATCTGCATTTCTAATGTTTGATTCTTTTTGTGGAAAAATATTCCTGAGCTAATACCCCCCATGAATATTCTGATTTATTTAAAATAATAATTCAAGAAATTAAAGCTGGTCTCCTAACTTTCAATGCTGGGGATGTCGCCCATAATATTGCATATATTACAGGCAGCTTGTTTAAAGAAAAGAAAAGTGACCTGTCTGCTATTATTTCACAAATGTACACACCCATTCATACATATAAAAGCAAATCTGAATGACTATTCTAGACAAAAAAATACAATCCACCCCAGTACAAACGTACAAATTGATATTGATATTTGAATTCCAAAAGACAAAACCATTCTTTGTAAATAGGAAATACAATTTCTGAAGTTTATGTGACTTTATTTTTCAAGGGCTGATTCAATGCTAAAATGTTAGACACCTTTGGTTTCTAAATTGGACACAGATAAAAGAATGTTTTGTAGGGTTGACTTGGTTACACTTATTCCAAAGGCTTGGATTCATGGTAGGAGCTTTTATTTTTTAATAGTTCAATATCTTGATGTATTAAAGGGTCACACAAGCTTGAGATTATAAAACTGAAATAGACGAGGGGTCAACTCTTTTTAAAATGTTTCTTTAATGTAAACTATGGTTTTCACCAATCAAGAACTTTATCAATACCTGAAAATATGTGAGATCAACTGTACACCATGCTGTCAACCTCAGATATAAATTGCCTCTGTGAAAACCCACAGAATTAATTAATAATTGGTTATTCTCAGAGAAAAATGTTTCCAGCATAACTTTGGATTCTAGGACAAAATATTTCAAATATTCTTCCACAAAGTATCATGTAAAGGGCCAGTCCCTGTTTAGTGACATAGCTTGTAGCCAGGATTCCCCCAAAATGCATTCAATGGCTATCTGGAGTTTAATTTATTCTCAGGACACTTATCTAAATGTTCTAGGTCTATTGCACTCACTTCTAGTTTGTCTTTTAAAGGCCCAAGATGGGTAGGGACATCAACATCTCAAGGCAATGTAAGCTCTTCCTCTCTGTCTGTCCACCTCCTCCAGAAACCCTCTCAGGCAATCTAGTTCTGCCTTGTTAAAGGTTTCGCCATTCATATCTCTCTGGAAAAGACCTTTTAAGGGGAATTAGCAACCTCCAGTTGGAAGCCCAATCTACCTTTCTCCTGTTGGGCAGACTCTCTTCCTTTGCTGCTTTCCCAAAAAAACTCTCCACTCTTCCTATGTGTTTAAATTGTAATACCCAGCAAACACCAACCATACCAGATCATTTGGTATGGTAATTTTGGATTGGACAAAGCCTGTGATAAGTTCCCTTTGCTTAGTCACACCCACAAGAATCCCCGGCTTTGCTCTGATTGGCCCATGTATTTACCATATCATAAGGACATGTTTTCAGCTATGATTTAGCCCCCATCAACAAATATGATCAAAGTGGACTGAAATATGTATTTCCATTATAACTTCTTGTATGGACCTGTGCCACTAAAACAGACTATATATTCAAATATGCTGAGCAATTCTGACTTTGTGTTCTGTAGATACAGGCATAAATGATTAACTTATGTCCATTTATTAATAATTCTTACATTTAATATATCCTTATATGAATGTGATTTGGGCTACTCCAATATATTTTCAATTTTCAAATCGAACCATGGGTTCAAAATTAGAGCTGAAAGTGCATTTCATTTTTGTCACTTTAAATGCATTTCTTTGGTCAACTAAATTATGCTGCATCTAATATGTATCTCACATTTAGTTCAATGTTCTTGGTATTTTCAAACAAGGCCTTTTTCCTGGATGTACACAGTTATCTCTATTCATCTCATTAATGACTTGGTCACTTAGGGTTCCGTCTGCAGAGTTTTCACAGACGCACCAGCACCGTTGCTGGTGCTCCCCTGTCCCCATTCCCACGGAGTCCGCTCTGACTCCACAGTAATGGGGGACATTTTCAGACTTTTAATATCCCAATGGCACCGGGATATCAGGCACTGGAAAAGTGTCACGAGTCCGGCGGCAACCCGTCGATGGCACCAGCGGGTTACCGCCAGACTCATAATGGGGCCCATTCTATCATCGCCTTGTAGAATATTAAACCTTTTGGAATAGGTCTGCATGCTCTTTATGTAAGATGGCTGCATAACTACAGAAACCATTTTGCATTAGCTAATTTAATTTTGAATGGTTTTTATTATGGTTAACATTACATTACATTACATGATATTTAAGTGCAGCCTCTGAAAATGCTCATTGTTTAATGAAAAGTGTTACATTTAATGGAGTTAGATCTGGGTATCTTTTCCATGCATTTAAAGGTGTATTTTCTTCTAAACAACCAACTGAGCAAAAGGATGCACGTAGTCATTAGATTAAAGTAGAGATGGGTTGAAGCTCTTGGGAAACCTCACAAGATGTTTATATGTGCAGTTTGGGTACAGCCAAATTATGGCTCATGGCTGAAGTTGTCAATGAAGGAATGGATCCAGGCTATGCATGCCAATGCATTCTGTCCTGGTCCATGCCTCAAGGCAGGTGTAGTGACCCTTTCTTGTCCTCTGAGTCATAAAATGTGGCTATGTCTAATGGAATGAATACTGCTGAGCTACCCTTTTCTTAAGCAGCTGGAAGTTTTGTCTAAAATTGGCCAGCGTGGTCAAGTAAAGTTTAGTTGCTGAAATTCAAAGTGATATTATACACAATACACTCAAAACACAATTAAATCAATTCTTATAACAAGCTTGAATAATTTACTTACAACCGTGATTTGTGTTCCAAATAACCAAACATGCTAAACTCTCTCCATTATCCATTATTAAAAAAAGCACTGACCTGGGAATCTTGGCCAATAACAATGTGAGTACTCTTCGGGCATGCCAGGAAAGGCATCATCATCAACAGAGCGACGAGGCTTGTACTGGATGAACGCAAACGTGAGCACCTCACTGGCAATGCTGTGGGCCCACACAATATCTTTTTGAAGGTGGCTTAAGCCTGCTTCCCGGAGTACAGGTGTAAGAGTCATAATTAGAAAATGAGGACACAAGAACAGGAAGTTGGAATAGTTTTGATCAAAGCCCACAAGCAGAAAGACAAATACATTACTTCTTGCCCGTCCGTCTGTCCACTACTCTAACAACAGGTGGTGAGGCTTTGGAACTTGATATATGAACTTTGCATTTTGGGATGGAGCATCCAGTCAGACTAGAATTCCCATCCTCACAAGGATTTTCTTAGCAATTGGTCTCTCCTGTCCCAGTACCCTTTGAGGCTTATTTTCGAGCTGCCCAGAGAGGTGAGAAAGGCATTAACATCTCTGGGTAAACAGTTCATGCATAGTTTAACTCCTTGGTTATCACTCTAGGAGATTGCGACATTTTTGTGCGGCAGAGTGAGGGGCACGCATCGAAATTAACTATGACACCAGCCCATCTGCTCCACCTGAGAAATACCGGAGCATTTCCTATAGAATTGACATGATTCTAGCACCTCCTCAAAACAGGCGTGTTCCAAAGGAATCCGTTCGAATGCCTGCAACCATGCACATACACGGAGTTAGACATTAACAGCCTGCTCTGGAAATGGGTGTGAAGTAGCAAGGAACCCTAGGCCCAGGGGTTTGGCGTGTTACATTTGCATCCTTCCCCACAACAAATCAAAATCGATCGGAGTGGACTTCATGCAGGAAAGCGCTGTCCTATCCGGTCCCCTCTGTTCACAGAGCGAAATGAGCCACTCGGTGGTGTAATGGGAGAAGGGGGGGGTTGGAGGGGGGGTGGGGTGATCCCAGCACAGGGATTTAGTGTGAGGTAAAGGATATTGTTTTGGTCAATGCGTTCTGCACAACCAATCATTAATTGTACATTGATATGAATTATAAGTTTTCAATATCCTGCAGGAAAGTCGGGCGAATCTGCACTCGTAGTTCCACAATAACATTAGCATATAACAAACCATATATAAAAAAAAACATTAGCCCCCTGTTGATGTCAAAGGCGCAGCTGTATAATGTCAGCCTCCGAAAAACTGCGTTTTCCCAGCTCTTCTCTGTGCCAGCTAGAACATAATGGGAAGACGCCCCACCATTCCCTGCCCGCGCGTGCTTGGTATCTAGTGGAAAGAGCCGGCTCGCGCGGCCTCCCCCCCTCGCTTCTGAGAATGGCTTGGCCCAAGCTTTCACTGCCTGCTGGCGGCTGCTTTCTGTCAATGAGCCACCTTCTCCCTGCGCAGCGGAAGCGCCTTTTGTCTCCTACACTGGAGGTGATTACTTCTTAGAAAGTCCCATCCATTGCAGGATGCCAGCCTACAAGAGCAAGCGCAGGACCCGGAGATGTGAGTAGCCTTTCGATACGGGGGTCGCCGATTGCGACTTCCACACTAGCTGTTCAAGGCAGAGACGGCAGCTGCTTTGCCGTTTTCGATGTTGTTAATTGTGTGATTGTGAATGTTTCGTTTTCCGACTGAATGTGAACAGCGACTGCTTATTCCACAAAATTGTGCTTATTTAAAGTCTAAAGCGGAGATGTGTCGCGTGCATCTTTTCAACTGCTCCTCTCCGTGCACAGATTAGCTGGGGATATATTTTTCCTGGAGACAAGAGGGGCAGCTCCACTTTGCATGCAGTGCCCTCCGCTGGCTCCGCTGGCAGCAGGGACACTTTAACAGCGCTTAGAGGCGGTATGGAGTTTAGAAGCGCTAAACAGCATGCCTGTCAAGTGCGTACTGTAGTTGTACATTACACACCGTTCAGCACAGGGGCATGCCTTAATTGTTTACCACACACCTTTCAGCAGAGGGCTGTTTTTCGAGTCCGGTGCATGCTATCATTTTTTCACCATACAACTTTTGGCATTGGGGGTGTTTCAAGTGTGTACTGCACACACCCCACGAGAAGAGGCACCATGTCAAATGTATGCTGAATTTGTGTACTACACATCTCTCAGCAGCATGTAGTGCATGCTGTCATTCTGCACGACAGACCTTTCGGCGCAGGGCTGCTTGTCGAGTTTGTGCTGTAATTGTGTACTGCGCACCCCTCCAGCAGAGGCACCATGTTAATTGTGGGCTCTATTTGTGTACTACACATCTCTCAACAGAATCTAGCGCACGCTGTCATTCTGCACGACAGACCTTTCGGCGCAAGGCTGCATGTCAAGTTTGTGCTGTAATTGTGTACTGCGCACCCCTCCAGCAGAGGCACCATGTTAATTGTGGGCTCTATTTGTGCACTACACATCTCTCAACAGAATCTAGCGCACGCTGCCATTCTGCACGACAGACCTTTCGGCGCAAGGCTGCATGTCAAGTTTGTGCTGTAATTGTGTACTGTGCACCCCTCCAGCAGAGGCACCATGTCAAGTGTGTGCTGTGTTTGTGTACTACAAATCTCTCAGCAGAATCTAGCGCACGCTGCCATTCTGCACGACAGACCTTTCGGCGCAAGGCTGCATGTCAAGTTTGTGCTGTAATTGTGTACTTTGCACCCCTCCAGCAGAGGCACTATGTCAAGTGTGTGCTGTGTTTGTGTACTACACATCTCTCAGTAGAATCTAGCGCACGCTGCCATTCTGCACGACAGACCTTTCGGCGCAGGGCTGCATGTCAAGTTTGTGCTGTAACTGTGTACTTTGCACCCCTCCAGCAGAGGCACCATGTCAAGTGTGTGCTGTGTTTGTGTACTACACATCTCTCAGTAGAATCTAGCGCACGCTGCCATTCTGCACGACAGACCTTTCGGCGCAGGGCTGCTTGTGACGTGTGTTCCGTAATTGTGTAATGCGCATCACTAAGCAGAGAGTGCCATGTTAGTCCGAGTGTGCCTTTTTTTTAGTGTTCTACTCGCCCTTCACCCGAAAAATACATCTCAAATCGAGTGTGTTCTGGAATGTTGTACTGCAGACCTTTGAATAGTGTTCTGTGAGTCGAGCCGAGTGTGCGCTGTAATTGTGCATTGCACAACTTTCAGCCGAGGACTGGGAGTCAGCGAGCTGTGTGTGAGAAATCACATGCATGATATCACTGTGCACGAGACAGGTGGAACTGTGCACTGCACACCTGTCATCACAAGGCTGCGTGTTAGGTCCTCTGCGCCCTGTGCTTGTGTACCTCACAGCTTTCAGCAGAGGGACAGTGGACTGAGTGTGGTAATCGTGCACTGCCCTGATGTGTGCTGTTATTGTGCATACACATCTTTCAACAGAGAGCTGCATGTCAAGTGTGCGCTTTGATTTTGCACTTCTCGCATTTGTTCAGTGGGATCAGGGCTGCATGTCAAGTGCGCGCTTCGATTTTGCCCTTCACACCTTTGTTCATTGGGCTCGGGGCTGCATGTCAAGTGCGCGCTTCGATTTTGCACTTCACACCTTTGTTCATTGGGCTCGGGGCTGCATGTCAAGTGCGCGCTTTGATTTTGCACTTCACGCCTTTGTTCAGTGGGATCAGGGCTGCATGTAAAGTGCGTGCTTTGATTTTGCACTTCACACCTTTGTTCAGTGGTCTCAGGGCTGCATGTCAAGTGTGCGCTTTGATTTTGCACTTCACTCCTTTGGTCAGTGGGATCAGGGCTGCATGGCAAGTGCGCGCTTTGATTTTGCACTTCACACCTTTGTTCAGTGGGCTCAGGACAGCATGTCAAGTCGCGCTTTGATTTTGCACTTCACACCTTTGTTCAGTGGGATCAGGGCTGCATGTCCAATCCAGTGTGTTCTGTAATTTGTTACTGCACACCTTTCTGCCGAGGACGTTATGCCAAGCCGAGTGTGTCCTTTGTGTACCATCACACAAAGGGCTGCATATCAAGCCGGGTGTGTGATGTCATTGTGTACTGCAACCCTTATAGCATAGGGCCACATGATTGCCAACACGTGTGTGTGTGTTCTGTGCTTGTGGCCTACTCACCTTGAGCAAAGAGGTGTCTGACAATTCGAGCGTGTGGCGTAATTCCACACAGCCTATATTTCCGGAGATGTTGCGTGTGCGCTTTCATTCTATACTGCACACCTTTCAGCAGTGCTGTGCATGTCAGGTAGAGTGTGACCTTTAATTTCACCCTGCACGCCTGTCTGCGGAAGGATGCACGCGAAGTCGAGTGTGCGCTGTAATTGTGTACTGCACACGTTTCAGCAGTGCTATGCATGTCAGGCTGTAATTTGGCCCTACACGCCTTTTTAGCAGAAGGCTCGTGCACGCGAAGCCTAGCACTTGTTATATTGGCGTACTGCACACCGTTGGTTGTATTAGGCATGTCGAGTGTGCTCTGTAATTTTGCACTGCACGTCGTTCAGCAGAAGGGTAGTGAGGCGTGCCCTGTCACTGTGCTCTACCCCCGCCCCCCTTTAGCACAAGGTTGTATGTAAAGTCAAGCGTGTGCTATAATTGGGGACTGCACACCACTTCTCAGCAGCTGGCCGCACGTAAACTCATGCCTGGGCTGTAATCCAGATACACCTGGTACCAGAGAATATCCGTGTGTCTAAAATGTAAAATGATCATTTGGTAAACAAATACCATCGAAACGTCAAAGATCGACGCTTCCTAAATGTATAACAAATAGCAGCGTTTCCATCTAGTGCGGTTTCGTAGTGCTGTACATAACAAGGGCGACTAGTACCCAATTGGATGCCACTCAATGTGTGGACCGCACGGAAATGACAGCCTAACATGGGCCTATAGGATCCAAACCTGGGACCTGCAGGCTCGGTATACAGATCTCGGCAGCAAGCACGTAATTCACTGAGCTATCGGAGCATAGTATGCGCGGTTACCTGTAGGAAAGATTCATTGGCTGAAACATCTGTTTACAAGTATCATTTTCTAATACTGAGAGCAAAACATGCAAAGTACACTGCTAAATGGGGTGCTCTATGCATGCATACCGCTTGTGCGGAAACTCACATGACTGTCCTCTTGCATAAACTGCTTGCATTTTAAATGAGTGGAAAAAGCCAAACTATTTATAGCTAATGTCATATTTATGAAGCGTGTATTCAGTGGCGATCTATGGCGCTCCCTGTGACCAGTGACCACTAACATTGACATCATGTTTTGATATATAGTGCTTCTGGAGGGATTTCTCCCACTTCAAAGTGCTGCAGTAACATTTATTTATGCATTTGTTTATTAATTGTATAGTGCGCCGAACCCGGAGGCATCTAGGCGCTGGTTACCAGGACGTTACACATGGACATACAGTGCAGCATGCATTACACTTAGTTTGCAGGAATACATGAGGCAGGTAGAGGATATGCACGTTTGTCAGAGGCGTTGTTTGAAGAGCCACGTTTTAAGCTTTTTGTGGAAGGCTGTGTGATGGTTCTGATCTGATGTCTAGAGGTAAAGAACATTATTTAGTATTATGACTAGCCACTGGAAGGCTACTCAGTTTTCCGGCTTCGGAAGGGTGATGGGCAATGTAAGTTGGTTTTGCCTGCACTCGAACCTGTGACATCAGGCTGCACCCATATTTCTGGGCTGCGCTTTAACTCGCTGAGCTCTCTTACAGGCTTAACGTTCGGTGTAATGCATTGATGTGACCAAGCTCAGGAAAAATGGCCCAGGGTGTTTTTGTGGGAAGAAGACAGGGGGTTGCGGAAGAGTCGGGGGTGAGATATTGAAAAATATGAAGAATACAAATTAAACAGGATAGGGCCAACAAGGGAGGCGAAAGAGGTGGGTGTCAGCCCTACCTGGAACGTGAGCCAGGGGAGAGAGTTCCTAGGGGAGACCCTTCAGTGTGGCTAGAAGACCCCCCTGAGCTATTGCACCTCACCAGCCAGAGACCTTCTGTGGCAGAGCGCAGAGACCTTCTATGGCAGAGGGCAGAGACCTTCTATGGCAGAGGGCAGAGACCTTCTATGGCGGAGGGCAGAGACCTTCTATGGCGGAGCGCAGAGACCTTCTATGGCAGAGCGCAGAGACCTTCTGTGGCGGAGCGCAGAGACCTTCTATGGCAGAGCGCAGAGACCTTCTATGGCGGAGCGCGGAGACCTTCTATAGCAGAGGGCAGAGACATTCTATGGCAGAGCGCAGAGACCTTCTGTGGCGGAGCGCAGAGACCTTCTATGGCAGAGCGCAGAGATCTTCTATGGCAGAGCGCCATTCACATGATAATAATGTATTAGCAACAATAATACTGATAATATTAGTAATGTGTGTGTGTGTGTGTGTGTGGATCAGTTTGTTTGTACAGTGCTATCAAAGGGTAATTAATATAAGCAGTCGATATCTTAATTAGGCTAACACTCGCGCATTTCTTTATTTCCACGCTTTTTGTGATCTTTTGAACACGTCCTCAGGTGGAGATGGAATGAAGCATACGAAGAATACTACACATGGAATTCCTTACTTGTGCCTGCCTGTGTGCCACATGTGTAGTGTCTTCAGCGAGGCATGCACTTCAGATGTTAAATCCCACATACATGTCAGTCTTCAATGTTTGAATGGTGCGCTGAGCTCAATTGGGTCAGGGGCGAGGAAAGAATACCCTATGAGGCTTCTCTCGGGAAGGGATGGAAAGGTGGGATAGGGTCAGTCATGGCACGCACACTCCTGTTGAAGGCTGGTATGTGCCAGGCTCGCCTTTGCCAGATCCATGGTGGCACAGCCATATACGTACTGGACTTGCGCCTGTACGAGGCCAGTAGGGAGGAGGCACAACCATACTTTATCAAGTCACGTGCTAGGCGTTTGACTCATGCCAGTATGGGGGTGGCAAGGTTAAGGTCAAATACCATATCAATGTTTTTGTTTCTCTGTACCCGATACGAAAGGATCAGAGTCTGGCATGAGACAGGGGGTTCACAGACCCCTGGGGAGGTTCAGGGTGTGAGGCGTTTGGGGAGCTGACAGGGCTCGGCTGCAGTGAGTTCAGCAACAAGAGATTGCTCACCTGAGACTGCTGAGGCTGCTGTTAGTACTACCCAATGGAATGGTGATCAATTTATCAACCTTCGAAAGATAAAAGTCGGATTCAGCCATGCTAAACCTGTAACTTGCAGGTTCAGTACAGATGTCAGCAGTGAGTGCTTAATTCACGTAACACTAAGAGTGGCTAAAATTAAGCGTCTGATCCACTGATAAGACTGTTATGATTCAGTTGTGTCTGTTCTATGTATTTGTGTCAGCGCTTTGAGGCCTGTGGGCGATTTAACGGTTTATGAAAATTAAATAGAATATAATACCTCAATCTCTTCGTGAAAACCACACATGCAAGATTGTGTGTTTCCTAGGCTATTCCCCTTCACTAGTCTCATAGGAACGCCCAACAGTTAGTTGTAATGGAGACACAGGGTCATGTCAAAGTCATTAAAAGACAGTTCTGTTAAGCCATGTAGCAACCTTCTCAGGACTAGAGAAGTGCTCAGACAGCCAAGGTTTTCTTCACATGTCTCGGGAGGATAGCTCAGGGGGCAACGTGCTCACCTTGGAAGCAAGACGACATGGAGCAATACAAGTTCTATCCCCGGGGCCGCGCTTAGAAACCTCTGGGTATCAACCGTGTTATAAATAACCTATCATATCATGGGCGGCCCATGGTAGGGTTTTCCCTCCAGTTAAACTAAGCAAATGAACATCAGCATCACAAAATAGCTCCAACCTTGGTTTGGACCACAACCTTAGCCAAAAAAAAAACTGGTTTTGTCATAATCTCGTTGGCAATTGAAGCCAAACCAACCTCCATGTGGATAAGGGCATTAGGAGTCCCTCCAGGTAGCAGGTACAATTGCTTCAGAAATGCATTCCCTGCAATGATCAGGTTTGGGATACTTGTGTAGCCCCAGATTTTCCACCCGTAAGTGGCAGACGGCATGGCCTGC
The DNA here is from genome assembly GCF_040938575.1 of Ambystoma mexicanum. Classification (NCBI taxonomy): domain Eukaryota; kingdom Metazoa; phylum Chordata; class Amphibia; order Caudata; family Ambystomatidae; genus Ambystoma; species Ambystoma mexicanum. The sequence goes on from NC_090933.1 coordinate 803,651,296, forward strand.
TTCCCATATAATTCAATATCAGGGGAAGTAACTCTCCTACCGTGAGGGGCCTGGAAACGCAATGGCCTGGTACTATATTTGGACCGATTAGTACATGCTTTATCCATTTGGGAGGACTAGAAACCATGTTCATTAAATTTGACCCCCAAGTAATCATAGAATGTCACCTGGTCAAGCACAATTCCATCAACACTGGCCAATATCCGTTGTTGTTTGGCAAATTTGGATCTACATACCATGGATTTGGTCTTTCCCGTGTTGAGGGTGAGCCCAAGCTCACCACACCTCTTCACGAATGATGCCAGGGCAACCGTGATCCCCTTGGGAAAGGTGGACAATAAAACTGCATCATTAGCAAAGAAGAGCACCAGATGTTTGTCCAAGCCCAACCTGGGGGGGATCCAGGCCTTCCGCAAGTAGGGCCCTAATAACTTCATCAATAAAAATGCTGAACAGGTGGTGTCAAGTACTCACTCCTGTCTAACTCCCCTGGACACCTCAAATTGTGGGTTATTCTCACCTTCCAAGCAGTATCAAACTACCATTTTATTGTCGTGGTAGAGTGTCTAAGCTATGGACAGTAGCTTGGCAGGCATATTTCTATGCTGCAGGATCTGCCGAAGCAGGTCACGGGGCACCCCTTGAAATACCGTTTTAGGTCAATGAATATAGCATAGAGATGCATCCCCCTCAAAACTGTGTACTGTTGCACCGAGACAGGCAAGCAGAAGCACTGTTCCAGTTTCACAGTGCCCCTGACTTTCTGAAAGCCGGCCTGAATTGGGTGAATTATACTGTGGGCGTCAGCCCATGCCTGAATATGATTTAAAATTACCCTTGCAAAGGTTTTCCCTGTGCTGTCTGAAAAAGAACTTGGGTGATAGTTACCGGTTGTCTGTTTCCACCCGTTTTGTAGATTGGGATTATTACGGTTTGCTGCAAGGAGTTAGGAACGGTGTTCTTGTTGATGCATGCCGTAAATAATGGCCATACGACGGGTGCCTAAATTGATATTTCAAAGGGATCTTGCACTTAGTGTCCACTCAGCTTTACATCGAAAGTTAGCTGTCATGGTGAAAAAGCATACAACCTCTCAACTCTTGGTCCCACTTTCCATTGACAGGGGAAACATAAGGTGGAGCGTGAGTTTGTGCCGTGATTATCTACTGAAACAGCAGAGAAACATCGACGCAGAGGAACAAAGGGATGTTCAAGGCTGCGACCAATTCACAAACATTAACGTTAACAAGACCGTGACACAGAATTTAACAAACCTATCAAATAAAGGAACGTTTTGGAACTCCAAAACAGACGTGACTAGCAGAGTCAAAGAAACTCAAGAGAACACGCCTGAGAATCCTCCAAAGAAATTATATGACGGAAGCCTATGTACTAGCAAAGCGACGCATATTACAGAGCTATAAGAACGCTGTCAAAAGAACTAAAGCTCAAATGCTCACTAAAGACAATCACTTTATTCTTGAACAGCTTAGACACTGTAATACTGCAGAATTTTGGGCAACATTAGGATCAAGGGTGGCTCCACCCAAATTCACTATGACATGTCTGATTGCAGAATGCACTTGGACTGACTATTATTCTGCTAAATTCACTTTACCAGAAGGGATTGTCTTGGAGGATCCGCGTTTGACCTTTCCCTTGGAACCGGGTGATTATGTCTGGGACGATGTGGATATACTGTGGGCACTTTCAAAGGCCAAAGTCTGCAGGGCACCCGGCCCAGACGGTTTGGCCCATATTTGACTTAAAAGCGACCCACATGCCTGGGCGGGTGCATTAGGTACACTGTTTTCCTCCATATACGCTACACATGTTTTTCCCTGTTCTTGGCATGAGCCGATTATCATATCTATTTTTAAAAAGGGTCTGGTTTACGAACCTAAAAACTATAGTTACATTTTACTTCTATATTTGCTCCTCTTCCTTTATGGGACTGAAACCGATCGCTGGCGCATCAGGGGGTGCTAAATGGCTGCCGGGTGGGATTTCGATCAGGCATGGGTACTGTCATTATCGCTATCATCATTGGACACCTGCTGGAATCAGTGAAAAAGGGGGCCTCGGGTACCATCTATATGGCCGCCTCAGACATGAGCAGCGCATCCGATAGAGTAAATAGGTCTCTTCTATGGAATAAGCTGCTCGGTTGTTCTGTTCTTTTGAAACTAGAACAACTAATGGCTAGTCTCCATAGGAACAAGTCTGTAAGGATTAGGCTTACAAAAGAGGGTGCAGTGTCAGGCTTAGTACAGACTTGTGTGGGTTTGAGACAGGGCTGTGTTCTGGCACCCACCCTCTTTAATGTTTACATCAGTGATCTAGAAAGCCTCTGGTCAGAGGCTGCCACATTCCTAGTTAATCCGGGGCTTGTGAAGTTCAACAGCCTCGTCATCGCTGACAACTTAATTTTTTGGGACAAAATCCCCATAGGTCTCCACAGAAAACAAATCCTATTTTGTACCTATGCCATGTGGAATAACCTCTTGGATAATGGTGAGAATCTATGGTTATTATTTTTTCGAACAAAGCTAAACTGAAAGTAATGACATGGAAGGTGGGAGAACAAATATTTCAGCGATCATCTTCGATACGTTCTCTAGGCTATGACCTCATGAACACTTGTTCTCTAGCAGTAAGATTCGCTTTAGAGAAAAATCTAGGCCATTAATATGCCAGATGAAAAGAGTGATGTCTAGTCTCTGAAAATGTTATCTCCTCCTGGCCATACATTTTTTTTCTTTTTTCTTTTTTTCTTTATTGAATGTTGAAGTTTATTGACAAACTTTTTCACTCAAACAGTCAGAAGAAAAAGAAAAGAAAAGGAAAAAACGAAAGAAAGGGAACAAATCCTAAAGGTCGATGGAGATCTTGGTGTTGAGCATGCATCCTTCAATAGACAGTTCATTTTCAGAGTCTGACCTTACTTCATATCAGTTATTATGATTCACTGTTCAGTAGTTCCGAGAATCTTATGATCATAATTGTTAATTTCTTGTCCTTTCCACTCAGGATTACCGGCCATTAAGTACTACCTTGCAAAAGTGGAGCCCTCTATTCTGTATGGGCTAGATATGGGTGCATACCTAAATACCACACCAAATTGACACAATGCACACCAATATGTTCTTAAGTGAGATGACTGAGGATTTTGGAAGAATCTTGAATTACATCTATAACTAAGTAATAGGTAGGTGAATACATTTCAGGTGCAGGGGAGAGAAAAACAACCTTGGCATCTAGGTTATAAATAGAACAGTGAAAGAAGAACGTTCCCTGTAAGGGAACTCACGTCCCCTGCACACTTTCCTATGGCCCAAAAATTAGGCAAGCAATTAAAGGTAAGTAGCTAATGGTGGCTATGCAATAGGCACCTTTGCCACTATTTAGTATAATGAATTAAAGTCAATTTATGAAAGAATATCAACAGTTATCTTGTCAATTCAAAACACGTGTATTCAACACAAAAATACATTTAGTAGTCCATAGATTCATGAAGATGAATGCACGGAATTGCCCGACACGTTTCGAGTTTATTCACTCTTCATCAGGGGCTTCAAACTAAAAGATCACTACAAAGAAATTTAAACAGAGATCATATCAGATTTTGACAAAGCTGCATTATGAAACAACATTGCAATAGTTAGAGATCTCCAGTTCCCAGATCACAGGAAGGTATAAACTAATCCACAAAATAGAAGTAAAGTATAGAAACAGCATTATTGGAACATTACACCAAAACTAGTAAAACATGACAAGTAATCCTGAGAATGAAATCCTTTGCCTGAAGTGTAGGTGCATGGAAACAAAGTTTACAAATATCATCCAGGGGTGATATGGAAAGAAATGTTAGGTCTCTCCAAGTCAGTTCCTAATGCAATAATCAGGCATGAGCTGGGTCTGATTTCCCTTCACACGAGGACCCAATGGAGGCAATTGTAAAATTACCTAAAAATGATTCTCCCAACAACTCCTTATCTGAGGCTCTAGGTGAACTGTTAACAACTCAATCTGTTCAATCACTACCTTTATTCAAAGCAAATTGTCGGAACACTCTGGAGGACATTAATTCCTTCCAAGAGGAATTGTCTTTGAAGCCTTCGATCACCAAAAAAAAAAAAAATCAATATGGACTGGTGCATGATGGTTGACGATTTCTCTCATCATAAGTCTTATAGTGAATATGCAAGGTTCCGTAGGAAAAAGGAGGATCTGCCCAAATTCGTCTATTTGTTCCCTAGTAATGAAATACGAACAACATATATATGCTTTCGTCTTAATCAACTTCCCACCTTAGAGCGAGTACGTTCTTGGAAATCACAGGTAGGGTCTAGGTCACACTGTAGATTGTGTGACTCTACATCCATTAATGAAACTTTGAGGCACCTGGTTTTAGACTTTACTAAGGTAAAAGACAGCAGAGCTAAACATTTTAGGTCAGTAGTGCGCACCGGGAAGCACAGTAAAGCGCTGTTTGCTGGCCAGTCAGGATCGTATATACAGTGCTCGTGAAGTCTCTCACTGGATTCACGAAGTATCGGGCCAGAGGACGTCTTTAGCAGTTGCACCACGCTGCCTGGAGTGTGCGCTGGTGGCTCCGCCTATTGTGTGCCTCGGGCACTTTTTCACTTCTACAAATTCCCGTGGTGCAGCGCACTCGCGCGCGCACCGGGAAGCACAGTAAAGCGCTGTTTGCTGGCCAGTCAGGATCGTATATACAGTGCTCGTGAAGTCTCTCACTGGATTCACGAAGTATCGGGCCGGAGGACGTCTTTAGCAGTTGCACCACGCTGCCTGGAGGTGATTGAGCGTGTGAAACATTCCTCTTGGTCTTTTTTCTTTTCTCCTGGACTACAAACAGACTTTGCCATATGGACTTAGTCTTACATTGTATTATATTTACAATTTCTTTTTCTATTGTTTTTCTAGTGTGCGCTGGTGGCTCCGCCTATTGTGTGCCTCGGGCACTTTTTCACTTCTACAAATTCCCATGGTGCAGCGCACTCGCGCGCGTACCGGGAAGCACAGTAAAGCGCTGTTTGCTGTTCGCGGTTTGTGTTTTTTGTTTTGCTAAATGACTTTGTTCTAGTTTTTAAATCTATATTCTAGGTGGTGCCAGGTTTTTGAAGCTTTTCCTAATGAGAGTTGAATACTCTGTTGTGCAGGGGGAAAGCTTCAACTAATATCTAGACTTTATTAGACTGTGATAGAAGATATCATTTCTTCCAACAATAATAGCGATATGGGTAAATTTAAATTAAACGCTCTCCGTAAAGATCATAGAGCGGATTTCTTTAATGCCGTCAGCACTCGCAGGGCCAGTTTAGCCCGTGCGGCTGCCCTACCCCTACCTGCCCCTTGTGTAGATGAGGAAGAAATGTTACAATGTGCGCAAGACTGCTCAGCAGAAATCAGAAACAATGATGGAAATCTGGACCCTTCCCAACCAATGTTTGATCATGAGATAGAAGGGATATGTGGCGAATTACAGCAAGGGGATGATATAACTGAAGAGAAGCGTAGTAACACACTCAAAGAAAAAATCACTGATGGGATGGGCATTCTTGATCTAGACACTCCCGCCATCTTTATTTCAGACGATAACTTGCCGGACCCCATATATGACATAAACTCTGGGGGTGTCAACGAATTTCCACATATGGAAGATACCATGACCATGTTGGGTATCTTTAATAGAGCCATTCTGGCTGAACTGAGGAAAAATAATGAATTGCTGACGACATTAGTATCAGCTTTTGACAAGATTCCAAAATCTATATCAGATGCTTTTACACCAATAGTGAAAAGTATAAAGGTATTACCTAAAGATTTATCTGATTTATTAATGCCCCTACTAAAGGAATCCATGACAATGAGGGCAGTCGAAAAGAAATGTTGGGGTAATGTGGAAGATGAAGGGCAGAAGTCGAGTCCGTCTGATTCCTCCGAATTGTTGAAAAAAAAAATAATACCCATGAATACTGAGAGAGTTCCCACTTTTTCGGATAAGAAGGCTGTAGCTATACCCAAAAATGACCCAAAGATTATAATTATAGACCCCGAACCGGGCAATACGCTATCCAGGGCAGCTAAAAAACAAGCCAAAAAAAATAATAATAAATCAAAAAAGGCTGACCTTAAGAATGAATCCTCAAGGAAATACTTAAGAGATCTGGATATGAGACATATGATTGATGAGGAGGTAGAAGATGTAACTGCCGGTATGGCCTTACAAAAGGATGACAGGCATACGATTATGTTGGAAACTGGGAGAACCTCCTTAGATCAGGCAACCCAGAGTGAGTATGAAGAATGAATGGATGGCATTTATGAAGTGATGAAAAAGAAAAAACCAACGGATTTACTTGTGGAGAACAAGAGACTGGAAAATGGGCTAAGTGACATTTTTAAGATCTTTAAAGTATCACCTACCATTGAGGGTAAGGGTGTAACTATACGAGAGACAGATGAAACTAACAAGATCTCTGAAAATAACTCTGGTACTGATCAAATTACTAATAACCAACTATCTGGTGACCATGGTGAGTTAACTAAGTCCAGAACAAGGCCAATTGTTCACTCGGTAAATACTGGTTTACAACATAAAGATACTCTGAAAGATAACACTCTGTCATTTACAAGCAAAACGTCTGTTACTTCTGGTAACAAACTAGATGAAATATCCTCACTTCAATGTAATAAGGAAGGATTTCCCAATTCCAATCCCTCCCCAACAAAGATGCAGCTATATGTGGAGGATATTCTCAGAAACATGCAGGATTTGATGATTGAAAATAAAAGGTTGAAAGAAAAAAATGATGCTAATAATGTTAAGAGTGATATCCTATACACTAAAAGTGATGGACTGGTATCACAAACAGAGAAACCAACCAGGGTTGTATCGGATAAATTTCAATCAAATGAAGCTTTGACTGACATAACGAAAGATCATAAGGCTAATGAACGAGATCTAATTGGTGAACTGCTAAAAAATATGCAGGATATTGTGGAAGACAATAAAAGGTTGCGGAATAAAGATGCACCTCATACATGTGAGAATAGAGAAAAGGTCTTGTCATATGAAGAGAGGAACGAATGTGAATATCGCTCTTATGTAAGAGGGGAGGATAAATGGTACAACGAAAAACCTCCTTATGATCAAAATCAGGTTCAAGAGTCTAGACCTTTGGCTTTTCCAACGATGCCGGGACTGATTCTATGCTCATTGTTCAAAGACGAGAGAAATCAACCATTAAATAGATCTTATATTCTTTCACTATTTGCGGGGGTACCTGAACTCAAACTTATCACTTCAGCTGATATTCATCTGGTTGATTTTATAGATAATGAAAGAATAGACTTTGTAAGGTTGGTAATTCCATCCCCTTTAGTTCGTTCAATGATTTTGAAGGAGGCAGAAGCACTGCAACGCATGGGGTTTGATCTTTTTCCCTTCAATGACTTAGCAACCACTGAGCAAGCCCTAGATAGAGGAAGACCCTCAGTACAAGAAGGTTCTGAACAGGCAAAATACCCCTCGAAACAAAGTAATGATGAAGTTTTAGAAAAACAAGATTGGAGATGGCTGGCACTATCATTGCGTGATGCAATCTCCAACCTAAAAGAATTGGTTAAACCTGCATAGCTAGTAAGCACAATTTGAAGCTGCTTTGCTGGAATTCGCGAGGCAACTTCAATCTTTTCAATAATGAACAACTGATGAAAGAGTTGCATGGTTTTGATTTTTTAATGTTACAGGAAACTTGGCTTACTTCGCGTGTAGGTTTGGTAGACTTTGTGGTGGACGACCTTTGTGCCAAAAAGGGACCAAAAGGTAGACCAAAGGGTGGTATATTTACTGCATCTAAAGTTTCCTCAAGTATCTCGAAGATAAATTCTCAGAAACAAGGTCACTCCTTTCTCATTACGGAATATGTGGTTGGTGAGAAGTCGAACTGTTTCTCTTTACTGGTCATTAATGTATACTGGAATGCCAATGAATTAAGAGATCAACAGCTCGAAACTAACTTAATCGATCTAGGTACTATAATTGACCAGTGGACATTAACAAACTTTGATGGTCAGATTATTATAGCAGGTGACCTTAATGCTGATTGTAGCGTAGATAAACTGACAGGAGAACTTTTGTACCCCCAAGTAGCATCTAGTTTGTTTGGCAACCAGAAACTTAGAGGCTTTTTATGACTAAAATATACTGAAATGTGGGGACTAAAGCAGATACCCAATGATCATTTTACTTGGAATGCGAGAGGTTGCGTGTCCACGATTGATTATATTTTTCTGAGTGCCAAACTGAGTTATTCAATGTCCAAATTAGAAGTAAGAAATGTGGCGACGAGTGACCATTGTATGCTGATAGTGGACTTTAAATCTACAATTTATGAGAAAACTAAACGAAGTTACAATAAGGAACTATTGGTCAATACTGCCAACAATAGAATAAAATGGTCTTTTAACACTACCAATAAATTTATATCGCCTTTGGTTGCTGAAAACGATAACACTAAGTTGGAACAACGTCTCCAAATGTTCTCTGTACCAGAATTCAACTCTACTATTGGAACCAAAATTAAAAGTGTAATGAAGTATGATAAAAAAAATTCAACCTATACTCCATAGACACTCTATGGATATCGAGGTCTATGAAAGAAAAAGAGAGCTGAATAGGGAGATCCGTAGACTACGCAAATTGAGTAGAACTGATGCCAGTGCCTGGATTGATATTAAACGTCTGAAACAATCTTATAAAAATTGGCTGATTTGCCATAAAGGTATCATTGCCCAACGCGGTGGAGAAAGTATTTTGAATGCTATGAGGAGGGTGACATCCTCAAACTTTTGGCAATTAATAAACAATGTTGATTCATCTCAGGTGATGACAACGGTAAACCCAATTCCTGAAAGTACTTGGGCGGGTCATTTTGCAGAGCTATATAAATCCAATGAACAAAGTCAAGCATTTCTGAGGTTGGGATCTTCTGAATGGTCTATGAGATGCGAGGTGGATATAATTAGGAGTCTTATAATGAAATCTAAAAACACGGGGGCCCCGGGCCTCATTAAGGATGTGTGTATGTCGAAAACTATCCCTCTTTCTTGGAGAGTCTCTGTGGTTATTCCGATATTTAAAAAAGGCTCAAGATTATTGCCCACCAACTACAGACCAATAGCGATTGCAGATTCGGACTCCAAAATATTTGCTTCTTTGGTTCTTATAGATATTCAGAGCTGGATGGATCAGAATCAGATCTTGAGTATGAATCAAATTGGCTTTAGAAAAAATTGTGGTACTGACTGTGGTGGACTGATTTTGAAATGTCTGCAAAGTAAAACCTGGACTAAAGGAAAGGGCCAAACTTACGTTGCATCTATGGACCTTAGCCAGGCATTTGATCTTGTGGACAGACAAAGGCTATGGCACAAATTACAATCCCTAAAAATGCCAAACCATTTATTAGACATCGTTATAGAGTTGTACACGGACACAAGACTAGTGGTACGAATGAATGCGGGGGGAGATCTATCCACGGAGTTTGTAACCAATAATGGACTACGCCAAGGGTGCATGTTGGCACCGACAATCTTTAATCTGTATGTTAGTGGAGCCCAATTTGCTTTTGTAAATGGAGGTTTGATTTCGCCTAAATTGAATGGGAAGGAAATATCTTGGTTGGCTATTGCTGACGATTTCATTCTCATGGACAATACTAAGGTGGGCTTACAGCGACTGATTGTCATTTTTGAACAATTTATACGTAATTTGTTTTTGAAAATCAATCCTGATAAAACGACTATTATACGAATGGGACGAGTAAACAAGAAACAAGATTCTTACTCTTGGTTTTGTGAGGGTAAACGAATTAAGACACAGATAGCATTCAAGTTTCTTGGATACTGTTACAGGCGTAGAATCAGTCAGTTTACTCAAAAACCAATTGAAGACTAAAGCAGAGGTGGCCCTAAGACAGATGAGAGTGCTAGAGAGAAAATTTGGGGGGTTTTCTTTGAAACCGATGAGAGAGTTTTATTTAAGAAAGGTGGTCCCGCGGATCACTTATGGTTTGGAATTCTATCATGTAGGTATTGTAGACTTTTTGAAATCTCTGGAAAGTCTAATAAGGAGGGGTCTATTATTCTTTCTGCCTAGCTGTATACCCTTTGAAGTGCTAAGGTATGAATTGGGTTTACAATCACTTCACTCACTTGTTGTAACCAAAAGATGCATGTTATGGAGAAAATGTAGGTTATTAGGCCCTACAAACTTTTATTTGGAAGCAGGCATCGACACTTCATGTCCTTTTATGCTTGACCTAAATAAATCCATTGAATCCACGATTGAGGACTGTGGTATAGCTAAATGCACGGTGATAAATAAACCTAACAAATGTAAAAGGATTTTAAAAGGGCCATCATCTTACCAAATCAAAAGTATATGCTTCTAAATTGTATAATCAGGTACACTCTTTCTGGAAACTTGATATGGTTATGGAAAACTACTTAAACAAATATCCATCTAGAAGGTATAGAAATTCTTTTATGCGATTTAGACTTAATGTTATGTACACTCGTAGTATATTAAACTTAAGGAATCCTTTGGAATAAAAGAGATGGTGTCGCTTTTGTAACATCTCAGAAATGGAAGAGACTTTAGAACATATTTTGGTGAAATGTTCCTATTTGCGTAAACAAAGGTCAGATTATTTTATGGAGTTATTTGATAATGGTACTTGTAATGACCCTAAGTTCATATGGTATAGAATGAGAAATGGTTACTCATCGACTCTGACTATTCGATTAATTACGTTTTTAAAAACAGTATGTGATTTGAGTTAGAAATGTTTTTATCTTTTCTAAATGTGTATATGGTTTGGTTTTTGATGCTTTCGTTATGATTTTGATTGTAAATTCTTAACAGTGTTTTGTTCTTTTTTTTCTTTTCATTTTAAAAAAGTGTTATTTTGTAAGATCGATTTTGTAAAGGTTTGTTTAAACCAAGAACAAAAAAAAAAAAAGTACCCACCCAATCTACTGATCTGGGGGAGACTTTCAGGGCTCGTTTGATGTGGGATAACAGTGTGTAACTTATAATTGCCCGACATGGTTTCCTGGTAAAGACATTTGGGAGTATAGAAGTACCTATTTAGGATTTGTAGGGTTTTATTGTTACCAATATAGGATTTTATGATTTACTGAATGCACATATGATGTTTTACTGTTTTGTATTTGTCTTGTTTTCTTGTTTCTGTTTTTGTTCTTTTTTCTTCCTTTTTTCTCTTAATGACTTGATTTACATTGTAAACATGTTGAAAAATCTTATTGCAAACACTTTGAAATGTGAAAGTTTTAATAGATAGCTCATCCTTAAAGATGTTACGCGGCATACAGTCGGGCCCTGAGGCTTTTCCCCATTTTTGAGTACTGATGGACATAACAATTTCCTCCAAGGTTAAATGAATGCCTTCTGCCCTCTGCAGTGTTTCCTGACTAGACCCAGCCAGTTTAAATACTGTTATGCCTTCAGGCTCGCCCCTTGGCTTGAGAAGTGTTTACGCCATTCATCTGACGTAATGCGACTTCCTATGTCTGGAGGCCCGTTGACCTCCGTTTCCACTACCAATTTCCAAAAGGTGAATGTATCTCCCCTTTCAAAAGCCAATGTTAGACTCTGCCATTCCATGGTTAAGAACTCCTCTTTCTTGGCCTTGATTGATATTTTCCCTGTCTGCCCAGGATGCAAGGCATCCTTACTGCCAGCATCAAGGCAGACGAATAAAAGGATGTTCAGATGACTATGGATTCTGTCAGGGTTCTGCCTGCTTGGAGGTAAAGCGTTGGTGTGATGAAATGACTACTGCTCTGCACGAGCATAGGGATGAGTAGTGCTTTCTAAACTCTTACTCAGCCCCACACTACTACTAAACCAGCAATAATCTCAATCGTAAAGATGAAACAGGAACAACATGGATGGTACAACCAGCAAGGAAGCACCCAAAACAACAATATTACCACAGTATCAAATAAATGTATAATCCAGGTTCTATAAAACATAGAGTTTAATTAAACTAAAAATACATACACACTATTAAAACACTAAAAACCCTCCACTGTAAAGGAATACACAGTCTATGCAGACGTTTGGATGATAAAGAGCTCTCTGGGTATGGAGACAGGGGACTGCAGGCAACTGGCTTTGAAATAATGTTCAGGTTTTTAAAATATATTTTTAAAAGGCAAATACTGGGTTCTTACATATCACTAGAGCCTTTAACACCAGGCCAGGGCAGAGAACCACTACAGCTTCCTTGTAGTCTTGTTCTTGGGGCATAGCAGTGTTGAGCTGGATTGCTTGGTGCTTTCTTGCGGGTCAAGACAGCGCCAAGTTGGTCGAGTCAAGTTCTTCTCTATGGGCCGGGATGGGTGACCTGGCTTGATGGGAACCAGCGTTGTGATGCAGTTCTGCAAGGACGGTCAGCTGAAGAACAGGAAAGCAGTTGTTGAGTCAACGTCTCAAAATTGGATCTAACAACTTTGAAAAGACGTTGAATTTCAGAGGCAGCTACATGGGTCTTGCAGTAGCTCAAATTGACTCCAAACTGTTGAGTCAGCTTGAAAAGTGATTCAAGGTGGGAACTAGAGGCTCAAAGAGGTCTTATTTCATCCTTGGCTGCTGTAGGACCATGACAGAGGTCTCAGGAGATATGGTGAGTGCTCATTTCTCCCTTTGAAGCCAGGAAGGATGCCAGGGAGCAGTTGCAGGCTTACTATTTTTAGGAAGAGTCCTGGGTACCAGCATTTCTGCAGAATGCAGGCCGGCCTTGTCCACCACAGTTCACTTCAAATTGTCATCTGAAGTGGCTGAGGGGAGGGTCTGACTCCATCCTTGGAAAGCTTTATCTTCACTCCAACGGCTGAAGAGTTTGGGCAGACTGTATCCCAATAAAGGACAAGTAAAATCTTTCTTCTTCTGGAGTGCAAAGATGCTTCAAGTGGGACGTTCTCAACCTTTTACATACTCATTTTGCCACAGTGGATTGGTCCATTTTAAGCCTTTTAAATGCACCAATTTCAGGGGTTGTAAAAAGGAGTTCTGCCTTCTGATGTCAGCTCACAGAATGGTCTGTCGGCAGCAAGTGGGGAACTGGCACAGGAAGTGTGTGTGGCCTAAGGATTTGTAATATTGTGCAACGCTCTCCTAGGTGCAACTACCCATCTGGACTATTCCAAACTACACCCTCTCTCTGTCTTTCTTTCATCAAAGAGACTACAGTCATCACCTACTTTGGGTTATTTAGCCAATGTACTGGCAGGGATTTCTTGTAGCACTGGTCTACCCCGTAACCACTTTGGCAGTGTACATTTCCTCAAAAGATATGAGGTCCTTCAATTAAGAACAAATGGACATTCTAGGCCTAACCCAACCATTTGTTGTGGATGAAAGTCAACCCCAGATAGTGATGCCCAAAACTATGATAGTTGTTTGAGTCGCTAGAAACCGGGTTGACAATAAAATTACATCAGATGGGTTTTTGGCAGTCAATAACTATATTTTTTCAGAGGCCAGTTTTTCAAGCCGGTTAAAGCTGTGCATTTATATTTTACCAATTAATCTGCCACCAAACATTTTGGCTGTATGGTTGAATATAATGTGTTTATTGGAGCCCAACAAGCTGTTTGTCAGGAACGCCCAGGTACTCTGTTGCTGCCATGTTGTCATACTACAAGGCCGTTGTTGTAGTGTCTATAGACGGATCACAGTCAACAGAACACCTGTTCACTATAATCTTTCAGCATGGAGCATTAAGAAAGTAAGGCCTGATTAACAAAACTCACTTTCTAAGACAGAGCTACCAACATCATTTTGTGTCACAAAAATTAAAAAAAACTCAGGATTGCCTACTCACATATTTGCATTCAGTCCCAATTGGACATACATTGTTTATGAAGCATGAAAAAGAGGAACCATACAAATGCAATAATCCTATAATCTTGGGTGACAGAGAAAGTGTATGTCCTCTTTAGCAGTGATGGGATGGTTGGAATAATTGTCTCTGGCGGCTCTGCTTCGGTTGATCCTGAGGTAGAGGCCCCCTTATCATAGTCCGGGTGAGCACACAGCAATGTATTGCTCTGTTCCTTTACAATGGCCGGTGGCATTGCCTCGAGCCTTACGGGTCCGCTTATGCTTTTATGGTCTTGCTGTCCAGCAGCACCTTTACTCCATCGATAAGCAACATGTGCTCTTTGTGTGCTCTACTGGTGCTCTCACTAGCAGTCTTCCGACTCCACAAGCTTAATAAATCAGCACCACCTGATGTGGAATAAGAGGATCCTTCTTGATCCCAAATAATGATTGACTTTTTCCTTTAACATTTGATCATTTCTCACAAGATGATGCATGTGCACCCCTTGCCACTCCCTTTGTGATGGGCTTGGATCATGCTCACTATTTTCCAGCCGGGCCTAGTGGCTCACCTCCTGCCAGACATCTGCAGGCCACTAGTTGCATGCCCTTCAAACTTAATGCAAGTGGTGGTCACTCTGGGGACCTGCTCTACACTTCTTTATTATTAAGCCTAAATTCCATTACAGGTGTCTATGACCTATTTTGTGGAGTCTGAAGGAGCTTTCCTATATGTCCCTGTTACATATTTAGTTGTATCTTGATCAATCCAGGGGGGATGCTAATCTCTATTAGTTCCTCCACACCTGAGGCAAAGCGTGCAGTGCCAGCCTCTCTACCATCGCCAGCACACAGGACAGCTGTGGACGTTGAAAGCACACCCGTCCCTTCTCCAGGGTAAGCGATACAGTATGCCCCACAGGGCTGTTTGGTTGATATTTGATGTTATTCTAGAGTGTCACTGATACACTACCATATACCTTCAAAGGGTCTTTCCTAAGTGCCCAGAGGAAAGTGACTGGACTACTACCAATACCGCCGAAACGTGTTCTTCAGAGGATTCTTATTCCATTTACCGACCCCTTCTCCTCTATTTGAGCAGCACCATAAACGTTGGTAGACCCCCCCTGTTTAAGAAACTTTGAAAAACTGGATATCCCAAAGAATGTAGGAGATGCCAGTCTCAATATGCAATGAAACCTTTTGAATTCATTCTGTTTTACCTTAAACATTTTTCATGTATTCAGAAAGAAAATAAATCAAGTGAATGGGTAATTGATTCAACCCCATTTCACAGGCAATGTACTGATTATGTGTCTTTGTCATTGAATGAGTTCTCTTTTATCTTTTTTGGCTTTACCTTTCCTCTGACACACCTACTTTGTTTCGGGCAGGGAAGACGAGAGGTCAGCCGTGACCATAGGCAACCTCAAACTCTTCCCTCCCATGGTTTTCCTTCAGGTCCTCCCCCCTTTTTCCTTTAACTCTAATTTGTGTTACGATGCCCCAGAGCTTCATGAATAATGTGTTGCATTTGTCATTGTAAAATATATTTTTTAATTTGATTTCATTGATTTACAATTTTTACAAGAAAAAAAACAAAAGAAAAAGGAACAACAAAAGAAAGAGACTTTTCCCATTTTAAAATTGATCCTCTCAGTCTCTCTGTTTGTTCAGACTTCAAACCTTTACATTCAGCATCCTTGTTTCATCGATTTATTTTCCAAAAGGCTTCCTGATAAAAACAATTCTGTTTTCCTGATTGTTATCTTACTAAGTCATGAATCTGTTTTTTTGTAAATGCTTTTCTTTATTCATTTCTTTGTTTGTACAATTAAACACGCATCTAAGGCATACCTTGTTACCTAGGTCTAGAGTCCTTTATTATTATTTTAAAAACATGCTTTCTTTCCTCTCTTTTTTAAATACATATTCCAAGATATGGTGGTGTTTCAGTGTCACACTAGAATTGCGTTAAGCGGGATATCAAGTTAGATACCCGGACATATCAAATTAGCAGATTTGTTCAGACAAATAGATTTCCCAATGATGGACCTTTATGTTTTATATTGATAGATCACTCCAGCCACCACTGTAAGTAGGGGGTGACCGCTCTATACGTTTTCTAGAATAATTGGTGTACATTAAGGGTATTGGCGTGGAGTATCAAAAATAGCTGAATGTTGTGTTATATGATATTAGCATAATTGACCTAAAAACATTTGACCTAAAATATTTGATCAAATTGTTTTGACCTTTTTTTTGGTCGAATTGAATTAAATATATATATGGGGGTGGGTAAAGGTATAGATTAGGTTGAGGGGAAGTGGGCCCGCATTTTAGACCAAAAAAAAGGTCAAATAAATTCAATCAAATGTGATTAGGTCAAATGTGTTAGGTCAAATAGACCCAAACCGTGTTACGTACATCTCATGCAACACCCCGCCCATAGTTGAAAAAACGTTGGTATTCTGTTTTTTCCCTGTTGAAATTGCAATGTAATATATTAAGTATGAAATGCGCTTCTCTAACGGCCATCCTAAAAGAGAGGGCTTCCTCGGTGATTACAGCAGAAAGCAACGATGATGCATGACAATGCGCATGCGTGCTAATCTTTAGAAACAGGTGACGTTAATGAAAGATTAGAAAGAGACAGCAGCTGGGCAAATAGCTTGCACTGCTCTTTCGAAGTAGCTGTGCCGTGTCCTCATTTCCTATTCCGGTGCAATGCTACTCCGCGATGATGAGGACATTGCCAATGTGTCATAAAATGGCTAATGGAAATCAAGCCACATCATCTGTTTGTGTGCAACCTTCAAGCGCGCGGCCATGCATGCAATCATTTCATTCCCATTGCAATCATCCCGAAGGTGACACGATTTGCATTCTATGTGCAGTCAGTGATGGAGGCGTTGTCTGTTTTTCAAACTTGCAGTAAGGTGAGGAAATCTGTTGCAGTAAGAATGGTCTTTCTTTACCACTGTTAATGCAGATATCTTTTGTAAAACTCTCATACAAATACCCACACTCTGAAATGTCATAACACAACAAATGATGCACAGTGTCCCAAAATGACCCATGTGATATGATTGTCCTAGAGTAACCATTGGTATTGGAGTGTGTCCTAGAATTACCAGTTAGATGATGATGTCCTAAAATAGTCTTGATTTGGAGTGTGTACAATGTTTCATGTTACAAAGTGCTTGAGTGCCTTATAATTTGTAATTGGTCTACAAAAACTCATTCAATCGAATATCCGTGAATGGCATGTGCTATTCAGTGACCTAAAATGGCAAATTCTGTAGAGTGTCCAAGAAAGACCAGTTCTCAAGACGTTTCCGCAAATGGTCGGTCATGTGGAAGGTCCTATAATTGCCTAGGCTGTTGTAGATTGACCGATGCTGTGGCAGTGTCATAGAATAACCCATACTTTAAGAGTCTTGGAATTACCAGTGGGATGGGAGATGTGTAGTATCCATGCTACAAGAGTGTCCCAAAATGAAGAACGCTGTAGGAGTTTCCCAGAATACGCCAAGCCAAAGTAGTGTCCTTGAATGGCCCATGGAGTGTCCCTTAGCATATCGTAAAGTAGGTTAGAGTAGCACCTGCAGTGGAGCATCCTGGAATAATCCATACTGTGGATCGTTAAGGAATGGCCCAAGATATGGGAATATCCTAGAATTCTCTATGTCATGGGAATATCCTGGAATTCCATGTTTTATGGGACTATCCTAGAATTCCCTGTGTTATGGGAGTATACCAGAATGACTCAGGCTGTAAAGATTTCTAGAGGGACCCATTCTTTGGAGTGTCTTATAATGGTCAAGACATCAGAGTCTATCAATGCTGTGGACGTTTCCTAAAATGGGCAGTGATGTGGAAGTGTCCTAGAAAGGCACATGCTCTGGGAATGTCTTTAAATGACCCATGCTATGGAAGTGTCTTAAAATCTTCATGCCCTAAGAGTGTCCCATAAGGAACAATGGCGTAGGAGTAACATAAAGATGATACATGCCGAAGACCAGCCTCTCATCACGGGACCGGGATTGAACCTGTGACACTCTGCGTTGTCTTGCTTTCACCACAAACATGCTGCCCCTGAACTATCCACTGGGTCATAGAATACCCATGCTATGGGAGTTTCCTAGTTTCCTGTTGTCAAGTGTCCGAGAGTATCCCATGCCCTGGAATAAACCATGCTGTCTTCGGGAATGACCCATGCTGTGTAGTATTCTAGAATGGTCCAAGCTGTGGGAATATCCTCAAATGGCCCATACATGGGAGGATCCTAGAATGACCCGTGCAATCAGAGTGCCTTAAAATGTCCACTGTTCTCAAGTGTCCTAGAGTAGCCCATGCTATGTAGTGTCCAAACACGCTGCACAATATGGGAGTGTCCCACAAAGGCCCATCCTATTGGAGTGGTATTCAATGATATACATTGTGGAGTTTCCAGAATTGATAATTCTTCAGACTGAAGTAGAACGTCCCATGCTAACCTGTCCTAGAATGGACAATGCTATGGGAGTAAGGTAAATGCAGTTTGCCATTAAAGTTAAGGGATTCAATTAGGCATGTGACTTGTTGTTGGTTATTGTCAGGATTCAATTATTTATGATGAATGTTTCATTTTTCACATGGATGTGGGAAATGCAGCACTTGGGGAGAAATAGATCTTATCAACATGTGGACATGAGATCCAGCTTACCTTTGTGAAATCGGTGAAATTACCAGCAGTAGAAAGGAAGATAAATACTAATTTAGGGATCATTTGTAAATAAGATGTACTCTGTGCAATATAGTAGGATGTGCTATTTAAGCACGCTGGTTTGATTGATTAATTAATGGGTGTTGTGAGACATTGTACTATGTTAAATTATTACACTTTTCTAAATGTGTATACATGTTTTTTAAAGTATTAGTTGACCTGTGTATCTTTGAGCCCCGAAGAATGTCCAGTATGCTCTTGAGGGAGTGAAACATGTGGGTCACTGTTTTCTTTTGTTTGATTTAAGATGAGCTATTTATGAGCTTGGTTGTATATGTGCAACTAAATTGCTGTTAAGTAATTTGTGCACTGATTGCAGTTGGACACAATGAGCGAATTAATGACTTCTTTATGTCTTTTTTATCAGGCTTTGAATGCAGTTGTCCTCTTTCCTCTATTGGTCAATTAATGTTTTACAACAAGCTGTGAAATTAATTATTACATCATATGTATTTTAAGGCATGTTTTCTGTCTCTATATCGTACATATTTTAGAGGCCCCAGATTTGGATATAAAGTCATGATTGACAATGCATATTAAAACACATCAGTCAATCTATTAGTAGGCTCAGGAGGGAACATGCTTGTTGTTTTTGATGCTATGAGAGTATCCATGAATACCCCATGCTGGTCCCTGTCCTGGAATGACTCCTACTCTGGGATCTTCAGTATGCAATTACCTGGCCGCCGCCACCCCCTTGTCTAATGGTTGGCCTGCCTCAAGTGTTCAGGTGCAGGTTGCGCTCATCGACTGCAGGCAGCTTTCCTGTTTCTGTTTGTATTGTTCTTTCAGCTATTCTGCACGTCTAGCTGATGCTTTAAACTAGAACCAGAGGTCATCCCATAATAGACACACAGTACAGGACAGAGAGCAGGGGATAGTCAAGTAGCATTGGCTACAAGATAGGACACGACATGATTTGGCAGAATATCTCACACTTCATGCAAGACATGGCAGAAGTGCTGCTTACAAAAACAAATTAGCAATAATTGATGGATTCCCTGCTTCTTTACTCGAGGAAGGGATTCAGCGGGGCCAGTGGCATAATGCAGCTGTGTACCCGGCATCCATGACTAAAGCAATAGCCACTCTCTCAGCCTCTTACGTGCAAATGTGAGCAAACACCACTGCAGAATTATCGTTACGAGTCATTAAATGCTATCATTCTTATGATGACGTACTTAAATGTGGTCAAAGATCTAAGGGCACCCTTCCAAAACTTGCTGTCCATCTGCCAGCAGAGTCGCACACTTGCAGGTGGTAGATAACTGCGTTAGCCCTGCTCCTACAGGTGGAAGTCCTTCCTGCGTCATCCCTGTCTCTATCATAAGTCGCAGTAGTTCAGCAGAGTCATGTCGGCGTAGGGTCCCACAGGCCCAAGCACTCTAGTGAGGCGCACCCGCACCTGAAACCGCCCTCCCTACCTGCACTCTGGGGCCACTGCACTCTGAAGCAGCGTCATGGCGCTAGGATAGTGGAAGTACAATAAGATCGACTCGACATCTTTCCTTCTTTTAAGAAATAACACTGGACCCCTCCCCCCTTCCCCCTTCACCTCTTGCCCCGATCTCTTGTTTGTTTCTCCAGTCTGTCTTCCCCTTGTTCGTTTTTTTTTTTTTACAAATTCTTGTGTTCTCCCATGGCAGATTTCATTGATTAGGCTGCTTGTTCTACTTTTTCCGATCACCACTTATAGTTAATCATTTATTCTTACCATTTTTATTATCTGATGTCAATTTGCCTAATTCAGACAAGTATGTTTGTTAGCTTTGATTTCTGCTTTACATTACAATTGTCATAACACTATTACGAGTTATTTAGGATCACATGGAAGGCTCCCTGATTTCTGTTTATCTGTTTATACAGATTTGTAAACATGACAGACACATAGCGATCAGCATTTATTTATGAAACCTCTGGGGAATAAATGGAGTACAGGGCACTTCCTCCACTTAGCGTGGCTCACTACAGAAAACGTAGTTGGTGACTTTGAAAAGGTACCTTTGGTGAAGCTTCACCTTCTAAAATGACTTAGGGCCTCATTACACGGTAGGCGGTGAGCCATGGCGCTATATGCTATTAGCGCCATGGCTCATGCCGGTAAAATACCGGCACCGCCTTGGCGGAAAGGGGATTTCCCGCCCCATTCCAAGGTTGGAGGGGCGGTAAATCCCCTTTCTGCCATTGCCCTTCCCCATTCCCATTTCTGCCCCATAGGGCTCTATGGAAATGGGGAAGGCGCTAATTACGGCACCGCAATTTTGCAGTGCCGTAATTAGCTCCGAGGTCCCTTAGCGGGTTGGATTTTAACGCCTGCAAGAAGCAGGCGTTAAATCCTCCAACCCGCAAAGGGACCTCGTAGTATGGCGGTAAGGGTTAACGGTCACCGTTGCCATTAACGGTGACCGTTAACCCTTACCACCGTCCGTGTAATGAGGCCCTTAGTCTTGCACAGATTTTAACATTTTCTCCTTGGAGAACCATGGCCACTATGTCCTCCGATGCTGGTCGTGGTCGCTGACAGGGCTTGTGGACACATCTCTCACTTGGGTAGCCACGTTCTTTTGGGAAAAGTGCCAGAAGGTGGCTCTCGGTTCCACATCTGTTCTGAAATGATTCAACTCTTGGGAAGGCCCATGCTTGGCTCAGTCATCCATCTTGTTTAGCGTCTACCACACATTTGTTCTCCCTAAACCCTTTTTCCAGTGAATGACTAAGTATCAAGAAGAGTGAGAACCATTCCGAAACTCTGACTACTAGTCCCAGTGAATGGACCAACACGAGGAAGGGTGAGACTCATCCTGCAACCCATCCAACTCATCTCAGTGATACGAGAAAAATCAAGAAACTGAGAATCATCACAGAGCTCAATATTCTCATCTCAATAATACACAGAGTGGCCAGGAGAAGAATCATAACCATTGAGTCAACTGTATGTGCTGTAAAGAGAGACTTTCAGAGACACTCAGAAAAACCTAGTCTGAGAGATTCAAAAGCCAAGAATGCAGAGGAGGAGAGGTTTTCAAAGGGAAGAGAAAGAAGCAGAGATTTGGACTAGTCCCCTGGACAAACTGTATAATCGAATCCAAAAGATAACCACAGACTATCTAAAATTGATATACTGAGGCTGAGGAAGCCTATCCAGGAGAAGGAAGTCGTTCTCCTAGACTTGTGTTGTTTTGTCTCACTGGTAGGGTCAGTGTAGTTTCGGTTTTGGACAGAGAACAGACTGTTCACTTTGAGCATTACACTTGACAACAATCCCCCTAGTTAGTTCTGTTAGCCGGGGAAATCCTTAGATTACGGAGAGCGAGGCCTTTTCTACTTATTATTTCAATAAAACATTATCAAGAATACCCGAAATTGGTCTGCCTCCTTCTACTAACCTACCACAGTACACAGACCAACGCCTTTGACAGTGCACCTACCCCCCAGTCTCCCATACCCGTCCAGATATTGTGTTGATGTTCAACATAATTGTCCCATGTCAATGCATCCACCATGTAAGGTTCACACTCTTGAGGATCCCTCTCATCCAAAAATTGGCTTCGGAATTAGCTTATGCATGATGCTTCCTCAATTATGTTTGTGTTCCATTTGAATACAGTGCTAAACACTATTTAATCTCATAGGAATAAGTTTGCTCATCGCTGCTATAACACCTGGAGTGCAAGGCTAGGTTGTTCTACATTAAGCAATTTTCTTAAAGCACATTCAATGACTGTGTGTGTTACTGCTGAGAGCGAGAGAACTATTTGCACAGAAGAACACTCAACACTGAAGCAACCAACATATGATCCCTTCTCTCCCTGTCTGTGAGATGGTTGTGGCCAATGATTACTGAATGGAAGGTCTAGTTAACTTTGCCCCACTCACGGATTACTGTTTCCAGAGGGGGGGTCTCATCTTTTGCACAAAGAAATCACTGTTCTTTCATTGTCTCAATATTAATAGATGTAGGTATTCAGTATAGCTCAAAGGAAGAGCACAAAGGTTTACATAGAGCATTCATCACAGCAGGAGCACATCGGACGAGCTTTTATGAACGTAGGGCCTTATTACTTGCGGAGTTCAGCTAAGACCGGTATTCAGAAACCAGGATATGATGTTGAGCAGTGTGAGGTTGAAAGCACGGAGTAGGGACAGAAAAGTATGCCACGCTGTACTCATGGCAGTTTCTAGACATAATTGTGCCCAGGACGAAACACCAAAATATGCGCCTGTGTGTAAATTGGCTTCTACCCTGCAGGAGTGTAATGATGAGTAGAGGCAAACATGCCTACTCAGCCCTCACCCTTCTACAAATCAAGAGCGAACCCAACCTTAAAGGTAAAACAGATACAGTGAAGAGATACACCTCCTTTGGCTTTTGTGGTAATGTGGGCCGAGGAAAGGCTATACTCTCAAGGTGGAGTGTGAATGTGAAACCATAGCAACCCAAACAGTGAGGTATAACATTGGAAAATAAAGGAATGTCCAATAAAGGTTCTATAAAACAATATATATTTTAATTAAACCCACCATATGTAATATTAACTAAATAGAAAACACTACAAAAACCCACTCCTGTAGAAAGAACACAAAATATGCAAGGTATCAAGATGCAGTCTTCTGGGTGATGAGACAGGAGGAGAACAGCCAATCAAAATCCAATGTTCAAATAGGATATGTTCTTAAGTTGCAAGAAAGGATTCATGTGACCTATCCAGTCTCTAGGACTCAAAATGGATCAGGGGGCAGTTATCAGGCAATAATAACTTTGCAGTGTCTTGACAGTTCAACCACGGGGAACCAGCCTTCTCAGAGCTGTTCCGTTCGATTCCGTAAAAAATGCAGCAGTTACTGCAGCTCAGCGGCAAGCAACTGTTGAGGTTGGGTCAAAATGAAGGATGCTGAGGTTCAAAGTGTTACCCGAGCAATCCGGAATGTGGAACTCACCAGGTTCAGTTCAACAGTAGAGGCTGGGTTGAAGGCAGGCGGTCTGTTGACAGGATGCTCAGGCAAGTTGATTCGATGCGGTGCTCGGGAGATGTAGTTCAGAGAGAACACCAGACACAGTTTGATCATTAATGGGACTGGTGATGAAAAGGATGGTGGTTCGAGTGGTGGTTTGAGCAATTCTGGTGCAGCAATGCTTCTTCCTTCGAGCAGTGGCAACAATGCCCTTCAGCTAGCATGGTGCAGTGGCGACTTGTTTGAACCAGGTGGAACTGAACTTCGAAGATTGTTGACTGCCAAATGCAGCCCCAGATGGACCTGTTGGTTTGAACAGTGTCAAATGTGCTTGAATCATGCCTTGCAGTGGTCTGATAGCGAAAGTACAGGAAGCCTGGCTATCTCTGCTGTCAGGATCTGAGAGTCCCACTCTAGGGTCTCAGTGACAAGAGTATTCCTTTTCCTGTGCTCCCAAACACCTGGGAGTCTGGCACACACCTGCAGGCGTACTTCAGCATGGTGAGGTCATGGGCAGCAGTGTGGCTGGCAGAGGTCCAGGTCTTGGGTCAGCAGCAGGTCACCCCAATTTGCCCATGCGATTGTTAGAACTGGGATGCAACATGTTTTGCCTCCAAGTACACAGCATAGTTTGCCATTGTGATTCCATGTCCCCTGAACACGTGTTCTTTAGTACTGGGCTTTAACGTAAGCTAACAGTGAATCCTGGGAGTTGTAGTCTTTTTTTGTTTTCAACTGGGTTAACATATAAAATAATGGTATTGAAAAGAAACGCCTGTGGAGTCCACATGACGTGAAGCCGCACATTTGATCACTCTAAAACATCACACATACTAGAACATGCGCCAAGTCACCTGTTACAAATCCATAAATATACACCAATCCCTCCCATCCATATAGTATACCTTCGTTTTTTTCATTTCCTTCGGTCTTTCGTGCCTGCCCCTACAACCTCCTACTCCGGCAGGTTATGACTGCTTCTTTTCATTAAACCAGCAACATAAATAACCGTTGTTTCTAGTCCATCATAAGCCCCAGCCCTTTAATCAGGCATAGCAGGATCCCTATTTAGTAACTATCACGCGGTCCAAAGTTTTGGGCCAGTTTGAGGACATTCCGTTTTACAAAGAGCTGCTCATTTTTGAGAGGTGCGAGCCTCTGTGGTAAAACTTTCAGCAGAGTAGTAAGTCTTCAGCTGCATCATGGGAGGTTTATTGATATAAGCAAGGCAGGCTTTTGACCTCTTCCTCTGTCAGTGGTTTGCTCCTGCCTGTTAATTTTCAGTATACAAAAGGGTTGCTGTTCTCCCAGGCGAGAGTTTTCTGTCTATCCCTGCTGCGCCCCTTCACTCGACCTGCGTCCTGGGCCATTGCCTGGCTTTCCCATCCCCAGCAATGGCCCAGGCTGTGTTGTTGCATTAAAAAAATACATTGCATTACACATATTTACAACTTTAACCCTAGGGAGATAAACTGACTTTTTTTTTTAAATCAAACAGTATGCATGTGTTGATGTGCCGAAGCCAAGATTAGAACCCAGGTCAGCACTGGGTCATATCTCCTCCAAACTCCTATTGGGCATTTTAGCGACTATTGGAGTGATTTATTTTTCATTAACCAGATATGTGCTGTTGCCCCCACTTGTGCTGTGTTTTAGGTTCAGTTAGCGTACATTAAGATGACAATATTATGTAGTCACCCCCGCCCACAAACAACCCCCGTCGCCCGTGCCCGACCCCAGCCGCACCCGCATTGTGTGCAAGTACGGGAAAAGCAGTTAATACAAACCTACAAGGGCCAAGACACGGAGGCTTACAAATCACACCTGGTTAATTTCAACAACCTTGTACATTCGCTTTGCGGCACCTGCACTTAATTATTGCACACAATGCCTGCACACCGACTAGGTCAGTTCAGCATGGACAAGCAAGGGCATTAAACAAGGACTTTGATAAGGTTAGGTGTCTACGCCAGAGCGAGTAATTGCTTTGATACATGTTTTAATCAGATTAGTATGCTGCACGTGTGGCCTTTGTCAGATATTACCTCCTCTCAAGCGCCAAAGAAATATGCATTCAATATTTGGAAACGCGATGCTTAATCCAGTTGCGCGTGACGATTTGCTTCTGCTTCTCATTAAAACACAAATGTAAGCCGCTGCATTCGGGAGAGTGTGCCACTGGCAGATAAGAACACTTTCACAATGGAGAGTGCGTGTGCAACACACACCGGTTCCTTTGCATTGGTACGCCCAACTTGTGGCGGCCCAGCTGCAAAAGGTGTTTTGCAACTTGCTTGTGTACTTTTTTTTAAGTGCATACGATGCATACAACCTAATTTATTAGAGTTCAACCTACTATTTGCATACGCACCTACCACACCTGCAAGTATATTTGTGCATGTGGGGATGCATTGCAGAAACTTTGTAATTTTGGACAGTGTTTGCACTATGAAAAAATGCCCTAGTGCAAACAGTATTTTTTCTATGCACGTTTGCCGTAGTGCTAATAGTGTTCCATTTTAGTGCAAACATTGCGCGTGTGTAAACATTCCTTAAAACATGTTTTGGACTAGGGCCATATTATACCGTGCAAAATTTCAATTGCACCGCTGCAAAGGTTCTGTAATATGGCCCCAGAATGGAGGTACATCCCTGATTAGCAAAAGGATGCTTCCATGAGCACACCTGTAGCAGGCTCGGGCGCTGTAGGAGGTATAATTAGACATGGGTCATTTCAGACCGTGGATCATTTTAGAGTTACCAACTAAAAGCCCAATTCATGGAAATATTTGCCCGGTTTGTGTACGCAGTGAAAAGTGACTTTGCACTGCCGACACAAACCCTGAATCATGGAACTGTGCAAAGTGTATTTTTGCAGTGCAACCTCAGTGCAAATGACTTTGCATGGACTTTGCACTGCAAAAATACACTTTGCACAGTTCCAGGGATCAGGGCGTGTGTTGGCACTGCAAAATCACTTTTCAGCAGTGCAAAGTCACTTTGAACCATGCAAAAAATTCCATGAATCGGCCCTAAATGCTGGGCGTTTCAGAGGATGTGCTCTTTAAGGTTCTTCTCCTGAAAAGCGCTCTCTTCACCCACATGGTCAGTAGTCCCCGTTCCTACATCTACATTGCTTCCAGAAGCCTATGTATCTGTCAGTAGCGTAATCAATTTTCACGGAGGTCTATGTCACCCTTACACAATTTAAAATCTCAATTGTGAGTACAGGACCTACGTTTTGCGTGCAGGACAGGCCTTAAGGGCAGCAGCGCACTGGGTGAATCGGCACCCCCCTCGCCCACCGCGTGCCCCCTGGTTAACAGAGGGCGGGGCGGAATGGGACGGGGCCAGGATAGGCCACTTTTTTTTTTAACTTCCTCGCTCCGGCGAGGAGGTTCCATAGGGCGCGTTAGCACCCGATTGTCATTGAATGAGTCCGCCGCCGCGGGTTCGTTCAATGACAATGAGGCACCTGCCACTACGCCAGCTGGGGGGAGCCCTTGAAAGACTCCCCCGAGCTGGCGTGGTGTGGGGCTAATGGCGAATTTTCTTATGAAAAGCACCCGCGGCAGAGGGGCGCATTTAAATGCACCCGCCGCCGCGGGCACATTTTACAGTAAAAGGCCGCCTAATGCGCCTTCTCCCACAGCACCAGCTTGGGGGAGCCCTTGAAAGACTCCCCCGAGCTGGTGTGGTGGGGGCTAATGGCACCCTGGGGGGCATGGCGCCCCGGGCGGTCGCCCGGCGCGCCCCCCCTAAGGCCGGCTCTGGTTGCGTGGGACTGGCCACTAATCTAAATTAGGCCGTTTAGCTATTGCAGATGCGTCCCGACCCTTTAATGAGGAGAGGCCATTTTGTCTAGGACAAGGTCACTTATTGGTTAAGCCATATCTCCTACACTGTGCACAACATAGCTTCATGACTGGCACAAGGCGTTCAGCTGAAGCTCTTAAACTTCTAGAAATATGCTTATAGCATTGAAATTGTTGGATAACAGATTAACGCAAAGGCACATTGTAATTTGCACAGCCCGATAGCCGGCTGACGCTGAGCTTCTGGTTCGCTCACTGCCAGTAAATTGTCATTTGTGCACTAGAGCAATCACGCCTTATCAGCGGAGGCGCTTCTGTGAGATTCCATGCAATTCCTTCTGAATACCACAGCAAACTCATTTGCATGGCTATCGACGGCTCTTCCTGAATCAGAGCACCCAGAAAGCAGGATATGTCGGCACCGCTCCATTAAAATCAGCAAGCAGCAGCCAGGGTGCGGATGTGTGGTTGAACCTCGCTGCACCGCTAGAGTCCTCAGCGGCATGTCTCATTATGTTGGATAATTCACTTTGCCTTTTGAGAAGATTTGTTTAGGGGATAGTTTAATGGAGTTCATTCAATATTTAATATAAAATAATGGGCCAGGCCGCGCAAAATGGCTGCACTCCATTGAAGCATCCTACACATTTCCTTCATTGCCAGATTTGAGGCTCATTTTCTGATTAGAATGTCAATAGTTTGGTACTTTTCTTTCTTGCATTTTTGTTTATTTTAACACTGTTATGTTTTAGGTTTCTGAAAACACATTTCTGTTTTAAATATTGAAAATTGTACGTACCCGAAAAGACCCAAATGACAAAAGCTTAGACTTCTCTGCGAGGCTAATATCAGCAAGCTACAGTGACGTCAGAGAATAGAGAGCACGTATACACATTGCCATGCATCCAGCTTTGTTACCCTATGAGTACTTCACCCATATTTTTAAAGCTAAAGACTGCTAGAATGAGGGCCTGCAATTGCACTGCGGCTCTTAATTCCAGCACTCTAGACGGTCCAGAGCTAGGAAGATATTATCAGCTTCAGACTATTTCAACACACATGGCTGCATTTTTATGCTAACCAGTGTGAGATAGCCGAGAGCACTGTACACCAATGATCTCGATGCTTGAAAACGAACAAAGCCAAAAAAGGATTGACTACACCCCGCTTTTCAGAGCATTTGTTACAGAAAGGAAGCTTGGAAGAAACCATCAAGCAACGACTCACCAACATCAGTATGACAGTCGCATACGAGAAAGGAAAAAAGCATTAAGGAGAGATATTAGACGACTAAAAAAGACCAAACACGACAACTGGAGTAAAGAGATACATAAGTTAAAACAAAAGTACAGAAACTGGTTACACTTACACAAGAAGACATTGCTAAACCAGGACGCAGAAAGAATGTTGGGGAAAATAAGATCGAAAAACACAGCTGAAATTTGGGCAATTATCAACGAAGCGGAGAAGCCTCAAGCAATAAGTCAAATGAACCCAATAAGTGCTTCATCATGGGTTAAGTATTATACACAGCTGCAAGGGGAAATTTACATCAACCCAAAGCGGAAATCAATGACAAACAAAAATGAGGCAGGAATAGGTATCAGTATTGAGGAAATAGAAAACATCCTGAAAAAATTGAAAGACTTGAGAGCCCCAGGGCCCGACGGGCTCACGAATGTAATACTGAAAAGCAACATAGGTGAATGGGCCAAATTCCTTCAACTTCTATTCAACTACATATTAACAACAGAAAAAATCCTGGATTCCTGGCGAAAGGCAGTAGTGGTACCCATTTTCAAAAAGGGTCTCAGAACATCAGCAGACAACTACAGACCGATTGCATTACTGGACGTGGTGGGGAAGGTCTTTGCGTCCACACTATTGAAAGCATTAAACCACTGGGTACAGCAAAGTGGACGTCGTGATCCTTGGCAATCGGGTTTTGTGAAGGGGAGAGGCACAGCACTCAACATTTTCCTGATTAACTTATTGAAAGCCAGAACACAAAGGAACAAAAACCAAGGAATCTACATCGCGTTTGTAGACTTGTCGAAAGCTTTCGACACCATAAAAAGAGCCAAACTATGGAAGAAAATGGAAAACTAGGAATGTCCTCAGTCACTGGTGGAGAACATCAAGGACTTGTACACAGACACAAGCATCAGAGTCAGACTGGATACAGCGGGTACACTAACAGACGAAATTCAGATAAAAATGGGCTTAAAGCAAGGATGCCCGCTGGCACCGGAACTGTACAACCTGTTCACGTCAGATCTGGAAGATTCATTTGAGTCCACCCGCTGCTTTCCACCAAAAATAGCAGGAACGCCGATTGGGAGACTGCTTTACGCAGAGGATATCGTCCTGATGGACCAAACCCAAATCGGCTTGCAAAGACAGCTTACATCATTACAGTCGTATGTGGACTCAAATGACCTGGTTATGAACCCAGAAAAATCAAGAATTCTGAAGTTAGGCCCAGGAGGTAATAAAGCCAGAGGGAAAAAACTAGGATGGTCTCTGAGAAACAAACAAAAAAATCCTTGAAGTCGAAGCATTCACATACTTAGGAGTCTGTATAGACAACACGAAGAACAATACGCCAAGAAAAGCTGGGCTAAAAAGAAAAGCAACCAATCTAGCTGCCCAAGGGAGAATTCTAAGTAAAAGATACTGCAGATTTACCTTATCACCTCTAATAGCCTTTTATAGGATGAAAGTGGTGCCAATACTAACATATGGGGTAGAATCACCAATCCCCTTACAAGCTCAAACATGGTCAATCCTGGAGGGTCTGTTTTGGAGGAAAGCTTTACAGCTGCCTAAATCAGCCCCAATACAGCAGATAAGAAGAGAGCTGGCTCTGACATCACTCAAAACAATAGTGGTATGGAAAACACTACGTTTCTATCGGAAATGTCTTGAGGAAAACACTACGGGTGGATTTGGGGTGTTGAAAAAAGCCCTAAAAGACCAATCCGATGTAATCCTAACAGAGTGGCAAAAGTCATGTCGAGGGATCCTAGTGAACCTCAGCGAGTCAGAGGATGACTTATGGATTAACCCAGACAAAACTAAAAAGAAACTATACATGGCAGATTGGATCGAAACCCAAGAAGATAACTGTAAATATAAAGGTTACGAAGACTTCTGGGCCCAGACACGAAAACTGAATCAGATCCCGAGCTATCTGACTTCATTCCCCAATTGGTACTTCCGAGACCTTTTCCTGAGATTCAGATTGAACATTTTACCAACAGGAGAAATATTACAAAGAAGAAAAAGGCTGGACATCAGGGAAAGCTGCAGAATGTGCAAAAAAAAGGAGAGACAGAATCTCTGAAACACCTCATACTACAGTGTACCGGTTTAAGAAAAGAGCGAGAGCAGTGCTTGGGGGACATCCTTAGAAGCTGCACGACAAGGAATGTCGATGAGTGGTGGAGGACTCCTGTAGAAGGAGAAAAAATGAAAATGACATTAGCGCTCATAAAATTAGTGATTTTAATCCTTAAGAAACCAGAGGAGATCAACAACATAACCCAGGACTAATAAGATGCTACCAAGCACTGCTACTAAGATACTGTATACCAAACGAAGAATCATGATGAAAGAACGGACATGCTCAGGTTAAAGGTTTCAAATAAGGAAACCACACAATCTGTTTAAATAAAATAAAAAAATAAAAAACTGTACACCAAGAGTTTGACAACGATCACATTAAAAATGAGCATTCAACGGCCACATGAAATGCACAAGTTGCACATACCCAAAATATTAATCAGTGGCCTGCCTGTAATGGAAACAGTATTTTTTCTATTT
The DNA here is from genome assembly GCF_040938575.1 of Ambystoma mexicanum. Taxonomy (NCBI): domain Eukaryota; kingdom Metazoa; phylum Chordata; class Amphibia; order Caudata; family Ambystomatidae; genus Ambystoma; species Ambystoma mexicanum. The sequence goes on from NC_090933.1 coordinate 803,682,596, forward strand.
CTATTGCTGGCCAAACATGGAAGACCCATACATATCCACAGTTAAACAAATATCATTACAACAAGGCAGTGTCCCACGAAGTTCAAGTTCATTTTTCCATTTGACTCTCTTTCACCCAGAGAGTTCAAAAAAGAGGAGAGCCTGAGGTTTCTGAAATGATCAGCGTTTATAGCCTCGGTCCCCTACATGAGCTTAATTTGTTTGCAAGACTCCTTCCGCACTACATGATGAACCAGTTACACAAGCCTTTCCGGTGATCACCACTCCTGCTAAAAGACAAAGAGACCTATTTTTTCAATTATTGCAGGTGTTGTGTGAGTGCTTCTAGATGCTAGATAAACATGTCAGTGTGTGAGATGGGTTCACTGATAGGATTCGGCCCATGAAGCCTAATGTGAAGATACGATGTTTCATCCTTCTGGAGATCCTTGTTATAGAAGAAGTTAATGCAAAAAGCCTAACATTTAAGAAAAGCAAGTTACAGTTGTGGTGAGATTGGTCGTGGTGGCACTACCCACTGTATCTATGGGGAGTTGCGGCAGATGATCAGGAGAAAAGAGTGCAATTGTGGCTCATGGAGCATTGTGGAAGGGCAAAGTCTTCAAGTGCCTTCGAGTTTCAGGGCAGAAGGGAGGCCAGGTGGACATCCACCGCTTAGGGCCTTGCGTTTTGGAGGTGCCCCCAACAGATCTATTGTACTTGGCCTTGCAGATAATGAGCAGGTTGCAGGAACGGGAGCTGAGATTTCTAGTTGGCATGTAGGGCTGGAAGATCTTACGAAGGGAGCCAAGGGCTACAAAGTGACATGAATTGTGTTCTTTCCTTTTGGCGGGCCCTGGGGATCAGCTTCATATAAGTAAAGCATCTGAGCGTGACTGCATGTTTTCATCCTTCAGAACAGGGGTCTGTAACCTGTGGCCCTCCAGATGTTTCGCACTACAGCTCCCATGATCCACTACTATCGACTATGCTGGCTAGGACTGGTGGGATTCATAGTGCAAAAGATCTAGAGTGCCAAATGTTGCAGACTCCTGCCTTAGAATCTTGTGCAGAAATGTTGCTGGACAGCCAGTGCACGGCACTGCGTGATCCAGTCGCGATTTCCCCACAGCGAGAACTGAGGCTATTCTGTGATTACGCTGCATGCGCGGCAGAACTCCTCTAGCATTTCTAACACCTGGCAATCCAGAGAGCTTTAGCAAAAATCAATTGCAAAAAAATCCCCACCTTTATCATTTTCCTTCCCAGCAGCACCCGCAGGCCCACGCCTCCCATACAATGCCTTAAAGCAGGAGTGAAGGCTTTTTATTCATTACAAATGAAGGACAGGATTCCAGCCTCTCCTCACAATGCATCGAACGCCATGTTTTAATTTCGAGGATGAGCCCGTTGGAAAGCCACCAGCAGCTGCTGCGCCGTGATATGAAGCCTCTCCGGTGTAAACGCTCATATTTACTACACAATGCTGTCCCGCTAAACCTTTTAATTCCGCGCTGGAGGCAGCCTCTCTTTATCTGCATGGCGGTTTTTTAATAGAAGTCTTCGATTTTGGCTGGGAGCTTTATTGTCCATCTGTGGGTTATTTTGACGCCTTTTTCTTAAGGTACGACTTTTGGCAAACACAAGCGAGGAATGAAAATGAAATGTTCTGCAACTAAAATCGTCTTATTCATCACTGCAGGTCGAGGGGTGTGCAGTATTTCAGATCACATGCGCCAGCAGCCATTTCTTTTTAAGCTGGATAAAATAACTTACACTGTCAAAAATGTACAGTGAAAAGTCCAAGAAAAGGTTTCCTGCATTCAATGCACAAAGCAGGTCAAAGGCTGACATTGTTTTGCTCTTTTATTCCAATAGGATTGGGTTGATTTATGTATTTCTTTAGGTTTTTTATAAAGTGCTGACATGTCACCTCTCGCCCTGTCACGGCACTTGTAATGTAGATCAGTACCTGGCGAGGGACTATCAGATTGTTACAATCGATCTGATTGGCACTCGCAGGGTCGTTGTCATCCCCACAAAGACTTACCTGCTGGGGTTCCGTGTGGCGTGTGCAAAGCTGATCGTTCCTGATCTGCGACTGGCCACCATGGAAAGGGAGAAGGGACTATATGTAGTCGCTTCACTCTGTTCCATGGTGGCTATTTTCGTTGTTTACTTTTTTACAAATCTTTTTCATGGCTGCCATGGAAAGGGAGAAAGGAACTACGTTGTTCGGGCTTGTAACTCTCATCCTGGGGGCATTTCTCGACCGGTAATGACCCGCTCTGAGGATTGTATTGCTTTAATAGTCCGGTGTGGCCCTCTTTTTTCCCATTCGGCCGCCTTACATAGGTCAAGCAGTTGATGGTAGCAGCTGGCCCTAATGGCATGATTAGGGTAGAGATGGTACTCCTGTCCCAAATCACAGGTGCAGCCTATGAAAAATATTGTCTCCAGTTATTCCCCGCAGGCCAAGCATTCCCATGGCATTCCTATGTCATTTCATGTTCTTTATTGAGTCCTCGTACGTTCAGTGACTATGTCCAGACAGGAACCCTCTCCCCGGCTGTGCCGAGAAGCTCTGCCTGCATTGGTGAGGGCTCTCGGGTTCATGCTGCCTCATGGAGAGGGGACAGGGTCTTGCAGTTCGGGACAGGCTGCCCAAAAATGAAAAATGGTAAAACCGGAGCCAAACTACTTCATGCAGATGATGCAGCGGCGTTCAATACTACCGCTTGAGAGGCGCAGATATTACATGTTGCATTCGATCATTTTACGGATACTAATAACATCACTATAAACGTATTTATGATTGGTTTCAATGTTAAAAACAGCAAGATCGTATTGGTGTGATAGAAAAAATCCAACCTAAAAAAAAAAAGCCTTTGTAGCCAAAAATCGGTTTAATAAAAAAACACCTGATATTGATGATCGGTCTGAATAGGCACAAGAAGTACTTGAATTCGAGTTTTGAGGCAGAGAGGTTAAGGAGACGGAATATAACATGCACATAAGTATTGCATTGAATGAGTTATTTAATACATATAATTTCACCTTAATTTTTCCGTAGTTTCTTTTTAATAGCTCTGGGGCATTGCCCATACATATTATTTATTTATTTATTTATTTGTAAACAGGGAAGAACAAAGCTCTTTTGATTGCAAAAGAACGTACAATAGATAAGATATCAGAATTGACGGGTGGCAGTGAGCTTCTTACAATGTGGTGAGTTTGAGTAATATTCTGACCAGGTTATGGTGGTGAGTAAATACAACAGTCACCGGGGGAAGATACATGGCAGGACTTAGACAGATTAAGGATAATCAACATTAGACGTTTTAAGTGCAGGTAGGCGGTATGGCCAGCTATCATAGGGATGCGGCCATGATGGATGACGTGATAGAGTGAAGGTAGATAAGGTGAGCGGCAGAGGCGTAGCCAGGATTGTCTAACAAGTAGGGCCTTAAGCTAATGTAGTTGGGCCCACCGCACTGACATTAACATCTGCAGATTCCCACACAGCGCTGATGAGTGAGCATTTATAGATTTTGGGTGGGCCCGCTCAGTCCTTACCCTGTCTACACCTCTGGATAGAGGCAGGTTAGATGTAAGGGAAAATGTTGGCACAAAGACAGATGAGAAGTAGGTCAAGAGGATAACTCTGAGCCAAGGAGGTAGGATTTCAACTTGGCTTTGAACAATGTCTGAGGGAAGAGAATCCATGCAAGTGGAGCAGGAAGAGAGAAAGAGCGGGACACAGGGGCAGCACTGGGAGCATGAGCTGACACAAGGATAGTCGAGGAGGCAGAGCAGAGATTACACCCCTGTACCCTTGGATCTTCAGTGCATTTGATGAGCTATTATGCAAAATGTCCATATTTAATAGTCTCGCTCTGAAAATCTTACCTTTGTCAGTTCATTTGAAGTTTACAATTGCGGCTATCCATTTTGTATGGTGCCACTATGGAGTCATCTTGTTTATGCTCTGTTTATACCAATATATGATAAGCACATACCTAAGTTAAGCTTAGACCGCAATCGTTCTTACTTGGTCAAGGTTAGGTTGGAATGCCCGTTGTCTGGTCCAAGGATAGTGGCAGAAAATTACCTAAGGAGAGTTTTAGCCATCATTGAGAAGCTCCCCGGCTAAAGAAAGTGTATTGAACAGAATATAAATATATTATAGTACAATACATTATATCTTAAGAAAAGCAATACATGAATGGCTATACCTTATTTCATTATTAATATTGGCCCTGTATTCCAGCAAGGATATTTTCAAGCGTGAAATTATAATTATTGATTGGAAAACAACGTATTTTGGATGGAAACATCTGCACCAAATACATACAGTAATCAGGGCAACCCTCGGACCAGGTGCCTTACATTGGAATATACTTTGAGCACAAATGAAAAACCTGTTGGTGAGGGGAGTAGGCGAGGGCAGGGGCAACACTGGCAAATGGTCATGGGGACTTCGATGAAGAGACAAGTATGGAGTGGAAGAGTGGGGTTTGCGAGAAGGGAGAACAGGACTGAGAGACAGGGGGTGAAGAGACAAAGAGAGGATGCACCCATTCCCCCAATATGCCATCTGTCGGCGTGATACCAAAATAAAGACTCAGCAGTGTTTGCCTTAACTGTTTTGCATTCTCCCTGTAGCTTTAACACTAATGCTAATCACAGACTGTTGTGTTTGCATTATTTATGTTTATTGAGCTTTAGTTCCTATCAAGCCTTGACTATTGTAGTAGCCTCTTGCTGGGCCACCTTAAGCATTTGCTCTACCATCTTCGGATCATCCAAATTAAGACTGCCAGGTTGATTGTTGGCCTTTAAACCCTTGAACCTATCACTCTAGCCCTCCTTTCCCAGCACTAACTTCTGGTCAGAACACGCATCTGTTCCAAGGTTCTTTACCTAATGCACAGCAATGTCTTGAACAAATACCCCACTTTCATGGGGCAAGAGGTCTCAAAAGATCAACAGCCAATGTTCCTTAGATCTGTAGACTCATTTCTGCCCAAGATTATCGCCTACAAAAAAAAAAACAAATAAACTAGGGGCTGAACCCTGGACACTTCAGGTACTTCCGTTCTGGAATGATCTCCCCACCTCGATGACGGCGTTGGAGAATCATAAGCATGCTTTTCCCTCCATTCCTAGCCGCCTTTCTAGCCTTGCTCTGGCTTGCGTTGCACGCTCTATCCGAATGGGATCCTGCCATGTATTAGGTCAGTTTTGCTCCTCACTTGCCTTTGCCAATTAGCACCTCTTCCCATGTCAATTTAAAAATTACTGAAACTGCACTGAATCTGCTACTGGGCCACCCACCGAACTCGGTCCTTGGCCCAGCCACTCTCCCCTGCACTGCTTCCCTGGCAACCCCTGCACTGTGGGACTGTCTCTGTATCCCTACAGCCCCCCTTCCCAGCACTTGTCTGCACTTACCTTGCACTTGCCACCAGCTGGCCCTTATTATTTATTTTTTGCTATTCTACTAACCATATACTGCACTTCCCCTCTCCCTTTCCCCCTTGCACTTTTTCCCCTCCCCTCTACCCTTGCACTTGCGTGATCTGAATGACACCTGGCCTAGTAGGATCGCTGTCTGTCTCCCCTTGCCCCCCCCCTGCCTCGTCGCGCCTTGAAACACTTGTGTATAGGCGCGTTATAAATGCCATATCATATCATTTCATATATGTGGCCCTTGGCCTTGCATTTTTCTGTTCCTTTGATACATGCCTGCATTTATTTGATCAATTGTCTTTGCATTTAAATTGAGGTACCCTTCCCTCGCTCTTATTTTTGCAGAGAACTGATCAGAATTGTCTCCAGAGCCTTTTAAGATCAGCTTCATTACCCCACTGCTTAGGTGATGCTCCAAAGTGGCTTTGTCTTCAGTCGGTGCTGAATAAAACGCCAATAAATACATTGCACTGGAGCGCATCTGAATCTACTAGCTTTACAGAGAAGGATCTGTAGTGGGGATAGTTCAGTTCTCCCGGGGAGCACAGCATTCTGTAGAGGGAGCCAACATAGTCCTCCTTGCCTTGGATACGGTTCTAAAAAGACATTGCTGACTGAATGTTGATTGTGAATCTAGTTTCAGTTTCCCTAATTGACAGATGCCGTCTTGCTGACAAGAGCCCCCCTGAATCTGAAGCTGCCTGTGAGCGGCATAATGCAAGAGGGGTTGTCTTGGGGCATGGCCCTTGAGGTCCCATCTGTTGGGTGTCACTTCATGATTGGTGGCCCTGCAAAGTTTCATCTGCACACTTGTTGATTGCCCCCTTAAACCTTGTTTGGAGTCCTTGTGTCCCTTTGTAATGTCCGAGAAGATCTTTTCCCAATGCTGCTGTTGCCTAACGAAGATCCACCAACACTGGGCGCTGTTCCTTCGTTGTCTGGATATTGTATAGGAGGTGCAAGATCAGAAGCTGCAACAGATCCAGAAGCCATTCTAGACCTCCCCCCTCATTATTGAGGAGTTGCAATCAATGTCATTTGGGCTGAGAACTGTTACAGCTCTGATATACTTGCAGCCTTGTATAAGACATGTGCATTGTGTTTTTGTTTGTGAGAATTGCCTTGCACCATTGTTGAGATCTTTCTGAATAATCACAAAGTCCTGCAAAGGCCATGACATTTGGTAAGTGTCTATGTTTTGCACTGCCTTTTGTTGTGAAATCCTTAGACTCTGCATGGCGGGCACTCTGTCGTGGTGCGAGGCAAGGCCAACTCAATGAGCAAGGATCCACATTTGAACAAGGGATGCCTAAAATACCCCTACTCTCTGCTTTACTTGAGAGTTAATACAGAACTGTCTAGAGCGATCAGGAGAAGCTATTCAGAGAAATTATTGCTTGAGTAGATATCAGGAGTGGGATACTCTTGCATTTTTTCTATATTTATGTCATTTGATTACCCATAGTTTTGTTGATGTATATCATGTAATATTTTTTTCTACTACGTACAAATATTTTTTATTATGTTTTAACTTGCTAAAGTGCATTTATTTATTGAGATTTTTATATCTGTGCTGTATTCTGATCCAGCATATGGTTTCCTACCGCACCCGTACAAGCATTCAGCCTTGCTACCAAACGTTGAACCAGGGGTTCCCATAAACGCATTGGGCCTCATTACAAGTGTGGCGGTAGTCTTGCTGGTAAAACCGGCAGGCTGCCGCTGAATGTGCAAATTGTATCAGCACCCGGGAATGGGCACCTACCGGGTCATTACGGCATTGCCGGACCAGTTAATTGCCCATTCTGGGGCGCTGGTATAAAATGCTCCCCATTCCCATTCGAGCTCCATAGGGACCCATTCAGAATGGTGCTGGTGCATCCGGCATGGTCTGCTCGCGGTTGCCAGTCCGTCCGCCAGGTCCGACCAGGCAGGTGAAAAGGCACCCGCGAACAGAACTCGTAGTTTGCTGGTACGGTAACTACGGTGCCAGCCAGCTTACCAGTACCATAGTTACCGGACCGGAAAACTTGTAATGAGGCCCATTGTCTGACATTAGCATAAGAGTTATTTATGTTTCTGCTGTAGGGAGCTAGATTGTGACCTTGTTTGGATTTTCTGAAATTTCCACAGGACATGAAGAGCAACTGTGGGTCTGACAATCGGAGACAATGAAATAGTTGGTTGGGTACATGAAGCAAGCATGGGAAGAAGTTCAGTGCCAAAAACGAGCAGCGTTGGCATGGTATCTGTCCAGACCAATAACATTTACTAACAGGGTCATGTGTATAGAAAACTGCCTACATCAGGATTGTCCAACTCCAGTCCTGGAAACATGTTGGATGTCGAGAATACCCCTTATTAATATTCAAAGGTAAATTACACTGATTCTAAATGTATGCAAATTATCTCTTGTGAATATTATTGAGGGATATCCTGAAAACCTGTCAGGATTACAGCCCTCAAGACCCAGAGTTGGACAACCCTGGTCGAAATAATGTACATTTATGCTCCATAATCTGATCTATATATTTTTTAAAAAAAGTAGAAACCCAAAGGTTTTTATAGGCAGTTGCCATGTATGGATACTCTAGAACAAATTTCTCATTTACAGGATCTGGCACCAAACGCAAATGTTCTGTAAACATTACAGTATGCAGGAATACCTTTAGACCTTTTATCAATAGGCTTGCACAATTACTTGGATAAAGCAAAGGTTCTGTGGCTTGTTATCAAAGCATCAGTAATATGTGCAAATTGGGCAAACTTAGATTCCTAAAGTTTATGAATGTTCAAGCTTATGTTTTTTTCTCTCATGAGCTTTGGCACTTATCAAAAGAAACATGCAGAAAAAAAACCCCTTCAATAGTTAAACACTAACATTTAACGTTCGGTTTGGTGGAAGAACACTTGCCACCTTCATTAGAGTACCTTAGCCAAAAAGTGTTCCTGCCATAGGGTTGGGAGTACCCCATGCATCATCAACAGTGCCTATTGCTCCCATTGCCAGTCTGATATGCGGTTTGACTTCTGTCGTTCAAATGAGGTATAAACTAGGGCTGCAGTCATTGGACTGGTCACCGTATTGTGTTCATTCCCTGTACTGGGTTAGCACAACCGAAAGGAAAAAACAGACCCTTAGTAACGATGGCTTAGAAGAAAGATTGTATTGGAAGAGTTAAGTTGCAGTCATAGTTGGAGCATTACTGTACTCTAATTAAGCTGTGTTTGATTTGCTCTCTGATTTAAGGAGTGTTATTGAATAATAACACTTGATCCAGATGTTGGGATGGACAGCGCGTAATATCTGGATCTGTGGCTCTCACCTCAATCTTGTAGGGCCCTTATGAAGACTAAGCTTAATATCCACATTTCAATTCATCCTGTCCATGTTGGGCACACCCATATTAATAATGTCTTGTACTTCACAATTTGTAAGAATATGTAATATTTTAGGGGAAAAAGACCCACACTGGTGCTGTTTATTACACTGTTGTGTCTGCCAAACTGTTTGCAGGTTTTGCACCTCTCCCTTTGAATATTCTCCCTCAGAAGGGTAGACATCCTGCAACTCTTGTTTCTCCCCTTTTCTGTCAACCAACTGCTGATAAGAATTCTGTTCCTCTTGAACCCTTCTTTGGTTTTGGAAATGTGGGCTTAAACCATTTTCCTATGAGATCACTTTTCTAGAGGGACACCAATCTGTTTCTTTGCTTAATATCTTAACCACATTCTTTTGATTTGGGCAATTTTGCTTCTTTTGTAATTGCCTAGTTTTGTTTCTCTTTTGGCTTTGGCAATGATGGGTTCTCTCCCTTTGCACAATGTCCCTTGTTCATTCAAGTATTGCCTCCTCTGATAGTTGACTCTTACATTGCCCCACAATGTCATAATTGCACCTCTCTGGTATGATTATAAAGTTCTTAAAACGCTCTCTATGCCTTTTTCCATCAGCATGATTCACATTGGAGATCGAATTCTGCTTTGTATTCGTTCGTTAATCCAAAAAAGGACTTCTTTGGCTGTAACGCTACTTTGTTAATCTCTATTGTGAGATATAATCACCCGGGTTACAGAGCGCTCTGGGGTCACAATGTAACAATGAACTCACTGGGTCTGGCGTGCACGTCTGTTCGCCTCGTTGCCTCTATGTCTTCTGCTTTGGTTTCCCAGCAAGGACCAACAATCTCCACTGCATGGCTTCCTGCAGCTCGCATTTCTCCCACAGCAACATGGGTCTCCTCTGACTCCTGTGCTTGTCTGACAATGGGAAAAGTTGCAAAATGGTATGCCTTCTGCTGCGCAACCTCTGCAATGGCAAACCTGAGCCTCTTAGACCCTCTCTGGCCCGGCATCACAATCACGCCCTCTTGAAGTCCCGTCATATCCGCTCCTGTTTGCTTTCGGCTTCTGCTGCCTAATGGTGAATACCAAACTGCTCCACTTACTGCTACTACTGTCTCCTTCTCCTTCACTTCCCTCTCTAATGGCCTGCACCTGAGGGGGATTTTTATGCCTCAGCCCTCCTCAGGTGGGGGTCATTTCGCTTAATTGACCGCAACCCGCAGTCGTGTGTCTCTGCAGTCCTCATCCTTGTCCCAGTATTCTGGTAATTATGAGACTTGAAGTCCCCAACATCAAGTTTGGGTTTTACAATGAAATTAACCTTGTTATGCTCATTCCTCTTTTCACATACATTAACACATTGAATCCCACAATGGTTACAAGACGTTTGTGATATTATTAAAGAATGGGATTTCTCAGGATTCAATATGGTGGCCGTTACAGACTCCTCTTCCTTATTTCTCTGAAACCTATATAAGCTCATCCTTCTACATATGTCAGCAACACTTAAATGATCTTTCCTATTTCTAACACCTAACTGATTACCAGGGTCTTCTGCCCCAGTTTGATGGTTAGCCTGAGGGAATGAAGGTTCTGCTGACAACACGTCATTACATAACAATTCCTCACACTGCATAGTAGAGTTTTCAGTGTAATTTGGAAGGGAGAGGCCCAGGGTAAGTAGGTATATATGTGCCTGAAAGACCCAGGAGGGGTTGAATGCCCAACAATCACTTGAATATGCACTGTCACACAACGCGGGCATTACTTGCGTGCAAGAGGCCAGAGGCGGACCATCAGTGGATTGACACAGAGCAATTATTGGCAGTCATGAGGATGCACAAGCAATAGTGGCTCCGATGAGACAGGAAGTCCCTTCACTGTCGCTCAACCCTATTACTAATCCTAATTTGCTCTTTGAGCTGAGACTGCTCTTTGCTTTGGCTTCAAAACCTTTCCCTCTCCTATTATGACAATTTTTCAAAACCCATATTTTACTCTGGGTTTATAAGCAAAGGCGTCCCCCTTGTGGAACCCCAAGGCGGGTGCTAGCATGGGAGATAGGTTTAAGGGCGGAGAGGTCATCGAATCCTTGGACACCTTTAAGAGAGAATGTGGGCAGCAAGAGATGGACAGAATGGAACATCTACAGATTTGGCACAGGGTCCTATACAACTTCATGTGAGCGGCAGCCGCCAGATCTATAACCGGATTTGAGAAAATGTGCCATATCTGCTGAGATAGAAAAGGACCTAATGTCGAAGGTTCAAAGGTTTCCAGCCGCCACTCTACTTGTCGGACCAATAAGTACAGAGCTAACTGGGACAGAGAGGTCGGCTCCCAGATTTTGGAGGACCGCTCAGAGGAGATGTAGCGTGGGGCCCCAGCACCAGTGTGCAACCAGCGGGGACCCAATGCACACATCTAGATCTTTGGCATTATGCTTCTGTCGGCTTCATGAATTAGACCATAGTAGGCCTGATGTCAGCTGGAAGGGGTGTCAGAAGCGGATGTACTAATATCCATGTTCTTTCCTTGTAAATCGCCCAGTAGTACAACTAAATGTGAATACTTTTCCAAAATGTATGAACCAATGACATGTGTGAAGATCTAGAAGAGGTTCAGCTGGGCGGCCTGACTTACTGGGGCAATGTAGGCCACTATACAGCTGGTAGTTTTACCTAAAGTTACTGGCCTAATGCATGTTAAAGAGACATCATTTTCCAGAAATCCTCCCGGTAAATGTATACCCATGCACCACTCAGTTTGTTGTGAAAAATAATGCATTTTACTTCCTGAATAGGGGATACCTTTTTATGCCTGGGGTTATTTGTTCCAATCTGACCCCTATAAACATGTATCACATTTTAGAGCCTTTTGGGGTACACATTTGAGACGTTTTGCGTGGGCATTAGACAAGATATTATAAAGTTTGAATTGGCACATGTCTATGATGTGTGGGCTGCGACCCCAATGCAGTCCAGAAGAATAGATCCCAGGCGGCCCCCTGACGATTTGTGTGGCTCCTTTTACATATATTTTCTGGTGAAGCCCCATGCGCACAATTAAAGGTTAAACGTATAACAACAGCGAATGTTGAAGGTCACTCTGTCCTGAATGGCTACACAGTAAGCCCCTCAGCAAAGGGTAGGCTAAATGATATTTACTAAGGACAAACACCAATCTGGCTTCCGTGTTCCGTGCGGCTCTTGATCGGATATGCTGGCAATCCAACATGGAGCGTAATCCAAACAGGTGTCGGTTAAAGCTCTAATATCTTTGGCAGGAGACTCATTTGAAATAAGTGGAAAGAGGTGGCATGATAGCTTTAGTGGGGGCAGGGGGAGCTCAACACCAATCTCTGCCAAATTCCAATTAAATTCATGAAGACTTTGTTTTGAAAGTTGGGCCTAAGGCATGTGACATGTACACTCCTTCACATCTCTTCCATCAACGAACTGCCATGGTTCAAGCAAACCTATATTTTTACTACTGCTTGCAAAGGTATATAGTGCTTTTGACATTGCGGTTCGGGCAGAGGCCAGCCGAGCACTTAAGGAGTTGTGCTCCAACCTCCATGAGGGAACAGGGAAAGGGATCATAAGGAGCCTGGTTCTGTAGTGCTGCAAGGCAGCGGGCCCTGCAGGGAGTAGGGTCACTTAGAGCTTTACATGCGGAAGAGCGACGGAGCAAGGGAATGGCTGGGACACGGGAAAGGGCGAACGACACGGGAGCCATAGTGTATCTGACCCAGAGATACTGACTGGGCAGCAAGCCGGACAATCATTGCAATAGTGACAAGAGTGGAGAAACGGGCGGAATGGAAAGGGGTTCAACAATTCATCTTTGCTCCATTTTGTCATTTCTCTACTGTGGTTTATGCCATCAGATTTGATGTCGTTTAACCAATCACCTCAAAAAGACCCTTCAGGCAATTCTGAATCGGTTGAACTGGTAGTAAGGATTTCGGTTTCTTCTTTGCAGACAACCGGGGCTGTTTGTCTGTTGCCTTCCCTTTAAATGATACGATCTGTACGCTATACACTGTTACCCGATTTGAGAGTCTGGGCGTGTGTCACCCTTCCTGCTCATTGGCTACTTTGACTGTGTCAATTTCAACCCTGTTTGCTTCGGTGGCTTCCCTGTCTCCATCGCCAGCAACATCTCCGCCTTCAATGGGATCTGTGGTGTTTCCCTGCAGGACGATTTCGCTGAAACCTGGTTCGCTGAGTCCTGTTTCGGTGCTGTGAGGAAACAACATTCCCTCTCAGTGTCTTTTCCCTCCCCCTGTCCACTCCCCCACAACCGGCTTTCTCTCCCATGCCCACCTAGCCCATACCCTTTTGTGTGTTTCACGGGTGACACACCTAGACTCCCAATCCACTGACCCACCCTCCCAACCCCCACATTTAAAAGATTCATACACACACACACCCCACACACACACATAAAACACACATACACACATGCATATACATACCCTTACCACCCCCCAAACCCTCCTCCTTACCTAGCCATCTGTGCACCCATCTCCGTCTACCCTGCTTCCTGGTTATGCTGTAAGCGCTTGCATGGTTCCCTACTAGGTCGTCGTCTCGGTGAAAGCGGCCTGCGGGAGAATTATTGTCAGAGAAACTGCATAATACCCTTGATTGCAATCATGACTCCTCCAAGAAATACCTTTCCACGCTCATCTTCAACGCTGCCTGCATCAGTGAATACACTGTTGGCCTATTGCCTATCACTCTCGCCAATGTGGGCTTCTACTCAATCAGCCAACCTTGATCATCTGTGCCAGCCATCACCTTGTCTATTGCCTTTTAAGGGGTGCGTAGACAGGAAACACACTGAGATGTGTATGAAACCCGAGACCATCCAAAGTGGCCGATAGCCCCTCGCTTGCTTATTTTACTGATCCACTTTGTTGAGGGCCAGTGATGGGGCCAATCCGTTGAAGTGATGCATTTGGTAATCATTCCTACATCCCAATGTCTGACAGAAAAAGTACAGCATTCTCCCTCTGCCTCAGAATGCTAAGGCAACCCCCACCCCATTCATACTCTCTGAAAGTGCTGCTTTGATAGGAGAGTGTCTAGTCAACTTGTGCCTGCATTGCAACAATGCATGCGACATGGAGTTGCCGAAATAGCAATGGCAAAGACCAGTGGTTGCCCTCTGCCCGAAAAAGACAACTGGTTCCACGACAACCTACTAGTTTCCATTGACTCCTCATATGACAAAAAGTCAAATTCTCTGCTTGATTTTCAAATGCATCAATGACTCAATCACAGCCATCACTTGTTGGAGTTCAATGCATCAAGGATTAATCACCAAACCACCGCCAAAAAGAAAATGGACAGATTCCGCAGCAGCAGAACCCGCTTTGATTGCTGCAGTGTATTCAAGTCCATCAAGGACACAGCACAAATGTACCCTCAAGACAACATTCATAGGTAATGCTCCATCAGTAATCGCCCACTGCATTTACTGCTTTGAGTCCCATGCATCAAGGACTCATCACCAAGGTACCTCCAACATAAATGCACAAATACTACACCCACCATACTCTCGCCCACTGATTCACGTTAAAATCCACCAAGGACACCGCACGAAGCTACCTTTGGGGATCATTTCATATATAATACGCTATCACCCCACTGCAATTGCTACTTGGAGTTCTAAACCATCACGGGCGCAACGCCAAGCTACCACCAAGTCAAAATACACACATACGTTCCCACCCACTGTAATCACTGCTTAGAGTTCAGTGCATCAAGGACACAGCAGCAAGCTACCGCCAAAGGAAAGTACACAGATACCACCCCAGCAGCCTGATTACGATGACTGCAGGGGGTTAAGTTACCTCCGAAACAAAATCCACCCACTGCAATTACTGCTTAGAGTGGAATGCATCAAGGACTCATCAACAAGGTACCGCCAATAACAAATGCAACACACCAACCACCCTCTACGGCCACTGCTTCGCGTTAAAATCCACCAAGGACAAAGCACGAAGGTACCCCCAAAACAACAATGCTCAGATCCCACCCCAGCCAACCGCTGCAATCACTGAAATTGTGTTCAAATCCAGCAGGCAGGCGCCTCCATGCTAAGAAACACTTGTGTACAGGCGCGTTATAAATGACTTTATCATATCTCCAAGACAAAATACACAGATAATACTGCATCCACCCACTGCAATCAGTGTTTGAAGTTCAGCTTCAATCATAGAAAGGTGTTCAAATCCATCAGGGACACACTGCCATGCTAAGAAACACGTGTACAGACGTGTTCTAAATGAGTTACATCATATCATATCTCAAAGACACAATACACAGATAATACTGCAGCCACCCACTGCAATCAGTGTTTGAAGGTCAGCTGCAATCACTGAAAGGTGTTCAAATCCATCAGGGACACACCACCATGCTAAGAAACACTTGTGTACAGGTGCGTTATAAATGACTTATATCATATCTCCAAGACAAAATACACAGATAATACTGCAGCCACCTACTGCAATCAGTGTTTGAAGTTCAATGCATCAAGAACTCATCACCAGGGTACCGCCAAAAATAAATGCAGATACACCAACAACCCTCTACGGCCACTGCTTTGTGTTAAGATCTATGAATGAAACAGCACGAAGCTACCTCCAAAACAACGTACACGGATAGCACTCCAGCACCCTTCTAGCACTGCAGTGTGTCAAGGACATCAAGGACAGGGCACAGAGCCACCTCAAAAACAAACTACGCATTACCCCAGCATCCTCCTCCAGTCCCTTCCTGATGTTCAATTCCATCAACGACACAGCAGCAAACTACCGCCAAGAATAAATGCACAATACCACTCCAACCAACCGCTATGATCACATTAAGCTTTCCAATCCAGCGTCAAGCTGTTACCAAAGCAAAATACGCAGATACCAGCCCAGCAACTTGCTACAATCACTGCAAATACTGCGGCAAGCTTCCGCCAAGAGGATATGCTCAGGTAGCAGCCCAACAACCCTCTACAACCACTGCTGCGTGTTTCAATCCACTGAGGACACAGGAGCGACCAACTTTCAAGACAAAATTCACAGATGGTGACCCACCCACACTTTGCAATAAGTGCTTGGACTCAGAATGCATCATGGACTTGGCAACAAGCTGGGATCAGTAGACCCCAGCCAAGTGGTAAACCGAAGGGCCTAAGGGCCAAATAATTTAACATCACAAAGGCCCATTGAAAACATTTTGTCCATACATTCAGAACATTGTTCAGGATACCTGAGCGAATTGCTGTGGTCTTTTCTGCCACTGCGATCTCCCAGCATTTTGACCACCACAGGGCGACCAAAGGGCTGCCTGCGTTTTTCCAAAGCCGAACCATCGCAATCTTCGCCGCCAGGAGTAGGTGCGTGCATAGGCGAGCGATGGGCCCTGAGAGCAGAAACATCTCTCCCCCTGTTTCCTCCAAGAGAATTATTCCAGGGTCCCACGGAATGGACAGGCCAGTGATTGCCTTGATGTGACCCATCACCGCTCTCCAGTATCCCTTTGCTTTCGGACAGGACCATACCATGTGAAATAGAGTACCCCGTGCTGAACACCCCCGCCAGAAATCTGTAGGGATTTCAGGGTTTGCCTTGTTTAGTTGGTCTGGGGTGACGTAGTATCTGTAACAGAGTGTATAACCCCCTTCCCTGTTTGAGATGCACTGCGTGCTTTTGTGCAGTCTGGTCCAGATTTTCCCCCAATCCTCTATATCTATTTCCCGGCCCAGGTCTCTCTCCCATTCGAGCATGTACCTTTCTTTTTTAGTGACATCTGCTCTGTCCAGGAGGCGATAAAGCGTTGAGATTCTCCCTCTTGGTGTTGGGGATAGTAAGGATAGCTCTAACGCAGTTAAGCCCCCCCCCACTGAGCTATCTTACCAGCTATAGCTATCTTACCGGCTATAATAAAATGAGCAATTACATGTCTGAAAATTCTCAAAGTCAGAAAGCAAATTACTCTCTGTAGTGATACCAGTTGGTGACTGAGATTTAACAGCAACCCAGTTCATCTGCAGGTTTGGTGCAAAGTTGGCCACATGTCAAGCCTGCCTACTTTTCAGGCTTCAGAGGTTGGCAAAATACATATCACTGGGAGGGTTCAAAACTGTGTATTAAAGAATTTAGAGTAGCGCAGGGAAAGCTGCACACTCAGGCGTCATCCTGTACGCTGGGCACTCGTTATCTAATACATGCAAAAAAATATCCTGAACAGCATGCCATGGAAATTTGAAAGATATACACATTACAACAAAGCATTAATTGTGGCACAATAAAATCAAGGGCCACTTTATGTGCTATGGTCAAACATGTCTACACTGTACACAAGCTTTTAGGCACAAGGATTTTGTCAAGTGACCGAGGACACAGAGATGGAATGTCTTGTGATGATCGTAACAGAGACAACAGAAGAAAAAAACATGCTATAACTGCAACTTGTGGAAAGCAAAATAGTTCAAAATGGATGCAATTCTACTCTAAATGCTTTTTGGAAGTTTTTGTCTACATTGTGAATTTTAGGTGTTTAAGAACAGACTAAATCAGTGACTCACCCCCTTGAAGTGTGCTTGAAATAAACCTTAAATTAGTCTAGCAATTATTGTATAGAATTCCAGAAAGACACATTATTTGTTATTCCTGTTCTTTCTTATTTAGGGTCACTGCTCAAAGTGTTACACTTGTGGAACCCCCTGTATTTTTTAAGAGGACTGAACAAGAAAGCCAGCCACTCCAGAAACAGAGACCCACATGGCGCTCGCCACAGCCCAGGTGCTTCAAGTTGTTTTGAAAAACAAAATTTTAAACATGTTTTGTTTAGGGATAGCAAGGGAAACCTCAGGGGTCCCAGCTGCTACTCCTGGCGACCCCCAAATGACTTCCCTGATTGTAGAGGCGAAAAGAGCCTTGGTTTGTGGTGCATGCTAAACATACGCATCTAATGTAAAGCATGAAATGAGATGAGCAGACCTTCCCCGCCCTCTTCTGAACTGTCGCAATCTAGCAAAATCTTTCCTAGCAATACAAATCACACTCACGGTGCCAGGTAGCACCTGCTTCTCGTTGTGTGAGGAACCCTCAGTGAGCGCTGCGTCGTGAATGATAATGCTGCGCCGTTAAGTGTCAAAGAACAAAGCGGAGGCCGCTTGCTGTCTTTCTGCAAAAAAAGCAGTGAACGCCATTGCAGCGCTTCTCTTAGTCAGAGAGTGCCTCGATTCCTGTCAAGGCGCAGAAGACCTCGATGAATCAGTGCGAGCATTCACAAGGCGGCAGTGTTCCAGTAGTGTACCTTTTTAATTGTGGATGTTTTTCTAGAAGATTCAGACAAAGGCTCCATTTTACATCTGTTTTTCAATTGTGATGGGGAGGGGCGAAAGGGGGCTGATGAGAAGCATTGAAGGAAGGGACAAATGCAGGGGAGACGTCAGTCTCAGGGAGGACCCCAGTAACTGCACCCATATTGCTAATCAGCAGTCTTGTAACACAGCAGTATATTCCTTTCCTTCAGAGGACTTACAATATGCACTTTGCAGTGCTTGCATTACAAGCTGCGTTTCCTGGAGCCCTTCCTATCGCCACTTCCCACAGGTTATACTGAAGTGGTATCACCTCATTCCTTTTAGCTCTGGGTCCTCCACATCAGCCACTTGCTGCCAAAGAAGGCTTCATAACTCTTCAGTGGGCATTTAGTCTTTAAGCTCGCTGCTGGTTGCCGTCTCGTTATAATCTGTGGCTTTTAAGATGATCTTTGTCGCCATTGTAATGCATGCACCTGAGGGGCACCTCAGACTGTTTTTTCTCTAAGCAGGAGGCCCCCAACCATCATGTTGAAATGGGCCCCCACACATCTTCAGCCGGGCCTGGACAAGAGAAAGGGAAAAACATTTAGAGATAGGAAAAGAAGTAAAAGAGGGTATAGAGACAAGAACTAAAGGAAGGAAGAGAGAAAGAAGGGGCATCGGATGGGGCACCGAATAAACGTGGGAAGCGGAAAAAGGTTGAAATTGAATGTGAATGAAGAAATAAGAGAAGGAATAGTGTGAGAAAAGATTATAGAAGGAAGCAGCAATGGACCAGCATGATCGTAGAATCCTCTCGGTATACGGCTAATGAAAGCACATGAAGGAAGAAATAAGGAAAGGAAGGAAAACAGGAAAGAATAGAGAAGGAAACAGCCTGGTCTCAGAATCCCTTCCAGATATGGCTCTTGACTAGAGAGTAAGCAAGGAAGGAATACGTGAAGTATTAAGGAAGAGAAGAAGTAATAAAGAAGGAACCAGCATTATCCCAGAATCCCCTTGGTATACAGGTAATGAAAGCAGGGGAAGGGATGCATAAGGGAAGGAAGGAATAGAGAAGAAGCATCTTTTCTCTGAATCCCCTCGTTATACAGGTAACAAAAGCATGTGAATGGATAAACAGGGAAGGAAGGAAGAGAGAAGAAACTGCATTTCTCTGAATCCTCTCAGTATACAAATAACAAAAGCACGTGAAGGAAGAAATAAGGGAAAACAAGGAAGGAATAGCAAAGGACCCAACGTGGTCTCAGAATCCCTTCCAAATACGGCTAATGAGTAGAGAGGAAGGAAGGAATAAGGGAAGGATTCAGGAAGAGAGGGAGTAATAAAGAAGGAAGTAGCATGGTCTCAGAATCCCCTCCATATACGGCTAATGGCAGGAGGGTGTAGAGGAGCAGGTGGACACGTCATCCCTAGCTCCCGACCCCTCACCCTCATCATATTGGAACAGCAGCAGGAGAAGAGCCCTATGTGGGACACCGGGTATTGTCCCAATACCGCGTTGAGTGTATGAGAGACGATATGCACTTAGACAACCATATCAAATGTGCCCTCGCACTTAGAGGGTGGAAGGATGTCTGCACATACTATTGGACATTGAAGAGCTATAATTGAAATCGGACAAGGGCAGACTAACGTCATGAGGGAAAGATGCAAAGACGCACTGAAACGATATGAACATTCTTAAAAGATAAAGATGTAACGAGTGATATGAGAAACATGTAATGAAAGACAAAGAAACCACATGCACCAAAGAAATAAGTGAAGAGAGATGAAGTGAATGTACATATGCAGAAATGCAAGGAAGCTGAGACATTTAGAAGCTTAATGTAGAAGGAAAAATAATGGGACTTAGGCGGACATGATGGAAAGATGGACGTCAGACTCGTGTTGAAACCAATCAAGCTACTTCAGAGACAGACTAGGGCGGCAGAGTCAGGAGATGCTGGAAAACAGCTTGTGTATGGAATGAAGAGGAGTCTGTTGGCCTGGGATCAAGGACGCCACATCAAGGAATAATTGCAAGGCACAAAGGCAGTCAAGAGGATAGGTCATGTGCGTGAGATATTTTTTTTAGACGAAGCAAAGAAGCAATACTCCAGAGGCCAAAAGGAGTAATGACACCCAGCTTAATTAAATCAAATACCACTAAATAAAAGGTCGAAATGAAAAAAATCGTGGTCTCCTCACACGCGACTCAGAAGTTGAAAACAAGGCTTTTCATGAAGGCTCTAGACAAAGATAATGGTGTACCTACACTCCCTTTAAAGTCCCAAAATAGAGCACAGGCTTAGGGGACTGATTGACGAGAGATAATGGACTAATTTAGAAAGTGGGTAGTAGCCTGACATTGCTCTCGGCACCTGAGTTTCATTCTGCTTATGTGCTGCTGACGAGCCAAAAGTTCAAGTTGAGAGAAAATGCCACCCAATCAGAGGGTCTATGTAGCAACATGCTATACAATGTTGCACAATCCAACCGCCTGCTGTTATTCTGCTATAATCTGTATTATAGCATGCATGCCTAAGGCGTGACTATTAGATAAGGGGTGTCCAGTGATGTTACAAATACATATATGATATATAGGTACACATGTTCCCTTAACCAATCCCTCCTTTCAATAGGTTTTTAAGTTTGCCATATAGGATGACGTCATAGCTGGTGTACATTAAGGTATAAAGCCTTTGTGTAATCAAAATTGAAGTGTGAGTGCGTGCACTTCAGTTTGTTGTTCCCCAGATTGCCCTACTTTATTCCAGCTGACAATAAAGCAGTACTTTGCCATATTCTTTGAGTCTGTCCGGTTACTTGAGTCTGAGATCATTGTTGGTAATTCCCTCTAGCACATGATACGCTTCAAGGTGCTAGAGCACAAGTGGAAGGAGAGAAAAGAGGAAGTAATAGAGAAGGAACTAGCATGATCACAGAATCCCCTCAGTGTTCGGGTAATGAAGGCGCATGAAGGAAGAAATAAGAGAAGGAAGGAATAGAGAAGAAGCAGCATGTCTCAGAATCCCTTCGATACACAGGTAATGAAAGAGTCTGAAGAAAGGCAAAGAGGAAGGAATAGAGAAGAAGCAGCCTGTCTCAGTATCCCTTCCATATATAGCTAATGAAAGAGAGTGAAGGAAGGAAAAGAGGAAGGAATAGAAGTGAAGCAGCATGTCTTATTCCCTCAGTTAAAGATTGCACTTTCGGTCCAAGACATAGATAATCTCGTCCCCTGGAAGCAGAACATAGGCACACTATTATTATTATTAGTAGTAGTAGTAGTCTTACTACTATTATTACACTTTTGCTGGTGGAAAAATGTGGCATAAATTCGGTCAGTCTGAGAAACTCAAGATCAACAAAACAATAACGCAAAGACGCCCAGAGAGCATCACACATTCTGCAAGAAGAGAAACGTTGCATGACTTAAATGGGAAATGAGATCAAATACACCTCCCCAAAGTCCTCTGGCCCTCTCTTGGAGCTTTAGTTCAAGTATTTAAGATTCAGGGCAGGAGCCATCCATCATTAGCACCCAGGGTATGTGCATTCACTGGATACACTTAACTTGATTGGCTCCTTTACGAGCCATACCACGGTGTAATCCTGTGGACACACGTGCGTGCCTGCGTTTGTTCCTGGTGGGGGCGTGGCAGCCCTTTAGCCAATGAGGAGGGTCTAAACGGGGCAATCCCCGCTCCGAGCCTCCCCACGGCTGGAGGCTGCCTTCATCCCCCGCTATGGACTCGAGTATGTTTTTTCTTTCCTCCACCCCCCTCTCCTGCAAACTATCCCCTTCCCACCCTCCCAACCCCAGTTACCTTCTGTTTTCTTCTTTTCTCTGGAGCAAACGCTCTGGGAACACTCCTGTTCCCAGCACGTCCGCTCCCGATGACCGCCATGCAAAGGGAAAACAGACTCTGTTTTCCCTTTCCCGGCGACCATTTTATTTTTTATTTTTATTTTTTTCTGTTCTGAAAGGCAGGAGCATATCAGAACAGAATAAAGTGCTATTAGTACCCCAGTCTGACGGGCTGGGGTACTAATGGCAATAAGCCCCTCGATGGCAGGCCAATACTGCCCACGGTAATGCCGCCGGGGCCTTGTTATGATATGATAAGATATTCTATTCATATCGCGCTCGTACACAAGTGTTTCAGAGCACGAAGCTCGCTATGCTTGGGCCTGTAACTATGGGCCACGGGGGCATTGCCTGGGGCGGTATTGGCCCACCGTCTCGGGGCTTATTGCCACAAAAACACTTGCAAGTCCTCTAAAGACATGCAGCCTTCCTGAAATCTCACCCTCACCCTGTTACATATGGACGACCCATTAGTGAGTGTCAACATTATTAGGGCTCCATTCTAAAGAAAAGTGTGGGTGTAGTATATTTATTTTACATTTATAAAGCGCTCACATAGCCCGCAGGCATCCAGGTGCTGTTACAAGAATTGTTTGTTTTTCTTAGTTGCGTAATTGTGTGTTTTTTTTTTTGTCTTAGTTACGTATTTATAATGCGCTTAAACACCCAGAGGTTTCTAAACGCGGACCCGGGGATCGAACCTGTGTTGCTTCGTGTACCTTGCTTCCAAGATGTGGACGCTACCGCTGAGCTATCCTCCCGGGACTTAAAGAACTGCAGAAGATACAACGATACTGTTCTAGCCTGAGCTACTTAGAGACTCATCTGTAAAAAGGGGAATGATTGCTGTGAATTTGAAAAGGATGTGATCACATTTATCATATAATAAAGATATAACAAAAATCAGGATTGTATATAGTGCTTCAAGCACGATTGCTCAAACGTCTAAGCATTTCAATAATATCCTATAGTATTACCCAGTCTAAGGGTGCAGAGTCTATCGACCTCAAATGGATGAATGGTTGAGTAACCCCAGTAGGATTTCAAACTTGCGAGATTCATGCCTGCCTTATTTCAGAGGAAGCACTAAATCTGTGGGCTATCCTTTCAGGCAAGGCATGTTAACAGAAAGAGAACCTGTCCTTGTAGTTCTTTGTCAAGAACAGAGTAGCCCCATATTCTATAGATGAGGGAGCAAGGTGACGCAAGGTGACGCTTGAGTCTCCCCGGGTCAAAATAGGGGCTCTGGCCTAACCCTCCTTTCAGGTCAGTACCTGCACAAAGCAAGGGCCAACCACTAGCCCCACCTTGATGACTTTCTTTCTCCTGTGCCAAGCCGAATTTACCATCAGCTCAGCTCGCAACGTAAGAAGACAGTGCAGTGTACGGTGGTGATTGGCTGTCTGCGTATCTGTCCAAATGTTCACTTATAATTGGGCTTATCACCTTCACGCAATGCCCATAGCCCACATCACGGCCATGCTGACACGCCCGCCAGCACCTTAATGACCTCACAATTACCTTTGAAACACATTTCTTTGGTTATCAGCAGGGCTCAAGTCGAGGGTGCACGCGGGGGACGGAGTCCATCCACTTTTTTCAGAGGGGGGGACTCAGTCCCCCCCAGGTGAAATGAGAAACATTGAATGTCCTATTTGAATTTACAAATTAAAGATGACCTCAGGGATCGAAACACAGTTGGCAGGTTTGCAGGTTGGACACTTCACCACTGCACTATATAGCCTGACAAAAAATACCACACAAATAAAGGTGTACTGTCCCATTTCGGCCCTGCAAGTCCCAGGGAAAACATATGCATTGGTTCTTGGAGTTTAAAACACGCACACCCCTTAACGTTTTCAAAAACACTATTAGAAGAAAATATCCTCTCTTGGATTTGTGTGTGTGTTGATTTTATGAAAGGCAAATGCCATTCGTCCTGTGCAATTTGGGTGGTTATGCAAAGCCAATTTAATGAAATGTGCATATTTCACCTTGATATGCTAATTTCTGGTGACGTCACGTCCCATTACGTTTGTTAATGAGTCCCCCCACTTTAACTTTTAGGACTTGACCCCTGGTTATCAGTAGCACCTTCCTTATATGTGAATGTTTAGGCAATTGGTTCTGTGAGGGGACATTTGCAACTGGAAGACCCCACATGGTCTAGTTACCTAGACAATTGGTGTCCACCTAAAAACCAAGACAGGGAAAATGACTAACACAATAAGGCTTCCTTTTAAACGTTAGTTCATAACCATGATCTCTACTTGACATGCAAGAAAAGATTTGCTATTTTGTCACTAGTTTAATGTTTTTAACATCATCCATTCCAATGAGCTAGAAGTGTGTGCCACAGAATCTCCATACCCCAGTGAACTTATTAAACAACTTACTTTAGTGTGTGTCTTAAAGCGCTGAAAGTACAGTGCTATAAAACTGGAGGTTTCTCAGGCTTAAATTATTTTCCATTCTGGGACTTCTCCTTTTCCATTCCGGATGTGGAAAATAAAACTAGAGAGAAAGAGCAGGTTGTGGGCATGTCACTCTGAACCCGATGCCAGTCTTAAGGTCACAATGGCTGGTGGGACCTTCCATACATTGCACAAAATAAGGCTGCATGACCTGTCAGTGCTGACTGAAATATAGCACCCCCCATAAATGTCAGACAACCGTTAGCCTTAAGTAAAACATTCAATGTTGTTACTATCTTTATTTAGATATGTTAAATTGCATTTTAGGTTTCTTTTCAAATTACATTTTTTTCATACACGGCTAAGAGATTGCATGACTTTCTCAAGATCACGCATTTTGGTAAATTGGTGAACCTGGGATCTGAGCCTATCCTGGGATATTTATCACATTCCTTTTCAGCACTAGCTCTAGTTTGTGCAAATATTTGTGTGCTTTGCAAAATATTCCACCCCATGCTTTCGGCAGAGCTCTCTTGGCTTGGCTCATGTTTGGCCCTTAGAATGAGGTCAGACCCCTGCCTCAGCTCTACCCTTGAGGTCCCTGGCCCCACAGCCCTACTATTTACTCAAAAAAACCCAGGAACCTCCAACTGCCCAGAAGGACTGCCATTGCCTTTAACTGCCCAACAGGATCATTTCTCGCTGCTGGCCTGTGATGGCTTCATCTTCCCCTAACTAAACGATCAGCCATACACAAGTACAGACCATCAGTTCATTGTCCAGGGAATAACTGTCATGAGTAGATGAGTGCAGGGCTGGGAGCTTCAACCTTTGGGTCGTTTCTGCACTCCAAAGGAGCCCAACGCACCACACTGCCATTTTTATTGAGGCCTCATTACGACCCAGGCGGTAAGTTACCGCCTGGGTCGTACCTTTACCACCATGGCGTAAACTACGTTTACGCCACGGTGGTTGGCGGACTTACCGCCCCATTCCGAGGTTGGCGGGGCGGTAAGTCCCCAATCCCCATTTACCCTTCCCCATTCCCATTTTTGCCCCATAGGACATAATGGGAGTGGGGAAGGCGTTAATTACGCCACCGTAAATTACGGTGGCGTAATTAACATCAAGGTCCCTTAGCGCCATGGATTTTAACACCTGCTAAAAGCAGGTGTTAAAACCTCCATGGCGCTAAGGGACCTCGGAATCAGGCGGTAAGGGTCGGCGCTGTTTACGCCGCCGTAAACCCCTTACCGCCTGAGTCGTAATGAGGCCCTCAGTCTTTGTTTTCACAGTTGCTGGTTCCTGGGAACTGATCTTCCAACATTCCTGGCAATGGGAAAATGAAATATTTCTTTAAAGCCTTAGCTCATTTGGATACCATGCTAAAATACATAGAAAATAAATAGGCTTGAGAAACTTTGGCTCCTGTGAGCTGTCAACTGTGCGAAGAGGGAACTCCTGAAAAAATTGAAAGATACCAGAGCACCTCGGGTTGCACTTGCTTAGTGGATCTCGGCAGCTTAGCAAACCTAGAGAAGATATATTTTAAAATGGAGAGTAATGTGCACAATTATGAGGGTATTTGGTTTACATTTCTGGTTTCTTATGGCAATCCTTTAAATATCCGTATAACAGAAGTAGCATTTGGTGGTGTCAGGTTCTTGACTCTGACTTCCCCCAGTCAATCCTCTCTGCTTCATTCGGGATTTCTAAACCTGTCGAGGTCACAAACAATCACCCGGTAATTCATGTTTAGTAGCAAAGGAATACATGATGTGAACACAGATGTAGTAATTAAAAATGATGTTTTATGTACATAATATTTCATATCTGTAATCCTGGAAAAAGAGCATATGGTCGTGTGTGCCTCGATATTATTGGGCAATGAAAATAGTTTAATACGTAGAACATGTGTGAAACGTGATTGCGAAGTGCCAGTTACTGGATAATCTAGGTAGCACTTGGAGGATTGCAGCAGTGGCGGCTTTTGAAAGTCCGCTCATTGAGGAGCTGCCCATCCTCTGTCTAGCCCTGCACCCTACAGGATTCCCTTTCGGGTTAGTAACACACCGCTACACCTTCGACCGGCCTTTATTCCTATACCGCACATTTTCCATAGTTTCACAAATCTTTGGATCATTATGTTTCTAATTAGCATCTGTTGTCCTTCTTGTCCTTCCAATTCATTTCCATGTGATCATGTGTGCATCCCAGTGGCGGCTTCCATTGCTCATGGCATCTCTCGGTGAGCACATTGTGAGCACACTCGAGTTGGTCATCACATTTATGAAGCTCGCCATTATCCACGCATTCTTGGTTTAGGTCTTTGAGACCGTATTTACTCTCCCATGGGGCTCAAACTGTAACACAAACCTAAGCCAGAATACACCACCATACACCACCTCACCTTCATTTTGCTTGTCATATGCCAAGCCACCAATCGCAAAGTGTACACATTGTGGCCAGTGCCACACCAGTAATTCAGGAACCATCCTAAGGGTTTGTCACCTACAAGCCCCACTACATTGCCAACAACAAACCACAAGCCTGGTAAACTGGAGATAAGCATGCCAGGGTCAGACTCGCTGCAACCTCAAGTAAGGGTTCCCTCAAACTCAAGCCAAGTGTTGTCCCCTGATACTGGAGACTTCACCACACCAGGGCTGCTGCACTGGGTCCCTCTCAACGCAAATGAGGAATTAGCTACCCCGCCGATGAGCCTGCCATCTTTTGAGCATGAACGCATACTTATTATTTGCATTAAAACCTACATACTCAAAGAGGGAATTGCGGCCCAATTAGAAACTGCCACATGCTAATGAATTCCACACATTTTAATCACCTCTTTGTGCAAACAATTAAAAGCAGGCAGATTGAGGAGGGAATAAGACTCATCTCGATGCTCTTTGCAATAGAAGAGCTTTTTCGTAATTCAGAGCAATCGAGATGTCAAGGATCCGTAGACTAAGGTACTCTGTGTGGTGTGCACGTATAATTAACCCTATATAGTGTTGTTTATACAGTAGTACCCAAATTGATCGTTTACAAACAATCGCATGGTAAATCTGGCCGAATTCGGCCAGTACCATTGGATCGTTTGTAAACAATCAGTTTGGCTAATCACTACCAAACATCGGGAGTGGGGGTTGCGGGGGTGTCCCCCGGTCACCATGTTTGGTAGTGATGGCCTTTGGGGGTAGCAGGGTTGTCCCCCATTTCTGGAGGTTTGGAGGCGGGGATGAACAAAAAAAAGAAAAAATAAGAAATGTGGAAACTGCGGCATTGGATCCGACCCACGTAGGAGGGACGGATCAAACACTGCAGGGTCAGAGAGAAAGCGCATGCAAATAAGGTATGTAGGGGATTGATGGGGGAGAGTTTTGGGAGTGGTGGGGGGTTTAAATTTGGCCCAATTTGGCCATGGCAAAATAGTTTTTGCGGCGAATTGACCATGCTCAATTCGGCCACGAACAATTGTGCCACGGCCAAATCGTATACATCCGTTTATACAGCACCATGATCTTAATCTTAAGCACAGTGAGAAGTGGCTGTTGGCATACTTATATTTTGTGATAAGCCTTCTTGGTTATGCCATCTTGTAGAAATTACGGTATTTCCATTGGAAAGAGAGGCACATGATTTGGTGTTTTTTTTCGAGTGTGTGTTCATTGTGTTGGACATTTTCTGTTGGACTGTGTAATCTAGGCATTTGAAGCGATGTCTTTAGTTGATGGATCCTCTGGTGTGCACCCACTTTTAAGTGAGTTGGTGTCATGCCTTGACATATTGGGCCTCATTACGAGTCCAGCGGTAACCGAGCCGGAAAAACCAGCAGGTTACCGCCAGACCCGTATTACCATTTCGCCTCTGTGATTCCCGGAATCACTGGGGCATTACAACCCCAGTGACCCGGGAATTCTGGAGGCGGAATTGTGTAAATCCCCATTCCCATGGAGCCCCATAGGACTCCATGGGGATGGGGACAATGGAAACACTTTTTCCGTCTATGACAGAGCCAGTGTTTCCATGTCCGCCTGTCAGACCTGGCGGGAGTGACACCTCCCGCCTGCAGGACTCTTAATCAGCCGGTCTGGAAAGAACGGTGGCAGCGGTTTTACCACCACCGTTCTTTCCGGAATGGCAGGGTCGTAATGAGGCCCATTGGCTCTCTGTGTACAAAAAGCGCCAACTATACTAGATTAGACTGTGAGCACCAATATATATAGTATCTAGACAGCCTGTAGTGATTGAACCTCTTTACTTCTTTAAGTTTCCTTTGAATTCACTATGCCTGACCCAGAGATGTACACAACATCCTATTGATCTGCAAATGCCCTGTTGTTTCGATAGTCTGTTGTTGACGCTTTCGAAGCAAAGTCTGCGTCTGTTTCATTCGAAGCAAAGCGATTTAAGAAGGACCAGCAGAGAAGAGAGAATGCTGTGCTCCACGTATGACGTCATGCATCGCCCAGAAGGGGCAGTTTGCGCTCACGCTCAGAACAGGAAGTGCTGGATGTCTGTGTGCACTCTGAAGCACTTTGGATGCATTATCTCCCAGTTCCGCAAAGTTATTAAGATGGAGTC
Organism: Ambystoma mexicanum; assembly: GCF_040938575.1. Taxonomy (NCBI): domain Eukaryota; kingdom Metazoa; phylum Chordata; class Amphibia; order Caudata; family Ambystomatidae; genus Ambystoma; species Ambystoma mexicanum. Next base: position 803,711,582 of record NC_090933.1, read on the forward strand.
TGTGATTTTAGTGTTTGCGTAAAATGGCCCTGGGCAGCAGGCCAGACACGAGTCCACTGTCAGTAGGTACGTTTGCAGGAGTTAGACATAGATTAATCGCTCGGTGAGATCGCTTGAAATGAGCGACTGTTAGCTTTAAGGAAAATGGCATATTCATTGCCGCTTTACATGCCTGCCGTATAGATTTTTCCCAGAAGGCTTTACGGCAGCTTCATAAATGACTGAGAGGGTTGAGGAATAGCCAGCCGATTCAATAAAGTCTGTCTTTCACTTTATAGGAGTGATTTAAAGTACCTCGTTTTTGGACTCCATTCCACATTAATTATAGCCCTGAGCTCGCGCCCGAGATAACTATTATTTATGAAGTACTCCAGTATTTATAAAGTGCTCTACGTTCGCTCAAGTCTTCGGGCGCCCAAGTTCCGATGAGCAGCTGCGGAGCCTGCGCGCCAGTTTAGGGACGAACCGCAGGATCACTGCCCTTATGAGCCTGTTGCAACTTTGAGTGTAGGTTGAGTGTTGCTTCTATATAGGAGGGAGGGCATTTTGTCCTGGGTTACAGAGTGCACTGTGTACTGCAGAATAGGATGTTTCGTTTCCTTGGCAATAAGTGTTGACATTCAGAGATAGGACGTTTGGAGAGATGAAGTGGAGTTTGCGGGCACCAGGACTGACGCACCAACCGAAGGTGGCTGGAAGGTTGTGCGTTTTAGTGAGGGAATAGGAACATGCAAGCAGTTGAAAGGCATAGTGTCTGCAGTTTAGTGGCACTGATTATTTATTTATTTATTGAGCATTTGTTAGACGTCTGTACAACGAAATAGTGTTTCAAGGCGCCACACGGCACAACAGGGACGAAACAAGGGGAAGAAAATACATAATGGCAAAAACAGAACAATACAATTGTGGTCCTACTCGGCCTTGTGGCATTTGGACGTGCAAGTGCTGGGAGAAGAAGTGCAGAAGTGGAGGGGAGACAGGAAGGTATGGGCAAGTGCTAGTGAGAATCCAGGAGGGAAGTGCCAAGGGTGCCAGGGGAGGTACCACTGGCTAAGTGCTAGGGTGGGGGAGTCCCAGTACCTAAGTGGTGAAAGTGAGTCGTTTTCATTACTCTTAGTTGTTTCTTCCTCGTCTCAGTACTAGAGTGGGAGAATGTGTGGTGTTCACTGCTCTTGGCTGTCTCTTCTTCATCTCAGTACCAGAGTGGAGAGTGTATGTCCCAAGAGGGGAAAGAAGGGGTGTTGACCTACAATAACCCATAAAGGCTGGAGGAGGGCTAGCTTGGTTGACATTACGATATGGGGGATACCATTTCTCGTCGGAAGGCATCCCACTCTCAGTCCCCAAGCACCCTCCACCCAGGTGATCCTGCCTTGCTTTTCCGCCCCGAAGGTCAGGATCCAAAAGCGATGGCCTTTCTCTGGCCACCTGTGTAGAAGATCCCAGGGGAGTAGGAGTGAGAAAACCCTTAGGTTTCTCACACCACATATTGTCACTTTAGCACTATAGACCAGTCATATTTCACTAATCTAATCTACCCCTAGTTCATTATGTACTAATAATTGTAGTGGAGGTTTTTATGACTGATACATGCTTTATATATGAATTTACAATTGTGTTAAAACTTTAGCAGGCGGGCACACACTATACGCCGGCACCATATCAAATCTGGGCAATCGCTCTTGCTCTGTACACCTAAATGGTAGATTTAGTGTAACAGTACTCCATTTTCTCATACAAGCTCAGAGTACTACCGGAAGTGTGTCAGAATCGTTCTGTGCACTAATTACTTGTTCACACTAGGATAGGTTTGAATAAAAACATATCCCAAATAATTTATAAATAATCACCAGTTCCAAAGGTACATTTTCAACAACAAATATGTTTTTTCGGTTTAGTAGTCAGACAATGAACTTCAATCAATTTGCCTGATTTTATTTTCAGAAATAATTTGTCACAATAGGCTGTAAGCTCCTTAAGAGGATAGCTGGAGTCTTTTCTTTTTTTGGCAAAAACACAGCGTCTTCGGCGCAGAGAAGTAAAGGAGTAGATCAATCTTTGATCCTGGGTACATCAGTGGTCGTGCAGCTCAGTCGGTCATCCAGTGCCTTCATATATCAAATAAATAAGAGAGCACCTCTCCTAGATTGACTATAAATGGCTTGGTCTGCTCACCACAGCTCCCATGTTGCACCAACCTTGAGTTGGTGTCTGAAAGGGCCTGAAAGGGCCTTCATGGATAACAATCCAGGGGGACTTTTATTTCTGATAACTGAACATAAATTAGGCATAGAGACTGTATGAAAAGCCATGTATAACGTGAACTTTAACTCCGCAAAAGTTAATCTGTGCAGTGAAAACATAGGTTATGCAATGTGGTGCAAAGTTGGCACCTTCAAAAGTGTACCACGTAGGTAAAAAAATAGCACCAAGTGCTAATTTTGCTCACGGTAACAGAGTGCTCAACTTTGCAGCATGTGCCCTCTAAAATCTTCATAAACCCTTCCGCCCTTCAAGACACTTTCAACAAGCTGGATGGCTCTCCATCCCAAATTGCTCCCTCTGTCTTTTAAAATCCCATTACTCAACTTTAAATGTGTCCATGGTCTTGCCCCTCCAGCCCCCATTATCTCGCTGGGTGCATTTCATTGCATGCGCCTCCTTGGACTCTTTCTACACCGACCCTGCACCTCATCCCAATTTTTATAACTGAAGGGACAGCCCTAAAGTCGGACAGGATATAGTGGGCTGAGAGGTCAAAGTATGTGTACATTGGGTGGTCCTGTCCTCCTAAATTCAATGCTGCAAACAATTTTAAGCAGTCAATGATTTAACCTTCCCAGGTGCCCCATGCATTGGTAGAGAATCCATATCATGAGGTGAAGAAAGAACCATCGGCTATGTTTGGTTTCGTGGTAGCCCTTTTATTACTTTTGTGGCTATTCTTATGAGTTTTGCTTGAAAAGCATTGGGTTAAAAGAGAAAAGAGAAAACACATAAAAACATTATGATTTTAACATGACATAACTGGGTCAAGGACTGGTCAAAACACTGTGTGTATAAACAAAAGAAGAAGTTAACAGTACTAAGGTTCCATTGTCACAGTTCTGTATATACAATGCACAGTGACTCCTTATGTGTATAAGGGATGAACTAGAGGTATCCACACTATTGCTTCATAATGATCACATCCTCATAGTGTCAATGCTGTAAGGTATTGTATTCAATTACTGTTTATACAGACCAACAAAATTAACAAAACAGCAGGTCCTTTTAATGTAGGGCACTGGTATTTAGCCTTAGAAGGGCTAATGTAGACAGTGGTAGTTGTATCTGTCTGTATTGAAATGGTAGGAAATGATGGCCAGCAAAGGCTAATCCAAGACCAAGAGAGACTGGTCCGACGTCTAATAGAAAATAAAGAGAATTCAATGTGTTCCTTGAGTGTGGTCTTTAATCAATTTGCCACGAGGATCACCGACGTTTCGACTGTTATAATTCACAATCTTCTTCTGGGGCCTTATATATGCAGGTCTCCCTAAAGGTAAAAAAAGAAGAGAAGTGTCCACTCAGAGAAGGGTACCAAGTGTTTCTATGGGAGTGATGAGTGTGAGGGGAAGGATAAAAATGCACTATGTGAGTGCTGGTACAAAAAATAAGTGAAGGGCTGTGAGCCCTAGCAGTCTAGCAACTGACCTTTCCCGGAAGCTGTGTGGAAACTCCTATGCTTCCAGAGGTTTGTAGGGGTACTGGGCACAGACTGTAATCTGAAGTTGTGGTCTGTGCTTGCTCTTGCTGGCATCCATAAAGGTTGCATGGTGCCTGGGTCGACTTGAAATAGCAGACCCTGTGGTAGAAGGGTACAATAAAAGAGTTGGGAACCTGGGTTAGTAAAAGGGGGGAGACTCTGTGTTGGGATCGCACAGTCGGCTGAGGTGGCATATATATCTGGAGTCAGGCCCACTTGGGGGTGGGGGCCTGGAGCGGGCTCACCTGTGTAGGGCTTCTTTTGAAAGTAGCTTGTTCGAATTCGCCGTGAGCTGTGAGTCTGGCGAGGTCCCGTAGTGTACTGAAATGGTGCTGTGGGAACACCTGTTTATGCGCATGATCGCGCGATTAGTGTGCTAGAACGTGCGCATGTGCGGAGCCTAGCAGGTGTCTGTGGCACACGCGTGCGCGGAGTGTCGCGGCAAGGGATAGTCCGTGACAACCTGGGAGCTGGGCAAGCTGTGCCAAATGCGCATGCGCACAGGGCGAGTGTTGGGTCCGTGTCATTGACAATGAGCCCAGGTACAGTGCTACTGTAAAGGAGTCTGAAGGCAGGATCCAGATGTGTGCAGGGGCCATGTGGAAGGGCCCAAGTGAAGGTGAGGGACTGACTGATGGAATGTCAGTCCTAATAGGTATGCTAGATGTCAAAAAAAGACGTCAAAGAAGCGTCAACGAAACTCTCAAAAAACTGTCAAAAAGCCTGAGGTGATGTGGGCTGATCCTGTTGAGATAGGATAGGCCTGGTTTGTCTGGGCTGATTAGTGTGGCGTTCCAGAATGGGAACAAACAGGGAGGCGAGACAGGGCACTCTCAGGTGGTGGCTTGATAGTCCATGGGGGCTGCTTCGTTCAGACCGTTAGTCATCCCAATTTGGCATCTTGCCCCCACTTGCCCCACTCCACTGGAACTCTTTCCCATCACCCGGCCATCAAAGTGAACACATCAGTGAAACTCTTCAAATCAAGACTCCAGCTCCCTCTGCTGAAGAAAGATGGAGCCCCCCTTACCCGCCCCAACCTACTCCTGACTACTCGACCAGCCTTGCTTGCTTTGATCTCCAAAGACCACACCACTACATGTAAATAGTAACTATGTGCATTTACTAGCCATAGGCTCTTAATCTAATGTCAGACTTACATTTCGCAATACTGTCTTTGCCCCCGATTTACACCCCTACTTTTACCCCTTCTTCAAAAAATACAATAAAATGCAATATCGATTAATATCTCATAGGTCTTTTGGGACATTGAGGACATTAGAGAAATATTGAATGATACTAATTGATTTAACATTTATGTTATTGACTTTGAAAGATGCCTACAGGGTAGTTGGCTTGTTTTAGAGAAACAGATAGATGTCATTCTGCCATTTTCCCTTATCTGTCTTAAAAATCGAATGCATTAATTGAATACTTTTTAAACCAAGCTTTTGCTGAGGTCTTGTCTCAAAAAATGTGCTTTCCATACTTACATATGGATGAAACCTCAGTATAAACAGGTACTTGAATCCAGAATAGAGACAACTATGGGAGATCATTTAAAATAACATATGGGTCTTTCCTGTCCATCAAAAGTGGTGGAGTTACAAACATTAGGTTCCGCATCCCCAATTACACTGTTTGACGTGGACTAAAGAGCCTAGGTGCGACAGGATGAACTAAATAGCCTCCCTTTTAGCCTGTTATTAGACCAACCCAGCTGGTCAAATTAGAACTTCATAACTGCAATTGAAACAATTCAATGCATAGTGCCAATAACCCCTCTTTTTGTATGAATTAATCCAAATATTTGGAGCGTACGGCCCGAAACTGTGGAAAAGGCTGCCAATGCAAATTTGGACCATGAAATCTTATTTGCCGTTTCGTAAAGCTTTAAAACCCCACTTGTTTAAGTGATGGATAAGTGGTCATACCAGCTTAACTGGGCCTTCGGGCTATCTCTGCCTTTGCTGAGTTTGCTACCCTGGGTCGCTTTTGCCGACACAATATTTCCATCAGCACCTAAATATGATTTATTTAATCCTGAGCGCAATGTAAATAATTGAAATATCAAATGCACATGTGTTGCATCCTACATTCACCTGCCTGAGTAAGCAGGCTGATGAGCTCCTGGAACATCAATGTGATGACTGGATGAGTGTTTCATGGGAGCAGTTGAGGAAGAGACCTGGCATGACAAGAGATGGATAACAGGTGGTTGTTACTACTGATCCATATTATACCTGCTAAAATGACCACTGATGTTTGCTGTAACCAATAAACAGCCTTACATTGAAGATACTGTCTCAGAGTCATCCCTGTGTGCATCATTGAATACAACACTTTATGGCAACAAGGATGCACACCCGTGCATAATAATGCACTGGATTGGGAGCACATAATTGCATATGAAGAATGTGTGCCACACGCTCAGTAAGAAGGGCAGCACACAATGCACACCCATGCATAATATTGCACAGTGGTTGGGAGCACAGAGATGCATCCCAAGAGTATGTGCCACGAGCACGGTAAGAAGGGTAGCACACAATACACACCCATGCATAATATTGTACTGTGGTTGGGAACACAGTGATGCATCCCAAGAGTATGTGCCACAAGTACAATAAGAAGGGTGGCTCACAATGCCCACCCGTGCATAACGTTGTTCTGTGGTTGGGAGCACAGAGATACATACCAAGATTATGTGCCATAAGCACGGTAAGAAGGGTGGCACTTGACGCACACCTGTGCATTGTATTGCACTGTGGTTGGGAGGACAAAGCTGCATCTCAGGAGTATGTGCATCAAGCGAGCGAGAAAGGGTGGCACAGGATGCCCACCTGTGCATAACAATGCATTGTGACTGTGAAAGGGACCACAGTAAGCAGATAGTAAGTGATAATACTGATCGGCAAGCTGTACAAAAGACTGAACGTGAAAGTAGAGATGAAGGGTGTTTACCCATGTATACCTGTATTTCTGGGAAAACAATTGAAGGGCGCGCCAGGGTTCGGGCAGCACATATTGCTTTGTGTAAGTAACTGTAGTACTCACATGGAGGCATGTCTCCGTCTGTCCAGTTCCATGTATGCCCATTTCCCTTTCTCTAAATGAGATAGGGAGGAAGGGCTGAGTCTGTTAAGATATATTGAGAGACCGTCCTTAACCTGGTGAGTTCCTTCCCCCCCGAACAAGGTGCAACACAATAATGTATCTAGCTCAAACTAGCCCTATCTATGATTCATATAGATCCATGTAAACCCCCCCGTGCCAACAATGAGCCAAGAACCAGACCGGGATACAGACAGAATATATATATTTATTTAAATTATAGTTTCAATTAATAAGCTTTGATACAAAACTCACCTTTTCTTTGAAATGTGCCTGGGACACAGGCTAAATAACAGTTCCGCCCTCTTGTCACATGAGCACCTTTTATGTCAAAATTAAATAATACCTTGGAACATTACTTGATCATGAGCATTAACATTTGTTGATAAGGGTTTAGCTTTAAATCACATACACATTTTCAATTTCCAAAGCAATTTCACATGCAGCACTTGGTATGTTTCATTTCCTTGCATGCTTGAAAATGCTAGCAGTTTTGAAATCATACAGACTTTTGAGAATAGGTTGGATTGATGGAATGCTCCTTCCTACTTCACCCCAATGCAATACAAAATCTTTCTGTGATCTGAGTCAATTTCTCACTCTCAGGAAAGAGTGTGCATTTTTCAACGGAGAATTACACTTGGTTTCACTTGGCATGAAGTTTCTTGATCACTACCTGAGTGTTCTGCCCAGCAACTAACTCTTCCGCAGGAAATCGAAATTTACAGTCATACATTTCCTGGGCCCATAAGGTCTTTACATGTTACATCTGAAAGAAAATACTGTGTTTTCAATCTGTTGCATTTATTTTTCATGTGGAACCTTTTATTTATTTTTAATAAATTGCATCTCGCCATCACTGTTCAAGTCCCTGTAAAACCAGCCGTCCTTAGCGGGACCCGCTAAGGGACCTCGTAATGTGGCGGTAAGGAGTTAACGGCACCGGCATCCTTACCGGCACCGTTAACCCCTTACCGTCACACTCGTAATGACCCCCACTATATACTAGACACTGTATACTAGACTTAACAAACTGCAGTGTAAAGAACACTACATTGAGAGTCTTAGAAATCAAAAAGGAACACCAGTTCAATTTTATTTTTTGTTTTAATCTTGTTTATTGAAAATCATCATAGAACACAACATACGTATGCAGTAATCTCACAGTCCCTTTAAAGATTACAATAGCAATTACCAGACTTAGTTTGAGAGAAAATACACCTGGAAATATAACAAGATAAAATATAAGCCTCTAGTAAACTAAATACAACATATGGCATGTCATCAGATTGTGTAGATATATGATACGTGATGCGTCAAAGAAAAAATAGGCATCAAAAACATGACAGTGACAACTGAGCTCTAAACAAATTTATACAAGAAACTAGAACTTTGTTCTGAGTAGGAAATACGAAGGTAAACGTAACAAAGGTGGCAATAAAAGAAGAAAAGTGCGGGAATAAAGAAGGGATGAAGGGAGAAAGATGCAATGCATAAAGGAGATGTAATACTGTGGCAAATTTAGTATAGCCTTATAGACCAATGGAGAGGCCTTTATCGCAGGATAATGACCCTTCCTCAATATATGGCCCACGGGTAAGGGTCATTATGCCAAGCGATAATTACCCCTCCAACGTTCTGTAAGGATATTAGCACACAGTGGTAATTGCAAAACATGTTTTGGAGTTTTTGTGGGGAAGCAAACGCGTTACTTTACTCACTGTTAGTTGGTAAGCTAAATGTGTTTTAATTTTGTTGTATTTAAATAAGGTTGTCTCCATAAGTTAAGCATTTAAATTGCAAACTTGCTATGCTGGCGCAGTTTAAAATGAGCATACATTAGGTGTCATGTACAATTAAATGTTTTCTCTATACGAAAGTGAAAGGATTTTCCCATTTTTTTTTTAGTTTTTTCCCTTTTATGTGTTGAATAGAATGTTGCAGCAAAAAAGAGCTCCTCCCGGTGAGGCTGTGTATTGTTGATAAAGTCTCATTTCTAAATTGCATTGTTTTTTCTTTGCTTACTTTTGAAGACAGAATGTACAGAATGCAATCAACACCAGTAATTATTGACTGCACTCTGAACATTCTGATTGGCTAAGGGGGGGGGTCAATAACAATCTCCATGTTGTAACAGAAGTTACAGCTTACAATGGAGATCATTGTTTATCGAAATAGTTGCAGTATGTAAAACATCATACAAAGCACACATGTATGTCGAACCCATCAGATCAGTTCTTGCTAAATCAGTTCTTGAAAACTTCAGTTGCAGGGATGTTAAGGTGAGCAATACATTGTAACAAAACCCTTGACATTCAAGGAAAACACTTTAGTTGCAGGGATGTTAAGATAACTTAATGAAACAAAACCCTTGAAATTCTGCTAAAGCCACCTTAACCTTGCTCCCCCTGTTGCGCAGCCTATGACCACAATGATGACATCACAGATCACATCACTGATGACATCACTTATTACATGTTGTATGAGAACACTGATGACATTACAAATCACATCACTGATGCCATCACTGGTGACAACACTAATTACATTGACTATAACTGATTACATCAAAAATGGAATAAGACATAACATCATTTATAAGTTAGCTCATGAAAAGTCTGAGTACCTTAATAACAATTTGGGCCGTGGACTTGGCCATAACAAAGGCTGGGTTCACTGGCCAGTACCAAAGATACCAATGTGCATGGTTAAAAGCCACGCCTAGTAGCCTGTCACTGTTTTCAAATATACAGTGGACAACATTCAAAGCTGTAGTCAGTGGCCAATCTTGCACAATCTGACGAAGCCCGCAAAGGTGAAATGCGTTGTTGTTTGCTGACTTGGATGTCCACAATTATCATATTAAAGGATTGAAATGAAGCTTGAGGGAGTTTGTGCACTTCATTTGAACTCACTGGAGCGAGTGCCGCCACCACTTGCAGGCAGAGAAACCTTTCCTCTGCCCGCTTTTTCTTTTCATACATAAATATATGTACATTTCTTAATAGCAGTGTTGAAAATAGCCGCGATTAAAACATGGTAACTAGTTTATTTTAGTTTGCACATTGATGGAGTGTATTCAAGGGCATTTGCTTGGGGCCATCGAATATGTATTGCGGTGCCCAAGTATTTGATGAACCATATATGGCGCGACTGAACCTGTATTTTGCACGGCTCAGTCCAGGTTTATAGTAACTTTGGCACTCTATTAATCAAACCATCTACACTATGTTTCAGTCTAAACCATGGCTGAAAGATGATACTCGCCAGACATTGTGAGAGTGGTGATTTTGTTGGAAGAAACAGAAAGTAATGGAAATATATCAGGTCCATCTTAGCCTTGAGTTAAGCTTTTGAAATAGTAGATAGAAACATTCTATGGTCAGAATTGGATAGGAGGGGGGGTCCCAGAAGAACTACTCAAGCTGGCTCAGCTAGCATACAAGAATACATCAATGGTTGTCAGGTGTGGCACCCAGTTATCTCCCCCCTTTAAGACTAATAGGGAAGTTAGGCGGGGTGGCCACTGGCGCCATTACTCTTTTTACTGATGCTGTCAGAATTTTAGACTTTTCTGGGAGAAACAGGTGCTGTCGTCCAACTGTTCCCCCAAATGATATAAAGTATCATTGTATGCTTTTCACAGATTATACCATTTTGTTGGACGTAACAGCAAAACATTTACAAAAAGGTCATAGTGCCTCTGCAGACTATTTGTAGTTATAAAAATTAGATTTAAATTTGTGGAAAACTAAAACGGTGTACTTTGTTCAAAAAAAGTCCAAATTACAAATGGTATTTGGATGGTATATCAGTGGTCAATGTACTTATTTAGAGATTACTTTCTCTTAAAGTGGTTATTGGGCAGCACATACATTCGCGATTAAGAACTTTAGGATTGGTAGTTTATTGAAATTTGATAACATGTATGGAGCACAGATCATTTGTAACTGTATAGAAGTTTTAAATGCCAAAATGACAATGGTAGAGATGAAGAGTGTGACCACCTGCAATGATTCAGCATTGTTTTTTTAAGATCAATTTCAGGTGTTCTTAGATGCACAGCAACGTGGGCATTGCGATTGGAAGCTGGAATGCCCCTACCAGCAGTACTAGTTTCTGCCGTTCCACTTAGATTTTCAATTGAAAAAAATCTGCCTCTGGATTCCCAAATCCAGATGTAAGGAATGCAACTACTGACATACGCAGAGGCAGCGCTGCCAGACAGTCCCATTGGTGACGCCATGTTTTTGTGATGGATGGGATCTACCAAAGCCTGCACTCTTGTTACTGGATTATCAACAAGACGATCTTGAGAGGGAAATTAAGACATCTCTAGGAGCCGACTGACGAGCAGGTGACTGGGCAGCAGCTAGTAATATAATCATGTTAGGAATGTGGATGTAGACAAAAGATCTTCTACAATCAGACAATTATTTAAATAACACACTCTCCAAGATTGAGACATATAATAACCGCATATGTTTGAAAGCTTATGTTTATGTTTATTTTATTTATATAGCGCTTTATGCCAAACTTAGACTTGTGACAAGCATTGGTGTCGAAATAGACCTGAGTGGGATGAATCAAGTGACTGGAAATTGGTAGGGCTGATGATTCGTGGCATTTTCTGTTATCGCATGCAAAACACATGTGTTTAAGCAAAAGGCATATCAGAACACACTTAGGCAGATTGGGAGTTGGAAGGCGCACGGAAGCACTAAATGTGATCCTGTCTGTCAATTGGATACTTTTGAAAAATATGTTGCACGTTTTATCTATGAGGCGATGGTAATGAGTATGTGTTAGTAATATGAACTTTGTGGGTGTTTTACAGTGCTATTTTTATGTTTTATAGTTATCTATTTCATATTCAGTGGCCCGTGTTGTGGTGGCCCTGTTTCTGTGATTTCATTAACTGTTATGTTAATTTATGGTGTATCAATTTTGTAATGGCAGATGTCACATACACATTTATTTCATAGATAATAAGTACTCGGGGAAGGTTTCATTTCTGCAAAGACCGAGCAGCACATTTTGCCATTTGAATGCTAATTATATAGCAGCCTGAACAAGAATACCCACATGTAAAGCGGCTGACAGTGATTAACATTCTCCAGTGTTATCAAGGAAAAGGAGTCTACTGAAAATCCAATCCTCGTGAGCAACAATATAACATACGCGGATGCTTGCAGGAAATCGCAGTTTTCAACATTTGCGCTAAATCCAAAGCCCCGTGTGTGTCACGCAACGAATGCTGGCCGGATTACACAAAATCAATTCCGCCGAGCAGAGTTCAGGCGCGCATTTCACGTGCCTCGTTCTGAAAGGCGTCAAAGCAGAGGACGGCGATGGGATTTCTCCAGGGAAAGCCTCCTTCGCCTTTGACAGCCCTGCGGTTTCACTTCCGGAGGTCAAGGCCAATGCTGTGGAAAGTGCTGTGAATGAACACCTGAAGCCCTGCTAGAGCCTGCGATATAGTCTTTCCCCCGCCTCCTGGAACCCGTGTGCCCAGGGGACTCAAGGTCGTTAACCTTAGACGACGTCTTCGCTCTCTTTCACAGGGTGACTGTTTCATCCAGACTGAGATCATGATAAATCCTGCTTTATTTTTGTCGCACTTAGTATAATGGAACAATCGCTTTGTGTAATCGGAAGTGCGGTTTCCAGCTGCTATCATTAGTAGGCTTAATTTCTCTTCTGCTTCCTGCTGTTGAGTGGTGTCTGCTTTATAATTAAACCTTCATTAATAGCATGCTCTGGGCCTCATTACAAGTTGAGCGGTGCAGCATAAAACAGCAGTAATGCAGTGGGAACTCTGTTTCCACCGCATTACCGATGCAGTAGAGCACCGCCCAACTATGGTTACGGTAGTGGGGTGGAGGAAAAACCTCCAGCAAAATCGTAGAGATAATCCTGCTGCCTTACTGACAAAAAACAGCAGAATTGTCACCTTTGAAATTACCGCCGGTGGTAATTCCATCAAAATCCCTATGGAGTCGGGACTAACACTGTCATACCACAACTTGCAATCTGGTGGTAATTCTGGCAGACCAGGTGGCAGGAATGGTAAATCCATTTACCACCGGAATACCGCCAAATTTGTGATGAGATCCTTTATGATTCCTTCTGAATCTACCCTTGTGATGATGGCAGTGCTCTGTACGACTGGAGTGTCTCTTACTCGGGCACTTTGATTAACCTCACTCTGGCATGGCTGCGCTTCTCTTCAGATAGGTTTGAAAATGGAACTTGTGTTTTTAGGCGCACGTTAATCAGCAATGTGAAGTATTGGACTCATAAATTATGCACACAAAAGGGCTACTGTTTGCGCAATTTGCGACTTGCAGTCAGAAACATTGTTGCATAATCCCATTGTGGTATTTTCCCATTCACTGAAAAAGAAGCACATTTGACCTGGGTAGAAATATAGTCAGATGAATCCCAGAGAAAGCAGACCTCTGTCGCTGCTTGAAGGCTGACACACATTTTTTTTTCTCTTGTTTAAGGTTTTTTTTTTTAATTTAGTGCCAGATTAAACAATTACAATCTAAGTATATATGAGCTATCAATGACATGTAATAACATTTCGGATCATTAAAATATGCTATAATGTAATAACTAGGAACAAACAGAGTATGAAAATACATTAACTTCGAAGGTGTTTGTAGCAAAATAACTAAGAACAGAGTTATGATAAATTCATTAACATATATGCAAATGACTCACAAATTACTCATATTGATTGAGAGGAGAAAAGGGATTATGGGGAGCATGGGAGAAAAGGGGAAGAGGACAAAAAAAGGTTGGGGGTGTTTTATTAAATCTCATATAAGTGATACGATCGAATTTGCAATACAGGTGAGGTTAAACATTTGTACTATTTAAATAATCAACAAAGAAATGCCATTTTGCTCGGGACAATAGCTTGGGGGCAACGCACTCACCTTGGAAGCAAGACGACACAGAGCACCACAGGTTCCCTAGGTCCATGCTTAGAAACCTCTGGGTATTAAGCACGTTATAAATATCCTATCATATCATCTTCAATCATGTGTAGAAGTGGTAAATTAGCAATATACTTCTCTAGTCTGTGTACATCACATGTATTACTCCACAAAACCTTAATGGAGATTTTAGTGTAATCCTTCCAATTTGATGTAAATAAATGTATTGCCAGAAGTATAAACAGATCAAGAATAACAAAGGATGACCTAATATTGCCCCCTTTGAGAGTAGGCTAACAAGTATGATCTTAGTTACATTTAAAGGAAAAGAGATTTTGAAGATACACGTAAGGAAATTCCAATCTTGGTTCCAAAACATATTTACCAGGGGGCATTCAAATAACATTGTCTAAAGGACCCAGAGGTAGATTGACATGACCAGCATAAATCATTATTTGCCAATTTAGATAGAAATAATTTCTTGGGGTTGATAAATGCTCTATGCATGAAAAAGTACAGGTACAGGATTAGGTTCACCGATGTAGATATTATTTTTGGCTTGGACCAAATCATGGACCGCAGTTCCTCCCCAAAGTGAGTTCCACAGTCCTGATCCCATTGCAATTCAGATGACCATACATTATTGGGGGTTCTTTCTGAACTCATAACCTTGTAGAGGTTGGATGCTTTGATTGCATCAGGGGATTCTATGAGTTGCATTCTAGGAGGATCTACAAGTAATTGCTGGTAAATATTTCTACTGCTAGCATCTAAGCATGCATTAGTTAAATTAAAATATTAACTCGAAGTTAATGTTGGCAATAAGAATTTATTACTAAATTCTTCTGCAGAGAGGATATCACCATCCAAAATCACTTGATCTATGCATTTAATTCCTTTGCTAATCCAGACTTTGCGGAAAATAAGTCTTATCATTTATGGTTATAGACTTATTGCACCAAACAAAGGGAGAGAGGGCTTTATCTGGCTTGTTGATCTGATAAAATAGAAAGTCCTTCAAGTAAGAGCTAGTGAGACAGTTTGTTTTAGAGAAGCCCAATTTGGATCCATTGAAAAGAAATATTGTATGTTTGATATTAAATGGTGAAACAAGGCATTTCTTAACAATCAACCAAGTAGGTGGGTGCATGACTTCATTGATGGGGAACCAATTTCCGGCTTGTTTGAGAACGAAGGCTCTATGACACTCTTTAAAACTCGGAAAAAATGGACCCCACCATTGGCAAATGGATACCTTAGCTTACTAGCATGAATTATTTTCTTTTTCTTAGACCATCATAAGAAATGTATAAGTATTTTATCAACAGATTTAAAAAAGGAGGTTGGCAAAGGGATATGAAACATTTGTAAGTAGTATAAAATCACAGTTGTGAACATCATTTTAATGGCCTCTAATCTTCCATACCACGACAGGCATAACGGCGGGGCATGTGGTTTCAAACACATTAGCTTGGATTATGGTCTTTGTAGGTTATTTTTAATCATTTGAGGGAGCGAAGAGGCAATTGAAATACCTATGTAATCAATAAACATAGAATTCAAGCTAAAACCGAAATTCACCAGATTCTCTTTAACACAATAAGCATTAAGCGGAAGCATTTCTGACTTATCCTTGTTCATTTTGTACACAGAGAAGTGAGAGAAAAGATTAATCGAGTCTAGTAACTGATGAATTTATGTGGTCGGATTATCAAGAACGAATAATATGTCATCTGCATAAGCATCTTATTTAAATTTGTATTTTCCCACGTGTAATACCAGCAATATCTTTGTTGGTTTGTATGAATTCTAATAGCAATTCCAGGGCTAGTACAAATAGAATAAGTGAAATGGGACATCCTTGTCTAGTACCCCTATGGAGGTAAAATCGAGGAGAGAATTGGTTATTAATAAAAATGGAGGTTTTTGGGTAGGAGTATAAAAGTTTAACTAAATTAATATAACCATCCCCAATGCTATGCCATTTTAATGCTTGCAATAGAAAATCCCATTCAACGCAGTCAAAAGCTTTTTCGGCATCTAGTGCAATTGCCATTTTTTTGGGGTGGTGATTTCTCTTTTGTATGTGATACAAAAGATTCATAAACAGTCGGGAATTTGCTGAGATAATTCTGTCTTTGACAAATTGTACTTGGTCGGGATTAATTAATTTATACGTAAAGGATTTGATTGTATTGGCTAAAATCTTTGCAAAGATCTTACAATCAGAGTTAATCAACAAAATTGGTCTATAGTTCTTGGGTAGTTCACTATCTTTATTGTGTTTGGGAAGTAGGATTAGAAGGGCTTCGGTAAATGAGCCAATTTACTTATCTGCCCTAGAGAAAAAGGTATAAAGTGATTCTAGCTTAGGTGAGAGGGTAGAAGAGAAATGTGCAAAGAAATCCATAGAAAATCCATCAGGTCCAGGGGCTTTGGCTTGTTTAAGATCTTTTATGGCCTTTGTAATTTTATTGATATGAATTTGGCCATCTCGGCTACTTAAATCCATATTAATAGTGTGGTTGTGTTTCTGGTGATCAACAAATTCATTAAAATTAATATTAGAATTATTTTTATCGGATGTATATAGATTTTCATAGAATTTAGTGAAAACACCCAGGCTATCTGCATGAGAGGTTTGTATTTTGCTTGAGTGATTTTTAATAGCAGATATTCTGGATCTTTCCTTTTTGATTTTAAGATATGAAGCCAAAGCATTACCAGCTTTATTGGATGATTGATATACATTGGACTTAAATTTCATCACTACGCCACATGCCTGATCTGTGTATTTTTTATTAATAGAGAAACTGAGGGTTAGGATTTATTTAAGTAAAGCATTGCTAACTGTAGTAGTGTATCCTTTCTCTAGAGCTTGTAATTCATTATACAGGGCATCTAAATATTTTCTGGCTTCCGTCTTTCTTTTGGCTACAATTGAGATAATATGTTCCCATAGGACCGCCTTATAAGCGTCCCAATTGTTAGCTGGAGAGGTGTCCTCATCTTTATTAATATGAAAGAAAGAGTTGTGAATTTCAAGAAAGGATTTTTGAAAGTTGACGTCCTGAAGTAGTGAGTTGTTAAATCTCCACCTGCTCATGCAATCTTAAACGTATCCCAATTCAACATTAGTGACAATGGGAGAAAGATCTGATATTAGTGAGCATTCAATAGTGGAGTCAATTATTGCACATGCTAAAGATTTGGTGACTCAAATTCAGTGATATGATATGATATTATATGGCATTTGTAACGCGCCTATACACAAGTGTTTCAAGGCGCAACGAGGCAGGGGGGGGGAACAAGGGGAAGACAGACAACGATCCTAGTAGGCCAGGTGTCATTCAGATCACGCAAGTGCAGGGGTGGGGGGAAGGGAAAAGTGCAGGGGGAAGGGGAGGGGGGGAAGTGCAGTACAAGGTAAGTAGCATAAAAAATAATAAATAAGGCCAGCTGGTGGCAAGTGCAAGGTAGATGCAGAACAAGTGCTGGGAAGGGGGGGCTGTAAGGATACAGTGACAGTCCCGCAGTGCAGGGGGGTGCCAGGGAGGCAGTGCAAGAGGAGAGTGGCTGGGCCCTGGCCCGAGGTCACTGAGAGTGGCCCAGTTGCAGATTCAGAGCAGATTCAGTAAAGAATTAAAGCTGTTCAGCAGAGGAGAGGGAGAGAGAAAGCAGAAGCAAAGAGGAAGGTTTTGAGGTGCTTCCGGAACCGGAGGTGGTTCTCCTCAAGTTTCAGGGAGGCAGGAAGGCTGTTCCAGAGGGAGGCCCCTGCTGCAGAGAGAGATCTACCCCCAGCTCGTTGCTTCAAGAAGCGGCTGACCCTGAGGGAGTTGGAGACGGATGAGCGAAGGGCTCGGGAAGGAAGATATTTAGGAAGAGAGAGTTGAAGGTATTTGGGCCCCAGGCCCCAGAAGGCCTTGTGGACAATGCAGAGGGTTTTGAACTTAATCCTCGCAGCCACTGGGAGCCAGTGTAGAGATTTCAGTCCTGGAGAGATACCGTCCCTGGGCTTGAGGCCAAGGACAAGTCTCGCAGTTCTGTTCTGGATGAGTTCCAGAGGGCGGAGAGTGGAGGCAGGCAGATTAAGATAGAGGCTGTTACAGTAGTCCAGCTTTGAGAGAACCAGGGCTCGGGAGACAGTGAGCTTCTGGGGGAAGGAGAGGAAGGGAAGAATACCTCTGAGGAGGTGCAGCTGGTAGTGTGACTTCTTAGAGACGTCTGATATATGAGGAGAGAAGGAGAGTGTGGAGTCGAAGATGACCCCGAGGTTTTTTGCCTTGCAGGTAGGAGCAGGAAGGGGGCTAAGGGAGGCCGGCCAGAGAGCTGCAGGGAAGGAGGGAGTGGGTGTGCCGATAAGTAGAATCTCAGTCTTACTGGCATTAAGGCAAAGGTCATAGTGGGCCCATACACATTGAGAACTCAGATAATTAGGGAGTTAATTGATAATTTAGCTAACACCCCTCTACCATTGAAATCTGTGTCCTTATGTAGGACCTGGTAATTAGTACCTTTCTTGATAAGGATAGCCACTCCATTATGATTACCATCTGCCTGACTCGCTATCACCTCACCTACCCAAAATCTCCTTAATTCCGTGGATTCTTGTAATAATAGATGCGCTTCTTGCAAGCAAGCAATCATTGGTTTAAATTTATTGATATGGGCTATTACCCTCTGTCTTTTAATTGGGTTGTTAAGACCTTTAATATTCGATGTCATACATCTCAATGCCATAGTGTAGAGAAGAGTAATAATAGTAATATTAACACAAGGTAAACATTATAAAGTCTTTCATAGTAAAATTGCCTTCCACTTATCCAGAGAATTACAAAGTCTAGAGCAAAAGTAGGGTTAAAAAAATTGTTATAAAGTGGCCAAAATGGGTATTTGTTACGCTCACCTGGTTCCCACGGGGGCGTCGATCGGACCCGGACAGCTGCAGTCTCCACCAACATGATGCGTAGTGCCGAGATGACTGTCTGGACTGGCCCGCCTAATCTCGTCTGCTTGATCCGTAGAAGTATTCTCCTGCAAGTGGAGAAAGGGATTTAGCCACCCGTGGATATGAGTGATAGCCCCCTCCCACTGTTCTCCCTTCTTGTCACCTCCGATATCCCCTTTTAGGAACCTCACCTTATGTTTTTAAATGATGAGCTCTCCATCCTGCGTGGATTGCAGGGGTGCGTTGATGCCAGTTACTTCACTGGTTTGAAGGCGTGGGAGAGTTCCGGAGAGTATTGACTCTGAGGTTCCTGGCAAGGTTCGGTAAGTATCAAGTTCATAGAGTTCAATATGTCCGATGATTCACTCTTGTTCACCCCTTCCTTCCTTGTCTTGCAACTAAGATCGTGAGAAGATACCCCTCGTGGCAGTTGGTGGCGCTCAGGTAAGAGTCTGTATTACCCGACGCCGTCCGGTAAATGTTGCCGATGTTTAACATGTTGTTTTCTCTCCCTTTGCAGGTGCGGCACATGAAGATGTGGAGAGTTATAGAATAATGCCTCCGGTGGTAATCAGGTAAGTCTATGATGATAAGTGTTTTATTTGTTGGTTTTTTCGGCTCACCTTGTTGTTTTCTTTTGTCCCTCAGGTGCCGGAGTTTGGTGAAGAAATGATGGAGGCAGCGCCGAATCGAAAGATGCTACGTGGGCTGGTGAGTATGGCGCTGCGCTGCAGCTGGAGATGCGATGCGTACAGAAATTATGTTCTTTCCAGGTCTGGAGGCGAGATGGATCCGAAATCAGGTGAGGAATTTGAAATAGTTTGTTTTCTAATCTTGTCCTTTTCTTTCCTCTTGGTTTTAGGAGCTCCAGATTCGAGGCGGGCGTGGCAGAAGACTGGATGCAGACTGCAGGCACGGTGAGCGTTACGCTGCTGGATGCAGAATAACGCGAAGCGTGTGCTGTTGTTCGGGCGTGGTTTAAATAGCCTCCAAAGTAGTTCCAGGTAAGAAGTTCCCTAGAACCACGGCCGAGTAAAAAATAGTCCCTGTAGAAAAATAGTCCCATCCAGGCCTCACTTTGGCTTGGACTCACTAGCAGCATGGTCTGCATCAGGTAAGTAAAGACTATGAGCCTGGCGCCTATGGCGCCAGGACTGATTTCCATGATGAGCCTGGCGCCTAAGGCGCCAGGACTGAACCCAAACAGCCCCATCCAGGGCTGTTGGGGTTTTAATAAGTATCTGGATGCCTGCTCCCGGAGCTGATGGGCTTGGTCCTGATGCCCGGGGGTAGGCATCATGACAGTATAATAAACAAAAGAAGAAGAAAATGAAAACATAAAAAACACCAACATTGCAACGTCTGACAGTAGGGTGTCATAACGTAATAATTTGTAACTTGGTGATGATTAATATGAATATGAAAGAGTGAGAAAGATCAAAAATAAAAGGCTAAAAAATCAGAGTTGCAAAGCCAAATGCCATAATGAGGTGTAGGCGCATCCCACAGAGGGTGTAGCAGCTAAAATAAACCAGAGAAAAGTCAGCTCCAGAATATCCTTAAGATGACCGTTCCAGAGGGATACTTATTCCATGGAATTCCTCTCGAAGAAAGTAATGAGGCAGAGACTGGTGAAGAAGGAGGGAGAGTTATGTGTGACTGGTGTTTCCTGTATCAATCGCTTCCATCTTTTGCAGTCTTATGTAGTTCGTTAAATCGGATGGGTCCTTGAATGAAGAATTCTGACCATTAATTGTGACCTTGAAAGTGCATGGGTGGATCGGACCATAACTAGCATTTAGCTGCTTGAGCGCAGGGTGATAAGAGAATAGTTATTTCCTCTGCTGCACGCTGATTTCTGACACATTTTGTGAAATGAAGATCCTTTGGCTGTTCCAGATTAGATGATCCATCCTTTATGAATGTTGCAGAATCAATTGAAGTTGAGTGTATTCAAGAAGCAAGAAAATCATTGTTCTTGGTGCGTTTTTCTTATATGATTCTGTCCTTTTAGGTCCAATCCTATGTGCCCTTTGAATATTAAGGGCAATGGGCAGTTGTAAATTCAAAATGTTTGGAAGGTTTATTTTTAAAAAAGAGAGCTACATCTTCCCCTCCTTCTGGAAATCCAAAGACACGCAGGTTAGTCCTACGATTTATGTTCTCCAAGTCTTCATTTTGTTTCTGAAGGGTAAGGATGAATTGATCCATATAGGTAACTCTAATAGTATCATCTTCAGTTACTGTTACTCTTTTTTCTACTTTCTCAATTCCTCATCCATCTTTCATCTAATTTTTGGAGTTTAGTGTTAGTGGTTTCCATAAAGGGCTTAAGTGTTCTGATTTCAAGCAAGATGGTTTCCATATGTGATTCCAGAATTCTTTGCGCAGGAGGAGGGGAGTCACTCATGGCCCTTTTCAAGGTGGGCGTTGCTGTTTCTTTATTAGCAGACCCTTTTATTGGACTTTTTTATGAGGACATCTTGAGTTGTAGTGCAGGGCAGTAAGGTGGTCTTAAAACTGCACCAGAAATGTCACAGATTTTTTGTCTCCAGCACCATCAGAGGCTGAATAAGGCACACAAAAGGCACACTGTGCAGCGTTCAGCCCAGAAGACCGCCTCCTTTGTATAATACACTCAGAAAGTTTAATTGGATATTCATTTATCAAGTTAAACAAATTGTGCCATAACAGTTCCTGAATATAGTCATTACGCAAGCAGATATCACTTCTGGTGCCAATCTCCAAATAAAAAGCTTGTGAAATCCTTGTTTATAAAATAAAAGTACCTCATGTGCTCGGTTGATGTAGAAAAGGCTATTATCCCCATAACAGCCTGTGTTGTGGAGAAATTCTGTTTCCAGTCAAAATGCAGCGCTGTGCGTCATCGCGCAATCCAATGTTGGTGACAGGAAATGCAGCTTCTCCAGCTGCTGAGTACCGGTGCTTCAGGCCTCGTCAACTCGTCCCTCAAAAAAATGAGCCAGAGTGGAGAAGAGAGTTCTCATAATCAGAGGACCTAAGCTTTCAGAGTATGTGAGGAGGAAGGCAATATTTCACATTTTAAGTCCCTCTGAACTTAAAATATTTATACAGAAGGGAGAGCTCCAGTTTAGGCAGCCATTCCATGCCGCGCTTGGCCACCCCCCCACACATTTATTTTTATGCCCTTGGAGATTTCCATTTTAGTTTTTGCTGTTGTGTGGTATTAATGCACAACCGCTAAGCCAAAACTATTATTGCATTGGAGTACAGCTAGGACCGAGATGGGATCTGCGGAGGGACACACATCTTACCAACCTATGTCTACACACAAGCCAAAACCTTTGGATTTGCCAGTGCTTGTTTTTAGTGAATGCTGCAGTAACATGGCTACTGGCCTGTGCATTTCCCGCATCTGAACCACCCAGTGATATCTGTACTATGCGTTCATTGTAAGAAAGTGTTGACTACAGAGGCATACCAACCACTTTCTGCACAGCTCTGGGGTTTCCACTACACTGCTCCCCAGAGAGATCTCCATGGAAACAGAACAACATGTCTTACGATTGCCCTTGGGAAGCCTATTTAAATAAAAATCAGGCTTATTCTAAAACTCGGACTGACTGCACCACCTGTAGAGAAAACAAATGCAAATGAAGTTACATGTTCTAAGCATTGCATACAAAATACAAGTGCACTTCAAATTGACCAAGTTAATGAAAACTATAGGATTTTGTTGAGAAATCGAACACCTTTTGAAACCTAAGCTAATAGGTGTACATTGGAGCTTTAATTGGATGATGGAAAATATTCCACAGAAAAAGACCTGCTCTTGCAAACAACCACTCCCACTTCCCTTCTCCAACCTTGAAAGGTTCATATCTTAAGGTATCACTATGTAGACCTCTAAGAAATGCTTATCTCTACTTGCATGGGCCACACTATGGAAACTTTGCACTGGTGCAAGTGACATTTTACATGATCTTAAAACTACTTAACAAAACATATTTCTTCAATCCATTTTTGGACCAAGGCATGGTGTTGTGGGACAGATGAATATGCCATCTATAACGAATACCCCTCTCCAGGCTCAATACTGCCCAGATGAGAAACGCTATTCATTGAGGCAACCATACATCCAATATCCCAAGCAGGTGCTGGAAATAATGAACACGATGTGAGATAAAGATGACGTGAATGGCCAGACAGATGATAGATTAACACACAAACACATCCACTAGACATGAAGCACACGTGCACCCAACCCAAAGAAAATGCACTAGGTCAAATATGCATTTATACATGAAGAATATTAATATATGCAACCATAAAGGCATGAAGAATATAACATAAGCAGAAAATATGCTGAACACAACACAAATGGCACAAAAGTATAGATCACTAACATAGAAATGCAGCTGTAATGGGCAGCCATCTTTTGTAAAATGGAAGCCGTACAGTTGGGTTTGTTCAGCAGAGGAGCAGGCCTATAGTGCGACCAATGTGAGAGACGGTTGTAGCGTTTTATGTCCCAGAGAAGATTGGTCTATTTGTTAATGTATGAACCAAAGGAGGGAATGTTGGGGTGGTTGATAAAGGCCCCATTGGTATAGATGTATATTTGCGTTGCACGCACCATATTGGTGATATGGGGAAGATGATGATGACAAGATGTTGCGATTTAGCATGTACCTAGTGTAGTTAATAAGGAAGGGATACGTGTTGCTTTTAGTGTTACTTTATGTTTAAGTCGATACATTTTAGATTGTCACACACTAGCAAGATAATGTCAAATCGGCTGATGCAATATAAACACAATAAAGGTGTGTGGTGTGCTACATAGTGCCAAAAGTTGGACAGTGAGGAACTTCATAAGCGCAATTTGTGATGGAAAAACCACTGCAAAAAGATGCGGTAGTCTTGAACATACATGCACAGACATACATATATGGGGGTCTTTAGGGACATGTATTTAGTGTACATGGTAAATACACAAGTCTGTTTGCCGCAAGTCCTCTTATGGTTAGGATTGTGCAGGCCCAGAAGCATTGGGTGGCGAGATGAACAATGTGCGACAGGGAAAACTGGTTGAGCAAGGTTGAAGGTTGAGGAAAGGCAGTGGGCAGCTGCAATAATATCAGATAGTCAGCTATGGCCAGGCTCGGGTTTTTATGACTTGGTACTATTGTGTAGAGTAGATTCAATCTTGGTATATACATGGGAGCCTGTTATTCATTGTCCAGGGAAGTCCAGCCATCTGGTAGAGTCAGTTTGGGACAGAGTAATAAACTTGTTGTAAGGGATGTTTAAGGGCAGAGTGGACGAATGGCTTATAGGTTTCGATCAGGATCTCAAGATGTTCCCAGAGGCCATGCAAGCTGAAATGGGTGTCGTATAGATTAGTGTGAAATAAGGATGCCAGCAAGCCTGGGAGGATAAGATATTTATCGCCTGTTCAAAGGGAACTTGTTTGTTCCTCCCCCTCCTCATATTTTTTAAGTGTCCTTGCAAAGACCATGTGCATCGCATTCGGGGTTAGAGGTCCGGTACAGTTAGAACTTGTATTGAATTATGTTTGTTGTGTGAATGTGTAACTATGGGACGATGTCATGACCTACCATGGAAAGATCCCAAAAGGGTTGTGCTGTAAATATGAGCTGATGCAAAGATATATTGAACGAGGGTGGTAGTTTAATAAACATTTCCAATGAGAGCATGGGAATTAAAGGAGATTACATTTCTTTGCATAGGTTTGGCCAATTTTGTGTGAGGGATGATTTGTAATAAAATATGTGGGAGTGGTTTAACTGTTTCAAATTGTATTAACTGTGTACACTTGTGTGATTCGAGGAGACTCGGGTTAGTTTGATTCCACAGTGTCATCTATCTGCTTCCAGCCATTTGTACAATAAACTTGCTTTACGGGCAAACGTGCACTTGTTTCTTAAGAGGTGGGCCTACTTTGGGTTAAGGTGATCAGAGGTCCATCAACACAATAAGCAGCTTGTGGGGCTCTCTTCCCCTACTCCCAATTTGACTCATGATTTGATGACCTGTCAGTTGCTCAACGTTGGTCAGCAAGGTGCAACCAATGAAGAACCCCAATACCAGGTTGTCCAATGCGTATTAAACTAAACAATCATTAGTTGTAAGGCTGATGTCTTATTTTTGTTTTCAATTTAGAGGTGGTGCCAGGAGGGGCCAGTAGATAAGTGTTACCCAATTCGAATGTAATCCATACAGAAATATATATTCAATTTATCTCTTAACCAATCCCCTCCCCTGTAGGTTTTGTATATTGATATCATGATGTTTTTAGTTTATAATATGTTGTTTTGCATGAAGAGCTCTGAGTGCTGCGAGAATCGAAGCTTGTATGCTGTCCTTGCTTTATGTTGAATTGTTAATAAAGCAGGTTTTGCCTTTCACTTTAACTATTTCCATTATTGAGTGCAGGATTTCCCGGTCCCTCATTTCTGCTTAAACTGGGGTTTTCCAGACCATCTTAACAATGGTTTTCCATAGTCGCAAATTTAAAAGTTATTACAAATAGGGTAAATGTTGCTCTTGTCCAAAAACGCATTGAAAGAATATATATTAGCGCTAGGGCAAGTTCTCCTCTTGTATTAATACCTTGCAAAATTACACTTGCACCGGTGAATATTTTCTTTAATTTAGCGCCTCGATTGACAAGGAATCATGTGCATACCATGCTGATGTTTACCTGGTGTGGAATGGACAGAAGGACATAGACATTACAATCACTTTATATCACTCACACACCCATGTAAATCTCCCTTAGTCATTTCGACAACAGGTGTTTTATATCCCAGCTCACTCGTACTCATTTTTACAATGAAGGAGACAGAGTCTGGTCTGTCTGGAATTCAACCATATGTCTTGAGTGCGGGGTAGACAATGATACCAGGAAGCTATTTTTCAGGTTTTGGTGCAGAATATGTACGCTGTTTGTCAGAGGTTGGGGCTGCATACGTTTTCATCTCTCTACTAATTGCTATTGTTTCCCTTTTCAGATTCCCTGGCGCAGTAGTGTGTCAGAGACGTGCGAATTCACAAAGAATTTACTGGGAGTAAAACTGAGCTGCACCTGGAGAGAGATTAATTGATTCACATGTGGTTACCAGGCATCACACTGACAGCCTCCTTGCTTGTCTCTTTTGGGCGTATGTTAGGAATTAGTCAAAGCTACTCGCAGTGGCTTATTTAGAAATGGAATAGTCTCTCTCCAGGAGTAAATCAGAATTACTTTGCATCATTTCTTCTGGAATAAGCTCCATATTAATGCTTAAGGTGACAGTTTTTGTAATGATGCTGTTCATGTAATCGTGCTTGTTGAGCACTATGAAATTATTGTAGTTTTAAAATGATTTGTGTCTAATGTTTATCTCAATTGTGAGGTCGTCATTTGGTTTCCTATAGTTAATTCGGAAAGAAATGTGGCATTTATTTTCCACGGCGTACGTGTATTAATCTTGAAAGAGATGTCTACAGTAGTTGAAAGCTGCACAAAGCGGGAACTGGTGCAAGCCTGGGGGATTGACTGGAAAAGCGGGATGGAATTACACATTTAGCAGCACATAATAGGCGCTGAAAGCAGCTGCGTTTATTGATAGTCAACGTTGTGTAACACTTCAGAGGAAAAATGAAGCATTCTATTAAATTGCCCCAGAAGCCGACTGACAGCACACATTGTATTTTTTATTTTAAATGGATCCACTTCACAAAATGGCTGTCATGTTGACAGCATTGAGGGTGAAGGTCCTGTCAATACACGCACGAATCAAATTCTGTGTTCCCTATTTGTATGCAAATTGTTCAGAGGCCACATTGCCTTACTGATATTGACAAGCAAATATGCTGTAGTTAAATTAATAACGCCATTCATGCAAATTCCAGGTAGTTTATAAACTCTACAGGGGCTCTGCATAACGTACATTTTTTCAAACAATCTATTAATACACGCGCAGAGCTCTGGAAACACTGGGCTTTGTCAATATTTCCAACTTTGTGAAATTGAGTTTCTACAAATTAGAGAAAATCTCATTAGAAGCTGTTTGAAAATGGGCAGATCGGTGAAGGCGAGGCCGCTTAATGTAGTAAAATACACGCTGCGGTTATTTTGGCTCTGCGTAAAGATGGCTATTTGCCAAGTTTACTCAGTGTCGGAAAAACACGATCTTGGTGAATAGAGAAGAAAAAAAATGTAAGCCTGATCTACTTCTACGTGCGGAAATGTGCACTCCTCTTTTTAAGTGATATATTAGTAGAGTTCCATTATTTTAAAGGTAAAGAATCTTCTCATTACCCCTTAAGACACAGTGGTTAAGTCCAAGAAACGAACCCGTGTGGAAGATTTAGATTGGTGCAAAGAAGATGCAAGAGTAGAGAACTTCAAATATCCACAGCACTGGTGGTGCAAACTGGATTAACTTTGAATTTAGAAAATTAGATGATTGACTTTACCAAAGGAAAGGGACCTGCATGGGAAGGGAGGATGTCCTGCCTTCCCATTTAATGGGGACAGACAGTTGTTTCCTAAACGGAGAGGTAGCAGCAACACTGAAGAACGGACAGAAAAGAAATGTGAAGAGGAAAGAAAAGAGTAAAGGAGCATGAAAAGAGATTTAGAGGAATCCGCAGGAATAGCCAGCACTAGTGTGAAGACTCAGCAACATGGCAATAGAAATAGAAACGGATTAATGTGCAGTATTTGGATGATATTTCAGGCCCTCCAAAGTGGCAATTCTGACGTGTGCATATATCAATATTAAATCTCTGGATTTCTTTTAACCTTCTTGCTCAACACATTTAATCTTCTGTTTCTACTAATTTATGTTAAGCCATTCATTAAACGTACACCATGTTAAGAACTCATGTATGAGGCAGCACTTTATTAGCTTCTGGGTCGCGGTCAGTAACTCCTAGTCAGAAGAAAACGCTGACACACTGGCACTACTCCAATCTCCTGGTCCATGAATTCCAATCCCAAACCCTGTGTAGTGATGGGTGACGGAGTGCGGATGGGTGTCTAAGGTGACACTGGTGAGGTAGCTGCAATGCCCGGTCCATGATTTTGCTGATGAGCAGTGTGGTTACAGATGAGTGGGGATGGCAGAGGTGGGCTGTTGAGAGAGAGGGATGAAACACAGATTTGAGGGAGCTTGCCCCATCTTTGAGGAGCAGGGGATCTGGTCTTGGGTCCTTCCAGTCCTAACAATCCAAATAAGAATTGCCCTTTTCTTTGTCTGCCCTCCACTTAAAAGGCCTGGGTGAGGGATGCCCTTCATCGGAGGGTTAACAAAAGGAAAGGAAGGGTCAGGTGGGTCTGTTTAGGTCATGTGACCAAGGTCAATGTGCATCTACTCACCAACTGCCAAGTAATTCCTCAGCTACCTAAGTATGTTCATATCATGTGACCAAAAATAGTTTATATTATTTAATTATAATATAAAACCACTAATATGTTGATATAGTGTGAAATATATGCATTTGATGTTATTCCAGCTGATGAGGGGTAGTAGGATGTATAATACAGTGTGCATAATAATGTATATATCAGTTATTGCAGTACAATTAAATCATTAGAATGTAATGTGCATGTTTTCCCCACCAGCATGTGCTGAGGTCCTCACCCATTGTAAAGCACTGCAGTAATAGGATTTACTATTACCAATTGTAATTGCACTCTACAATTCAACAACATAAGAATGATGGGCTGTGCCATCCCCATCGGAAGCCACACCTTTCATGATTTGTTGCCTTGTTGCTAAACCTCTGTTATTTGCAGAAGACACTTATTTTGTTTTGTAGTGTCGTGTTAAGAGCACCATTAGGAAGTCGGTTTCAGGCCCCAACAATGCTGCTACTCCCAATTACTTGCAAAAGTGGCACCCTCCTATTACATAATATTTGGTGTCATAGCCACTCACTATTGCCCTGTCAAAATGAACCAAGACAATGTCCTTTGAATAAAATTCAATAAGTGATAGAGGGTTTGTGTACACAGCATCAATTGCACTTGGCAGGCTCGATGTGTAGTCAGGGAAATGTGGAGTTACAATAGCACACCACTCTTTCTTGATCCCTCTTTTGCAAAGGGTACCTTAGAATCCATTGACATATAGCCCACCCATTGGGAACTATCAGGTTGTGAGTACTCTACAGTTCAGTGTAAAGCTTTTGGCACTCAACAATCCACAGACACCTTTGAAATTGTACCCCTTTTCCATCGCCGTATTTCTTTGATACTGCATTGCCTCGAAACTCTCCGAAGTGTTACAATGGGCCCATTGTCAGTATGGGGCCAAGCTGTGCCTTAATGGATCATTGCACCACCTGCCTACACAATTTTGTAACCTAGATACCACGTCAGCTCAATACGACAGGGCTTTTGTCAGAGTCCACTGGTGCCCACAGTTTGTGTTGCCCAGGCAAAGACAAGTTGTCTAACACCGGCGCGACATAGCCAAAGCAGGTTTTAGAAAGCCGTTTATAGCCAAAGATTTACACCTGAAAGCTAACGTATGTATCATTTGTAAATTTGTTCTGGTCTAATAAAAGTGTTTTCACCTCCACAGGAGCAAGTTTGTTGTTTTAATAAACTCATAATTGTAGGGCACGTCTTGGTTGATGGTTGTTTTTATCATTCCAGAGTGTCGGAATATCACCAAAGAGCCCTTTTGGTGCTGTCCTCTATGGTAACATGGGTGGGATCAAGAAAAGTCCATCTAGGCTCGAGAGGATAGCTCAGGGGCAACATGCTCGCTTTGAAAGCAAGACGACACGGAGAACCTCAGGTTCGATCCCTGGGTCTCCGCTTAGAAACCTCTGAGTATTAAGCATGTTATAATTAAATAATCTATCATAGCCAATCTAAAGAGCAGGTGCTAAGGGCAGAATAATAGACATTTCATTACAGTATCATGGGGGTTGTGTATTGGGACACACCCAGGTCATTCGGTATCTACAAGAAAATAGAAAACAGATGAGTGGGGGTAGGAGGGAGGTGAGGTGGAAGCAGAGGGAAGGGGGAAGATGGTAGTGTGGGTGTGAGCAGCTGGCATCTTGCTTGGAACACCAGCTTGCATCGTGAGAATTAGCCTGTGATCCAAGCAACTTGATTGGCTGCAGCACCCATCCTGGGTGCTAATAATGTAAATGATACAGGACATTAAATTACAAGTTGTTTCAATCTGTTCACATCCAAGCTCGGATGCATGCTTTTTGTGTACTTAAACGTTGCTAATGTATAATCATTTATTTTTCCAGATATCAACATGGCAGGAGAGCCAAAACTATATAGACCAAAATTGGCAACAAAGAGACCACTTTCAGCATTGTACAGGTAAATTAATACTTAATTCAGCTAATGTAAATAATGGTTCTGAGCACAGTCTACACCAGTTAATCAACAATATCGTTGAAAGAATGGACACATATCTGAAAGTTATGTACACATGAACAATGAACAAATCATGTTATCACTGTGCCCTGTTCAGTGATAGAAGACCCAATGCCAGCAAAGAAACAGTGAAGCATGCTGGCAAGCGGTACCAATTTGAGTGTTCTGATTCTTAGAATAGGGAAGTCATTTTGGAGTATACACTACTGGCCATATAGCTTGAATATAGCATTGAGTAATAATGGTCTACGATGAAAAGTAATAAAACAATGAATCAATATATGACATAGAAAAACCATCATACAAACTCAAAACATCCTGAACTGAAGGCCCTATTTTACTGATTGTTCCCAGGTCCCGATCGCAACAGGGCGTCCATTTTGTGTGTCATTTCTATGAGGTAATGTCCTACCTGACCGCCAATATCAGTGCTACCTAAGCTCTCCAAGTACAGCACACACTTGTTAAAAACAATTAATTACATAAGAAGTTAATTAATGATGTAATAGTGCACACTCGGAAACAACCGCTAGTCAAAGTGGGACAAATAATACAAAGTAAATCACATATCACTTTTGTGTTGGCTGTTGTTAATCCGACTTGACATCACAAGTGAAACCGAAGGAAAAAAAAAATCATTAACGTGCATTCTGATATGGAAAATTAGACTTAATTGGGGGATCTATATTCTGAGTAAGTAAATATATAGTGGTTCGATTAAAATCACGCAGGACCAACGTCCAAGCAATAACATGCACGCGTTTTCAAGGTTGCACATGATTTTGAAAGTTGTCTCCTGCTTGCATGGGGTGTCAAGGCATGCGGTTTCTCTAGAAGCTGCAGTGTAGAATGTCCTACTGTGCAATAACAATTCATCTGTTAAGTCTAATTTACATATCAGAAAGCTTATGATGACATGTTTAGACATCAATGAGCCAGGAAACTAAATTATAACTTCAGTGGGCTTTGCATGTGATAGCAAGTTGATTTTGGAACAGTCATTCATGCGATTCAAGTGCAAAGGAGTCCCCCACTGTAACACGTGCAGAGCGCAGGATTATTGAATTTGTGGTTATTTATTTTCTAGTATAATCTACAGGAAGGCATGAAACTGCTCCTTACTTTGCATGATTTTCCTGTGCACGTTTGGGATTGCAAAGGTACATCTATAATGAATCGACAGCTTCAATATTGATTCCCATGACATCATTTAATCAAAATAGATTTCTTACAGGCCAGAAAGTGTACATTTTTCATGAATTTAAGGAAAAACATGTGTATGCATGTTTCATAAAAGGGGAGGACTGGATCCGAAAGGTAGAAGTACAGTTATCTCTGTCCTGAAAAAGTACCAACAAGTTACCAAAAGGTTTCAGGAACGGTTTGGACTGAATCCCAAAACAAAATGGTAGAGTTCTTTATACAGTGCATTCTGGAGTGTGCTCAACCCTTGCTCATCTGTTACAATGGCAGCCCACACCTAACTAATAAACAGACCAAGGTTGTAGCACCTTAAAAGTACTTCATTCTTCCCCAGAGAAAAAATCCTGCATCATGAGGAAGGGCCAATCAATCCCTTTCTTAAAAGTACTTTTAAATATATAGGATTAGTTCTGTGTTCAGCAAAATCATCGTCCAAGCATTCAACATTCTATTGTTTAAAAGAACACATAACACCCCACTATATAAATTCCCATAAAGGTCCTAGCAGGACTCAGAAACCTCAAGGAAGTCAGGACCAGGGCTTCTGCTCCCAGGAAAGCAGTGGTCTTAACCCCACTCTCATTTAAATCTACCCAAACTTCCTTCCATCTTTCCCATCTACAGAACCTGGCTGTTCATGGTGTTGGAGAGTAAGGAGAAGGGGGGTCCCCTCTGTTTTTTTGGGCAACATCCCAACATGCCCAGGCCCACCATGACACTGTGGAAGGCTCAAAAGCCTGCCCACTACTGAACCAAAGTACTTATGCATCCATAAGTACTTTGTCCAGAAGCACAAGCCTAGGGCTTGGTCAAGAATACAATTCTCTGTATCCATAAGCACTTTGGCCTGAAGCACAAGCCTGGGGCTTGGTCAAGAATGCAATCCTTGTGGTAACCATGACATAAATGAACAAA
The DNA here is from genome assembly GCF_040938575.1 of Ambystoma mexicanum. NCBI lineage: Eukaryota > Metazoa > Chordata > Amphibia > Caudata > Ambystomatidae > Ambystoma > Ambystoma mexicanum. Next base: position 803,743,858 of record NC_090933.1, read on the forward strand.
CCAAAATAAAAGCTGTTTTGCTTCTTTCTAGGGATCGATTTACAAACATGGCAAATGTGCATTTCTGATATACAACCCCTCTCCAATGCTGTTGGGGACATAGAGTAGTAAGCAGAAGGGTTTAGGATTGTAATTGTCATCCTAGCTTGAGTAACTGGATGCTTGAACTATATGGTTATGAATCTTATTTTATTAAGTTACAGTGAACTGTTCCTCGCTCATAGTTTATGGATCTTAATATTACTGGACACAAGTCCATCATGTCTCCTCTTCCCCTACCATGCCACTTCCCCCATGCTTTTGCCGGGCATACTTCTTTACACATTCAGCTCTTGGTGCTGACACTTCTGTCAACTGACTTGGCAAACTCAGTGCCCTATCTACAGGGATTATTTCTTAAAAACGAATCTAATGAAAGCTTCCTCACTTCTACTGCCCACTTGAGCACCTTTCCATTACACAAGCAATCACTAACTAACTACATTTATTACCCGGCTTCATGGGGTCCAGTTGTTGCCATCGCAATACAACTTTGCTCTGAACCAACCAATAACTAATCACATTTAAGAAACACTAATCCCTAATTTGACATTCACATACACTCCCACTCATCCCAATGGTTTTTCCTCTCTGATGTTGGTCATTCTATTGTCTAAATCCTCTTTCCTTTCCTCGCTTCCACAACCCATCCTTTCCTTTCCTCAGACTAATGTTTGGTGACACCCTGGCAGAATCGCAATATGCCACGTTTTGGACAAGGCCATGTGCCGTAAGAGTGCTACAGTGGAGATGGGTACAGGATACATTATGGATAACATAACATGTGCCAAGAGCAATAAAACCATTAGTACAATTTCCACTGGGAAGGAATTCTGGTGTGTTTCCTTTAACAACCTTCTTGCAATTGTTGCCATCTAGGCAGTGAAAGGACCTCTTATTTTGTGGTGAGATTAGATGCTAAATAAGGGTCTACAGATGACGTCCATACTTGAATAAACACATATTGTTGAATATATTAAACAGCATAGAAAACAGAATAATGCAGATCTTCCTTTAATGAAGCCCAATATGTCCAAATCATCCCTTTGATCCCGCTGGACAATAGAACTTCTATTTGCTCCCAAACCAGCTTTTCACTTTGACTGGCTGTTCCAAAAAGAACATTTTTTTAAGCAGGTTTCATAAATCACTCACTAGTGAAAGATACCAATATTGTTACATTTGTGTTCAATATGGATAGAATTGTATAAATCAAGTGGTGTTTACCATTTTCATCAGACACAATTCTGTATAATCTACCACTTATCAAGAAGACATGGTCCATAGACTATTTTATATTTGCCAATTCACCTTAAAATATGTTGCAGTTCTTTTGAAGCAATCCAGATCGCTCATCAGAAACCATAATTGTGATGTCATCGTTCATAAGCAGTGAATAGTGGGGGTATGAGTTATGGTTGCAGGTGAACATTGCTTAGCATAATTGGACAATTCTTTGTTTTTTTTTTCCGTTTTGCACTGCGACATAACGTTCCATAAGCATTAATGTTTTTTTATTACAGCGTCTCAACCATAACATCCCTTTAACAGTGCTTTTTCAGTGAATATATATATATATATATATATATATTCACTGGAAAAATTCTTGGTTAAGAGAGAGTTGAGGTGATCCGGTTTAATGCAACAAAACCCCTAAAATCCAGCAATCGCATTTTCAAGCAAGTCCACCTCTACTATGCACCCCCTGTTGCGCAGCGTATGACCACAATGATGACATCACTGATGACTGCGGAGTCATCACAGAATCCCAGCCTAAAGTATCCTCCTATGTGGCTAGGGAAAGGCAGACACTACATGATCCTAACTCTGGGGGCGGTATTAGGAGGGAGGATCACATGGGAGAGATGTTATCAAGGGAATGGTTCTATCTTCTTTTGCCGAAGTAAATCAGAATGTGGTCATTTACTTGGATGAAATTACCTTGAATTACTTCCCCATTTTTTCAACTTCATTTTTTAAAATCGAGTGTCCCTCGTTCCTCAACACTACCATGCCCACCCTCTAACCCCCACCCCACTTATACCTCTTACCCTCAAAACACATATGGAGCCCCCTCCCCCATTGAAGTAATTTTGTCGAAGTAAATTACCACATTGTAATGTACTTCAGCAAAACAACGTGATACCCAAGGGAATGTGGTAACTCTGTTAGGAAAGAAGCAGTATTCATCCTCTTCTGAGGATGAGGTTTTCCTAATGCCTAAATATTTAATGGTATGTTGTCACCATAGAGCCTCCTCTCCCAGACTTACTCAAGGTGCCAAGTATGAGATCCCTTTTTGTAAAAATTTAAATAATGTATATAAGAGACAGGGAGTTAATACAACTACTTTTCTGTGTTTTAATTCTACCTTGTGCTTGGATTATAAACCCAAGAAAAAACTATTACTTCCTATAAAAACCTCCCTTAAAAGTACATCTTATAAATTACTAAAACAGAGTGGATTAAATGATTTTAAAACAACTAAGATCATTGTGGACTAGACGTCCCATACTGCTCTTAGTACTGAGACGAGCCAGAGGGGTCCAGAGTCACAAAACTATAAAGAGCGGCCTAGTGGTTGCAATGACCTACATCTGAGCTGGACCTTTAAATTTAAAAGCCCTTTATGTGCAGGCCATCAAGAGGAAAAAGAAGCAGCAGGAGGAATCAAAGGTTGAAGCTGTCGCTTTTCTGATATCGGGATGTCGTGCAGAGAACGTAGCGGAGATCGGAGCTCCTAGGAGATACAAAGGATGCGCAGTGGGTAGCGGTATTGAGGCCAGCTATTCCAAAGGAGAGAGAAGCTCTCTGTGTCCTGCATCTCGCCCGGTGTGAGATTTTCACCACAGCATGTATGGAGCAGCGTGCACTCCATTGACAGACAGCGCGAACAGAAGAAGGCTGACCAGTGCTGTCAAACACCAAGGAAACCCCAATGAGTGAAGAAGCAAAAGCAGCAAGTCAGTAGGAGATGCCAGGACATATAGGTGAATTGGCCTGATATAGGTAACCCCGGGCGCTCTGAAGTGGACAGCTAAACAAGATCGCACCTTTAAATTTAAGCAAAGAGTGTGCAACTCCCCTATTGCCAGTTGTCGAACAGGAGAATATTTTAACCCGCATAACCAAAGTCAAATGGGGGCAATAATTGAGCAAAGTGACTGCAACCTCCAAAAAGGGAGATGTCAAATAGAAGAATATTGTAACTAGCACTGCCAACGTCAAAAGGGGGCAATAATTGAGCAAAGTGAATTCAATTTTCCTAAAGGGGGATATCCAACAAGGAGACATTATGACCAGCATAAGGAACGCCACAGAAAGATGAGATTAACATCAATGCAAGCTGAATGCAGTAGTCTCAGACACCTTTTGGAAGAAAGTTGTAAACTACATTGCCAGCAGCCAGTAGGATGTGTAGAAAGAAAACAGAGACTGCAGGAGAAAAGCCGTCCTTGTAGAAAGGATGAAGGGGGAGAGAACTGTAACATGCATTGGCTATGGCAAACAGATCAACGATAGTGTCATTGTCCTTTTGTACAGCATATTTGATGAATCTTCACAAAAACCATACTTAAAGTCTCCTCCCAGGTGCCAGGGCAAGGCAGCCGCTTCCTGATCCTAACCCTGGGAGTGGTATTAGCCAGGAGGATCACCTGGGAGGAGAAGGGCCCCAGAAAGGTGAGAGGATTCCGTTGGGTGAGACGCAGTATTTGTCTTCCTCAGAGGAAGAGATGTCAGTGATTCCAGAATACATAATGGCTTGTTGTCAAAGTGAGGTTTTCTGTTCTAAAGCTATTCATTCTGGGGATTGCAAAACTGTCCCGATCAATCATTTATCAGGCATAGAGCTCCCACTTATAAAGTTGCCCACATTTATAATGATAAAAACTGTTGGGGTCAACAAGAGGACGTTAAATGTGGACATCAGAACAATATCATCTGAAGTTCTGATAGAGCTAATACTCCTTTGATTCCAAAACAATCATTGACTCCTTTTAACTTTCCTCCTGACAATATGATTAAAAATGGAAGTGAAGTAAGTCCATTCAAACATAATGTGCAGAAAGAAAAAGGTAATTGTAACATTGGGGAATGAGATGAGGAAGAGTGATCTTGAGGCACTAGACTGCAATTTGCAGTCTAGTGATTGTAATGACCACACCTGAGAAGGACCAGTGGATATAAGGCACCCCCTCAGGTGCAGGCCATAGGAAGTAGCAGGAGAAGAAGCAGAGGGTGGAATAATTATCGGGACTCCACTTTGCAGTAGCAGCAAAAGTTGCAAGGAAGCAGAGCCACTGGAGCTGCCACTATCTGTGAATAAGATGCCGGTTTCGTGAGGGTCTCTTCCATTAAGCACCTTGTATGCAGAGGCTGTGTGGCATGAAGCATTAATTCAAAATGCTTCCCCCAAAGTTAAGTGTGCTCCAGTGGCAGGCGAGCACCGGAGTGCTCATGGAGCGAGTAACGCTCCTCTCCAGACCGGCATGGACCACGGGAGGCAGAAGAAATCAGCTTACCTTGTACAGGGAAGTGTAGGAAGCAGATAACATGGAGGCAGAGGAGCGAGTGGATGCGTATGCAGCACCCGGTAAGTTCACTAGTTGTATGTGACCCCGGAACACCCTGTAATCACCGGCTAGCCTGTGTTAACAATATTGAATACCAAATTCATGTAAAGAAGCGGAATTGGCAGACTCAGAATACCTTTGCATACCAACCTGATGCTTACCAGCTAAAGTGGTAGAATAAGAAAATTGGAGACAATTGTTATTTCAAAGGTAACAAAATCGACCAAAGAAAAGAGAGGACACTATTAAAAGAGCTTAACAACCAATATTGCCAGAACCTAAAAAGGGCAATTAAGCAGACCATTTGTAAACCCTATGGTCACAGAGAAGAAGAGGCAATAGCTAATAAAGGCCCAAACGAGCATTGTCTAAGCCAAAGAAGAGCAAGTGTGATAAAAAGCCATTATCAGCATTTGGCTGATGTAGGAGAGGGAAATCAAGTGTGGCAGAAGATCTGCCCTCCTGATAGCCAACATCCAGGAGGAGAGGAGCATAATCTGAATTTCAGGTGTCAATCCCAAGGGTGGAACAAACAACATCAATGTCTTTTACGTTTTCCCAGAAGAAGTAGCCCATACTGAAGTTGTTGATACTGATATTGTTGAAAAACCAAAACACTTTGTTGTGGCTGAAGAGCTGCCCTCCTGATTGCTAGTATTCAGGAGTATAGGAGTATAATCTGAATTAGATGTGGCATAAACAGCACCAATGTGGTTCATGGATTGGAGTTGGAAGCTCGTGGCTGAAATGTTCGAGGGAGAAAAGACCGAAAGTTATTTTTCCAAAAATAATTGTTGGTCTTCTCTCTCGTGAACATTTCAGACTTTGCCCCCCACCCCTACCAACACCCACATCCACACCCACACCCCACACCCACCCCCTACTCGCTGTGTCCCTGGGACACCTGTCGCCTTTCACTTCCATGATCAAGAACCAGAGCCGCAGGTTCTTTCATTTTGTAAAAAATGTCTTTTACAAACTTTTGACGGATTGACTGCGGGAGACACCCACACAATGCCCACTCACAGTATAGTGAGCAAGGGTGTGGAGGACACCCCTGTAGCCCCGGCAGCCCTTGCCACCGAATGGGGGATTTGGTTGAACATTTCGGCCATTCAGAATTTTCAAACGGCTGAATTTTGGCCAAATCTCCATTAGGTCTTTTATTTTGGGACTTTTTGGATGATTCTGTGGTTCATGTCTTTCCAGAAGAAGGGCTCATTACTGAAGTGGTTCAAATTCAAAAGACTTTACAAAGTTGTTTAAAGCAAACTTTACCAGAGAAGTACTTACAGTAGAGTTAGAAGCGTTTAGTCCTGGCAGGCGAGTATAGCAGGGCAAGGGACCTTGTAGTGGTACACCAGCAGGTGAGTGTACCAGGTAGAAGATATTGAAGTAATGTGTTGTGGTTAAAGACTGTGAAGAAGAAGAATTGGGAAGGCCACTTGTGAATCATTGTGGAATCATCCCAACAAACTATGTTTGTTGCTATCAAGGAACGATGAAAATGTTTTTGGTTCCTAAGAAGAAGTTGAGTTTAACTCTTGTTACAAGTGGAGAAGCAAAGATTTGTTATTTCCTTTTGGAACTGTTGGAAACTCCCATTGACAGACTTGTTGGAGCAAGAAGAACCTTATTACCAGAACTTTGTTATAAAATGGAACTTTCCTATTTTGAACTGTTGCTACAATTTCCTGCTTTGAATCTGGAGAAGAGAGCATTACCCAGGTCACAAGGACAGGGACGTCATTTGGGGTCACCAGGGGTCGCAGCTGCAACCCCTGAGGTCTCCCTTGATACCCCTGTGGTCTCCCTTGCTACCCCTAAAAGAAAACCTATATATATATATATATATATATATATATTTATATATATATATATATTCACTGAAAACACTTTGTTAAAGGGACGTTATGGTTAAGTTGCAATAGTAGACACCTATGAAATTCAATGAAAAAACGTTGTTAAAGGGACATTATGGTTACAAGTAAAACCGAAAAACCTCAGAAATTCGCCTGTTATGGTAAGCTAAGCAACAATAACTCGCGCCACCACCGTGCACTGCTAAGACTAACACCCAGGACATTAAAGATGACATCACAAATGTCATTGTTGACATCACCGATGACATCACATATCTGCCCACTTGTTTTTGTTCACTGACATATCTAGGCCAGGTGCTTTTGTTCACTGACAGTCAGAATATTAAAATTCAAAAGGTGCTATGTATCGAGACGTTAACCTTGTTGTATGTTCTTAAAGTACTTTCCTTGTGGTTTGGAGATGATGGTGCACATACATGGGGAAATAACCAGGCCTCAAACACACAATTTATTTGTATACATGAAGATAAACTTTAATGTTATTAACATTTTTGGGTGATGCTGTTGATTAATTGTAAATGTTTGTTCGAATAAAAATATTCATCAAACACATACATATAACATCTGAGATAAAACATAATCCATTGGTGCATTTTAAATAAATCAATCACCATTAGATATTAAGTCAATTAAAAAGAAAGATAACAGTAAAACAGACATTTTACATTATTCTATAATGCAGCAGCTTATCCTCTTAAAAACCCCCTTCTATGAAACATGGCAGCCTTCAGATACAACAGCAGGGCCCAAGCAGTCAATTTAATTTCCGCCCTCAATAAAAAAGATATTGGGCATCTTGGATCATCTGGATATCCCACCCAGTTCACCGTATTACCCCTCAGCCATAAGCAATCGATTCGTGCCCATGTAATGAGTCAGCTTTGATGCTTTTCTCTGGCCCAGGCAAGATACGGCTGCAGAGTTAGTGTCCCACTTATAAACTGATGAAGACTATCTGCTTGTGGCACAGAAGCTACATTCATACGTTTAACCCTGGTTTCCCTGATGACTGCTTCCTTAAATTATCTTACTTCCTGCGGGAGTAACATCATAGTAGAAGGTGGCACAGCCGGCATGTTCGCCTTACACATTAGCTCTTTTACGCACCTCACCCAGGGTATTTTAAGCCACAGGTCCCTGCTCAATGTCGCTTGTATTATAAAGTGACATAAAGTGGCATTTTTGTTCCCCCATATTCTTAGTCATAGGCTGCTTGGGGCAACCGCCCAGTCATCCTCCACAAAGGCCATCCCCAATTCCCTATGCACCTAGGCACAAGAAGATGAGTCCCAAAATCCTCTTGAAATAACTGTTTTCCTTGGACTGCATGTCACCAAGCTTGCAATAACCCCATAGAGCTGCTCCATATTATGTCGCTGGTTTTACTTGCATGGAGTATCCCTAAAGGGTCGATCCTATGTGTTGGCCCTTACAATTGGCAGGAAAACCGGAACCCCCCCCCAAGTATTGGCACAAAAATTGCAGGGACTGTTTTTTTATTTGCACCATTCCTGTTAGAGTCTCCTAAAATCTGACCCCCAAGTAATCGTACTCAGCCAGCCTTGGGATAACTTCCCCCTTGCAGACTATGGGACGCATTTTAATAAGCTTTCTGCCTCCACTGCAGCTTATCACTGCTGATTTAGTGGAATTGATTTTAAGACCTACACTGGTCATGAAAGAGGCATAGGCATCAACCAGGGCCTGCAGAGCCCTTGGAATTCTGGCCATAAGTTCTGTGTCATTGGCGTATGCCAGAACTGGGAATGGCCTACCCGCCAATCTCAGGTAATCCACGCCGGTATTCATGTAGCAACCCATTTATGTATAATGTAAAAAGTATGGGGGCCAAGACACACCCCTGGTGAACACCCAATACAATATCGAACCACTCGGTTCATCTGTCCACCCGGGCCAAACCAGACATTCGCTTTATCGTCCAAGTGGATCTCCAGCAACACTCCCAGGATGTCCACAGGGCAGCCCATAGACTCAAGCACTGCCCGCAACTTGGCACAATCAACTTTGTTGAAAGCCGTGCTTAAGTTCATGAACGCGAGGTAAACTACTTCACCTTTGCAGAAGACAAAATTCAAAATCAAAAGATACAGATTTAATACCTGCCCAAGCCAGGGAGAAAACAGAACTGGATATCAGTTAGGATCTCCACCTCAGTGAGCCACCGCTCTATGTGGCCCAGCAGAACCCATCCAAAAATCTTGAAAGTAGTATCCAAAAGAGAGATGCAGTGATACGAATAGGGTTTGGTTATATCCCCCTTTTTAAAAAGGGGAAAGATGGTTGCCGTCGTCCAGGTAGTGGATAATGCCCTGAACTCAGGCAGGCATTGAAGGCCAAGGTCAGCACTGGAACCCATAGATCAATTTGACTCATAAAGAGATCTGCTGGTATGGCATCCAGGCCAGGTGCTCGATTTTGTGACTGGGCCCCTATTGCTTTGACCACCTCAACCAAGGTAAAGCATAAAAATACGGCCCTAGACAACTTTTCTTTCTTGCACGACCATCATCGTACAGAATCCCAAAGTAGGAGACCCAATCCGCAGCCCCCACATGAGTGACCTGTAGACCATGTTTTCACTTGTTGGAGGATCCACTTATCAGAAACTCCCAGAAGCCCTTTGCATCATTCACCCAGATTGCCTCTAGAAATTTCTCCCAGGCCATGATTTCCAACTCTAATTTCCTTTTCTCAATCGTCCTGCGATAGTCAGTACGCACTTGAGCAATTCTGCATCTGTCAGTCACAGGACGTTTTAAAGCATATAAAAGGGCCAATTTTGCCAGCCTACAGGCTTGGTCAAACCAGCCCCGCTTTCCATCGCTCCCTGGTTGTATGGGCATCACTGAAAAACCCCCATTGAGGGCCTCCAGGATGCCCATGAAGTGCCCCACCACTTTCTGTTGGTTGTTAGATTTGTCCATTATCTCCATTAATGCACGTCATTGGGTTGCTAATATTTGCAAATGCAGACCAGAGCCTAGGATTTTCCCCCCATTTGATTCTTTTAAGTGATACTACATCACTGTCCACTTGGCACAGTGTGCTAGACTCGTGCACCACCCCCTCGACCAGACCCTTGACAGTCAAAGCCAACAGGTAATGATTGCTATTCCCCACTCTTACTACTTCAAAGTTCTCAATGAGTTTCCATAGGTCCAGTGATATACAAAAATAATCAACGGCGGAGGATCCCAAATAGTTATTGAACGTGCGTTTACCAGGGATGTCCGGATTAATGCGCCCGTTCACCGATCACAAGCCCCACTCAATGAGCCAGGCACTCAATTGGAACCCCCTTGTGCAAACCCTAGTACCCTCCAATTGAGGCTCCAGAACCTTCAGCATTTGTTCCTCTATTGGTTCGTAAAGATCTTTTGTCAAACTGCAACCCATTTTGACATTGAAATCTCCCCCCCAAATAAGTTTATTTTTGGTATTCATTGGATCTGCCATATACTTATCAACAAATTCCTTTAATTTTAACCACACCTCCCCTCCACCTTATTGAGATTATTATAGAAATGTAGAACATTGAACCCATCGTTGCCAAAGGTTTTGAACCTCAAAAGCTGTAACAATTCCAGCTTGGTCTCGACAACCTCCACCCTACATGATAAAGAGGCCTTGACCATTACAACCAAACCACCTTAGGTTTGAGGTCACCAAATGACTAACTAAAGTGGGGTTGGAAAATGAAACCACAATGCAATCGTCCTCAACAGACTTCCTGGTGGGTCCTGCCCATCCCAATCTTCTACCCATTAACACTGACTTAGGGTCTATGCTTGGGCCCATCAGATTGGAGTTTATCCAGTGTGTGGCCTTATTCATCAGAGATGAAGTTGTTTCTAAGGCTCCCCTGGGTAGGCCCTGGACCCCCATTATTATGCCAAATAGGGGTGCCGCCATCGGGGGGGGGGGGATTTAGTACTATGCTTGCCCGGCCGTTGTTTGTTACTTTAGGCAATGTATACGGAAGAGAGTTTATCCCTTCTGTTGGCATCCCTGATCCGGTGCAACTTATTAGTGCGCCGGTCGATGTAGACAACATGGGGATATCACCTGTATCTACGCCCACCCCCTACCCCATCTGGCTTCTTTCTCCAATGGGAGTTTGCACTGAGCTGGGCCCTCTTCCTACACAATTGTGGTTAATGGCATTCACTTTCATTTTCAAATCTCTAATTGAGTCATCCATTATCGCCAGAGTGTTCATGACCCGTTTTTTTAAATGTTTGAAGCAGGGCATATGTAGCCTCTATTTTGGCTTGACATTGAACATCCAGTGAAGGACCCCCAGTCGTAGACGCCCTATTTGCAGCTAAAAGTTGGAATAGTGGTTTCAGTTTAGTGTCCAATAAAGCCTCCATCCAAGTCTTGTCGTCATCCTCATCTGGGGCTATTGAGTCAACCCCATATAATGTAGTAGGCCCTTGATCACCCAGGTCCTCCCCTATTTCTTTGGGAGAGGCCAATGTGCTTACCTCTTCCCCTGCAGCGCCAACCAGTTCAGTATTCTGGCTGGGTGGCGGTGCCCCAGAGCCCCCCCACCCCAAGATGGCCCTCTGGGTGCTTGTGTTACACGAGGTGCTAGGAGCAAAAAGGCCTTATCCCCGCGCCCCATCCTCCAATGCATTAGTGGCCCCTATTGAAGAGGCAGCTTCCCAAATAGCTTTTTCCGTAACTTGTATCCCCTCCAGTGATTTTAGACAGGAATCCAGAGACAGTTGGTTTACCGGTCACTTGGGCTTGAGGGGCCTGGGTACGGGTTTACCAATAACCTTGGAGGCTCTTGTTTGCTTGGGTTTTTTGGCACTAGTAGCCACGGAGCCCTCCTCTTAGTTTCCTTTTTACCATTCCTGGTCCTTGTCATCCATCACCAGCCCAACGCACAGGGACCTGCGCCTATGCTAGTACCACCGTGAGTGGTGAGCTGTGAGCAGGAGACAGAGGATGGAGTGAAAGGATGAAAGACAAAGAAGAAAAACAAAACCAGTCTAAGAATAGTATACAACAAAACGCTGCATAATCTAAAACCCAATGTGCCGAATATAACATTTTGCTATAAAAGCAAGCCAGCATTAAAATTCATTAAACTCATTAAATTCATTAACTCTCCATTCAGAAGGAAAATATAGGCACCAATGTTAAAACATAAGGTCTATGCAAATAAAATGCAAGGTGCATACTGCTTTGAAAAAAATCCCAAATATAGGGACAGCAAGTAAAAATCAAAGTGCAAAGTGCAAATGAGCAGTGTTAAATAACCTGCCCTTCCACAATGAAACTAACGCCTAGATGCCTACAGGTTATGTGCGCTGTAAATAAATAAATAAATGTGGTCCGGGCTAAGGCTATATTCCCAAAAGGGGAGGGGTGAATATGATTCAGTAGAAATCAAAACAGCAAAGCATAACACTCCAAAATAAAGGGAATGTCCAATGAAGTTTCTATTAAAAAAATACATACTTTAATTAAATCCACCATCTTCAAGAATAACTAAGTAGAAAAACACTGTACAAAACACACCCCCTGTGGAAAGAATGTAAAAATATGCAAAAAAAGAGAAACGCAGCACTCTGGGTAAGAATAGGAGGTGAAAGGCAATTAAACAACCATAATAAATAAAGTGAGAAAGTGACCTAACTAGTCTCTATGGCCTAAAATGTACATGGGGGCAGTTATTGATCAATAGTATCTTTTTCTGGATCTTAGGTGGTTTGATAGCATTAAACCAGACTTCGAACTGTTACATGAGTGGATCAACCCCAGTTCAGTTGTGACGAGTAGTGTTGGCCAAAGCATTGAGCTGGTGGCAAGTCAGTTCTAGTGCAGTTGCTCAGAGCAGTTCAACTTTGGTGTTCAAGCGATGCTGGTCCAAGTGCCCATCAGGATAAGTTAGGAGATGAGCTGGTTCGAGACGAGTAGTAACCACAGATAAGGGGATGAAGCTCCAGCGGTTCGAGTCGAGTGTCAGAGATGGTTTGAAGCAGTGATCCTGATGTTCTGTTGTACGGTTTGATGAAGCAGCAGTACAAGGGTAGATCACGTCAATTTGTTTGGTAGCTGCTGTTTTGAGTTGATGAGTACACTCCAGCGGTCCAAGTCGAGTCCAGGGATGAGCGGTTGATTCGAGGTAAGCAGGTGATGGGCTCTGCAATGACACAGTGTGGCATCAAGCTGGTTCAAAGTTGCAAGCACGTTCGTTTGGTTGTACGCCAAAAGCAGCACTTAGGTCCCTCTGGTTTGATGGTGATGAACATGGTTCGAATGTGATTTGAACGGTTTGATGTGGCACTCAAGGTTCTCTAGGACACGATGAGTCCATTTAGGGTCTGCTCTCCCAGCCTAGGAAGGTTTGGTGTAGAATGTCAGGTCATGGTCGACAGCAGGAGTCATCCCCAATGTGCCCTGTGAGTGGGGAGGCAGCAGAGCGTGCCTCTGCCATGGACTGTTCCTTCTTCACCACAGTGGTTAAGTGCTTTGGGAATATCAATTCACCAAAAAGAGGTCCATATAAATTCTTCTTCAGATGTTTGTCCAAGAGTGAATTTGTGATGGAGTGGGATACCCCTTCTTTCAAAGGCAAAGGTATACAGGTGATTGGTCTAAAGCAAGCCTGTTTTAGGGGTGTAATCCCTGCCCTTGAAACAAGCTGACTTTTCCTTCTGACATAACTAAACAGCTTTGTATTAATGAAAGTGAATGGCACAGGAAGCAAGAGAGCTGTATACAGAAAACAAGATGGAGGAATCTTCCTCCAGGGGGTCTCAGCTCCCCCTTCGTACACTAACTCTGCCCTCTTCCCTTGTCAATAGCACCAAATGCCGTTTTGGTATGCAGCACCCTGGTGTGAGACTAGTCCTTTTGTAATGGGTGTCCTGTTTCCTGGGAGACTGGCTCACTGTAGAGAGATGTTATCCAACCTTGCAAATTATCAAAGGTGAGGCATAGACATCCAATGGCCTGCCCTGTGCCTTGGCGGCCAGGCTGTCTGACCAAAATACATATAGCCCTTTCACAGCAGAGTTGGGAACACATGGCTAACACCTGTGATAGGTGCTTCTACACCTTTGCTAGATGGCAAAGCTTCACAAGGACTAATTATGCACAGTAATTTGCTCACATTCATGCATACTTATGTAAAGAGCAGAAACGTACTAAATCCTGGATGGTAAGATTTGCAGTTGCTCAGATGGTTCCTAGTGATTATTCGAATGGCAAAGTTTCGAATGGCAATGTTTTGAAAAAAAAATGCATCAAAAAATGCATTTAAAAAAAAATATGTAATGGGGGGTCCCCAAACCCCTGTTTTTTTTACCCATTAACGCCCATTTTAGTTAAAAAAAGACCTTTACCCACAAAAAAATGCATTTTTTTCGATGCATTTTTTTTCCTCAACTTTGGCATTTGATAACTTTATATTCGAAACAATGCCTGGATACCACCCAGATGAATATGCCGCCATGTTTATTATATTACTCCAAGGCTCGGCCAGTGGCGGCTCCCCCCTATGTGCTCAAAAATCTTCAAAGTGGACTATTTAATTTAATCTGGAAGGATGGGAGGTCTAGGGTATGTAAAGGGATATTGATGAGCTGAAAGCTGAGAGGAGGGATGGCATGCCCAGATAGCATGAAATATTACACTGCAACCAGTTAAGAATCATGTTGCATTGGAGGAACTCAGAAGCACAGTGACGGTGGGTCCATCTGGAGTAGGGAGTAGTTGGGTCTTACATAGAATTGCAGCCCTGGTTGAGGAATGATCATAGGGCAGTTTCGCTTCAGTTGAACTGAGGGAAGTACGCAGGATCTAAACAAATTATAGTTAGGTTATTATCTTCAGAAATGCTGAAACTAGATTTTTTTAGATTTAGTTCTCTCGCAATAAAATCAGTTTGAAACAAAACACCTAAAGGATTCCACAGCATAATGACTGATCGTAAAGGTGGAGACATCACCACAGTGGACTCCGGATTTCCAGCGTTACATCCTACACTTCGATCGGAATCACCACGGCCTCTGTCGGCACCTCGTGAGTCCTCCCCCAAGTCTCTCGAGGACAGATTGCTCGGAGCAGATCGTGCCACTCCTGCAAGGTATGCATGCCTACCCTTCATCTTTTATAACGAGAAGTGGGGCATCAGAGCTACTTTGTGTTTTGGGGTACAGTTAGAACCTTAAGGGTGGTGGGGGAGCGTGACCAGAGGCAATAAAGGTCTGATCCGCAACCGTGGAGACAACACCTGTATTTTGCAGATTGGCTGATTGACAAAAAGGATTATAAGCGTGCAAAGCACTTTGAGAAGCCAGATTCCTTTTCAAGATTGTCCCCTTCTGTGAACACAGACAGGGGCAGTCATAATATTTGTGGCTATTTGCTCTGTGCCAGGTCTCCCCTGAGGAAAGCCTGGTGAGGGTGAAAGCACTATGCTGCCGAAGGGTCTATGCAGACACCAGGTAGCATGTCTCTACCCCAACTAGTCCCAATGTATTTCTTACATGCAGGTAATGGGTGGAGATGTTTGCCAGGGCTCAGCCCCATCACTTATTTTTTCAGACTCAGTTTGATGATGAGTGGTGTTTTGGTAACTTTATTAATTTTAACTGCCAGTCACAATATAAACACCTATAGAATCAGAGTAAAATGTAAATGATGATTGTGTTTAAAGACACACTCAAACATTTGTCTCATGTCAAGATACAACAAGTATGTTATTTTATGTGTATGTTAATTGGTATTTGTAAATCACACATCTGCCGTAGTGAGTACATCCATCAACCACACCAAGACGCTGGGAGTTGCAGCTTTAACCCCTTACATGTTCACACCTTGGGTGGTGGCAACAGTGGGCAGTGAGCTGGGCATCCTTAGGTGCCATGGACGTGATAGAAAATATTTGAGCCCCGGCACTTATTTTTTTACCAATTAAGCACTGCTTACATGTCCACCTCTGAAGCATTTGCAGCGATTGTCCCTTTAAGGGTTGTTGTGCAATGCACATAGTGACTCCATGCAGTTAGGGGTTAGCAAAGGCCCAAACCCAGATCAGCCAATTTATATCCAGCTGTTGCGAGCACATTCAACTGCTAGGTCTGCGTGGAGAATCTGGCTGCAGGTTCCTTTTACCTGAGGCCAGCTCCTGCCTGCATGCAAATCACTGTTGGGAATCAGGCAATTCTGTAAATGGACACAGTCACAGGTTGTGAATCCACATTTTTGCAACTTGCACCCTCCGAGGGCGGTGAATTGGCCTTAAGCGTGTTTCTTTGTTTTGGGTGAAGTAGGGCTGCAGCCTTTAGAAATGCATGGAACCTGGACACAGATTCATATTGTGCAGCAAGAGATATCCCTTGTTCCATGTTTCTTGTTGAAGAGTTTTACGCTGAACAAGATATCGAAACAGAAGGGGGAGGAGAGGAGTAAGAAAGGTGGAGGAGGCGTGACCAATGGATCCAAGGAGAAGGAGAGGTTGGATGGACAGAACAGCCAAAGGAGACACAGATTTGGAATGTGTGTAAAATGTCACCACAGCACGTGTAAGAAAGGGATTGCCTTTAGTCCCAACAAAAGTATTGACTACATGAAAATACACAGAAACGTATATACTTTTTGCAGAAACTTAAACTAAAGTTATGGTTTGCCAGCCAAGCACTATCTTCTAAAATCTAACATTCCATCTCCCCAATTCCAGACCCCTCTTCAAAATTCTCAGAGGAACCATTACTTTGATGATTCTAAATTCAAGCAATTATAATCTTTCTCTCCAAGAGTTTGCAAAGGAGCACGGCAGGGGTGTTGCTTGGTTTGTAAAAGAACCGGGGCTATGCTACTGTCGGGACTGGGGGCTAACTAGCCTGTGGTTAAAAGAACCAGGGCTATGCTACTGTCGGTACTGGGGGCTAACTAGCCTGTGGTTAAAAGAACCGGGGCTATGCTACTGTCGGGACTGGGAGCTAACTAGCCTGTGGTTAAAAGAACCGGGGCTATGCTACTGTCGGGACTGGGGGCTAACTAGCCTGTGGTTAAAAGAACCAGGGCTATGCTACTGTCGGGACTGGGGGCTAACTAGCCTGTGGTTAAAAGAACCGGGGCTATGCTACTGTCGGGACTGGGGGCTAACTAGCCTTGGGGTTTAAAATACCGGGGCTATGCTACTGTCGGGACTGGGGGCTAACTAGCCTTGTGGTTAAAAGAACCGGGGCTATGCTACTGTCGGGACTGGGGGCTAACTAGCCTGTGGTTAAAAGAACCGGGGCTATGCTACTGTCGGGACTGGGGGCTAACTAGCCTGTGGTTAAAAGAACCGGGGCTATGCTACTGTCGGGACTGGGGGCTAACTAGCCTGTGGTTAAAAGAACCAGGGCTATGCTACTGTCGGGACTGGGGGCTAACTAGCCTGTGGTTAAAAGATCCAGGGCTATGCTACTGTCGGGACTGGGGGCTAACTAGCCTTGTGGTTAAAAGAACCGGGGCTATGCTACTGTCGGGACTGGGGGCTAACTAGCCTGTGGTTAAAAGAACCGGGGCTATGCTACTGTCGGGACTGGGGGCTAACTAGCCTTGTGGTTAAAAGAACCAGGGCTATGCTACTGTCGGGACTGGGGGCTAACTAGCCTGTGGTTAAAAGAACCGGGGCTATGCTACTGTCGGGACTGGGGGCTAACTAGCCTGTGGTTAAAAGAACCGGGGCTATGCTACTGTCGGGACTGGGGGCTAACTAGCCTGTGGTTAAAAGAACCGGGGCTATGCTACTGTCGGGACTGGGGGGTAACTAGCCTGTGGTTAAAAGAACCGGGGCTATGCTACTGTCGGGACTGGGGGCTAACTAGCCTGTGGTTAAAAGAACCGGGGCTATGCTACTGTCGGGACTGGGGGCTAACTAGCCTTGTGGTTAAAAGAACCGGGGCTATGCTACTGTCGGGACTGGGGGCTAACTAGCCTTGTGGTTAAAAGAACCGGGGCTATGCTACTGTCGGGACTGGGGGCTAACTAGCCTTGTGGTTAAAAGAACCAGGGCTATGCTACTGTCAGGACTGGGGGCTAACTAGCCTGTGGTTAAAAGAACCAGGGCTATGCTACTGTCGGGACTGGGGGCTAACTAGCCTTGTGGTTAAAAGAACCGGGGCTACGCTACTGTCGGGACTGGGGGCTAACTAGCCTTGTGGTTAAAAGAACCGGGGCTACGCTACTGTCGGGACTGGGGGCTAACTAGCCTGTGGTTAAAAGAACCAGGGCTACGCTACTGTCGGGACTGGGGGCTAACTAGCCTTGTGGTTAAAAGAACCAGGGCTATGCTACTGTCGGGACTGGGGGCTAACTAGCCTGTGGTTAAAAGGACCAGGGCTATGCTACTGTCGGGACTGGGGGCTAACTAGCCTGTGGTTAAAAGAACCAGGGCTATGCTACTGTCGGGACTGGGGGCTAACTAGCCTGTGGTTAAAAGAACCGGGGCTATGCTACTGTCGGGACTGGGGGCTAACTAGCCTGTGGTTAAAAGAACCAGGGCTATGCTACTGTCGGGACTGGGGGCTAACTAGCCTTGTGGTTAAAAGAACCAGGGTATTGCTACTGTCGGGACTGGGGGCTAACTAGCCTTGTGGTTAAAAGAAGCAGGGCTATGCTACTGTCGGGACTGGGGGCTAACTAGCCTTGTGGTTAAAAGAACCAGGGCTATGCTACTGTCGGGACTGGGGGCTAACTAGCCTTGTGGTTGTAGTCCCTGAGCTTCTATCCGTGGCTATAGCCGCCTCAGCCCCTCCCGCTAGCAATGCCTCTGGAGCACAGAATCTGCACAGAATGGGAAGCAGAGGAATAAGACATACGAAACACAGGATATATGTATCTCAACATACTAAAAAGTATTCATTATGTATTTATTGCACAAGCAGGCTGGATTAATTATGAAATATACAACAACTGAATACTGACAGACGACTCTTCCATTTTTCTAAAGAAAGACAAAATAGAATGTTCTCATCTAGTGCAGCGAAAAACATAATTTCTTTATTTTAAAAGGTTTCAGAACTGATGCCATTTATAAAATGTATCTTCTAAAATGTACCTCTGCCTGATGGAAGTTAAATCTTGGATTTTTTCGGATTAACATGTAAACGCTACCTACCGTCTGGATGGATAGCTCATGTCTTAAATACCCGCCCCTCACACGGGGCAGCAGGCACTTCACAGGTTTGAATCGCATGACAGAGATAACTCAGACATTTATATTCCGAGGTCGAGCAAATGAGCACTTTTCAATTGGGTAACAGTAGCAACGATTCAAGATGGGGGGGACCTGGCATGAAGCGCAATATAAAAGCACAGATTCATATTTTGCGTTGTGGTGTACCCATAATATTTCACTGATACAACATGGAACTTGATGAAATCTTGCACATGTCAAAGCAACAGGCTCATTTTGATACATCTACAGATTACAGTGCACTGGATGGCTGGGCTGCAACGTGTCTGTTCCACATATTAGCCGACAAAACATTCAACATCCTGAATACATTCAAGAATAGAAAGTAGGAGATTATACAAGCTATGGGAAGCTGATGCAAGCAGTGTTGTGACTAGCATACATGTGGCGTGTCCCAGTTTCAGGCATCTTTGAAGAATTAGGGCTCGTGTTTGATGTGCCAGTGACTTGGGCTGTGTGTGCTCGAGTGCCAGGACAGAAACTTTCTTCCGCCTTTGAACATGATGCATCGCACCCTGGGAACAGTG
The DNA here is from genome assembly GCF_040938575.1 of Ambystoma mexicanum. Classification (NCBI taxonomy): domain Eukaryota; kingdom Metazoa; phylum Chordata; class Amphibia; order Caudata; family Ambystomatidae; genus Ambystoma; species Ambystoma mexicanum. The sequence continues at coordinate 803,763,110 of NC_090933.1, forward strand.
GTCGTGACTGTCACGCTTTGATCCGCCTTAGGTGGCTATGCCTAAATGCTAATGGAAGGAGCCATGTGAGGCAGATCACGGATCATCGCCCGATCCCAATAACAAAAGGGGACTGGATACTGGTCTGTATGTGCGGATGGCATTATTTGAAGAAGCATCTCATCCTGAAAAAGAAAACAATCCTTTTGAGTAGAACTATGGATATGTCACAAAAAATGGGGCGATGGCAAAAAGCAACTTAGATAACTAACCTATCGTCAGAAAACGAGATCATATTGAACCAAGGCCTGGAAGATTAGCCTCCTGTCATTTTATAAACCCATGTGCCCCAGTGTAGGCGATTAGTTTAAGGGTGGCACTGTCTTGCATTGGGTCTCAAGCTCCAGAGAACAGTATGTGGTGGATGTCTAAGCCAAGATCCACCTTGCAAGGACATTGGAGGTCATTAGTAATGTGCCGGTCTGGTAAAAACGCCAGAAAAAATGCTGGGAGTTCAGGCCCCTACCGGCAAATAATTGCTGCAATCACCAGCACCAGTGATTGTGGCAAACCTATTCCATGGAGTCCAATTGTACTTCATGGAATGGGAACTTACCGCCGTTGCCGGCACCCGTAATATCCCAGTAATACCAGTATATCGGGTGCCGGTAATGGTAATGTGGGTTTGCCGTTAACCCACAGTAATCATAGGTGGGTTACCGGCAAAAGCGCAATGACCCCATTGACTCTGTTTGAATAGAAATGAGCTCCCTTGTCCCATACGTGAACTGCCTCACAACTAACCATATTCAGAAGTCTGCAACATAAATGTACACACCTTGCATGCATGCATGCACGAGTGACTCCACTTCAGAACTTTACACCATCTGAGACTTTGGTTATGCATTGGCACCATATTGTAGCATTAAGCGGTAATGGACTCCCAACCCACTCCTCGGTAGGCCCAAGTGAAGCAAGCACCATTTAGCACATGGCACACGTCCAGGTGCTGGTAGTGTGCTTTGTAGTAAAGCAACACAAAAATGAAAGGTGTGGCACCTAGCAGAGGGCTTCTTTCCTTTCTATTGCTTGACATGGTGTATTCTGTGTGGGCCAAGTGTGGGCGTCAAGGAAGGAGTGAAGAGGTTGTGGCGCCCTGGCCCAGAGAGCAGAGGAAGGTAAGGATTCGGGGAAGGGTGATGTCAGAAGCGATCGCCTGCTGGCGCTGGTGAATGCAGCCCATATTCCATGGCTCCTGATTGGCTGGCATCATCCTCCAGGGTGATCATTTGTAACGATGGCCCATATAATTATAGGTGCCTAAATCATAATGTGCAGGCTTCTCGTGTGTCACCGCCTAATTGACAAAACACTAAAGGACATAAGTCAGCATGACATCTACGCTGTGCACTAATTAGAAACATGTACTCACAAATCAGATTTCAACATATTGAACGAAGAGCCTCTTCAGCAGCTGAATGAATAACAGAGTTTCTGTTTTAATGTGGTAAATACTGTTTTCAAAACTGTAAAACGTCACAGTGATGAATATATTCTAAAATGGATGTCTAGCCTCTAAAATGCGCCAGTTGCTACAGAGGTGGAAACAGTGCACTTGTTCTTAGATACAGAGCACAAAATATACAGATGCAATGCCACCTGTATACTGTGCTACTCAGTTGCGCTCTGTGGCTCACAGCAGGGAGCTATGTACATGGCCACCTGTATACTGTGATAGTCAGTTGCGCTGTGTGGGAGCCATGTACACGGCCACCTGTATACTGTGATAGTCAGTTGCGCTGTGTGGGAGCCATGTACACGGCCACCTGTATACTGTGATAGTCAGTTGCGCTGTGCGGCTCACACCAGGGAGGCATGTAAATGGCCACCTGTATACTGTGATAGTCAGTTGCGCTGTGCGGCTCACAGCAGGGAGCCATGTACATGGCCACCTGTATACTGTGATAGTCAGTTGTGCTGTGTGGCTCACAGCAGGGAGCCATGTACATGGCCACCTGTATACTGTGATAGTTAGTTGTGCTGTGCGGCTCACAGCAGGGAGCCATGTACATGGCCACCTGTCTACTGTGATAGTCAGTTGCGCTGTGCGGCTCACTTACTGTGATAGTTGCGCTGTGCGGCTCACAGCAGGGAGCGATGTACATGGCCACCTGTCTACTGTGATAGTCAGTTGCGCTGTGCAGCCCACAGCAGGGAGGCATGTACATGGCCACCTGTATACTGTGATAGTCAGTTGCGCTGTGCAGCTCACAGCAGGGAGGCATGTACATAGCCACCTGTATACTGTGATAGTCAGTTGTGCTGTGCGGCCCACAGAAGACAGGCATGTACATGGCCACCTGTATACTGTGATAGTTATTTGCGCTGTGCAGCTCACAGCGGGGAGGCATGTAAATGGCCACCTGTATACTGTGATAGTCAGTTGCACTGTGCAGCTCACAGCAGGGAGGCATGTACATGGCCACCTGTATACTGTGATAGTCAGTTGCACTGTGCAGCTCACAGCAGGGAGGTATGTACATAGCCACCTGTATACTGTGATAGACAGTTGTGCTGTGCGGCCCACAGAAGACAGGCATGTACATGGCCACCTGTATACTGTGATAGTTGCACTGTGCAGCTCACAGCAGGGAGGTGTGAGGCATGTACATGGCCTGTCCCGTGTCAGCTCCCTGTTTACTCCTCACCAAGACCAGACTCACCTAGACACCATTTGTCGACACCATCAAACGTATAGCATAGTCCATACTGTTGGCTTTTCAATGCATGCTGGTATTTGCAGGTCTTGAAATCACAGTATGCATTAGTAGATGGTCAATTAAAGGGAAACATTTATTCTGAAAAGAGAGAAAATATTGCGACTGAAATGAGTGTTCTGAAATTTTAACTTCAGTGCATGCAGATCCCTAAATCAGAGCCTGACTGAAGGCCGTTGTATTACGATATACCATCCTGAACCCCAACGTAAGTGATGTCATTCTTTCTGTGTGCTGGGATGCTGTATTCAATATAACTCAAGTAGCTGAAGAGCAAACGTGGATAGGTACATTTATATCACACCAAGACCAATGCAAAATCCCTTAGCAACTCATTCCAGGAGGGTATGCCTGTCATAAGTCACCCTCATGTGACCATGATACACCTAGCATTGGAGGTGTCCCTCCATATATTCCAAATTAATGTGCCAAGCCCTTTAACTGCACTCATAGGGGGTCAATTTGTACTGAGTGGAGCACACAATCAAACCGTAAAAGTGCTTTTCTACTTTAATCTTGCAGTCCATCTAATTTTTAGGCTCTCCAAGGCTTAGGAGAGCAGCAAAGTGGAGTTTGCATCTCCGCTTTGCGTTCCTCCCCATCTTGGAAAAGCAGTCATTTTACGCCTGCATAAGATTTTAATGCAGGCATTAAGTCAAAAAATTCCTAGGGAATGCACCTTGGTTTACCATCTGCTAAAGAGCAGGCGGATTGCATAGGAATCCATTTTAAAACACTTCCTGCAAAGAGTCATTTTCAGGCAGCTTTTTATTTCTCACAAAGCGGAGAGTAAAAGTGAAGAGTAAAGGCTATTTCGCCTTCACAGTTACACTCCACTTTGTGAATGGTGAGAATGACATGCAGGGGAGACCAGCAACACGTACGTTCAAGCGTTGGTGGTCCCCTGCATGCAAAATTACCCCATAGTGATCACTCATACATGTGAGAGATGCCAGCTCTATTAGACAAAGACAAGCCGTATGATTGACTTATTAACTTGTAATAGAGACGCAACTATTTGCCCGTTTTGCAAGCAATGTGTGTTCAGCTTGACACTAATCATCTTAACGCCATTATGAGAAACCCTTTCAGGAGTGTTAGCGACTCGGGTGGACCTCAGCATTGGGGTTGTTAATATCTGCTCCCATCGAGGCGTATTTCAGGGTTGGGTCAGGCCTGGCTTAGTATTTTATCAATGACAATGAAACTTTGATTATCCAAAAAATACAACGGAAGAAAAGGCAAGATTGCTGTCGAGTTTTTCCGCATTTTTGCCAAATGCAAAAATGAAGACTTTTTTTTTTACATTTATTTTTTTACCACTTTTTTCGACTCAAAACAACAGATGGTAAGTATGGGTATGGTATACAGAGAGGAATCTATGTGATCACTGTGCCGCCCGTAACTGCACCGACGAAAATGTCAACGCCAATTACAGCGCGGTGCAGTGAATAGATAGATCACTTTGCCTGCCTCCCCTGACCTGCATTGCCTACCCTCCCCCTACCCCACTTACCTTTACGGCGACACACTTCTGTGTGCGACGCCGACTCCCCGCTATCCCAGCGGCGTCACTTGTTGCTAACGCTGCAGGGTTCTTTTTTTTAAAAAAAATGTTTTTTTACTTTCTTGTCCCCCATAGCTCCCGACTACCGTTACTGTTCTCAAGGAGAGCGGGGGACACACTTGCAACCCCTGCTCTACTTGGGAGCAGTAATGGGAGTCAGCAAAAGGAAATGTACCAAAGTCGCGCATTCGCACAAGTGCTTTCGCAAAGTGTTTTCGCTCGCTGTCTGGCTGTGGAGCTTTCATCTGGTAGCTGTTGAACGCGGACAACTTCGGCGAAATCGAGTGGGAAAACGCATTGAAGACGTCACGTGATCCCTTCCCGGACCTCTGTAGCAACGATTGGCCGGGTATGAAAACTAGCCCATGGGCTTATAGACTGCTATAGACTGCCAGTAGACCATTTAGAGACTGAGAAACAGACTTTGAAAGGTTAACTATAGTAAATACTAAAAGCAATTTGTACCTTTCTCTAGGAGTGAACCCGCCCATCTACATCCCGAAAACACACATAAGCACAGCGCACGCGCATTCGCGTGCGCGCATTCGCACAAGTGCTTTCGCAAAGTGTTTTCGCTCGCTGTCTGGCTGTCTAGCGGGCGTACGGGTGCATTGGTGGGTCATTTTTGATAAATTTCATATGGTGTATTGGTTTAGAATCATCTTGTTATCTCCGTGTTATATAAGTTAATTTCTGTTTTCATTTTGTTATGGGGCCAAAAAAATCTATGGGGGCAAAAAAATGTACATTAAAATCTGGAATGCCCACTGTTGCCGCAATACAATCTCTAGCAACAAATCAAAGTGAAGCATTGCAAGCAAGTGTGGCAAACTTGCGTGCAAAAAAAGCGTCCGCCATTGCAAGGCATGCAGCTCTATTGTCACAGCGTTCGATAGCCCTTACCTCTGATATACGCCTGTTTTGCACAAATGATCCAAAGGAGCAAAATCTAGTGGATTTGCAAAATATAGAGGGTTCAAACCTGGTGCAAAAAGAAACATCTAATGTAGTCTCTCAAAAGACCTCTGCTGCCAGAATTGAAATTACAGAAGGAAACGATTCATCAACAAAAAAAATCGAAGTATTGGCCCAAACTATCATTGATCATAGGTTAGTCCCAGTGCCGGAAGAAATAACAGACACTACAATAATTACTGCATGCTCACTGAATGAAACACACATGGGCACAGTACCTCAAATGTTAGCACGAGGTATTGCCTTAACCCCCCTACATCCAATTAAATGTACAGTGGCAGCACAGAAACGATTAAGGCACGCTTATGATCAATTAACGATGATGGGAGAGATAGACGGGGATGCATTGGACTTTATGGACTCATCAAGCAAGTCTAGCACAGACTCACAGAAGGTTCAATATATATGCTCCAATTCGGGAGATCTAATTCAATTACAATAAGATATGAGCAGTAGTGCCATCCCAGAACATCAGGATTATATATCCCCTATTAAAAAAATAATAATGCAAGAAGAAGAACTTCATGAAGATATACCTGACAATGAACAAAGCATATGTGTAAATGAATCATTATCCTTCACTGCTCCAACACCTCGCCGAACTAGATTTGAAGACTCAACGCGAGAACCTGAGTTTTTCTTGAACAACGGCAACGCAAAGCGTTTTTCATTTCCAGAAGCACCCGCACTTAATAACACCTTGGGAGCAATGAATACGGCGCTATTAGCTATAGCAAGGTTATACGAAACAATAGAGAGTAAAATAAATGCACAAACCTCTATTTTAGATTCACTTACTAGTAAGGTAGCCAATAGTGAAACTCTTCTTAGGACTGGTGCTGACTTGCCTATGCTACCATCAGAAAATCGCCCGAAAGGGGTGGACCAAGGCCTAAATAACAAATCTGCACAAGACGTGGGAGTTTCGAACATCGAAAAAGAACGTAAAGATTGGCCAGGGAAAAGTAGGGCGACACAAACAGAGCAGATAGAAACCAAAAAAGTGTCTGAAGAGGAAAAAGCCCTGGGAAAAGTACAGCTGACAGACATACAAAGTGAAGATAAGGAACCTACTAATGTCGATCTAGCGAGTGAGGTAACAGCTTCAAAGAAAGTCAATATGTCTAACGTATTCACATCTAAAGGGAACAAGACAAGAGGTAAAAACAGGCAACCAAATCAAAAAGGAAACCAAGAAGGATTGTAAAAGCAATTAGTCGCCTGCCTAATCCGCTGAATGAAGAAATAAAAGACACCTCCATACCAACGGACCCGAAGCTTCCTATTAAAAATACCATCTCACCAGTGGCCTATGAACCACTAGATGATCTTGTGGCGCTTTCCAATAAGATAGTGTTGTTGAACAAACATAAGTCTAATAACCAACCTGCACACGATAAAGAAGTTACAAGAGCATCTTCATTTGGTAGTGCCTTTATAAAATCGAGTATGGCACTGTCAGTACCAACTCAGTCAGTAACTTGTGTTTCAGATAAAATAAGATTTGACGAAATTAGAAAAGAAATACGTGCATCTATTGATGCTTACATGCTACAGAAACTAACAGGCGAGGGCGAGAACAAAACTTCCGAAGTAGATTCGGATATGAGAAATGAAGACGCACCTAGAATCACAAAGATTAGGCATGAAGATATTAGTATACCATTTACTAACATCAAATCGAATATTCTAACGTCTGTATCCCCGAAGCCAAAAGAAATAATAAGGTCAGAGGTTCGGCCAACATCACAATCTATAATTGATCAAACTGCTCCTCAAGAATTACGAGATTTAATCAAATTATCGATTGATACATATATTTCGGAAAGTCAATGCAACATAAGAAAAGACATGGCATCCTGCCAACCAACCTTCCCAGATGTATCAGCATTACTTAAAGGTCCTATCGGACCAACACAAGTTCCCATCCAAGCATATGGAAAAACGATGAATGCAAATGAAGAGGGGAAACAGTCACAGTACACAAACAAAAAATCTCCTGCAAGTACTAAAACAAATAACAAAGTAAAAGATGACTACACAATCATCACTGTTTAATAATTAAATGTCGTGACTTACCAGGTGCTCAATATGTATTAAACAGAGCAAGTATTTTAAACATCTGCTCTGAAATTCCCATGTTGAAAAATCTGATGACAACAGATATCGATCTAGTTGAATTTACCAGTAATCATAAACTAGATGAAGCCAAAATATATTTGCGATCAGGACTAGTCGCCAATATATTATGGCAAGCGAAGCCACAATTATTCAACCTGGGATTTATATTAATGCAAACTAATACAACAATATCACAGACTGAGAAACCAGCAACAAGAATTTACAAACCGAATCAGATGAGAGAAATAGAACAATTTACAGATACATTCCAACTGTGAAAGATCATAACAAGTGGTGATGAATGGAAAAATAAGTTTAGTCTCCTGGAACACAAGAGGCTATAAACATTTCATCAACTCATGGGAAACGGAACTTGGCGCCTATGATATTATCGCACTACAAGAAACTTGGTTAATGAAGGCGCCAATATGGGACTCACATATTATTTCAATCATACCTGCAACAAAACAACTAGTGGGGCGTCCAAAAGAGGGCCTCCAACTAGCGGTTAAGAAAGCAGCAGGGATGAAATGTAGTATGTATCCTTCACCCTCATCTTGTTTACAAATAGCAAAGATAACCAGGGGTAATCTGGTGTTTGCAATTGTTAACATCTACTGGAGCAGGCAATCATTATTGGCAGAAATATTCTTTGAAAATGTACTTGCAGTATTAGATATGTTACTTCTTGATCCAGAAATTGAGCATACCATAATCATGGGAGATCTAAATTTACATCTTCTCTCAAATGCCAGTTTAGAACTATCATGTGAAGAGAGGCGCTGGTCTTCTATAATGAAAGAGAGGGATTTTATAATGTTAAATGGCACTATAGAAAATGATGTACCAGCACAATATACCTGGAGCAGAGGATATCAAAAATCTATTTTGGACTACATGTATGTAAACGCCACTTTTCTAATGTATGTAACCTCATTTGAAATTGTTCCATCAATACAAAGCGACCACAACATTTTAATCATGTCTTGCGAAATACCAACAAGCTCTGTAAGCCTCCCGCAAACCGACCATTGCAAAGATTGAATAGTAAATAATGGAGGTAATCGAGTTACCTGGAATCGATTTAAGCTAGACCAATATATGCTAAACATTGATGAGGTCCTCGGATCCCCGGTAGCGAATGGCACTGAATGTTATGTTCAGTTAATGCAGATATTCAAAGAATGCAAACTACAAGATCAAAGCACTAAGCTTGAGCATTGTCATCCATTTGATCCTATCCTAAAAAATAGGAAAGCATTGCTAAAAAAAGATCTGCGTATATTAGATTGGCAAAATAGCACAGATAAAGCAGACAAGAAAAAATAATTAAAAAAGATATACAAAACCTGGTTGAAAAATCACAAATTTCTATGGAAACAACGTGAGAGCGAAATAATGCTCAAACAAATTGTGAGCAAATCTACCAGTGGTGTATGGGCTCTAATTAACAAGACTGCATCTAAAAATCCAAATGCAGTACAAATTAATGCAATTCCGAAAGAAGAATGGGAAAAATATTTTGGTGGACTATATATTTCCCCGTGGGGAAAAATAGAATGGCCCACCATTAACAAAAGCAAAAGCTGCTCATTCAACATTGAAGTCGAAGATATTAAATACTGCATTAGCAATTTAAGCCATTCGCGAGCAATGGGACCCGACGGTTTGCACAATGGTATGATGAAAAAACATCCCGATGATTGGGCAAGAATACTGCATCGAATCTTCAAACATATCTTTGAAGTAGGTCGCATCCCCACTTCATGGAGGCAGTCTCTGATTGTCCCAATTTTTAAGAAGGGCAGCAGAGCTGATCCGATGTCTTACAAACCAATTGCACTACTGGACTGTCCAGGAGAAATTTTTGCTAGACTAGTCCTTGATCAATTTAACATATGGCTTGATATAAGTAAGCTGCGAGATCCCTTTCAAACGGGGTTTTTACCCGGGTTGGGAACAGGAGTCAATATTGTTACCATAAATAGCATATTATGTAAAATGAGACAACATAAACAAACATTATACACAGCATTTATAGATTTCAGAATGGCATTTGATGCCATCCCACGAGAACTTTTGTACAAAAAGCTCATGGACAGAGGTTGCCCGTGGTTTATTCTAAAATGGTTAATAGAATTATATTCAAATACTTCCATACAAGTTAAAATGATCTGCAGATGGTCTAATAACAGACCCAATCAAAACAGCTTGTGGTTTGAAACAAGGCTGTTTATTGGCGCCAGCTATGTTTAATTTCTTTATTGCTGACGTCAATGAGTGCTTTTCCAAAGTCAAGGCAGACTCACCGAATATTGATGGACTACATATAAAATACCTCCTCTACGCAGATGATATGGTATTATTTTCCAAAACTCCGAAAGGACTAAGAGCATTATTATCTGCATTGGACAATTATACCCGAGATAACTTTATAACAATCAATGTAACAAAGACTAAGATAATATTCAGTTTGGTAACATCAAACAGCGTAACATCAAACATAGATGGCCATTACAGAACGAATACCTAATATCTGAACCGACATACATATATTTAGGTACTTTAATATTGAACCAAACAAGTCGTGATGGATTAGACCAACACATCAAAAATAAATTATTAACGGCAACCTCTCAGGCTCGTATTATTGGAGGCAAATATTGTAGATTTTCAGTATGTCCCCTCCTGACCTATTATAAGCAAAAAGTAATACCAGTGATTATGTATGGCTCAGAAACTTTGCCTGATAGATCATATGCATACTGGGCTAAATTAGAAGGAACATATTGGAAAAACATTCTCAAGCTTCCAAAATCAGAATCTGTTTGTCTCATAAGACATGAACTTGGTCTAATATCGTTGCATGCCGTGCACGACTGGAAAATATGTTCCTTTTATAGGAAATGTATCTTACTAGATTCCAAAAATATTCTATTTCATGCTTTGGCAAAATATCTATTAAAGTCGATTGATGCATTTCCAGTACAATGGCGTAGAAAAGCAGAAAAAGACATTATTAATGCAGATATTTCAATAAGAATGTTATTAGAAAATCCAGACAAAGCAAAAGAGAGTATCTGGAAATATGATTGGATCCAAACCGGAGAAGCATGTTTTAAATATAAAAAATGTGTGAATAATCCGTTTATTATGAAAAGGCATGGCATAACAGAAACATATTTAACACGTTTTCCAAATTCATACCTTCGGAGCAGTTACCTACGATTTCGCCTAAATTTATGGCCTACAAGAGAACTAATGCACCAACGTAAACAAATTACGAATGAGGAATTAAAATGCCGATTTTGTGAACTGAAACCTGAAACAATGAAACACTTATGTGCTGAATGTATCAGTTTATGTCATCTAAGAATGATACATTTTAAACACTTGTATGAAGACTATAAAGATCTTGATGCAGAACGTTTCTGGGAAATGATTTACCACACAACATTGCGTAAAGTGAGATATGCAATTTTTAACTTTTTATTCAGTCTGAAGCTAAAAAGCTAGAAGTATTGATTTTCTATTCTTTTAACAATGTTTATGCCTTGTTGACATAATAATATTCTCACTATCAATTGCAGCATGAACAAATTTGAACTTTGAAGTGTTCAATATGGATTATGATCTATGTATTTATGTGATAAATGTATATTTTGTATATTTCTTTTTTTATTATCTATTTTTGTATATATGTATCTATTGCTTTTTCTTTCTTAAATGTTGAAAAGTCAAGATTTATCTTGATTAAAACAACAATAAAAAAAATTTAAAAAAATGTCAACGCCAATTACAGCGCGGTGCAGTGAATAGATAGATCACTTTGCCTGCCTCCCCTGACCTGCATTGCCTACCCTCCCGCTACCCCACTTACCTTTACGGCGACACACTTCTGTGTGCGACGCCGACTCCCCGCTATCCCAGCGGCGTCACTTGTTGCTAACGCTGCAGGGTTCTTTTTAAAAAAAAAAATGTTTTTTTACTTTCTTGTCCCCCAGAGTCCCCGACTACCGTTACTGTTCTCAAGGAGAGCGGGGGACACACTTGCAACCCCTGCTCTACTTGGGAGCAGTAATGGGAGTCAGCAAAAGGAAATGTACCAAAGTCACGGGGTCGACATTTTGGTACATTTCCATAGATATGTGTAGGTTTGGGTGTATAGGAAGGGCGTCTGTAAAAGAAAAGTGGTACATTCGCCAAAGTTACATTCTGCAAAGCGTTTTCGGTAAACCCTCCTAGATTCGTTTAAAGCATAGCTGCTACCAATAATAATGCTTGGTTTTACACACAAGAGGGATTAGAGGGTGTTTGCGAGGAAGATAATTCTGCACATACTGGCCCTCATCAGGAGGATGGAGGTAACCATGCCGCTTTTAACGGCATGGTTGCCTCCTTTCCGCAATCCGGGCCCGGGTCCCTCGAATGAGGACTTACCGGGCAATCGAAACCTTGGCGGACCCGGTAATTCCCCGTCCGAGGGACCCGGACCCATCCCCATTCCCATTCGAGCCCCCATAGGGCTCAATGGAAATGGGGATGAAGCTAACAACGGGTCCGTTAATGACAGGCCCGTTGTTAGCTCCCTGGTGTCCTCGCGGGACCCGGTATGGACGCCTGTTTTTTCCAGGCGCCCATTGCGGGTCCCGCGAGGAGACCTCGTGGTAGGGCAGAATGGGTCTACCGGCACCGGCACTTTTACCGGTGCCGGTAAACCCATTCCGCCAACCTTATGATGAGGGCCACTGTGTTTAAATGAAGAAGTGAGTATACAGTAGCGTTTCATGGATGATCGATAATATATACCGTTGTAGAGGGTTTGCTATCAACAATATGGATGCATTCCAGTGATTGTTGCAAGTGACATCATAGACAATGCATCTCTATCGCATCCCTCGGAATGCCACCCTTTATTGCATATCATTGTTGATAACGACTCTCCCAAAATACTGAGTTGCATTTGGCCACTTTACATCCATTTCCGACTGCCCTGTGTTGCCCCTCTGCTCCAGCCCTCCAGGGGCTAGAGATGGAGGTATCAGAGGAGCATACGTAGCATAAGGACTTCATGGACTGTATCCCTCCCTTCCATCTTTCATGGCCTCAAAAAATGCAAATAATCCTTGCATAGTCCTGCCACCCTCACTCACTCTCTCTCAAGTTCCCCTCCACCAGCATGCCAGCCAGACTGACGCTGCTCCCTGACCAAGTGGGAACTGCGGATCCATACCCAGTGAGCAGCCCACTCTCAGTCAATTTCCTCAGGTTTAAGCCTGCCACTATGGAAAGTCTGCTGCTGCGTGCACTGCGTCTTGTGGGACAAGGTAGCAGCGTATCGCGACTTCACAGGTCTGAGGAGACACGGGAAACAGAGAAAATACAGATCCACTGGCATTATGACACCCCAGTGCCATGTCACATGTTCTCACCTGGCAGAACCCCAAGTTAGAGCCATTTGCCATACTGAAATGTGCATTGTTGGTATTTGGTTCCCGTAGAAGCCATATACGGTGATGTGGATTTTCGGACAGAATTTACAGAGGAGATGGGCAGAAACACCTTTACATGGTGCATAATGTGGTGTAGAAAGAGGCACTGTGGGAGGTTATTTTTGACAGCTAAGGGGCTAATGAAATTGATCAACAGAACCCATGCTCTTGGCACAGCAGTCGTATGCACATTGTATGATGTGTCTACCTTCACTGATATCATTGTTTCTATTCTGCCCTGGATTCTTGTTGTTCCCTTTTGTATGTGTTTTGGAATGACTCTGCCGTTCACGTATACCTTGAGTTGCCAATAATATTCCCCACATTGTGATCGGCTGCATGTCCTATGAGCTCAAAGCCACTGGGTATTACTCATGAAATATGTTTTGCATTGGTGGAACAACATTTGTCCTGTTTAACATGAAATAGACCACAGGGAGATAGATGCCTTGCAGAGTAAACGCTGCCCACATTAGTTTTTCTTCATAGTTGGAACACCCTTGCGGACAGGGATTACACAAATTACTCCCAGCCTGCCTGTGTGCGCGGCAAAGGGGCTGCTTGGCCCATATACTGCTTGGCGCTGATTTGACTGTTTCTGCCCACTTTTGTGGCATTATTGATTTTTTATTATTTTTTTTTTCTTTTTTCTTTTTGGGTCTTGTTAATAGAGGATCTTGGGAATTCTGGGAAGATTATTGTTAAATGTTGATGGCACTGTGGCGGTCACACTTTTCTTTCACGCTATAGTCAAGATAAAACCTGCATTTAAAATGTGTGAGCTCAGCAGCAGCAATAAAGCAAGAAAGGTCTGTGTGTAATGGTCTCCCTGATTACCTATCACACTCCAGAAGCCCAGTTTAAGTGATATCACAAATCACAGCGGCCCATTTAGCCCCATCGAGTTGAGTGGGTCAGACTTGGGGCTATCCTATTTAAAACAAATTGATTTCCAACTTCAGGACGTATTTCAAATAGATTTTTAATTGCGGAATGATGTCCACAGGGCATTGCCGAGCTCACAATTCTGGGCGCATTACACTCACTGTTTAATTAATGCTTCTTGGCAGAATGCTGATGCTCCAGCTGTCTTCCTGGCTCCCTAACGACGTGCTTTATATCTTAGGCTGCAGAGCAAGAACTCTGGCTTCCATTATTTAACCATTTGTGAAGGGAACTCGAGAAAATACATTTCAGCTCATGCTAACACCTTCAATCTGCAAAGTTGAGCCAGTTAGTCCATTCATTGCTGTAATGTTGAAATTGCATTGCTTTTTTTTTCTGGTTAATTTATCTCAGCGCAAAGATATCATTTTACATAGGAGTAAAAACAAGAGTGAATTGGTATCCGTTTGTCCTTAATAGAAAACGGGGCTCCCAACCCTCTTGTAAGGTTTTTACTATGTCCATGCCTCTTTTTCCAATTTGTTTTTCTTGTCCACTGAAAACAATGAGAACACATCTGTTATGATGAGCTCTCCCTGGGCACTGATGATAGAGTTCTATGATGGAGCCTTCATGGTGGGACACAGCTGGCACTTTCCAAATAAGAATGTGATTGTTAGAAAAAGAGCAGTTGGTGAAGAGGTTGTGTGCTGGGGGTTTCGCCGCAGGAACTTAACCAAATAAACCTTGGCTGTCAACCTACCTCAAGAGTGGTGTCGCATCCTTTCAAAATCTCCCACTGAGATGCTTTTGCACCAATGAGAGACATGCCAGTGTTATTGCACTGATGTAAAGACATGTCATGCTTTAGTGGTTTCTCCGTTTTTTGCAAACTGTCTCTCCATAAAACTGCGCTTTCAGCACTGTTACTCTTGGCGCGGGTTTTTCGATAGAATATGTGATCAATTCAGGCCACAATGTGCATTAAGAAGCATAGAAGTGTTGACGAGCTCCAACCATTCTGCTACTCTCAGAGTTTCTCTTCAGCTTTCGGGTTTCCAGAGAGAGCGGTAAAAGGCCAGAACACAAGGACATGACAAGAAGAGAGGGGATTCCTTTGGTGTGAGAGGAAGCGATACAGGACAGACAACTGTGCAAGTCCAGATGCCAGAAGGTTCTCCAGAGGGCGGGAGTAGGGTGCCCGCTGGAGAGGCTCAGATGCCAGAAGGAGCGGAGCAACACCGGAGAGTAGTTGTTCCTTTTAGGAGCAGTGCAGGACACAGGGGAAGCCTGGCTGCGAGAAGGGGCAACTCAAGCAAGACCTGATTCTTGCTGGAGGGGTGGGACAAGATGCTAGATTAGGGGTCTTCAACGTTTGGCTGTCGAGATGGTTTAGACTAAAAGTCCCATCATCCCCGGGCAGCATAGTCAATGGCGAGGGATCGTGGGAGTCATAGTCCAAACACCTGGAGAGGCGTATGTGGCAGGAAAGGAAGGATGCAAGGTGTTTACGGATGGTTCGAAGGATCCTGTGTCTGGGAGAGTGGGTATGGCATATTATCTGGAAAGCACTGGGGAGTATAAAGTGGGACGATTGACGAATGATGTGTCAATTTGTACGGCTGAGTTGGTGGCGATTGCATTGGCGATTGATAGGGTGTGAGAGTTGGGGTTAGAGAAGGTGGTGATATTTTCAGATTCATTGAGTGGATTGCAGGCGATTGTGGCGGGGGATGGTGATAGGAAGGACGTGATTATGGACATCAGGAGGAAGATCGATCGGTGCGTGCTCGGGGGAATGGATTTGGAGTTGCCGTGGGTCCCTAGTCACAGTGGCATTTTGGGTAATGAGTTGGTGGATCTGGCGGCGGGTGAGGGTATGAGAAGGGGAGCGGTTGATGTGAGATTACCTTTGAGTGTGGATGAGATGAAGGCGGTGGTGGTGAGACGGGTCCTGGATGAGTGGCAGAAGAGGTGGGTTTGTGGGGGTGAAGGGCAGGTGGATGTTTGGTGTTCGTGGGAAAGTGTCGGTGAAGGTGGATGCGGGGAGTCTGGAATGGAGGAGGGGGGAGGAGGTGATGCTGAATCAGTTGAGGATAGGGCATGCAGGACTGAATGATTGTTTGTTTCGAGTGGGGAAGCGTGAGTCGAGGGATTGTGCGGTGTGTGGGGTGCCTGAGACTGTGGGACATTTCCTGCTTAGGTGTGAGAGACATGTTGAGGAGAGAGAATTGATGAGGGTTCGATTGACTGCGCTGGGTGTGGCTGAGCTGAGTGGGAAGGCTTTGCTGGGAGGTGTCGGGGAGAGAGGCAGGAGGAGGAACAGTGTGATGTTGGATTTTGTGAGGCAGACGGGGCGGTGGGAGGAGTTGTGAGTTTATGTGAGCTAAGTATCGATTGTTGGGTCTGGTGCACATCATCCTTTAGGATGGGGAAGCGCCTGCGTGGGTCCGCCCATGCATCCAATAATTAAGAAGAAGAAGGAGCCGCAGGTTGCAGACCCCTGTGCTAGATGGAGCCACTGAGGACAACATCGCTTGCCGGTTGGACTAGTGAAGAACATAGTGGAGGACCGAATGCTAGATGAAGCAACACAGGGGAACAGTCACAGACACATATTCCAGGTGCCAGGGTGCTTAGTGAGTGTGAACAGATGGAGCAAAGAAAGAAAGAGGTGCATGAAGGCAAAATACATTCAGTTAGACTGGAGATAGGTAGTGCTGAGTGATGGAGACGGGCTTAAGTAAGCTGAACATGTTTCTGTTGGACACAATATCTGCACATGCTGTTGTGCACAAGCTGTACACATGTATGGTTTGCCTGTGCAGATGTATCCCCCCCAACCTATTAACCATTTCCATTTGCTCACGCAGTTTGTTTCTTCTCTCTTTTTTTTTTTTATCTTTCCTTCACCTTCATGGATAGGTCAGCAGAGTGAAGGCTCCTGGCTTGTTTGCTATTGGAAAGTCATCTTACAGAACACGAATTTTGGAGATGTGGTTTGTCAGGAATCAACAATTCCTACTATATGATTTAGATCTATGTTGCAGAAATGACCATATGCACAGTGGTTTGACTTCTGTTATTGCCTTTGTATTAACTTGAGTTAAAATTCCTCTCCTTTGGTGCTTTAAATAACATTGAAGCTGCAGAATGTGAGGGGTACAGTGTCCTTTATATTCTTTGGCTCGCACACTTTTCATTCAGACCCACTGATACTTGAACAAAAGTCCCCCGCTGCTTGGGGACATGTGCATGTAAGCTATCCTTTTGCCAGCCTGCGACCACCTAGTGCTTGTCAACTCCTCAAGGAATGCACTGTGGGTTACTCTGAACACGTGAGGCAGCATGGCAATCCCATGAATGTGGTGGCATGTCACTTTCAATGGGTAGTTATGTAGCATGGCTTTGAGCAGTTCAACATTGACCTGGTATTCGGTGCGCTTGCACACACTGAATCATGTGTGAGCTCTGCAAGGCTCATATATCTCAATGAAATCTGCCCATGATAGGGGTGTACATTCCCCAGGGGTTCCCTTCCATGAAGCATCGTTGGTGTGGCTGTGCCAGCTGAGCAGGGTGAGTGCAGCATAATTTTTATTCATATTGAGCTGCCCTCCTAGGCTTGCGCTCCACTGGTGACCGGCAAATTGTGTGTTTTGTTGAATTTTAATTTGTAAATCTCCTCCCTGTGTCCCGTGTCCCTGCCTCCCTCCTCCCTCTCCTGTTCCTCCTTCCCGCCCGCCTCATAACCCGCCCACCCCCCCCTGATTGTCTTCTAGGTCCCTGGTGTTGAGGCTACATTGTTTGCTGCTCGCCCACGCTCGCCACTTCCATTCTGGCTGAGCGGGGTGAGTGCAGCATAGTTTTTATTCATACTGAGCTGCCCTCCTGGGCTTGCGCTCCACTGGTGACCGGCGAATTGTGTGTTTTGTTGAATTTTAGTTTGTAAATCCCCTCTGTGTGTCCCTGCCTCTCTCCTCCCTCTCCTGTTCCTCCTTCCCGCCCGCCTCCCAACCCACCCCCCTGATTGGCTTCTTGGTCCCTGGTGTTGAGGCTACGTTGTTTGCTGCTTGCCCACGCTTTCCACTTCCATTCCGGCTGAGCTGGGTGAGTGCAGCATAATTTGTATTCATACTGAGTTGCCCTCCTGGGCTTGCGCTCCACTGGTGACCGGCAAATTGTGTGTTTTGTTGTATTTTAGTTTGTAAATCTCCTCCGTGTGTCCTGTGTCCCTGCCTCCCTCCTCCCTCTCCTGTTCCTCCTTCCCGCCCACCTGACCAACCCGCCGACCCCCTGCTCCCCCCATTGGCTTCTTGGTCCCTGGTGTTGAGGCTAGATTGTTTGCTGCTCGCCCACGCTCGCCAATTCCATTCCAGCTGAGCTGTGTGAGTGCAGCATAATTTTTATTCATACTGAGCTGCCCTCCTGGGCTTGCGCTCCACTGGTGACTAGCAAATTGTGTGTTTTGTTGAATTTTGGTTTGTAAATCTGCTCCGTGTGTCCCTGCCTCCCTCCTCCCTCTCCTATTCCTCCTTCCCGACCGCCTCCCAACCCGCCAACCCCCCTGATTGGCTTCTAGTCCCTGGTGTTGAGGCTAGATTGTTTGCTGCTCGCCCACGCTCGCCAATTCCATTCCAGCTGAGCTGTGTGAGTGCAGCATAATTTTTATTCATACTGAGCTGCCCTCCTGGGCTTGCGCTCCACTGGTGACTAGCAAATTGTGTGTTTTGTTGAATTTTGGTTTGTAAATCTGCTCCGTGTGTCCCTGCCTCCCTCCTCCCTCTCCTATTCCTCCTTCCCGACCGCCTCCCAACCCGCCCACCCCCCTGATTGGCTTCTTGGTCCCTGGTGTTGAGGCTACGTTGTTTGCTGCTTGCCCACGCTTTCCACTTCCATTCCGGCTGAGCTGGGTGAGTGCAGCATAATTTGTATTCATACTGAGTTGCCCTCCTGGGCTTGCGCTCCACTGGTGACCGGCAAATTGTGTGTTTTGTTGTATTTTAGTTTGTAAATCTCCTCCGTGTGTCCTGTGTCCCTGCCTCCCTCCTCCCTCTTCTGTTCCTCCTTCCCGCCCACCTGACCAACCCGCCGACCCCCTGCTCCCCCCATTGGCTTCTTGGTCCCTGGTGTTGAGGCTAGATTGTTTGCTGCTCGCCCACGCTCGCCAATTCCATTCCAGCTGAGCTGTGTGAGTGCAGCATAATTTTTATTCATACTGAGCTGCCCTCCTGGGCTTGCGCTCCACTGGTGACTAGCAAATTGTGTGTTTTGTTGAATTTTGGTTTGTAAATCTGCTCCGTGTGTCCCTGCCTCCCTCCTCCCTCTCCTATTCCTCCTTCCCGACCGCCTCCCAACCCGCCCACCCCCCTGATTGGCTTCTAGTCCCTGGTGTTGAGGCTAGATTGTTTGCTGCTCGCCCACGCTCGCCAATTCCATTCCAGCTGAGCTGTGTGAGTGCAGCATAATTTTTATTCATACTGAGCTGCCCTCCTGGGCTTGCGCTCCACTGGTGACTAGCAAATTGTGTGTTTTGTTGAATTTTGGTTTGTAAATCTGCTCCGTGTGTCCCTGCCTCCCTCCTCCCTCTCCTATTCCTCCTTCCCGACCGCCTCCCAACCCGCCCACCCCCCTGATTGGCTTCTAGTCCCTGGTGTTGAGGCTATGTTGTTTGCTGCTCGCCCACGCTTGCCACTTCCATTCCGGCTGAGCTGGGTGAGTGCAGCATAATTTGTATTCATACTGAGCTGTCCTCCTGGGCTTGCGCTCCACTGGTGACCGGCGAATTGTGTGTTTTATTGAATTTTAGTTTGTAAATCCCCTCTATGTGTCCCGTGTCCCTGCCTCCCTCCTCCCTATCCTGTTCCTCCTTCCCACCTGCCTCCCAAACCACCCACCCCCCCTGATTGGCCGCCCCTCACTCTATTACTATCCTTCCCTGGGCAGCCTCTGCCCGGCAGCACCTCGGCTAAGGGCCCCAGGCAAAGGGTGGCTCCTATTGGTGGCTCCCCTGTTGGTGTCTGCTGGTGTCCGCTGGGGACGCCAGCTGCCAGACACCTCCCTTCTGATCTCCTGATTACCCCCCTCCACTCACTAGCGGTTATTCCTCTGCAGTTCTACTTGCATAATCCACCTGCCATTTGTTCCGCATTGTGAAACCGAGGCCTTTTTCTCTCTCTTTAGGATTCTCAAATTTAGGTGGCTTCCACTGGTTTAGATTTGCTTGTATCTTAACCACTAAAAATGCACTGTGAAACCTAGGCCTTTTTCTCCCTCCTTAGGATTCTCAAATTTAGGTGGCTTCCACTGGTTTTTAATTTGCTTGTATCTGCACCACTAAAATTGCACTGTGAAACCTACGCCTTTTCTCCCTCTTTAGGATTCTCAAATGTAGGTGGCTTCCACTGGATTTAAATGTGCTTGTATCTGCACCACTAAAATTGCACTGTGAAACCTAGGCCTTTTCTCCCTCTTTAGGATTCTCAAATTTAGGTGGCTTCCACTGGTTTTAAATTTGCTTGTATCTGCACCACTGAAATTGCACTGTGAAACCTAGGCCTTTTCTCCCTCTTTAGGATTCGCAAATTTAGGTAGCTTCCACTGGATTTAAATGTGCTTGTATCTGCACCACTAAATTTGCACTGTGAAACCTAGGCCTTTTCTTCCTCTTTAGGATTCTCAAATTTAGGTGGCTTCCACTGGATTTAAATTTGCTTGTATCTGCACCATTAAAAATGCACTGTGAAACCTAGGCCTTTTTCTCCCTCTTTAGGTTTCTCTAATGTAGGTATGTCTTCTTTCATGTCTTATAATGTCCTGTGCTTTTCTGAGCTCGCTTCCTGAGTGCCGTCGTCTTGTCCCATAGCTTTACTCACTTGCCTCTTGCTGTCTTGTCTGTCTATCCTTGGGACCCCCCCTCCTTTCCAACCCACTCTATGGTGCTCTCTGTCTCCCCTATCTTTTCAAACTGCTTCTCTATCGACTATCCTGCTCTCCTCACTAAGTCTGGTAGGAGGAAGTTTAAAAAGGACATCCTGGTCTCCAACCCAGGCCTCCCTATCACTGACACCTACACCAGTGCCTCCTCCAAGGAAACTCTCACCGACATCCTCTTTGTCGTTCCTTCACCAGATCTATGGACCCCTCATATGGTCTCTGTGCTCTCCCCTTTCTCCTCTTCTCCCATTAATGGTGGCACCCATTGGGATACCCTCCTGACCTCCTTCCTATCCTCTAAGGTCATCATTAATGTCTACGGTTCCGTGTTTCATCAAGGTATTTCCACAATAACGATGTATAGGAGAATGACAGAAAGAAAGGAAAACAAATTTTCTTAAGTCAATTATTTTGCTAGCATCTACATTGTCAAGTGCGAAAAGAGAAGCTAATAGGGATGTACCTTGTGCTTATTTCAAATCTTCAACTGGCGAATGGTGCATCTAGTCCAAGAGAATGCTCCTGTCAACATTATGTAAAAGCTTGTCAATATTTCAAAATCTCTTGGTGGACGGTAGGTGACAAGTAGAGGAAAAAATCCTTACCATTCCTCAGCAGTGAACGCTGCCTGTATGACAAACGGTTTTGTGAGGTTTTTTTCAGTTAGCACATTGAGGTAACCATTTGATGCAAGGTAATTTTTTTGTTTTACTTTAATCGATACCCCGTTGCCATGGCTACATTCCCACCTCTCGTGCTTGCACAGAGGTGGGACCCAAGGCGTTCGTGCTACGGCATGACGCCTTTGGGTTTCCATTGCAACACTTAAATACTGCTGCTATCATTCGCGCTTGTGCCCTCGTGAAAGCCTGATCTGGCCCTCCTGAACGGGTCTTAATGCTAAATGTTTCTAATCGTAACAATCTTCACATAAAGAATAATACATTTGGTCAATTAGCATATAACTAGTTAAAACAAAGGGTTCAAGATTGAGGGGACCTTGGATCTATATAGCTCCTGCTTGTAGTCTAGAAGAGCCTGGTTGACTTGACACAAACAGCTACCAGGAGCTACATTTGGGGGCCCAGGCCAACCGATGCTGAACAAACACACCTATGTAAACGTAACTCTGCATTTGGGACAATCTATAAACAAACGTCTATGCATTCAAAGCATAAGGGGTTATAAATAATGGGCCCAATTATATGTTTGCATCTTATGTGGAAGTAAGAATTGCAGAACACTATCTACTCGCTCCTCGTTCCCCAGTGGTAGATCCTGGTAACTGGTTACTGCTGGATACCCAGGAGCTGCTTATACCTCCTGTTTTTCCAATCTTAATTTCTATCCCTGCTTTTGCAAATACAATAGTTTTAGTTTATTCTGAACACTTTAGCAAGTTACTTGTCGTATAGAGATGGAAACATTTTCAATGTTTTTGAGTTTTTCTGAAAGACACTAAGTGACAGAAGTGTTTAAACTGCCTGTTCTACGCAGCCGAGAATGAGGAAGAGGGAAGCCACGTATTATAAAGGAACAGTTTAAAAAGTTGCACAGTTTCTTTTAATTAAATAATTACTTCTATTGGCAGAACTATCAGAGATTTAAACAACTATGAGTGAATAAAGAACAGGAGTATGCCAGTCTGAGTCTAATTTGTTCAGATACTTGCAGTTAGCTACAGAGTGTGCGCAGCAGGTTAGGCAAGTGAGTTAGCAGGATCAAATACCTCACATATGAATGCCACCTGAAAGCAACAGTCCCGATAAGAGCACTATGGAAGAAGTGCAGCAGTTTGTAAATTACTTGGAATTTGTAATCATACATGATGGGTGTAGCAATTCTAACTATAGATTCACCAGTCCTAGTTAAAAAACATGTAGGTGTGTTTTTAAAAAAAAGTAGGAAACCATGGGCCAGATTACAGAAACTACGTCAGCGCAAGTTCAGAAGAAACCAATGCATTCAATGCATTTGTTCACCAGGGCAAAGTTTGCCCTAGTCTTAATACCATGCAAAATTGCACTTGTCATGATACAAATGTTTACATATATGGCCAAAATGTTTTTTAAGTAGGACAAATCTTGCCCTACTGGTAATACCATGAAAAAAGTGTACTTATACAGGTGCAACGTTTCTGTAATCTGGCCCCAGGTGTTAGTGGTGCAATCCCAGGTTTTATACTTATGAAAAACCCATGGTCTGGCACATGCTCAGATTTTGTACCTGCCAGTTTTCCTCCCTCTACCCCCAAGCCCCTCCCCACATGAATGCATTTGGCATTACATTCCCGGTAACTAAAGTCAATAGAGTGGTTTTATTTGATTTCTGATACAGTGGCCCTCATTACGAGGTTGTTGGTAGTCATGGCGCTATTTGCGCCATGGCTACCACCAATAACGGTTCCGTGTCCGGTTTGGTGAGATGGGTACTTACCGGTCCAGTCCGACCTTGGCGGGACCGGTAAGTCCCCATTCACCAAACCATTCCCCATTCCCATTTGAGCCCCCATAGGGCTCAATGGGAATGGGGAGGGCACAAATAATGGGCCGGCGTATGCCAAGCCCGTTATTTGCGCCCAGGTCCCTTAACGGGTCCCGTCCTTAACACCAGGTCAGACCTGGCGTTAAGGAAGGGACCCACTAAGGGACCTCGTAGTAGGCCGGTAAGGGATTACCAGCACCGGTCTCCTTACCGGTGCCCGGTATCCCGTACTGCCCCAATCGGAATGAGGGCCAGTATCTCTAAAAAATCTCACAGCTGCACATGCTATAGTGACAGTAATAGACCTCTTTCACCAAATGATAACGCATGCACTTCGTTCTCATTTGAAACCTAAATTATGAAATTGTCCCATGGATTAATGGAGTTTAAACTGTAATGAGTTATTATTGTTAGGCATTCATGAAAGTGGAGGGGAGGATCCAATTGAATAGAAAGTTCACACCGATCTTTGCAACTAATACAGTGTCATCTAGCATAATACAGTGTCATCTAGCATAATGCAGTGTCATCTATCATGCACGGCAGCTCCTGAAAGCAACCATGCTCAGATGACCGTAACACAAAAGATCAATGCCAGGGATCATGGTTCATTCAAAACCTTCCCGCCATCACCCTTTGGGTTTGCATTTGTCACCCCGAGTGAGACGGGTATGCCCAGACTTGTGTCGCAAGCTTGCTGTGTCTGGAAGCCAAAGCATCACCTCACCGATGATGGTCAATGATCTTGAAACATGCCTGGGGTTGCTTGTGGCCTCATGCAGAAGGGTTATGCCCTAGCATTTCGAGCTGGACTTTCGCTTTTTGGGTGGGATCAAGCCTGGTTTCCCCTTTTATAATGGCAAGGCAGGTTGAAAAACTATTTTCTGAAGGGTTGCTCAGAGCAATGACTAAGGTTATTATTCATTCAAAATCTTCCAGCCACCACCTTTCCTTTTTGCGGAGAACAGCCAGTATCCACAACACCGGAGTGTTTTTCCAAGTGTTAGGGCTTCACTATAAACAGACAGATGTCTCTCCAGAGACTGGGAATTTCCTTTTACTGCCACTCAGAGTGGGAGTGGGTATTTCTTAAGCTTCTTTATAGTTTTCACAAATGGAGGCTACAAAGTTAGGATGAGGTGTCTTTTGGGAGTTGCTTTCTCTCTTTATGCCCCAAGATGACTTAGTTCATTTCGGGAAGACTCACTAAAAGTTTCCTTATGTTATGAAGAACTCCTGCACCAATACAGGGATACCCCTGGGGAATATGCAGCCCAGCTGTGGCTGTACACAAATTGAATCCACCCGCGGTCTCTGCCTGCAAGCGCTTTACCAAATTGTACTTGTACCAGTGAACAGAATTTGCAAAAGATCAGCTCTAAGTGAGAAGTGACTGTCGTCAACTTAGATACCGATCACCTTTCACCACAAGGGTGGGAAAACTGCTCTAGACAGAGTCCTTGTTAGTCATTGTCATGTTCAGCTCCTATAAACTCTGAGGCAGCCACTTTAAACACTAGAAGCAAAATGAGGAATCTTCTTGTGCCAACCTGCGTTGCCTAGAGGACAACTGATTTCCGGACCTTAATCATTTGGATAATGGAGTCTGACCCTCCAGCAGCCAAATAAGCCCTTGGCTGATCCTCCATCATGATCTGCCCACAGGCATTAGGTTTTAAAGAAAACACGAATTATAGACTGCTCCATAAAACCTGCCAAATCTCAAAAGAAATTCTGTCAAATTATATGTGCATATTTTACAATCAACACAAGCTCAGGACTATAAAGCAAGAAACCTCAGTCTCTGAGTCTAAGTCAGGACAAGACATGTATCTTAGAGAGTACCCGCTGACAGTCAGCTTGGAACTCTATACCTAATTTATCCTGGTTTGGGATGATAATGGTTTAATTTAACATTGTATCTATTGTGAGTTTTTGTTGGTAAATTGGCAGTAAATCGGCAACCTACCTCCAAATCCGTTTACTGTTCTGGCCACTCGGTCGCATGGGCTTGCCATGGGCTTAGGAGTGGTGGCATAGAGGTATTAGTCCCAATGTTTGGAGTTTATAGGATTTAATGGAGCATATTTACTGTGAGCAGTAATTCCGTGCAGTAAATCCATTGATTTTTGGCTTCAAAGTGGATGATTTACCTCCACCATCTTGCTTAATGTAAATCCTCAGGGTCTAACTCAAAATTCAGCCCTGTGGTAAAAGTGGTGGTACTGCCAAAAAAGAGCACTAACGCAATTATCACCACTTTTTAACGGCACTGCTGGACTAGAAATGCAGCTGTAAGTAACATACAATTAAAAAGAAATTGAATTTGTTTGTCCTTTGTAACCTGCTTCTCATTATCTAATTTGAATTGATTGTGCTGGGTCTTGCATCCTCCAGCACCTTCTGCAGGTAAAAGCCTTAGGTGTGGCCAAAATGCCAGACCGGGGCAACTTAGAAAGGTTTTGGTTCATCTCTGTCAGGGAAAAACATTGTTCAGAGGTTGTGGGAATGTGACTGTGGTGTGTTAAGTTGTTACCCTTTCACCCGCCTCCACTATGCCAGCAATTTCCTGACAATGACCAACCAATGAAATAATAGAAAATAATGTACACATCATCTCTCCTCCTACCGATGCAACAAACTTGATAAAAAAAAAACAGGTATAACACAATTTCCTGTTTTAATAGTTTCTGAGCTTACAACTGTGTGAAGCCATTCCCACTTAGGAATGGTGTTGTCTCGCAAATAGTGATGATGTGACTAAGCAAGAGAGTGCCTTACAACACACTGTCACTTTGTGGGATTATTTGTTCCTAAATGTGTTGTAATGAATCGTGTAAGACCAACCTTTGGCTCTCCAGATGTTTTGGACTACAAATCGCATCAGCCATAGCCAGCATAATCAATGGAGAGGGATCATGGGAGTTTTAGTCCGAAACGTCTGGATAACTAAAGGTTGCAGGCCTCTGGCGTAGAGCATCTCAGCATTTGAAATGTTTGGCAAAGCTACCAGGAATATGATCTAAAGAAAGAGAAAATGTTGGCCTGATGGTGGAGGTAACAATCTCCTTTCTTGGAGGCACCCACTGGCATGGCCAACCCCATTTCCCATAGACAATCGCCTTCTGTGCCAACAACACAAGAATGCCCCCACAAATGGCACTTTAACATCAACTATCACTCTGTCTCTTTTGCCTTGTTCATGAGTTTGTTGCACAGATGCCACAGGGAAAGGGTGCCTGTAATTCCCTCCTCAGAGGAGAGTGTTGAGTTTTAGGAGTTTGAGCATCAGTAGCTGTCGATGTCACAGTGTGTGGTACAACCACAAAGCGCCCCTCGCTGTTTGGGTGATACAAAACAGAACCATTGTCTGTGAACAACCAGTTCAATTATTTGCCTCACCTCAAAAGTAGCGGGCACGCAACTGGATCGGCAGATGAATGTCATGTATTTATGGAAGGGAAACAGGTATGCCTTCACTTCCCAGGGCAATTTTAGGGGTCTTACATCAAGATTTCTTTTTTTTTTTTACATTGGGCCGATCCCAGAGCATGTGTTGCTTTGTTGCCACTATGAGGCCTTGCCCTGAAGGATGAACTTTAGTTGTCACATTTCCTAAGCAACTTGGCTCTGCAGCTGAGCAGAGTCATTGCTGGTGTCATCATTCATCTGAGATTGGATGTGGGTACTAGAGACCGTCCACTCTATGACCATAGGACATCTGTATTAAAATAGTAACAAGCTTTATTTTAATCTGGATTACCTTTCCTCTTAGTGTCATGCTTTCCTTTCCCTTACAGTGGGAATAATATATCATATTTAAAAGATGCATGCATGTAGTTGCAAATGGAGCATGAATGGTCCACCTCCTCCCCAGTTCTTTGGTCTTATACTGCCTAGGCATACTTGATGTATGCAATTAAGAAGGATTCCTTGAACATTTTCCAACAGTCTTAGGCAAAGTAACTTAGGAGGGCGTGACAGAAAGTCCATAAAAGATTCCAAATAACAGAGAGAATTGGCCACACAAGTTTACAAAATAAACCAAACACAGAGAGAGGGTGCGGACACCACAAATGCTGAAGCATCCATGTGGCATGCATAGTTCTGAGAGACTACGTCATCTGCAGAAAAGGAAACTATGATACTCTATACTAGTACCCAGAGGTATTATGTGGAAACATCAGGGGCTAGGGGTTATTTGGTACAATAACTCTTATGTTTTGACCTTTCGAAATACTCATTATATTCCTGGAATATTGTTCCAAATCAAAACAACTCATGTAGGACCCCCTTAGTTATGAATCATTGTAAAGTTGTGGGGGCCTTGGGTAGTATTATGAGCTGCGCAATGGATCGCAGTCTTCAGCGTAACTTGTCCCGGAGAAGTATCAGCAGCCTTACTTGTAGTTGATGCGTTTACATCTAAAGCAATCATATGAGTAAGCTAAGCAAACGTTCACAATGACTATCTTGCCTGCAGAGGTTGGAACAGGAGCTCCCTCTCCCACCCAGCTGCTGGAGCAGCCCCATGCAGCCCCAAGCACTGCCTGGCCAAAGGTAAGTCTGAAAGCTCCACCATTGGTATTAGGCACTGCCCTTGCATCAAATTGAAAATCGCAATTTTCATTTTCTAATTAAGGCTATGAATCAGTGCTGCCTTTATACCCATCCCCAGCCCCTTGTGCCTCCTGGGCTTTGAAACGAAGTCTACTACATCTAAATTTGAGTTTGCAAAAGCACAAGGTTTTTGCCTTTCAAAGGTGGCCGCCGCCGCTTTTTGTGTTGAAACCATACTCTCCTAAAGCCCTCAGAAGCCTACCTGCCAGTGATTGGCTGCCTCTGACCTCTTAGCCTATTGGGGAGCACCTGCAGGCGTAAGCCGGCCCCCGACGAAGGTAATGAAAAAGGCTCCTCCTGACTGAGCCTGACCAAGCTTGGACGTGCTCTAGTGCTCTACAACACCAACGCTTAATATCTGTATTAATTAAGGTGAGGCTCCCAGCCACCCGCGCCTGTTACTGTGATAATTACTATACGTGCCCCTTTCCCTCCTCACACAATTTACCGTGCGCACTGCGCCTCTTTCTGGACACCAGCCACCTCACCATCAGCTGATCAATGCTTGCATAGGTGTAATCCTCCTAGAGACTTGAGCCCCTGGGATACCGTCGCTTCACTTGACCACTTCAGCCAAATCCAAAACCTGAGCTGCGCGGCTCCTGTTACCAGGTCCCAGCCACTGCTCCTCTTCCTCCGCGATGATAGAAGCCCCCAAACATTACCGCTTACCACATGTGGCCCACAGCTGATCAATCGAACACTTTCGAACTCATAACCTGCCTGTAACTTTAACGGGCGTATCGTCATGCAACTTGCTTTGCCTTAACCGCATCCCGCACAGTGTCTGCGCAAGTATGCCTCAATGTCTGCCTGCCCTATTGGCCTTTGCAACTGCCTGTGCCCGCATTACCTTTTGCCTGATTAACTGTGTGTGACCTTGTTTCTACATAAGGCCAGCGCCTCCCAATGTCTCCTCACCCTAATTTTGTGTGTAAAAAGTGCTCTAATTTCGATCCATGGCGACTGCATCTGCATTTAATGTTTAACCCACTGCACATCGTTATTGAGGCCTGCACATTCTATGTTTGCTTGCCTACTAGCCTTGAATGAACTATGCCTGCACTGCTCTGCTGTTTCAATTGTTCGCCTGTATAGCTAGTATGTGACTATTGCCAATATATGTTTGCCTGCCCTAACTGGCCCTGCATTTGCCTATGCCCTGAACTGACTGCATGTCCCACCTCTTACCTAGAAACTGTTTTTAGCACAAGGCCAGTACTTTCAAGGATCTAAATGATCTGTTAGCCCTAACCTGATCTGTGGTGGCTCGTGCCTGTAGGATTGCTCGTTTACATACTGTCTGATTGTGTACGTTGGCTGCCCTACCTATTGCTGTGCTGCAATAACTGATTGTGAATCTTCTTTGAGCATGAGGCCAGCGCCCCTCTATATCTGCCGCCCCAACTGACCTGCAACTGCCTTACGCTATATACTGATTGCATGTTCCACCTCCAATCTGGAAACAATGGTCATAGTCAAGGTCAGCGCCTTCAAGGACACTGAAGGATCTGCATGTCCTAACCTGATCTCTGGTGGCCTACTACCGTACTGATTGCTTACCTACCCATTGCTTGATAGTGTTAAAATTCCAAGAATTCCCAGAAAGTTCTTCCTCCACTATCCAGCATGCTTCCACTAGCCTCTAGCCAGACTGCCCACATCATAGCCCTTATAAAAAGCATTACGCTATTCACTATGTTACTACACTCACCCACCTCAACACATACTTCTAACCCTCACAATATTTCAACTACTAGATCACTTTTAGACATGATAGACTCCCAACCCCCATTACTAAGTAATCCCTACCCAACTAAAGCTAGGAACTTACGTCTCAGAGCTAGATTAGCCAAAATCTATGAGCCTCCCTTCAGTTCTATTCCCACTACAACAGGACTAAGGACTATGCCAACCCGGCCCATCCATGCCAACCTAATCTCGAACCTAGTTCGTAATTCTGACCCTAGGCCTTTAAATAATCTAGTCAAGCACAGCTAACCTAAAACAATACAAGTCCATCATTCTACTGCCACAACTACCCTGAGTCCTCGGATCAAGGGAGCCCTAATCAACTCCAGATCTCTAGTAGCACACGCTACAGAAATTGCTGACCTGATCCCAAGAGAGGACTTTGATTTCCTCGCCATCACAGACACATGGCTACACCCTGCAGCAGGCCCTATGCTTATGCTAGCAGTCCCGGATGGCTACTCCATATTGAGACAAGACAGATTAAAATCCAGAGGAGGCGGTATTGCTATTATTTACAAATGCAGCCTCTCTCCATGAGATTAGCCACTCCTATTGATGTCCTCTCATGTGAACTATTATCTGTCAAAGTTCCACTCACCAATGCCCAAACTCTTAATATCCACCTTATATACCGCCCACCCGGCCCCCCTGGAACATTCGAGGATGACATCAACACCATTTTGTCCAGCAACCTCAAAAGTTCCTCACAAGTACTCATTCTTGGGGACCTCAACATGGGCTTTAATGACCCTTCATACCAGCTCGCCCTTACCACAAGTAACACCCTTGCAGAAATAGGCTTCACCCAAAGAAGTAACGCACCTACCCATGACAAAGGGAGAATACTTGACTGGGTGGCCGATTACAACTGTCAAGCCAATATCCTCTCTATCTCACCTTTAGCCTGGACTGACCACCACCTTGTGTCATTCATGCTTTCTACCAATAGACCCCCACCGCCCCCAGCCACACTAACCAGAAATAAAAACAGTATTACTGTGGAGAGACTTATCCCGACCTTACTCCCCACCCTTAACACGCTCCCTGATAACTCGGATCCTGAGACCCTGGTCGAAGAATATAATAAAATCATGTCCACCTCCTTGGACTTGATTGCCCCCATCAAACTTAGACCAAGTAAGCCCAAAACTCATCTGAACAAATGGTTTGCACCGTTCCTCAAAAACCTAAGACAGCCAAAAAGAAACTGTGAGGCCGCCTGGAAAAACTACCAACAGCAGCCAACAAACTCAAACTTTCTTAACTCTCAGCCCTTTATAAAAGAGAAATTTGCTTAGCAAAGCGAATTTCCTTCGACACACGCATATCCCAAGCCTAATCTAATACGAAGGAGCTATTTACTATCCTCAAAGAAATAGAGACCCCATAGCATCACCTGGCACCTGCATTAAAGATAAAAAATGGTGCTCAGAGATCCAAAACGCACTATCTAACAAAATCTCCACTTTACAATACAAAATTTCTAGCAAAAGAGCCTCCTTAAACAACTCTCCCCAATCTAAAATAACCAAGAGTATTACAACTAATGAATACACCCGATTTAACTTCACCAAAGTTTCAACCCTTGAAGTGGAAAGAATCATTTTGTCACTGAAACCGTCTAACTGTCAGGGCGATGTGTGTCCTGCACAGCTTATCAAGGATGCTGCTCGAGACCTCTCTCCCTTCATTACAAAGCTTATTAACGCGTCCTTTTCCACCGGTACCATCCCCACCAATCTTTAACAATCTTGGGTACTTCCACTCTTAAAAAAACCTTCTCTTGACCCATCCATACCGACCAATTACAGGCCAATCACGACTGTACCTTTTCTCCTAAAAATCTTGGATAAGGTTGCCTATGTACAAATCCAGAAACACCTGGCTTCAGAAATCCAGAAACAATCAGGCTCCCGTCCACAACATGTAACCGAGACAGCACTAATGGACCTCAAGTCCCAAATTGATGAGCTTAGAGATAACAGCAAAGCTGCTTTACTCCTCCTCCTAAACCTCTCGGCTGCATTCGACTTGGTCGACCACACTATTCTTTGCAACCACCTTAACACAGCCGCTCACTTCTCTGAGGAAGCAATTACCTGGATCAGATCCTTCCTAAATGCAGAACTTCAGGACCAACACCATCCTGTGGCTGAAAACAAATGACCACTAAATGCAATAAGAAGCTAGGTCTCACTGTGAGGAGCACCAACCCTCCACCCTATTGCACTTCCACACACATTCACCCACTATCACCTACACATGTTTATACTACCGATATTAGCAAGTTGCCTGCATCAGTTATATTTTTTTGCTCTTGTTCTATGTCTGTAATAAGAATTACCTGTATATATTTTGTATTTTAATACCTGTATGTAAATAACTACGCTGTTGTAACCAAGCTTCGCATATACATGTAACTGCTGCGCCCTGTTACCCTAGGGTATGTTCGCGCATTATAAATAATAAAACAAACAAACAAACAAACAATAGGACAATTGTGAAGGATTGGCAGCCAGTGGCGTTGGCTTAATATTACTTGTGTAAATATTTTCTTCAAAGTAGAGACATCTGTGCAAACCTCGAAAAGATGTTGGGTCAGTAAAACAGAATCAGTTTGGAGGAATTTTATAATATATACATTGATTTATGGTATTTGAAGTCTAGTCTTATTTAAGACATGTTTATACATATTTATGTATGATAGTGGCAGCCTAGAGATACTTATATTGGCTATGTATGGATTACTCGATCTTTCGAGTTATTTTATTGTGATAATGAAAAGAAAATTCAGATATTTGTATAGGTGCAAAATGTCTGTTTTTTTAAATGTCTTGTTTGTACTGATCGATACTTTGAAAAGGGCAAAAAAATGATTATGAGTCATAGGGCCTGATTTGCAAACATGTTTTGACACGGGAAAAAGTCCCATTGAAAACATGTGTGTAACTCGGACGCATAGTAAGGCCGATTCATGGAATAAATGTGCGCCGAAAATTCCGGCGCAGAGGGGCCTATACGTGCGCTGCGCCGAAAAATAGCGAAAAGCGCAGGGAAACCAGCGCACGTCGATTCATGGAAGTCCGTGCGTAAGAAAAGCATAGGACGTGCGCTGAAAAAGTGCGCGGCGCACGCCGGCGCACAGGTCAACCAACGGCGTGCGCCACGGCCACTGCGCTATCACTCCGAGCGCAGCGCACAGCTCTAAAGTAGGCGGAACACAGGGCGGGACACTCGGAATGGGGAATAAAATGGGGCACAACACTCGGAATGGGGAAGAATGTGGGCGGCACGGGGAAGTACAGGAGGCAAGTGCGCGGAACGCCCACACGCTCTCCGGCAACACGTATTCATGGATTCGAACAGGGCAAAACAGCGCTCGATCAAACCAGCGCACAGGCCCAAAAACGTACGCCACAAGTAAGCAGGCGGTAGCGTCCCGACGCACTCAACGAAAGTGCGCCAAAACCTGCGCCAACAAATACCACCCACATACAGCAATGGGCCATACCGTGACCCCAAAGGACTAATGATGTGCAAAGGTGTACGCCATTTACACGGACACCCACTGTTCAAAAATTCGCGCGTGTGTGTACAACGGGTTGCGCGAGAAGTCACTCGCGCGATTGCCCTGGGTACGTGTATCCCGGGGTGCGGGGAAGTCCCACACGCGCCCTGGCCACGTCGATACCAGGGGTGCGTGTGAAGTTCCACACGCGAAAAGCCAGGGTACGTCATTTACAGGGGTGCGCGGGAAGTTTCACACGCGAAAAGCTAGGCTACGGGAATTCCAGGGGTGCGCGTGAAATCCTACACGCGAAAAACTAGGGTACGTCATTTACAGGGGTGCGCGGGAAGTCCCACACGCGATTACAGCAGGGTACGTGTATTTCAGGGGTGCGCGGGAAGTTCCACACGCGATTACAGCAGGGTACGTGTATTTCAGGGGTGCGCGGGAAGTTCCACACGCGAATAGCCTGGCCGCGTGTATTTCAGGGGTGCGCGGGAAGTTCCACACGCGAATAGCCTGGGCGCGTGTATTTCAGGGGTGCGCGGGAAGTTCCACACGCGAATAGCCTGGGCGCGTGTATTTCAGGGGTGCGCGGGAAGTTCCACACGCGAATAGCCTGGCCGCGTGTATTTCAGGGGTGCGCGGGAAGTTCCACACGCGAATAGCCTGGGCGCGTGTATTTCAGGGGTGCGCGGGAAGTTCCACACGCGAATAGCCTGGGCGCGTGTATTTCAGGGGTGCGCGGGAATTTCCACACGCGAATAGGCTGGGCGCGTGTATTTCAGGGGTGCGCGGGAAGTTCCACACGCGAATAGCCTGGGCGCGTGTATTTCAGGGGTGCGCGGGAAGTTCCACACGCGAATAGCCTGGGCGCGTGTATTTCAGGGGTGCGCGGGAATTTCCACACGCGAATAGGCTGGGCGCGTGTATTTCAGGGGTGCGCGGGAATTATCACACGCGATTTGGCTTGGTACGTGTATTACAGGGGTGCGTGCGAAGTTACACACGTGATTAGGCTGGGTGGGTCCTGTCACCCTCGACGGCCTCTGCAGGCAGCCCACAAAACAGGGGACTACCCTGCACACCTGCTAATGTCTCCCACCACCCCCACCCCCCCAGTCACCAGGGGTACCCTCCACCAGGCCCCCACTCATGTCTCCCACCACCCCCACCCCCCCAGTCACCAGGGGCACCCTCCACCAGGCCCCCACTCATGTCACCCACCACCCCCGTCCCCCCAGTCACCAGGGGCAGCCTCCACCAGGCCCCCAACCATGTCTCCCACCACCCCCACCCCCCCAGTCACCAGGGGCACCCTCCACCAGGCCCCCAACCATGTCTCCCACCACCCCCACCCCCCCAGTCACCAGGGGCACCCTCCACCAGGCCCCCACTCATGTCACCCACCACCCCCACCCCCCCAGTCACCAGGGGCACCCTCCACCAGGCCCCCACTCATGTCTCCCACCACCCCCACCCCCCAGCAGTGCAGGGGCAGGCTCCACCAGGCCCCCACCCATGCCTCCCACCACCCCCACCCCCCCGCCACCAGGGGCACCCTCCACCAGGCCCCCACTCATGTCTCCCACCACCCCCACCCCCCACCATCCAGGGGCACCCTCCACCAGGCCCCCAACCATGTCTCCCACCACCCCCACCCCCCCGCCACCAGGGGCACCCTCCACCAGGCCCCCACTCATGTCTCCCACCACCCCCACCCCCCACCATCCAGGGGCACCCTCCACCAGGCCCCCACTCATGTCACCCACCACCCCCACCCCCCCAGTCACCAGGGGCACCCTCCACCAGGCCCCCACTCATGTCTCCCACCACCCCCACCCCCCAGCACTGTGGGGAACCTGCCAGCAGGCCCCCACACATGTCCCCCTGGCCCCAGGTCCTGACGATACACAATCATGGCAGTAATGGCCAGCATACCCAGCACAAACACCCAGGCAAGGATTGCATCCACCCACATAGTGAATGCAATCACATGACACAACCCCAATGCCAAGTATGCAAAAGAACACATGTCCGTCACACACACATACACAATGGGTGCAAGTGAATGTCAAAACCCATATCATGACATGTAACAAACCAATGAGAAAATAACACAAGTGTAAGAAAATATAAAAAATGTATTAAATACCAAAAATAAGTGAAATTTTCAAACATACAACGATGTGGCTAAGTAAATAAATGGTCCATGTCCGAGAACAAAAGTGATAAACAAAAAAACAAAGGAAAAAAAAATTAAAATGAATTTGTCCAAAGCAATATCATGTAATAGGAAATTAATGAAAAACCATTACGTCATGGTGAAAACAATAAGAAATTAAAAAAATGTATCTCCCAAAAAAACAAACTATATACAGGAATGTTCCAGGGTCCATGAGCCCAACACCAAAAATGAAACCTACCACTAACTAATGAAAAATATATGTACAAAAAAGTGGCCATTGTCCGAGCGGTCCAAAATAATAAAAATAAATAAAGGAAACCTAGCACTAACTAACTAAATAACTATATACAAAGGCAGCGGGCAAGTCCTGCGGCTCACTTGGTGATGTTGCTGGCCAGGGCATCATCGAACTCCATGTCGATGTCCTGGAGGCGGGACTCTGTCCTGGCCCCGAGGTCTCGCAGGGACAACCCCATGTCCACCTCAAACTCCCTGCGAGCTTCCTCGAGGCACTCAGCCCGCCTCAATGCCTGACGCATGGAGAACTCCGCCCTGACCATGGTGAGCCGCTCCTCTTCCGCCCGCTGCCGCTCCGCACCTATCCGCTGGCCAAACTCCTCCCACACGGAACACACCACCATCCCAGGGTTGCCCTGCCCTCCGGCCGATGCCTGCCCCTCGGATCTTGATGGCCCCGAGCCATGATGCCTCCCACGTCGAGCCCGCTGCTGCCTCCGACGCCACTGCCTCTGCCAGCACGACGGCATCCAGGCTGATGGAAACCACCGACGCCGTCGTGCACGTGCCCTGCCCGATGATGCCGTCACATCTTCCATCTGCTGGGGTCCACTTGCTGTGTTGTCCACCCCTGCTGGACCTCCGACTCCCAACTGTGGCAGGGATGGGATCCCCACCGAGCTGGCTGCATTGGTCGGGGCAGGTCCACAGGGGGCCCTGGTGGCATCTGGGCCGGAAGACGGCAAGGAGAACGACCGGTGGATAGCCTGCACAGAGGAGGAGAGGGCCGTCAGATTGGCCAACACATGCAGGAAACCCCCGAACATGGCCGATCCCAATTGGGCCACGTCGGCACGGTGCACTTCGTGATGACGTGCGTGCTCCTCCCGGGAAGCACGCACGTCATCACGAATCACAGCCGTGCGCATCGCGACCCCAATCAGGACCTTCTCCACGCGGCCAGGGGTTACCACGTCCGCAGGTGGAGGGGAGTCAGGTGACATGGACATCCCCTCTACCTGCGGACGGGCCTGGGACGGGGCATCCCTGCTGGTGCATGGTGGTGCACTCACAGGGTCAGGGACAGTGACATGCACAGGCCCCTCCACGGTGACCTGTGCTGCCTCCTGCCCCTGGCCCTGGACTGCACCACTTGCACCAGCAGGGATGCTCCCACCAGGCCCCATGTGTGCACCAGTGTCGGCCTCCTCCTCCTCTGTGCAAACCACCAACCTGGATGGCTCCTCACCGTCTCCCGCCGTAGCAGGCCCCTGTGGGGGCTCACCCACCCCTTCCGCTGCAGCCGTGGGGGCATCCCCGCCGCCTTGCTCCACAGCGCCGTCTCCGCCCTCTTCTTCACTAGCCGCTGCGTAGAGGGAGACAAAGGACACAAGCATCAGGCTACTGTACAATGGTCCCCTAGACAGGAAGCAATAGCAGATGAGCACCACTGTCAAAGTACACTTCCATCATGTCCCTCCACAACACATGGGTCAGTCCAGGCAAAACACACACAGTAACAGGCATGGTGCATGCCATGGACATTTCCATGCATGTCCAATGGACTCTAGAAACATTCAATGATATGTAACTCACATGCATCATGGCTCATGCATATCACATGCACACACTTCACCTCAGTCACATCCATCTGGCCCCAAACACACCGAACACAGGCGAAACAAGGGTAAGTTGGGTGCGTCACTGAATCTGTGCATTGTCACACACATGTGTCATGCATCCATGGCATGCACAAGTCACAGACACGCAGGTCAGGCACACAGACATGGCTACCATATATGTACCTGGCATCAGCACCCATCCTTCACCCCCATCCATGTCCAGGTACAGAGACTGGCATGCTCTCATGTCCAAAATCTGCATAGGGCTCCCCATGCCGCATTTCAACACATGCAACAACCATGTGGGTCACACATCACTGGTCGCACATGCATTACCATGATGTCCCTGCACACATACATGCATACATGGCCCATGGCACACATACAGGCAAGTATCATAGAACCAGCACACCGCAACATGCCCTGTCTCACACAGTAATGCTTGGACACATACCGCTCAACTCCAGACGGGCCTCCCTCTCAAGGACCTGGGCGTGGAGCGCTGGGCGTACGCGTTCCAGGACCCTCTTCTGGATGGAACTCATGCGGCCCCGGCCCCCCTCCACGAGGCGCCGGGCCTTCACAAGGGTCCTGGACCTCAAGTCCTCCCAGCGCTTCTTGATCTTCTGGACGTTGCGGGTTGCCACCCCCTCCGCGTTGATGGCAACCACACAGTCGGCCCAGATCCTCTCCCGTCCTTCCTTGCTGGCGCGGGACGATCCAAAGAGGGCATCATACTGCCCCAGGACATGCTCCACCAGGACACCAACTTCGGTGGCAGTGAAGCTGGTGCCCCTCTGCCCATCTGGCCTGGGGTTGCCACTGGTGCCAGATGTGGAAGTGCCCGACATGGCAACCCCAGAGGCAGGTGTGGGTGGGCAACTGGGTCCTGGGGCTGGGCTGTGGAGCGATGTAATCCCAGTTGGGAGTCTTCAGTTCCAGCAGGGGTGGACACAGCAACTGGACCCCTGCAGATGGCTGATGTGCAGGCACCAAACGGGCGTTCCCCACTCAGCACGTGATGACGGAACACACGTGGAAACACTGCACGTCAGAGTGTCATCGCGTGATTGGCCTATGTACGTGTATTTCATTGCGTGTAATTGGACAAAAGTGCGCGTACACGCGATTGGCCTATGTACGTGTATTTAATGGGTGCGCGGCCACTTACACACGCAAGTACGTCAGCGAACCTGTATCCCGTGGTGCGTGTGAATTTCCACACGCTATTGGACTGGGAACTGGATTCCAGGGGTGCGCGGGTCACACGCTGTGTCCCGTGGTGCGTGTGAATTTCCACACGCTATTGGACTGGGAACTGGATTCCAGGGGTGCGCGGGTCACACGCTGTGTCCCGTGGTGCATGTGAATTTCCACACGCTATTGGACTGGGAACTGGATTCCAGGGGTGCGCGGGTCACACGCTCGCCTAGAACACGCGCAAAGCATAAAATTGCGGACTTTAACAATAACAAGCTCAGACGCCAGGATGAACATACCGTTCCTAGCAGCAGTGGCAGTGGGCTACCAAAGGAGGAGGAGGAGGATAGTCAGGGCCAGAATATTCACACCCAGAACCAGCCTTTTCGGGATGCCTGATGACCAGGTGTATGGGAGGTACAGGTTTCCACCACACATCATACTGGACCTGGTGACTGAGTGGGAGGATGACCTCACATCACCCACCCTGTGCTCCCAAGCACTCAGCCCCCTGGAGAAGGTCCTCAATGTACTGCACTTCTTAGCCACTGGATCATTTCAGCGGACAAGTGCCATAGTGGGTGGGGTGTCACAGGCCACCCAGTCACGCTGCCTACACCAGGTCTTGAACATCATGACTGCACGCCCATCAGTCCGCAGGCACATATACCTGCCCAGAACACCTGCAGAAAGGCATGCTGCCGCCCTGGATTTTTACGGAGTGGCACGATTCCCCAAAGTGCTAGGTGCCATCGACTGCACCCATGTGGCTCTACGTCCCCCCAGGGCATCAGAGCACATCTATAGGAACCGCAAGCACTGGCATTCCATCAACGTGCAGGTAGTATGTAATGCCAAGGGAATCATCACCTCAGTATATGCCAACTATCCCGGGTCCACCCACGACAGCTTCATTTACCGAATGTCCACCCTATGCCGGGACATAGATGCTGGGCGGCATGGCGATACATGGCTGCTTGGTGAGTATGTATGCCACTGCACATGCATGCATGTTGGATACTGAGCAAGGTCACAACCCCACCAATGATACCAATCACCACCTCCACAGGGGACAGTGCCTACCCTCTCAGCCCCCACATGATGACGCCAATTCGGAACCCCACCACGCCACCCCAGGTAAGATATAACACAGCCCACATTACAACCAGGGGCATAGTGGAGCGCACATTCGGAGTGCTAAAGTCACGCTTTCGCTCCCTTGACCGTTCTGGCGGGCAGCTGTTATACGCTCCCCCAGTAGTGTGCAGGATCATAGTGGCAGCATGTGTCCTGCACAACGTTGCAACACGCCGGGGCCTGGCCGTGGACATGGTGGTGGCCCCACATCCCCAACCACATGCACAGCCGCTGCGCATGGGAGGGGAAAGGGCACGGGGGGAGGCAGCCCGTACACAGCTAGTGGCTAATTACTTCACATAGAAATCACACCCCTGTGGAGTGCACACTGCCCTGGCACATTCCATCTGACAATCAATGATGACTCAACCTGACACTGATCCTGAATGTCTGGAGAATGAACCGGGAATACCATGTCAGCCTGAGATTGTTCACCTGGAAGTGTCACAATGTGTGCATCCCTACCCACACAGACACCACCAATGCAGTTTTGTGAAGTTACACATTGAAGCAGCTAAAATGAATACCCACTTGCAAAATGCAACAAGAGGACAGTGCCATGTCAGCCAACCCAACCCCAGCACCGCCACACGACACACCGTGCCATGTCATGCTAATTGCAGGTAAACAAAGTAATCCCCACAACATGACATCAGTCTCACTATGTACAGTGGCACTATTAGAAACCTGCAACACCTGAAATGCTCACAGCAATGCCGGACCAACAACATACTTGAGCACGTAGTACCATTAACATGACATCACAAATGTTACATATTAGTAGTCTCACCACCTGGAAATGCCTGCACTCCCACCACTACCAACTGTGCAGTGTTGTCGCCATGTAGAGTTGTAGGTGCACTGCTGCCAACATGGTCCCCATCTCCAGACTAGAGGTCCTTGTGTGGACATGAGGAAGGGACCTGCAAATTGGGAGGTAGACACAGAAGAAGAGTTACACATCAATGCAACATGCAGTGTACAACACAACAGCAATATGCACTATGAATGTATACACAGTATTGACTACAGACTGGCCACACAGCTCATGGGAGTCCAACGTCACTGTGTAATTCACTGTCACTTGGGCACACCCTTTGCAAGCCCATGGAAACGGGAAGCAGGAGGGGTGTGTGTGACTCAAACCCAAGCATCTGAACCAAATACATTACAAGCCTGCATGTGCCCAGCCACAATGCAGCGTATGCCCACAGGAACCACGGAAGCCAACAGATCGAAGCCAACAGATCGAAGCCAACAGATCGAAGCCAACAGATCGAAGCCAACAGATTGTCCCAAAAAAATGGGGAATAAAAGAAATCAAAATAAAAATAAAAATAAGAAACAATCAAAAATGGCCATTGATGGGGCCCGGGGGGGTTGGGGAGGCCACCCAGGAGGTCCGAGGACAGGATGCACACCAGAACCCACCTGCGTGGATCCTGGGAAGATAAAACACCTCCATGGGCTCATGGCCCACACGGCTACCCTATTGTGGGAGTATCACTGCTGTCGCTATTATCACCCTGTGCAGCTGCATCCGGAGGTGGTTGCACTATGGGAGGCAGCCCACGCAAGGCCCTAGTCTGCTCCTCCATGGCTGCAAGCATGCGGGTGTGGTAGGTCTGGTTCTGGAGGATGAGTGTGCGGAGGTCCCCATGCAACAACTCACGGGATGCCCGGACCTCCGCCCTCGTTGCCTGCATCTCAGCTGAGAGCGTACGGGTGAGACGCTCCAGCTGCTGTTCTGTCCTTTGGTGTGTTGAAGCCTCAAGCTCAACAAGAGTCGTCCTGAGGTGAAGGAGCTCCTGCCTCAGGGCTTCCCTGTGGCCCTGGGACTCAATGGAGATGGCCTCCTGCAGAGTCGCCAGTGCCGCCCGCCTGTCCCTGTTGGACCCCAACATGTCCTCCCTGTGTGACTGGCAGATGGAGTCGGTTGCCTGCTCTAGTCGCTCCATCAGCCTTTCTGGGGGGACAATGGAAGTGGCCACCCTATCCATGGCCTGAGCCATCATCTCGGATGATGCAGCCTGTTGGGTAGCCATACCGTAAATGGATTGCTCCCATGCGGTATTGCCGGGTGGCGTACGGCCACCACGTCGGCGGGCACCACACCTGTCTGGGGCAAGGCGGACTGCGCCTTGCTGTGCCGGCACTGCCTGAGGCTGCAGGACTGCATTCCCCCTCTGATCTGCTGGCCCAGGAACAGGATCAGATGTCGCGGAGTGTGACCCTGCATCCGTAACCACCGAAGGCGTAGCTGCCAACACTGACATCCCCATGGAGGGTACTGACCCTGGTGCAGGTGGGTGAGACAGAACAGAATCCCTCCCTGGAACACTCACCTGCGACGGCACGTAGGTCTCATCCGAATCAACACCTGAGTACAGCTCGGGGGAGGTGCAGCCAGAGACACCCCTTGAGAGCACGACCTGCAGCACTTGTGGGTTCTCACCCACCACCACACCACGTCCCTCACTGGTGGTTGGTCGGCCCTGGGACACCTCCTCGGTCTGCACCATCTCCACAACCCCAGCAGTATCAGGTGCGTCTTCCCCTGCAAAGACATGAAAACAAAGAAATGGAAACAGGCATTAGCACCATGGCACACATTGAGGGCTGAGAAGCAAGAGAACCAGTACTTGATTGACACATGTCCCACATGACTAAAACCCTCCCATGCATGCACCCTCACTGCGTATGAAGTGCAGGCAAATGGCACACACTGATGACACCAAGATGGAAGATGAACAAATTTTCTGCATGCTGCCTGGCAGTGGCATCACACATTGGCCTGTGATTGGCAGGTGAAACACACATGCCATCACACAGATGGCATGTACCATTGCTATTGAGTGAAGATGGAGAGGAGGGCAGCACCTATTCATTCAGTCCAGTTCCCGCATGTAATAGCTTTTCTAATTCTAACAGGTCAGATTTTTCACCTGGAGCTGCCAGTCTGAAATGGTCAAATTGCACAGGGACATGTGTGTACAAATGATATCCAGGTAACAAAGTCACTCCACTTTACCATACCCATGTCAGACATGTGACTAGTGGACAGCGACATGCCTAGTGAAAGTGGTGGAATGCAAACAAACTGACTGAATGAACAGTGAAAAAGAAGCAAATATGTTGTGTCAAGGTGACACTTCAAGGGCAACTGGCGTGCAGTTGTGCTAGATGTCTACTGTTGGCAGAAGGGATACTGCTATGGCCAAATGCAGCTGCGCAGGAAGGATTGCATGAAGCACATGGCTGACCCATACGACTCAGGCGCACACACTCTCACCTGGCACCCGAACAGAAGCCCTCACACACACACCATGCACATGGATGACACACACATGCATGTGCACTCACCGGACAATGCCTCGTA
Organism: Ambystoma mexicanum; assembly: GCF_040938575.1. Taxonomy (NCBI): domain Eukaryota; kingdom Metazoa; phylum Chordata; class Amphibia; order Caudata; family Ambystomatidae; genus Ambystoma; species Ambystoma mexicanum. The sequence goes on from NC_090933.1 coordinate 803,805,972, forward strand.
ATCAGCCAGATCTCCCACGCCTTGGATCTGTTCCTCCGTGACGTAGGTCCCAGCGACTGACTCATGTGGAGTGAGTTCCATGTCTACTACTGGAGACCCACCTCCAGTCACTAGAGTTGCAGCATGACTTGAGGCCAGCTTACTCTTTGCCCTGCGCTTTAGGTCATTCCAGCGCTTATAGCAATCATTGGCTGTGCGCCTCACGATTCCAAGGGCACTTACGATGTCCGCAACGGTCTGCCAGTGTGCCTGGCGTTGTGCAGGTGTGGTCTTGGATCCTGCAACAATGACCATCTCGTTGTCATGTCCGGACACATACTCGACAAGTGCATTCAGTTCGTCATCCGTGAAGCTGGGCTTCCTGGACGGGCCGGACTGTGTAGCCGTGTCTGGGGCATCAGCCAGTGCGGGACGAGCACTCTTCCTCTTCCGCTTGGAAGGTGGTGGTGATCCTGAGTGTCCTGCGCCGCTCTGGACACTAGGGGCAGGGGCCCTGGTGGACTCTGTATCAGGAGTGTGGGATTGCACACTCAGCATGGGAGTTGGTGCAGGCATTGGCTCTAGTGTGATGGTGTCAGGGGGAATGTCAGCAGCATGGACTAGGACCGACACTGTCCTGGCTGGGTGTGTGAGGGCTGGGGTGGATGGAGCCGCAGCTGCCCCTGCAGCCTCTCCGCCCTGCCTCCTTGGTGCAGCAGATGACCTTGCTGCCCCAGATCCACGTGGCATGATGGCATCAACGTGCACCAGCGCACGTGTCGTAGCCCTGCTGACCTGGAAGTCAGCCATGGAGTCAGCCAGGTCTGGTGCCACAATGGGCTGGTCCAACAAGGGCTGAGCATGGATGGTGTCAGCCACTTCAGCCTCAACGGGAGGGGGGGAGGGGGGAGGGGGGGGATGATGGGTGCCCTTGACTGGTCCTCCACACATGGGGGGACAGGCTCACCCTGCAAGTTACGACCACGTCCCCTACCGGATCCACCACGGCCACCACTTGTGGCTCTTCCACCTTTGCCACCCTTACGGAATCCTCGCCTCCCAGCCATGGCACTGATATTAATGTGCGTATGGGAGTGGCTGTAGACAATTGTCCTGGGCAATTGGGGGTCAAAGGGGTTGGGTACCAGATGGTAATTGTACCCTAGTGCTCTAGCACGGCTGATTGTAACCACTGGGGAAAGATGACGGGTCACGCACAGGAGGCCCAAAAAAGGGAGATGACGTGCACGCAACCCCTCCTAGACCACGTGTGCAGAAAGAAAAACCTGCACTACGCTGTGGCACCCAGTAACACAAGAATGAACGTATGCGTGTCACACGCAGCCTAGAATGACCTCTGAAGGGGTAGGCTACACACGGGGCAAGCACAGAAGTTGGATACGTGCGTGACTCACCGTCTGCCAGGTAAAAGAGCGTGAAAAATGAGCGCGTTTGGCTGGCTAAACCCCCGCCAAAAGAAGATGTGTACGCTGTCTGAGAAGACAGGACAACAGTAGAAGGGGACACTGTTTGAGGGAACAGGCCCAGGTAAACCAGTAAAAGAGAAAAAAGAGAAAAAGCTGTCAGAGGTAACAGGGAATACGAACTGGAAACACCGTGAAGTAAATCGCGTGTGAAAGGACAAGAAGTACAGAATTCACCCACTCGCTCTCCACGAAAAGCACGTACAAGGAAATGGTGTTCTACATGTACCTTATATACAGGCCCACACGTACAGCGTCACTTACGCGGCGTGTACGTTCACCAATCACACGCTTTGTCACTCCTGCGTGTAGATCCATTTTCACCAATCACACGCTTTGTCACTTCTGCGTGTAGATCCATTTTCACCAATCACACGCTTTGTCACTTCTACGTGTAGATCCATTTTCACCAATCACACGCTTTGACACTGGGACGTGTCACGCAACAATTTCCTGCACGTGCAGGTGACTATAGGCGCGCATATGCTGTTGACGGGTTTACGCGCTAAGGGCCTTTGCTGACGTGTGGGATTTCACTCCCTATCAGGCTGTCCACGCGTTCACACACGAGAGACCACGCTCCTGGCCAGGAGGCCAAATTACTGCCCCCCAGAGCCCTGAGCACGCTCCCACCTGCCATCTGCTGCTGCCTGACTGCCTGCTGGCCACGTGCCCCACAGTGCTGGTGGGTGGGGGTGTTGGGAGACATGGGTGGGGGCCTGGTGGAGGGTGCCCCTGCACTGGTGGGGGTGTTGGGAGACATGGGTGGGGGCCTGGTGGAGGGTGCCCCTGCACTGGTGGGGGTGGTGGGAGACATGGGTGGGGGCCTGGTGGAGGGTGCCCCTGGTGGCGGGGGGGGTGGGGGGGGTGGGAGACATGGGTGGGGGCCTGGTGGAGGCTGCCCCTGGTGGCGGGGGGGTGGGGGTGGTGGGAGACATGGGTGGGGGCGTGGTGGAGGCTGCCCCTGCACTGCTGGGGGTTGGGGGTGGTGGGAGGCATGGGTGGGGGCCTGGTGGAGGCTGCCCCTGCACTGCTGGGGGTTGGGGGTGGTGGGAGGCATGGGTGGGGGCCGGGTGGAGGCTGCCCCTGCACTGCTGGGGGGTGTGGGTGCAGGGGGACATGAGCAGGTGTGCAGGGTAGTCCCCTGTTTTGTAGGCTGCCTGCAGGGGCCGTGGAGGGTGTACAGGGAACACCTGTGAGGACCCACCCAGCCTAATCGCGTGTGACTTCCCACGCACCCCTGTAATACACGTACCCAGCCAAATCGCGTGTGATGATTCCCACGCACCCCTGTAATACACGTACCCAGCCAAATCGCGTGTGATAATTCCTGCGCACCCCTGTAATACACGTACCCTGGCTAATCTCGTGTTGAACTTCCCGCATACCCCTGTAATACACGTACCCTGGCCAATCGCATGTTAAACTTCCCGCGTACCCCTGTAATACACGTACCCTGGCTAATCGCGTGTTAAACTTCCCGCGTACCCCTGTAATACACGTACCCTGGCTAATCGCATGTTAAACTTCCCGCATACCCCTGTAATACACGTACCCTGGCTAATCGCGTGTTAAACTTCCCGCGTACCCCTGTAATACACGTACCCTGGCTAATCGCATGTTAAACTTACCGCATACCCCTGTAATACACGTACCCTGGCTAATCGCGTGTTAAACTTCCCGCGTACCCCTGTAATACACGTACCCTGGCTAATCGCATGTTAAACTTCCCGCATACCCCTGTAATACACGTACCCTGGCTAATCGCGTGTTAAACTTCCCGCGTACCCCTGTAATACACGTACCCTGGCTAATCGCATGTTAAACTTACCGCATACCCCTGTAATACACGTACCCTGGCTAATCGCGTGTTATACTTCCCGCGTACCCCTGTAATACACGTACCCTGGCTAATCGCGTGTATAACTTCACGCGTACCCCTGATATGCACGTTACCCGCTTTGCGTTCCTTGTTTGGCAGCCCTGTAAACTGGTCCATGGTTAGCGCAGCCCTTTGCGATGATTTAGCGATTTTGATGGCTTTTCCTTGCGCGAGGGCGTTCTTGGGGGCGTTACTGGCGCTGCTGCAGGGTCGCTGTGATACTCTGCGCCACGGCTGGTTTGGGAGCCTAAAATCCATGAATACGCTGTGCGCCGGATTCGGTTTTGGCGCACGCGGCTGGCGCAGACTATCGCACGCGCACGCTGTGCGCCAGCCGCGTGCGCTACTTGTGCGCTGGATTCTATGAATTACCCTGAGTGTTTCTTCACGCAGCATCAGGAGATTATTTTGTTTCTGTTCAGGTGATATTACCCGACAGGCTTGGCTGACCCTGTCTGCTATGGTCCAGCACCCACAGTAAGTTCCCAAGCGAAGCCTTATTGCAGGTGTGGTGGCACTGTTACTAACAAGTTCCGCCCGCGCTGGAGGGTAGTATCCCCGTTAGCATTCGCAATTACCGCATTTGGTGGTAAGGTTTGTTCTATAAAAAAAACACACAAAAAACGCTGCTTAGGGACCCCTAAACCTGCGGCATAGTTTTGAGGTCCTTGTCAATGATCCTGACGTCATGAATAAGGATAGGGGTCTTTGGTTGTTTAGCGTAGCTTCAGGGCTCCCCCAGTTAAGTTTGGTTTTCCATGTTTCTTTGCTCCAGTAGAGCCTCTAGCAGCCGCTTGTGGTTGTTGTGGGTGCTAAGCGTGTGCTGGAGGCTTTATCGAGGTTGACGAAAGAAAGAGGATAAAGGGTGCTGGCCAAGCAGCAGACATGTTGCTCAGAATGCAGGCTTGTAACATTCTACACAGTCGCCGTTCCAAGCTTTCTTATTGGCCAGCACCCCACCCAACCCCTCACTCCCGGCCTGGCTGTTAATGTGGCAGGGTGCACTCAGAATTGCAGGACACACCAGAAGAATCCTCAGATTGTCGACCATGTTGTCTCTGTAATAAAAGTACTTCATCCTACAAAATGTCATATTTCTTGAATATGCAAAAATGTCATGTGTGGGGGTGACTACTATGTATATATGAACACTTTCTTTAGCCAGAGACATACATTACTAATTCATACATTATTCAATTCATTAAAAATTCACTCATATTAAATATGTTGCAGCGACCTAGCATTAACAATTGAGATAAACTATGTATGAGTAATCCGCCTATGTAAACGATTTGTCCGTTCATTTCAGCACGAATGACATAAAACACGTTTCCTTTATTTGAACAATAAAGGATAACAATAACATCCATGCAAGTTTAGTACACCCTGCATAAGCCATTATGAGTGATGTCTCAATTCTCGATTTGCCCTTCACACACGTGAAGGGAATGCCCAAGGCACGTCACGTGCACCCCTTTACTCTCCTAGTCAACATGCTGAAAATAAAGATCCACCAATAACAGCCAGAGGACTAAGAGGAAATGCTTCATATTTAAAAAGCACAGACTATCATGATAATGATGTGTTATTTATATAGCGCCTTAATCCAAAGCACTTTACAGAGCACATATTTACATACAATATCACCCAACCGAAATTGGTACTCATTTATCGACCTCGGAAGGATGAAAGGCTGAGTTGGCCTTGCCGGGATTGGAACCTGTGACTTGCAGATCACACTCAGATCACAGCAGCAAGCGCTCAACCCACTGAGCTACTGGTTTCTTAGTACATCATAAGCACAATAAAAAGCGAGCAAATCCACAATCATTCAACAAAGAGGGAAGAACACAGAAAGGTTACAATGGCAGTTGTACAAGGATAGGACGTCCAGAAAAGGAGAATGCTCGGTTTTAAGCAGTAGTCGAAGTGTACGAAAAGAAGTAGTGGAACTATGTTCCCTGCTTGTCTGCCCTTGCTCTCCACAAACCCCACTGCTGCACCCCCTTCCACACATAATCCAAATCCGCCCAAACAAACACACCTGTTATTTAAGGTAATTGTTCAGTGCAGTGCACTGAAGTGCAAGCTTCAACTTCTTCCTACACTTTTTTTAAAAAAACGAAACCGTTCAAGAATGGTTTCTTTTTAAAATAAAAGTATAGGAACAGTGAAACTTAAAAATAAAAAGTATAGGAACACCGCTCCCGCCCACTTCGACCTCTGGTTTTAACATGTTTGCTCGAGAAAATTAGCTTGAGGCAGATTTGTTCGAAATACATTTTTTAACACATTCCCTTGGAAAAAAGAAATGTGTGGGAGACCCCGCAACCCCTCTGCAGCCTCCCCACCATAATTAAATACCTAAACCCAACCCTCCATCTGTATTTGCAAGGAACTGTGTTAAAAAAAGGAGAACACATTGGCCTGCGAGCAAATGGGCCTCAAACACATTGGCCTGCGAGCAAATGGGCTAGATCGGAATGCTCAAAGGAGGCCTTGAAAAGTAAAGTGTTCAGTCTTCTGCAGACATGAAGGTGGCCCTCTGTTTCTGTGATGCCCAATGGAAGATTGTTCCAGAGGTAAGGTCCTCCAACATCCGGGCATCTGCTGCCCAGCTCTTTTTCCTGCAGCCACAAGTGTATTAGAACTGGAGGTTCTCAGTTGTCTTGCAGGGAATTATCTTCTTGTTTTATGCCTTAGATACCGGGGTTCTTTGCTCCAGTGAGCTCTGTGAATAAAGCAGAGGCTTTTTAAGTCAATCTAATTGCAGGCCAGTAGCCATCGTAGAGATCGATCGAAGAGCAGGTGTGATGATGTGTAGTCTCTGAGTTTAAGGCCCAGTGTGAGTGTAACTGCTTTATTTTGTATCACTTGTTTTTTATGGTTGAGATTCTTAAGGAGCGCAGAGAGAAGACAGTTACACTAGTCAAGGAGAGACTATATTGAGGTAGTTGTGACCTGGATTCTTGTTGACCTGGATTCTTGTTGACATATTAAGGAGTGTGATGATAGGCCTAACGTCATGCTGCTGGAAATTCGATTTTATTGCATTCTTGGACCTGAAGTGCAAGAGACAATGGGCCTCATTATAAGTTTACTGGTCCGGTAACTACGGTACCGGTAATATTACTGGTACCGTTGTTACCAGACCGGCGAACTACGAGGTCTGCCCGCGGGTGCCTGTCAGCCCGGCAGGTCCGACCTGCCGTGCGGAATGGCACCCGCAAGCAGACCTACCCGGTTGCGCCGGCATCATTATTGACAGAGCCAGCGCTAATTGCCCATTGCCGGGTGACAGAAAGTAAACGACTCTGTCGGCAGCCGTGTCGGTAATTACCGGCACGGCTACCACCATAGTCGTAATGAGGCCCAATAGGCTTCCAAAGAGGATTCCAACCTTTTTGGCAGTGGCGGCGAGGATATTTCCCCAGCACTCAAATCACTTCATTGGCTCTCTGTCCTGAAAAAAATACAATTCAAGGCTGCATGCATAAGCCACAAAGCCCTGTACGGCATTGACCCAACCTTTTGAACAAAACCAAAGGTTTTAGGTTTAAAGCCTAGACAAAGAACCCTCCAAAAATAACTAGAATTCTAAATACACTGGAATAGCATACTGTGGCCCATCGCCCAATAGTGTTTTTAGGTTGTAGATATGGAATAAATACTATTCTAAGACAGAATCTGCATCTTAATGATCATGTTCCCAGCTTGTATATACATAGTAATCAAACTGTTGCTCCACATTTATTGAGAGGATATCTGCTTGAACTTTCGATGCGAAAGCCTGCTGATTTGTTGTAGACACAATTAGCGTTGAAATTAAAAGGAGCAGTCTTTAATACAAATGATGCTCCTAAGCCTGTAGTTCTACTTAATTACTCACTAGTATGTCTCTCCTGTGATTGCTCTAGGATACATTTTTAAATTTCATCAACAATTTGATTAGTGACTCCTTCATTTTCTCCTTTATCGCCTTAACTGGAATATAACTTCCTCCTAGCCCCCAGGGTTTAGTTGTGCGCATTCTACAGAAACTGCTATCTTGCATGTCGCAAATGTCCTCTTCTTCTCCTCGCTCTAAACACTCTTCCCTTTTCATTCTTCTTGACTTGTCTGCTTTTTACGTGGTGGATAATCCTATTATTTGCCATTCGCTTTTTTCTCCTCATGCATTTGGATCTCTTCTGTCCTGGTTTTCTTATTGTCTTTCTAATTGCACTTAATTTCATGGCCAGGTGATTTCTCCTGTTCTTGGCTTTGGCATTTTGGGATACCGCAAGACTCTCGAATGTTCTTCCTTTGTATATTTTGCCTTTAGTCTTTAATCTTTTGGTTCTTCTTTAAAAGCCAACCTTCTTACTATTCTCTGAATGTAAATGTAGCCTCCCTTTGGTTCCTTCTTTTTATTACTTATTATTTTATTTCCATTATTGTAAGCCCTTTGTACAGTGCTTTGGTGATCTTTTTTAAATTCAAAATAAATAAAGCATTAGAATGCATGGTGTTCCATTGTAATAAAAGTAGAGGAAAGTACCTTAACCACTGTAACAAGTCCTTCTACTGCTTTACTCCCAACTATCCCCATAAGGGGTCCATTGCACTACGCTTCAATGCTCTGCAATGCAGCACAGCCTGTGTGTGGGCTATGCATTGTGGATTATAATCAACCACTCCACACAACGAAAAGTCAAATTGACTAAGTCACTACTGTAGATTCATTGTTAATTTTCTTAGAAATGACTGCTCTGTAAGAGGGTATGGACACATCTCAAATACACACTACTACAGCATGCTCTCAACCCGTTGCATATACATCCAAACAACATGCCCACTCCCCAACACACACAACCAACCCAAAGTGGTATGTTGCCATGCCCACCTCTCAATCTCTCTCACACATACACAAGCACACGTACACTATCTGTATCGTGACAGGGGTCCTACGAGACACACATACCAGGAACATCTTTCAAATTGTGCCCATATGTCTACAGGGGTCACTCATCAAAAGCCAGTCCCTAAAAAATATGTGAGCTGCTCCAGCAATAATCGTATGGGAACAGAAAAAAGAAAAGGTACTAAACGATTTTTGGAGGAGGAAAGGGGGAGGTTTGACATCAGGGAAGATGTAGGGGTGGTGAAAGAGGACCAAATGGTGAGTTTGAGCCTTTTCAGAGGAATAGAGTGGCTTTTCAGTCAGATGATGGGATTCCAGTGGGATTCCTGCAGTCAAAAAGTGAGACAACCACATGAAAGTAAGTCTGTTAAAGGAAGAAAAAAGGCAAAAATCTTATTAGGCAAAGGTCTGGGGGCACTTTTACAGAGGGTGGGGGGCAGAGACCAAAAAAGGAGGAGGGGACACAGGCATAGTGAGAGGGGAACTGTGGATCATATTTTAATTTGGAGACTTTTTCGTCTTGATGTGGTAAGGCAAGGCATTGCTCTTCCGCAGGACCCATTCTCGTGGGAAGAGAACGCTGCACAATGTTTTTCTCCTTTATGCTCTTGAGAGAAATTCCTGGGTAAAATCATCTTAAAATTGAAGAAAAAAGGCAGAAACACTGACTAGTGGGCCACTGCTGTGTTTTACTCTAGTAGTTGGAAAGTGGCATCACAATTGATGCAAATGACCAAGTGCCATGGCCAGTTGGACATGGTTATTGTTCATGCTTATTTTTTACTAAAGGGGATAGAGGCTACGGCCAAATGCCCTGCCAGTGGTAAGTAATTTTTTGGTGTAATTGGTGCAATATGAACATGCTCAGATGTTTGTTACCCACTGAATTGTATGGTTTTTCTGTGAGAAATATCAGCTTATCTGCATTTTAACTATTTTTTTCACTGACTGCATATATATATATATATGTATATATATAAAGCAGTGAAAAAACCTTAGTTAAAGTGACGTTAATTTGAAAATGTAATGCAGCAAAACCCTTAACATCTGGCAGACAATTCAGGCAAAGCCATTTTAACTATCTGCCACTGCTGTGCAGTGTATGACCACAGTGATGACATCAGAGGCTACATCAATGATTGCCCCACTGGTGACATCAGACATAACATCATATATGACTTGACTGATAAAAGCACTGATTACTTTAATTACATTTTCAACTTTTAGGACTATTTTATGTACATAATATATACATATATACATGCAAACATTTTAGTCTGCTGTAATTTCTATAAATTGATTACATGGTCCACAATTTGAAAGCCATACAAAAATCAGTACAACAAAAAATAAAGTATGTAAAGATTAATTTCCTTTGGCAGGTCATCTAATAGATTGGAATAAAGAGTCATAATTTACAAAAGGAATAACTGAAAGTAATATAAATCAAATTACATTTCTAAAAGTAAATCTTCAATTTCTAGGCTTCATTTCTTTTGTATGTATGTAAATATGTAGTATTCATATTTTTTAGAATACCCATACTTAAAATGTGTATAATATATCACAATACATAAGAGCATGTACTTTATTTTACACGTTTTTAACACTTCTCATTTAGAGAACAATATATTTATATACTATTTTTATAATCAACGAAATATAACATTTAAATCTGTACATTTAGCATTTTCCTAGCAAACAGGATTCAATATGTTTCTATCTATTCCTTTTATCATTTACTGCTCTAGTTACATATTATATTATCTCACAAATATCTAAAATACATTTGCAACAATCAAGTACATTATATGCAATGGACTATTTTAATTGCTTGCTATTAAATTAAATTAAAGGTATTTCAAAAATAGTACATAATTATATTTTAAATGTCACCCTTTTATAAATTCTACAAATGAATGCTCCACAAGTACTCATATCATATATGTGTACCGGTCTGTTGTTCTATGTCACGTTCATATTGTTATAAACTATAATAACAACATTTTAATATAAATGAGTGATCTCATGCCTGATGTCATCAGTGATGTAATCAGTGTTGTTGTATATGATGTAATTAGTGACGTCACCAGTGATGTCATCAGTGATGTTATCAGTGAGTTCAGTGAGGTCATCTCTGATGTAATTCTTGTGTTCATGCGCTGCACAACTGGGGACGAGTAATTAAGGTGGCTTTGCCTAAATTGTCTGCCGAATTTCAACTGTTTTGTTGTGTTTAATTGTCACCTTATCGCCTCTTTCACTAAGGATTTTTCAGTGACTTTTAAATGTTTTGTTGCTATGTATTTTTCACGTTAAATCTGATCTCCTTAACTCTCTCTTAAATAAAGGTTTTTCACTGAATTTCAAGGGTTTTGTTACATTATAGTTTCTTTGGGGCTCACTAGACATGACCCTTGGTCATGCCCACAGCACCGGTTGCACCAGTAGGTTTCTATGGACCCACTAGCCATGGCCTTTTGGCTTAGCCAATGTCCGTGGTGCACTAATAGCTTTCTTTGGGGCCCACTATTCATGACCTTTGGCCACAACCATTGACAAATTGTCTTCATGTAATATTATTACAGTAAGGAGAATTGTACATTTAAACGTGTACATTTACTATTTTCATAACACTTACTATTAAACATCTTTCTACTTCTATATATTCGTATTTCTTTTTACTACTATATAACTTATTACATTATGTTTGAAATACCTGAAATGAATGTATCTGAAGCAGGTACCTGTATTGCAATGAAGTATTGTAATTGCTCACTAATACATACCATTTAAACCATTTGTATAATGTTACATTCTTTTGTTTTTAATTGTATAAGTTGATAAGTACTATGAATGAATGTTCCACATGTAATCCTATGATACTTCTGTATCAGTGTATTTTGCCATGTCATGTTGTTATTATTAAGTGTAATCAAATAAATAATGTATCAAAAGAGGTGAACAAAGATATTCAAACTTATATAATCAATATGGTCATATATGATGTAATTATTGATCACAACAGAGATGTCATGTATGTTGTCATGTGTGACACCATCAGTGATATCATCAATGATGTCATGTGTGATGTAATTAGTGATGTCACCAGTTATGTCATCCGTGATTTCCCCTGTGATGTCATCAGTGTGGTCATACACTGCGTGGTGCACATTGTTATGGTGGACTTGCTTTAAATGTGAGTGCTGAATTTCAGGAGTTTTGTTCAGCCATGTCCAGTGGCCACAGCTGAACATGTTGCATAGTTTCTCGAGGTCTCACTAGCCATGGCCTTTGGCCACGGCAACAGTTTGCTGCTTTCCGCAATAACGGGAAAAAATGCTTGGGATTAAAAAGTCTTCCCCAGCCTCACAGGCACTCAACATATATGCCCATAATTTTTCAGGTCCCTTCACTACACTCAATTGCTTTTTCCCTCCCTAGCCCTCTCCCATTACCCACTACCACACATCCCTTCATGTGACGCATATTTCTTTCTGATCGCATCTTGCGGCATTGCCACGGTAAGATCATGAGATTCCTGTGGTCTTTCCCAGCTAAACTGAACATCCTCTACCCGTAACTGGCTCCCCAACCCACTCCCAAATCCCCAACTTCACACTGCTGACCTCTATCCTGATGAGATTGCTATTGATATTGCTACTGGTATTTAAATAGGGCCTACCGCCAGGCCATTATAGCACTGTCGTTCAAAACGACCATTGCTCCCCTTGGAGTGACTACGTAAACAGAAGAGTTTCGGGTCTCTTTCCAAAGTTGAGAAGGTTAGTAGACTCTCTAAGGTCATGGGGGAGTTCATTCCAAAGATTAATGGCACCCTTTTTCCTGCTCCAAATAGCGTTTTGAGTTCTTTCATTTTCAGCTGGAATCGCTTGCATTGAGCAAAAAAAATGACAGATTTTCATTTCTGAAAATCCTCTCAACCTCTCTGCTACAAAGCACCAAGGCTGATATATATGAAGGTTTTAAGGAGAACTACTGGATGGATTTTTACACCAAGCTAGTCAAAGAAATTAAGTCAATGCTTTGTGACCAAATTGTTTCTTATTTGTTCCAAATCTGCCCAGCGTTTTTTGCGCTATGCCTGCTCAAAAACGCCACTTTGTCTTTCTTTGGAAAAATGATTGGGAGTAGGCTGAAAACTGCATTTTTATGCTTTATTAATAATTTTTTAATTTCTTAACAAATTGTTCACATAATTTCCAGTTTGTGGGGGGCATTGAAACGTTTTATCTTCACCCAGTCACCTTTGTGATTTTCACTGATTTGGGGCACCCTCCTTTTGTTATTCCACTCCTTCATGAGTGCTTTGCTCTTCATCATTCTCCATACAAATTCTTCTATGTCGATATCATCATGTTCCCTTACTTGTGACATCCACGGAGTAACCAAGGAGGATGCTGCTTTATGTCCTCTTAGCAGCCAGAATGGGGACACTTTGGTGGTCCCATTGGGAGCCAGCCGGTGTGCTGCCACTGCTTCCTTGACTGTACTGAGGGGATCCATCCCAGGCACTGTGGCTAGTTGCATCACGCTCTTGATAAATCTATTGGCACGTTCTACCAAGCCATTCACTTGGGGTTGGTACAGCGCCGCTTTTATTTGATGGATGTTATTGTCCTTCAGGGATGTGTCCATCTCACGGGAGATTAATTGGACCCCAATGTCGGAGACCAGTTCCCTGGGCAATCTTTCCCTCTGAAAGATATTTTTCATCATTCCAATCACTGTGGCAGACATGATGTCCGGTACAAACTCCACTTCCAGCAACTTTGATAGGTAGCCAACTAACACAATGCCATACTTATGCTCGGGTCCCATCGATTCCAGTGGGCCTATAAAGTCTAGTCCTAGCTTCTGCCACACTCCATCCTGAATCTCTTTTGGGTGTAGTGGTGCTTGCCTCACTTTAAGCTTCTTATCACTATTAAGGCACTCATGGCACCTCTCGGTAATGACTCTTATGTCTTGGTCCATGCCTGGTCACCAGTACGACTCTTTCTCCCTTCTCCTGGTCATGTTGCTTCCCAGGTGCCCTGCGTGGGCCCTGCACATGATGGTTCTTCTCAACACAACCGGCTGGATGGCCTGATTGACCCTCATCCACCATTCGTTTATCTTGCCAGCTGTTTCGGACTCATTGGGTGAGTTTCACCGTGTTGGCACCGTTGGCCGCTTCCTCTCTCCAGTGCATCTCACTCCTCTCTAGGTATTCTCTGCTTCGGAGGTCCCCCAATGAAACTACAATGCACTCGTCCTTTAGAAAGTTTTCTACCGAGTTGCTGCACTCCGGCAACCTGGTCATGTAGTCTACCTGTGCATTTCCCCACCCCGGGATATGTACCACCACGTATGTATATTCCTGCAGCTTGACTGCCGGGCTGAGCATGTGTACCAAGTGCTTGTGATCTGTCGCCAATTGAAATTTTGTGCCCCACATGTACATCCTGAAATAGTCAGCCGCCCATGCACAGGTCAGCATTTCCTTCTCATTGGTCGACTAGTTCATCTCAGCTCATGACAGTGCCTTTGATGCAAACGTCACCATTTTTCTGGGTCAATGTTGCCCCTAGTCCATAGGAGCTGGCATCTGTGGTTATGGTGGTCTTCCATTGTGCGTTGAATGGCTGTAGACAGGGGGCATGGGTGTTGCACCTCTCCACCTTTGCAAATGCCTCCTGCTGTTCTGTTACCCACTTGTGCTCGGATCCTTTTTTCATTAGGTCTCACATGGAGGCCATGGTTTTGGAAAGGTTCTGCACAAATTTTGTGTAGTATTTGGCCATTACCAGGAAGGACCTTCGTTCCTCACTGTTGGGCAGAGCTGGTGCTCTCACAATGGCTTGGAGCAGGCCCTTCTCCGGGCTGATGCCTGCTTGCGATGTCTTGTATCCTAAGTACTCTACCTCATCTGCACTTAGGGTGCACTTGTCAAATCGTAATCGCACTCCAGCCTCCACTAGCCATGTCAGTACTTCTCAAATAACTTTATTGTGCGTTTTGACATCTGCTGCATACACCAGGATGTCATCCTGGAAATATAACACATTTCCAATTGTCTTTAAGAGCGAGTCCATCATGAGTTGAAAGGCCGAGGCAGCATATAACATGACAAACGGCATGCAGGTGAACTAACTTGTATGTGCCGAATGGGGTTATGAACACTGTCAGAGGCCTTGACCGCTTGTGTAGACCAATTTGGTGGTACGCGTCCCTTGTGTCAAGTTTCGAGAACACTTTAGCCTCTTTCATTAGGAGGAGTAGTTCATTTATGCTTGGTAGTAGGTAACTGTCTGTTACCACCTCACGATTCAGGCTTCAGAGGTCTATACATATATGCAAGTGGCTGGAGTACTGCTTTTTTATCAGGACCACAGGGCTTAGCCATTCGGATGACTCCACTATTTCTATTGTTCCATTTTTGAGAATTTAGCCCAGCTGTTCCTGTAGTGCCCCTCTAGCGGTTGCAGGAACTGGCCTCACTTTGTATTTGACTGGGACAGCTCTTTCTTTCAGCTTTATTCTATGCACATCGTTTTTTATTATACCTGGTGCCTCAGCGAATAGCTCGCTAAATTCCTCTCTGGGTACTGGCGAGCCTTCTGTGGTGAGTGACAGTACTTGACCTTCTATGCTGGCATCTAGATGTATTTGTAATTTGGCTTGATCATCTCACCCCTGCACAGCTGGTCCTCTGTCAGAAAAGTACACTTAAGTCTTCGTCATCCTTCCCTTGAATTCAATTTTGCTCAGTATGCAGACCAGCAAGTTCACAAGGCCCTGACAAAGACAGTTGGCCTTCACTTCATTGTGCATACTTCCACTGTGTCCTTCCCTACCATGTCTTTGTATGTGGCGAGTGGTAAGATGGTGGGGTCTGATCCAGAATCGGCCATGACTCACGTTTCGTTTCTGTCCACTTTGATGACACAGTGTGGCTTTTCTCTGTGGGCGGTCACGCTGTTGACCATGATGGCGGTGAGGCATCCCTCTTCCTCTGATGACTTCTGCGTCCGGACCACATCACTCTGTATTGTTGTCACCATCTTCCTCCCTCTTCACATGCAAGCAGCGTCCATGTGCCCAAATTATCTGCACTGGCACACCTGTAATATTTTGCCTGTTCTCTTCTCCCAGACTTGCCTTCCTTGGTGTCTGGCTGCCATCTCTCTCGCCTCCCTCTGATTTGCAGCGTGTTTACTTCAGGTTCTGGGCAGCTCACTGCAAACTCTTTCCGTCTTCCAGAAGTCTCCTCGACGGCCCTGGCAAACGGAATCGCCCTGTCCAACTGCAGATTTTTCTCTAAGATAAATGTGTCCGGTATTTTGAAACAGTTCATGTGCACGATCAGCATCTCACAAATCCTTTCCTCGGACGCCTCTCTGAATGCACACAGCACAGCCAGTTCTCGCAACTTCGCGATGTAGTCATCCACCAATTTAGCTGGCTCTTGCTTCTTACAGTAGAACCTTATGCTGTGCAATACCACATTCTCACTGGATGCAAACCTGTTCACGATTCGCCTCAATGCCTCTTTGTAGACATAATCACGCTAATCCGCCACTGCTTCCACCCCTAGTGCTTTCAACAGGATGGCCTCTTCCTTGTTGCTGCGTAATTCGTGCCACCCAATGCCTCCACGTACGTCTCGAACATTGGTTCCCACTGTAGCCATGGCATGGCCAGCCTACCTGGGGACTGGAGAAACGCTGGTGGTGGATGGCACCTTGCATGGTGTCTGCCGTGGGTTGTCACATGAATCCTCATCGCCAATTATGTTGTGTCCCTCAATGACTACTCGGACACAGGCTGGTGTAACTATGGCCTTTATTGCCAAGAACAGTGATGCCTATGCAGTTGCTTCACTGCACATTACCATTATAACAGGCATGACAGATAAATGTCCATGTGAGTCTTTGCCAAAGGGGTGGTAGGGGGGTGGGGCATGCTTCGCTGGCTGGAGGGCTCGGGACTGTGGTGCATGCCATGTCTTGCCTGCGCCACAAATGTCTCTTCGCGCGCCACATGCCCTGTTCTCGTTTCTGGCTCTCACAAGAGTTGGGGCGTGCTCTTGTGAGAGTACGCACTACACAGACCTTCTCATTGTCTTATCAATGCACATCTTATCACAGGTGTGTCAAAAATGGGAACGGTCCCTATGGAAATCTGGAAAACTGCCCAATAAGACATAATTAACAGGTATGATCATATTCTCAGTAACTGCGAAAGTCTCCATTCACGTGCAGTATGCACAATGCAAAATCCCTCAGATGGAATATTAGAATGGGTATTTTTGTGTAGGGCTCTGTTCCTCGTCCGCAAGTGGAGTTGGCAATATGTGCAAGACACCAACTGTGAATGGCCGTTGCTTCTCGCTATTAATGTCTGAACGCATTAGAATATTCTCAAACATTATTGCCACCGGGATAATTTAGCTAGCTTGGAATTGAACTAATAACACATTTTTTCACTACATCTCAAGTTGATGGGTCCCACCCCTTTACCTGTCTGCAATGGTTGAAGCCAGTTCCTCGCAGCAGTTTCAAACAAACGTTATTGATGGCTCTTCGTGGCAATGTGTTTTGCCTGCGTTGTCACCAGAGCTAAAAGCAGATAAGTCGACGAGACCGCCTGCCAGTATACTCGCGCGCCTAATGCACATCCCACGCAACTCTCTAGCTCCATTGCAGATCCCCCCACGGCTGATTGATATAGAAACTCTTCTAGTCCAAGGCAACAGATGTCTTTCCTCAGTGCAAGCGAAACGCTCTCAAATAATAACCGTTTCCTGTTCAAGAAGCGCACAATGGAATGGGGCTCTGAATTGCTTAGGAGGTTCTGCCTTTAAAACATAACTGGTCCGTGTATAAAGCCGTGCTCTTTACCGGAAGTGCGCTTACACGTGATCTGCCTTGTATGTTGTTCCAAAGCTCACCTATCCCTGCCGGCGTAGAAGATCCAGTGACGTTTTCTGATTGGTAGTGTGTGTGTGCACAGTAAAGTGAGGATGCTGTCCGTGTTCTCTCCTTGGCTCTGTGTGCAAGTCAAGTGGATGTGACAGTCACCTGCACACAAGGCACCGTGCCTTTCAATCGATGGCGATGCATTAGAGGAACGCTGCAGCAAAAAGCTAAAGAGATCAAGGAGGCTCTTGTATGTTTTAAAGGCAGAGCAGGCTGCAGGCCCTGAAGCATCTGGATGACATTTGACATTGTTTGAATCCTCTTCTGTCAATAATAAAACCTCTTGTGAGCTTTTAGTTCTCAGTATATTCCACTTGTTTCCCGCCTTGAAAACAACAATGGAATTGCCAATTTCCACCCATGGCCTTTTTTAATGTCAGCAACTAACGCATCCTGGCTAGAGAAAGGCGAGGTTCGCTTTGGGTCTACTTGCTGCTGCCCTAAACATTAACTTATGGCCCTATCCTACAACCATCCTATGCAGAAGAGCCTTGGGTCCTGATAGCTATGTACCCAACATTTATAACCAGCTCGTGCCGTGCATTTATTGGCATATCGGGAGTTTACATGGTCACGACCTGGTTCAGGCAAGCCTAGATGGAAATTGGCTAGTACCCAAGGGGGTTGGCCTGACTGGCCAGTGTGGCATACTTTTGTTGGCCAATGCAGGCCAGTTTAACAACTGACGGAAACCGGCATCAAAGCTTTTGATTAACAGTCCTAATTGACATAGTTTCCCCAAGGTGCTACAAAATCTACCCCCTGGCACAACAGTTCCCAAAATTGCACCTCTGTGTACTGCTCACACAGTATTGTAAAGTCACAAATTGCAATTTGTGAATGTAGCAATCACCCCCCCTCAGGGGGGCGTACAGGGCCAGTTATGGCCCACCAGCCCGAGCTTTGGTAGGCCTGAGCGAAGCCTAGGTATTACCCTGATGGCCACGAATGAGAGAAGCGCCGGGACCGAGCACAACGCCCTGGTCCAGCAGGTAATTGGGGAAAGGGTGCTGGATGTCTTTGGGGTGGGTGGGTCAGTCAGGGATATGGTGGAGGCTCCCTGTTGCCTTCTCACAATCAAGATGTCGCCACCCGGGGAATTGCCTCAGGTGGATGGGAAAAACGGGCCGTACACAGTGTTTTCTCGCCTGATTTTCTAGCCACCTGATTTGCTAAGCGCCTTTCCCTGGGTGCAAATGTTATTTATTAAAGCGTTTAAACTGCACCCGTCACCAGCATACTGGTCTTGGAGCACTGACGCCTTGTCCAAGACAATAGCCTATTGTGCCCCAGCTGAGGCTTTCATTTACTGTAGTCTGTGAAGGAGGAACCCAATTCACTTATGCACGCCTCACCACACCTCACATTTCATTTCAATGAAGGAACTCCCTCTGTAAAAGGTCTCTTTGAATTGATGGCACAATAAGGACATCTACAATGGAATTATATATTTTAAATAGTTATCTGTTAGTATCTTTTTGTATGTATCCTGGAAATGGACAGATTTCAAACAAATCTGGTGAGGCTGGACTTCTAATTTCTCATCACGGCACATGTCACTGTAGCCTGTGTGTAGAGAAGAGACCGTGGCACTGTAACCTCTCACTGGTAGTTATGAACTCGGAGATAAACCTGTGTGCGCATGATCCTTTGACAGCCTCACTTATCCTGCACGAGTCAACGGGGCCTAACCCCCTTCATCCTTTGTAGTGTCCAGTGCAGGTGATATAGCTTTTCTCTTGTTGCATCAGTGAGTAATTCACATGTATGCTCTACCTTGTGGTATTTGCCTGCAGACACAGCAGTTACATTGATACCCAACTCTGCTCTCCGGACTGTTAGACATTTGTTGAACTGACTTATGACTCAACCTCATACCATCCTCATTTGAAGTGCCTCAATGGGCCTCTACAGACTCATGAAGGCCGATAACTCTGACTGTGGAAGGCAAACCTTCTTCATGATTTCCCTAATGGCCACTGTGTTTCCCTTGTCTGTGGTGTATCACAGCAACGCCCTTTTGCATCAGTTCTTTAAAGGGACAGGTTTGGCTTCCATCTTTCAGTTTGTACTTTTTCCAGATGTTTGACTTTGTGATATATATGAAAGTTAAGTGCAGAGACTGATTGTAGAAGGAGCACCTTTCATACTGTTTATCCCATTTACTGCACTTCCCCTCCCACCCTCACACTTTTCCCCTTCCTCCCCCTCTCCTGCACTTGCGTGATCTCAATGTCACCTGGCCTAATAAGATTGTTGTCTCTGTCTTCCCTCTGTTCCCCTCCCTTGCCTCGTCGTGCCTTGAAACACTTGTGTATAGGCGCATTATAAATGCCATATCATATCAGACAAAGACTTCCTTGGTACAGTGCAAGCCAAGCCTGCTCAAAGAAGGCATATTTCCTCCTCAATAATGACACCATGGGGCTTAAAATGGACTCTGAGTAAGTGTCCTTAATTGGGGAATTTACAAAGTGCCTTAAAATACAAAAGAGGCCTGAGTCGTTCTTTACGATCTGCAGGAGTACGAGTGACCTTCCCTGCTCCGCCTCGAGTGGAATGAAAGATGAAGCTGAGATGCAGGCCTGTGAAGCCCTCAGCTTCTGCAGTATTTGTAGTCTCAGATTCGAACCGTCAGAGGTGCCTGGCCTGCCTTCCCTCGGCAGAAAAATTGTTTGGTTATCAGTTCAAACGGATCCTTCTTCTAATGAGATCTCACAGGAAACCTTCATTGCTTGTTAAGCAAGGACAGCGTGGAGGAGAAAAGGGATTTTCAGCACCTGTTACAGTGCTCTGCAAATGACTTTGTCCCAGTATTTACAGAATTTACTTTCGGTTCAGAGCCCCTGTCAGTCCACGCACCCTCCTTTGGTGTTATAGTCCTTGATTCTCTCTCCCCGTCACATCACCTCATCCTCTTAGGTGACTTTAACCTTCCTTCTGCTAACACTCTGATTCATACTTTTCTCCATGAACACGAAATCCACTCTCGTCATATCCTATTACTCACTCTGCGGGTAAACTCTCTTGACCTCCCGTTAATCTCCAACTCTCTCTCAGCAACTAACACTCTGTCACGTCATCTCTTTTGGATCACTCCATTGTATCCACCACCATTATCTCTCCTCCTCTAACTGGTCAAGTGGCACAGCGATTAGAGCACTTGCTTTGACATTGTGC
Source organism: Ambystoma mexicanum (assembly GCF_040938575.1). Lineage (NCBI taxonomy): Eukaryota > Metazoa > Chordata > Amphibia > Caudata > Ambystomatidae > Ambystoma > Ambystoma mexicanum. The sequence continues at coordinate 803,826,384 of NC_090933.1, forward strand.
AGAGCCTGCTAACGCAGGTTCGAATCCCGGTGGGGCCAAACTCAGCCTTTCATCCTTCCGAGGTCGATAAATGTGCAGTACACCTCATGGGTAATAATAAGCAGCGCTCAGATACCTGAGAGTTCGTAGTGCTATATAAATGCCAAATTATTATTATTATTATTTTCTCCCCACCTACCACTCCAATTTAAAAGAGAACATTGAAAACCTGTGTTATTCCCCGCTTCCTCTCTGACCTTCAACTCTCACTCTCCTCCTTCTCTCCAGATCCTGTCTCTACTGACACTGCTTTCTCTAAGTTCCTGTCCCCACTTCATGACCTAGGCACATGTATTATAAGGCTGACATTCTTTAAACACAATCCACAGTAAGCACTTTTCATCAGGCTATCCATATATTGGTAATGTTATGTAATGTCATCATTGATGCCATTTGTGATGTCAACCGAGTTATTAAGTCTGCCGGTATGATCCATGCATGCTGTGGGCGCAAGTTATAGTTGCAATGATTACCATAACTGGTGAATTTCTATGTTGTTTAGATTTTTCGCTGCAACAATAACATCCCTTCCACTAAAGTGTTTTCGCTAAATTTGCAAGTATTTTTAAAGTGCAGGCTTAACCATAACGTCTCTCCAACTAAAGAGTCTTTACTGTATTCCAAGAGTTTTTATAAGTGAAGCTGTCTCATAATGTTACTGCACTAAACGTCACTAACTAAAATCCCTCTTTTTACAGACATAACTTAATCATAACATATATCTAACAACGTTGTTCACTACATTTCAATGGTTTTGAAATGGTATCACTTTATCATTTCAAAACTATCAGAATAAAATGGATCCTAAAAAAGTCTCCCTTTTAATGTTTGCGCACAGCTTACACACAAAGTTGGTCCACTATAGTAAAGAGACTTGAGTTTCCTCATACACTAAGGACAGTGTTAACCACCCATACAAGATTATGTACGTGGTGTGGGTGTACCTGCAAGGACGCTTAATAAATACATGTAACATAACATAACATACATCAAACATATATGTTTTGCATTCTTTGACACACTTATACATTTCAAGTAAACAACACTAGTTTACATTACAGAAAAAACAGGTCATATTTTATTTAATAAATAAAAAAAGGCCTGGGAGCCTCTCTACTGGGAATGAACACGGCCAAATAACCTGTTCTCTGGGAAGCTGCCCACTCAGGAGCTTCTACAACCACGTTTTAGCTCACTGTACCTTTCACAGAGGAGACATGTCTCCTCTGTGAAGGGTGCCGGGAGTAAAACATGGTTGTAGGCCCTCCAGAATGGAAGACATTCCATAGAACAGGGTATTTGACCCATGTTCATTCTCAGTAGGGGGCTTCCAGACTGTTTTTAAGTTTTGTAAAACTTGGGGTTTTACCCTAAATAACCTAGAGTAATCCAGACGTGGACCCCTTGCTACTGTGCCTTAGAGGGGCTCAGCTTCACCTCACTGAGGAGGCCCAATAAGGCTGAAACACATGTCTGGGGTTGATGATGGTACTCTTGTTCAGAGGCGACTTGCCTAGCATTTCAGTGCTGGACTGCCCTTGTGGGTGGGACCAGACTGATATGCAAAAGAATATGTCTCCTCTGTGAACGGTGCCGTTAGCTAAAATATGGTTGTAGACCCTCCTGAGTGAAAGAAATTCCATAAAACAGGGTATTTGACCCATGTTCGTTCTCAGTAGATGGGCTCCCACACTATTTTATATTTGATTTAAGCAAAGTATGAATACGCTCTCTTAATGAGTAAGTGTGACCTTAAAAAGGAAAAATTGTGTTTTTGTAAGAGTTGTACATTCTTATTTTACAGGTAAACTGGCAGGAAAAAAACAAGTCTTAACATAAACATTCTTTAACATTATACAGCATCAGGCTTAGTGAACTATTAAAGAAAGAAACAAAAGAGAAGAGAAATAAAATTAAGGCGGTCAACTAATTGAATCCTAGTGTTCCTTAGTAGAAAAAGAATGGAAACAATCTATTTGCCGACAGAGAACCTGGCAACCCTCCCCAAAGTAGGTGACTTTATTTCAAAGGGCATAATCCCTGTCATGTAGATGCCTCATTACCAACATAAGCTACAGGCATCACCTCCACTGTAGCGTCCTCTCCCCTCACCTCTTCACGCTGCCATTTACTCTCACAGTGCAAACAAGCCACGGCTCACTTTTGTATGATCATAAAATGTTTCTTGGATGGAGGATGTTTCAAAAGAATATCCTCCCAGCTTCCATCTGATTATTGTCGGGTCACATTCCTTACAGACCATATAACTAACTGGCCTGTGCCTTGGTCACATTTTCCTTTATTACAAAAATGTACCACACCCATAATTCAGTAGGCCCTGGTGACATTAGTTTTGTTAGTTTCGTTTATTATTTATGGAGTGCACCTAGCCCTGAGGTATCTGAGCTTGAAAATAGGTGATTCGTTGCAGATAAAAACACAGAGAAGACAACAAAGGCATGATGACCAGGTTACAGAATGATCAACATGGCACCAATAGTTTTAAACACAAGAAGCTGAGGAACAGTCCTCGCTAGACTGCAGAACAATGTAATGACAGCAAAGAATAGTAACAATAGTGCAGAGAGTAAATAATCTAAAAGGTCGCAGTTCATATCACAAATTATTCGAATAAGTGTGTTTTAAGCTGTTTTCTAAACAGAGCCAATGATTCTGTTTTTCTTAAATAGAGCGGCAGCTCATTCCAAGCCCGGGGCCCAGCCGTTGAAAACCCTCTGTCAACCCTGGTGGATTTTGAAGGAGGAACTACCAAAAAGTCTTGGTCTAATGACCTTAGTCGTCTTGGAGGATTATAGCTTTCAATGTTTTCAGTTAGATATACTGGTGCCAACCCCCGTAGGCACTTGAAGACCAGGCAAAAAAGTTTAAACCTGATACGGTGGTGGATTGACAGCCAGTGAAGCTTCCTATGAAATCCTGAGACTGATCCTTTCCAGGATAGTGAGAAGATCAATCGGACTGCAGAGTTTTGAGCCACTGCGAGGTGTTGCAGCTAGTATTTTGGGCAACCCACCAGAAGTCCATTGCAATAATCCAGCCTGGCATTAACCAAAGTACCAATCATAATTGATCGGTCCCCTTCTGAAATAAAGGGAAGAAGAGGTTTTAGTGTTTTTAGTTGAACATACACTGATTTTATTAGCTGGTTTATATGGATATTTAAACCCCTATTCGATTACCAGATGCAACCCAAGTTTTTAACTGAGTCTGAATACTTAGATGCAATTGCAAAGAGAGAGGGACATGGGGTCATTGGGGAAAAAGTGTTCAGTCTTATTAGAGTTTAGTTGTAACTTATTTCCAAGCATCCAAATTCTGATCTCCTCTGCACATTTCATAATGCATTCAACTGCCTCCATCGGTTGCCTCATGCTGACATAGATCTGTGTATCATCCGCATATGAGTGAAATTGCAGATTAAATCGGGAGAAGATCTCTAACAGGGGGCGAATATACAGATTAAACAAGATGGGGGACAGTGATGAACCACATGATATTTTCAACATTTCTGACAGAAAAGAGCCCAGTTTCACCTGCTGCTTTCTATTAGTCAGAAAGGAATCAAACCATTTAGATGCCTTCTCTGATACCTGGGCCAGTATTCTTAATCTAGCCTTAAGAATGGTAAAATCCAACGTGTGGAACGCGGCCGACAAATCTAGCATGATTAACATGCTGATGTCCCCGTTGTCGGCATTTTCAAGGATATCGTCCCAGAATGTAAGCAACGCAGTCTCGGTCCCATGATCAGGACTAAAGCCAGATTGATGTGTATCTAAGATAATGTTAGCTTCTAGATAGTATTGAAGCTGCATTGTAACAACCTTCTCTAGTATCTTAGTAGGCCATAGTAACCCAGCAATCAGACGATCATTTGCCAGAATCTTATGGTCCAAGGTGGTTTTTTTTTAACAGTGGCGTAAGGTAGGACTTTTCTAGTTCTTCTGGTACATGGCCATGGTTCAGGGAAACATTTACAAACCTTTGCATGGGTTTGCTCAAGACCTCAGCATGTTGTTTGGCTAAATCTACAGTTTCATTTTAATATTATAACAGGAAACGGGAGGTCAATGTGTATTTTATCTCATTGCTGGCTAGACTGGATGATGTGCTAGATGTTCAAAATCGGAACATCCTCATTTTGCAAGAATTAATGTGTGATCACCCAATTGATAAATAATATATTGAACTTGTAGGAAAGAAGAAGTGAACATACATATGAAAAAATATAAAGAATCAATAAATGAAGGCTAATATTTGTACATCTCATGTATGATGTAATTGATATCCTTTCTAACTATGTGTACATGCATGCAAGCATTTTACTGTAATATGTTTTTTTTCAAATCTCAAATCGATTGGTTTCTTTGCTCTTGACGGAAGGATTATGCTTGAAAACCTGTATGGTGTGCAGTTGTAAGGATACCATTGGTGAGGTCTTATATTGTGTGAAGTTAGAGTGACAGCACTATCTTCAGTAGAAACAACATGTTGTCTTCCATTTCCGATAAATGCAACTGAACAGACCAGGAGTGGTTTCTATATTTAACTTAGAAGCAGATGTCCAGTTTGTCTATGCTAATTTTTCATACTGAAAATTAAGATTTAAAAAATAGTTAAGCAATGTTAACAACCATCACAGCAATAAGAAAAAAAACAAGTATTCAGCAGTCTGCTTGTGGTGTCACGCTGCTATTTTCCACACTTACATTCAATGTGGCAGGTCCAGTTGGTGAAGTACTTCTATTTAGTGGCTATGGTTGTATGGAATGTTTTATTACACATATAATAGAACATGTTACTAAGGCACACACATACTTACCTGTCATGGTGAATAATGTAATGTTTTGCTTTAAAAAGTAGTTAAAAATATTTATAACTAATATTTTTTGACTTTCAAAAGGCCCTTTCTCTTTCCTTTCATGAAGGATTTGTTTTCAAACTGTGACACAGATTAACAATTCTGCTATAATGTTGTACACACTTTGAACATGTCGCAGTCCTCAGGCATTTACTCTAAGTAAGACTTATTTTTAAAATACAGCAGGATTTATGTCCTGATTTTTGTCGAATAGCTCTCCTAAATTCTGGACTATGTTGTTGATCCATTGTAGTCATTGTTCACATGTAATGCAGCACTAATGGGTGTCCTCCAGCAGATGATCATTTGTTTCGATCCCCTGGGCTTTTGCAGCTGTAGCATCATCGTCAGGTTGCTGGTGCTGTTCCTTTTCTTCTGTTGTTGTTCACAGGTACCGCTTGTGTTCTTATGGATAAACACTTTAAGAAATAAAAAAAACACACTAATACATGCTGTAAGAAACAAAAAACTCAGCAATTAACCAACTGAAAAAAGAATACATTTGTTGAGTCATGTAACGTACTTTGCCTTGAAACTACTACTTCATACCCCACAGAATAAAGGACCACATAAAAAAAGAAAGTAAGGAGAACATCACATTAAATCCTTTTTTCTGATACCTTTCATCAAATCCACATTATGCTTTATTTAAAAAAGGACAGCGTCTATAAAATTCCTATGCATATTCTAATACAAGTTTTGCCTCCATTAAAATATTTTTTTGTCGTCGAATTAAAGTAACACAGTTTTGTAGACTACCACAATTGAAACGTTCCAAATTAAATGGTTAACATCACTTCGTGTTCTGGAAAAAAATATATGTTACATACCAAAAATATCCTCTGCGTGAAATGCAACACAGTCAGTTTTAAACCTCAAGTTATCACACTTTAACCTTGCTTACAACGCTAACATTGTATTGCAATTTATTAAAACTGTTTGGCTTCTTTCTTCATTTGTACCTGATATGGCCAGCATGAAGCTGCTGCACAGAATATAGCAAACGTCTTTTACTTTAAGCCCACATAATTAAACCTACAATATTAGAATATGCAATATATTACATGAAATATTATCTAGCAAACCTTTTATTTGCTTTAGGAGATCAAGTGAGGCTAACATATAGAGTAAACAAATGTTAAAATACTATTAATACACCGTGCTACGTGTATCTAATGAACAGTTGTTTCTACATGTTAATAGTATGACAACCTCTGTTTACATTTTTGAACCATACTGAGAAAAGAGGTGGAAAAAGTTTGCCAGAAATCTTTGCAAGTGACTTAATTAACTAAAATATTTAGAAAGCACCGCGGAAGCTAATAAAGCGTTTTTTTCATATGGTAAACATTACATCTCTGTTTTAATCTTTGCCACCGTTACAACGGAATTTCCTCTACCAAATGAATAAAATGCATTAAATCTCTGCAAACAAGCAAAACATACTTACTGGAAATTTGATAAAGACGCACTCTCAAAGTTTTTTTTCGGAGAAAATAACACCACTCTTTTTCTACAGAAAGGTGCGCTCACAGATACTACACACCATCTGAACTTTTGATCTGCGGTTACAGCTCAGGTGAAAAGAGCAAGATTTTCATTGGTCACCAACAATCTTTGTTTGAAACCATCCAAGGCAAATGTGCTGTATGTTTTATGAGGCATCCCCTAACCAACCCTTATGTCAGAACAAGCCTCCAGAGTCTTCTCCTACACCGCTCTTTTAAAAAATGCTCAGCGCACTTTTTGGCACATGAACAACATGTCCCGCATAGGGCCTGCAGATTCAAGATGACCAGCACTTCACATTTTACAGAAAGAGCTCAACCAGTCAGACTCCACCTTCATTCTCACATCCAGATCCAACTGCAGGCAATGAAAGAGAGCATTAAATTGAAGATAAACAGATTGAGCTGCCAAAATAAGGATTTTCACCGAACCAAGCAAAACACTCTTGTTGGTCAAGGCATCAGCTTCTAGCAAAGGTTTGCTGCTAATCCGTCAAATTGTTTTTTCAAAGGGTGAGAGGTAAAATTCCCTATGGGCATTTGAATGGGAAATGCAACCTTGCCCCCCTCTGGAAGGAACAAACTTCACAAAACATACCAGCATACCATTATATATATGATCTAAGTATATCATATATTCAATGAAAAAACATTGTTAAAGGGACGTTATGGTTAAGTTGCACTAATAAAAACCTATGAAATTCAGTAAAAAATTGTTGTTAAAAAGACGTTATCCTTACAAATAAAATTGAAAAACCCCTGAAATTCGCCAGTTATGGTAAGCTAAGCAACCATTACTCGGACCACCACCCTGCACTGCTAAGACTAACACCCAGGACATCAAAGATGACATCCCAAATATCATTGATGTCATCACTTTTTGTAGAACCCCCTCTCTAATTTTGCCCCATCTTGACAGAATCCCACCAAACTTTGTAAACCGATTCGAAATCAGGTCAGGAATAAGACTGCAAGATTTCATGCAGTTTCGTTAAGTGGCGCCAAAGTTATAAGCAACCCAAGAACTGCTTTTCACCAACTCTGTAATGCATAGGTGTCCGCAATCTTCACAGGACTGTTCGCGAACATCCGAACTGTTCACGGACTTTCGTGGCAAAAAATGCCTGTTTTTTTGCTTCTTGCAGCCATATTCCATCCCATCCTCATCACCCCTCTCCTTCCCAGAGATTATTTGATAAATTTGAGAAGTGAAAAGTTGTGTTTTTTTATATGTTTTTACTGCAATGTCCGCAAATCCAAAATGGCGGGCGTATCGAGAAAATGTGACGCACCTCACGCTTCACTCCAACCAATTAGCAAGCACGTCGTCTGTCACAGACATGACGTAAGCCAATTGGCCAATTGGTCTCCTGTCCGCAGAGCGAACAGGGAAGTGTGTCCGTGGAGCGGACATAGATATCACTAATTTTTTTGACTTACATTTAGGTCGTTTTAAAAAGAACTACTGGACAGATTTACAACAAATTACCAAAAGCACACTTTCAGGACCAAGCCGCCGCTCCTCCTACAAATTTGGTGAATATCCGTCCAGCGGTTTGGGCTGCAGGCATGAGCAAAGATTTTCCCCATTATGTCTATGGGAAAAAAAAGACATTTTGGGACCCCCCTATATTTCCGCCCCCCCTTGACCAAACCTCACCAAACTTTGCAAAACTATTCAGAGTGGGCCATATACTTTTTGGTGAGGATTCGTCCAGGGCGAGCAACGTTATAAGCCGCCCAAAAAGTGCTCTTTTTAGTTTGGGTTTAGCAACTTAACCATAACTACATGGCTGCTACCGCATGTCATGTAATATATTGACTCATTTGATGTACATTTTCCAGCGAATTTGATGGCATACAGAGTGCCCCTACCACCAACCTCTTGCAGAAATCTCCCATGGTGCATTGCAAGAACTGAGGCTTTTCAGAAATGAAGTTTCTATCAATCCAAGCTGTTCTCATGAAACTTTCATGGTAAATGATCTGATAAATTCATGCACGAACAAATGGGAGCGAGGGGAGAATAACAAACTCTTTTCGAAATGTATGCTAAAAGATAAAATATCACACCCATTCTCTTTAGACATGAACACGGGCCATGGCCAGTGGGTCACGGACCTGTAACAGTGAATAATCCCAAGCCGTGTAGTTTAGAAACCTACTGATAATATTAACACCTGGAATGTTATAAATAGAAACACACTTTGGTACTGCAGGTGGTGTGAGCTACAGCATAACACAACCTTAGAATAAAAACTCCTGGGCTAAGCAATGGTGGGGTTCGGAGCTAAGGTGGCGCAGCTGCCAATCCTTGCCCAATTTCAAGGATTTCGTTGTGTTAAATCATCCCCTTTGCGTCGCTTCAACTTAAATTCTTTAACTGAATTTCAAGGGTTTTGGTGGGTTGAACTGTCTTCAACTCTATTAACTAACGTTTTTTCACTGGTATGTAGATAGATAGATAGATAGATAGATAGATAGATAGATAGATAGATAGATAGATAGATAGATAGATAGGTCAACGTTGAGCTCTTCATTAGGTTTGGTGAAAATGGGCATGTCCAACGTTAATGTGAAATCAAAGATGCCATTCCCCATAGAACATGTGAGCTATCGCACCATGAAATATTCCGGGCAACGTCAACATCATGGGCCTGATTCCCAGAAGCGTTCTATAATGGCGCAATCCCATTGGAAAACGCCCTGTGAATCAGGTTAAAAAATGTGTACATTCAAACATTGCATCTGCCAAGAATGATCGAGTGTCATGTGAGTGTGATTTTTTTTTAAAACTGTAAATCACTTTTCCTAGAAGTGGACGCACAAACACATTTACAGCAATATTTTTGAATCTGCAGCTATTACCGACTCGACGCGGGACTGAAGCAGCGTATACAGTTTTAATTTATCAACCTGTCACTCACAGCGATTCTCTGGGAACATCTGAAGGCTGAAACCCATCACTTATTCCCGCACCTGTCAGGAACACTTTGGTGCCTGTCAAAAGCAGTGCGACTGAAACGCAGTGACACGCGCATTATTACCAATAAATTGGATTATCAATCATACGTGCGAATACTTTGACAGCTGCGGCTTCAGTACACGATCTCCGAAGCCTTTCTTATGGGTCAGGAACCAATTCTTCTTGCGAAACACTAGACTGACACTGAAGATGTTCCTCTCAAGCTGGGTTGTTGGAAAAAGCTGGGATTGCTAACCCTCGTTTTTTGAACAGTGGGTAAACCAATTGACACGTCAGCTGCAAGATACTGAACACTTAGAACAAACTGAACGAATTCTCAAAGCCACAGCAGTGACAGAGCAAGAACAGAAAGAGAAATGTACCTTTGTGAATAATATATCACGCCACAGGTAGCTGACTGTGTCTTTTCTCTGGAATCTGTGGGGCGAGAGATGATGCTGGCCACAGCTCTTTCACGTGCAATCTGACTGACAATCACAGTTATACTCTACCAAGTAGCGCCAGCGTGTCACGTGTGACTCTTCAGCCACGCCTGGCTTTTTTAAACCATCATCCTGTTAATTGGCACATAGATTTAATGAGGGAAAAAGGAAACTACAAGTCCCAGAGTGCGAAGTGCAATTCACTGAAAAGCTAAGGCAGGTTAGTTATGCAATCCGCACATTTGCCAATGCTCCAGTTTTTATGGTCTGTACTGGGGGGACTAATGACACCAAGGCCGCTGGACTATAGCGCAAACAGAAATGTGAAATACAGCCTATTTTTCCCTCCCGACTGATTAAGTGCTTGCATTATTCCATGGGAATGATCTATGCAGCAATTACCTCCTTATTTTGAGGTCAAATGCATATTTTTATTGTGAGTTTTTTATATTTTTTTCCTATACCGAACTGTACAATGTAACGAAAACAGATTTTTCATGGGGACAATCAAAGTGGGTAAAAAGGGGCATCCCTAATGCCCACCTTCTAACCACATTTCGCATGTAATGCAAAATAATGGTCAAGAGTGACCCTTTTTGCATTTAAAAAATATTCCACAACAGAAATAGGAACTGCTTCGGTACACAATACATTTACATTCTCAAAATGATTGTGGAAAGGTATTCAAATAATGTATGCTGATTTCATGCAGAAATTCTGGAAATATGCATTGCGTCCTGTCAACCTGGTGGAATTTTACCAAGCATCGTATGTGGTAATACTAATTACTGCATGAGGTTATTTTCATAGCAAGGACTTGCGAGGAAAACCAGTTCTTCATAACCAATAGCAAAGCAAATATGCAATTTATCAGCTGAAAAAATAAATGTCACCTATTTATAGATGAACACCAATTAGAAAGCTTGGTCTCCTACCTGGTGTGCTGGGTTTTATGTGCTGGGTTTTATAAAGTACCGACCTGGCTGGGAAGGAAGAGTGCTGTATATCAAGAGCATACAGTGGGAGAGAACAATAATAGAGATAGAATTAAAAGGTTACAGGTTTGGGAAGGAAAGGCAAACCCACTCCTGATTGATTTGTTGGTGGATCCGCAGCTATGCTCCTGTAAAGGCTATATTCCTATGAGGTTTATGTAATCGCTCATTCCTAACTGCAATGTTCAGTCCCTGGGTCTGCCTTAGCCTGTTCCTCTTTTTCCTTGGTTTTCTTATATTTCACTACACAGCAATAACAGGAAGATAGGTGGAATGACTGTACCCAAGTAAACCCAAGCCGGGCTGAAGAGGAGACGGGGTGATGATCAACCACTGTTCAGGGACCCTCAAGGGTTGGATATATCCGATAAGCACCCCTCCACCTATATTCATCAGGGGGAGAACCAGCAGCAGTAGAGATATCTAAGGGTTCCGGCGATGGAAGAAGTGTGCACAATGCTAACTCTCTCAAAGTAGGGAGGACACATGCATCTGTTTGAGTAGATTGGACCCCTTGCCTAAAGGTAAGGGGGTGGACACAGTCTGTGGCACCCTTGGGTTGCTTAAATACTATTCTTACTATTGAGAGAGGTTGAGACACCAAATATTAAAACATTACGATCTGTGGTTAAGGAACTGGATTGGAGTGTTAACATTCAGCAGGCCCTTTTCGATGAGGTGTCTCTGCTTAAAGCAGCAAATTCCTTGGAGCAGACAAGTCTTCTGGCACCAGCAGTGTCTTCATCATCCATCAACTCGCCCTCATCACTTTTTAATTTCAGGGAAGTGACTGAGTCCGAAGTAGAAATAGGGGTACAGTCTTTAAAACCAACTAATTATCTTGGGGATCCATGCCCTTCAAGGATTTAAAATACCTGTGCAATTGCTCTCCCGTCGCTGATTACTGAATTTGTGAATGCCTCTTTCATGTCGGCCTCTGTGCCTGCAAGTATCATACAAGCATGGACCACACCTTTGATAAACAAATCCACTCTGGACCCAAATATTCCCACTCACTACAGACATATCACAACTGTGCCATGTCTTTTAAAGGTAATCGAACGTTTGGAATACTTACGTATACGAGCTTATCTGGAAGAGCATGATCTGTTTGGATCTAGACAATCTGGATTTAGAGCGTGCCACTGCACAGAATCCACTCTTCTACACTTGAAGTCAAGCATGTCTCAAATACTGGACAACAGATTCTTGTCCTTTTAGACTCATCAGCTGCCTTTGGCTTTGTGGATTTTAACATTTTATACAACTGAGTTCAGTCCACTGCCTTCTTTTCTAAAAATGCGACCGACTGGGTGCTGTCATTTTTATCAGGCAGATCTGCAAGAGTTGTTCACAAGTCCTTCATGGCGCCCCCTGTTGTGCTCCATTGTGGTGTCCCGGAGGGGTCTTGTCTGTCGTCACTCTTTTTATCATTTTATGAAACCTTTATTTGATGTTTTAGATGACCAGGACATTTTAAATACAAATAATGCAGACGATACGCAGATCTTGATTCAACTTCCAGTTGATTGCTCTGTAGACTCTGTGAGAGTAAATGCCAGCTTCAACTTGATTCAAAGTTGATGGCACATACCCGCCTTGCCCTAAATGATGTGAAGACTGAATTCCTTCTGGTTGGTCCTCAGCAAAGACTCTCCAGGCTCTCTGACCAGTATAAAAATTGTATTATTGCCTATTGTTGTCTTAATGGTCTTACAAAGGTCAAAACCGTGGGTGTAATCTTGATTCCAACCTCTCTATGAAGGACCAGGTTAACGCAGTAATTTCCTCATCGGCTTATTACTTGAAGTTGCTTTGTCGCATTAGGCCTTTTATCTCCAAGGAGAATTGTGCGACTCTTGCATGCACTATAATTGGAGCGAAGATCGATTACTGTGGCAGCCTTTTTGTAGGTGCCACTCAGAAAAATATTACAAAGATTCAGTTCTTACAGAACAGTGCGGTAAGAATAGCTTCTCACCTCAATAAAAAAGGACATATCACACATGCTCGAAGAACGCTGCACTGGCTAATTGTGAAAGAGCGACTGGATTTTAGGATTCTTTCTATAACTCACAAATGTCCAGCCTATCTTAAAAGAAGGTTGCAGGGGAAGCAATCCGCAGGATTTTTGAGATCCAATCAGAGTAATCTGCTCATGGTGCCCCGTGTGAAACTGTAGAGGGCAGGTACATGCTCTTTTAATTGTATTGCCCCGTTCCTGTGGGATAAGCTGCCTTTTTCATTAGGATTGGATTCTTTGCAATTATCCTTCAAGTGATCTCCTAAGACTTTTATTTTTGAAGGGCTTTTGACTTGGTCTCTTCTGTTTTTATCCTGTGACTTTATTGCTTATGTTTACTTGACTTGGTGTTGATTTGAGTGATTTTGTGGATTATTGCTTGTTGTTTTATGGCTTTAATGATTTTCTGGGTTATTATGTTTCATTGTTCTTAGCTTGTTTGGTTTTAGAGTTTATGTTGTATTGTTTGTGTATGTTATTTGTGCGCCAATTTGCATTTGGGCCTAAGGCACTTTACACATTTTTTAAACATAAACATGTTCTCTCTGTCTCAAGTTGTCTGTATTTCCATGACTGGCAATGTCTTTCATCCCAACTTGGGGTATGTTGGGTTCCAATCCTGTTCCTGCTATTCGGTCTCGCAGCCCCTCATGGTCTATTAGGTTTCTCACCCCTTTGTGGGATCCTTTGATTTTCAGCCTGGCCTGGACTATTTGGCTTTTCTGCTGTTCATGGGCTTTCTGGTTCTGCACCCCTTTGTGGAGTATCATGGTTTCCGCCTTGGTTCAGGTACCTGTTTCTCTCACCCCTGCTCAGGGGGAGGGGTTAGCCTTCATCCTGATTGGTTGTCCATTTCTTTGTTTCTCCTGCGTGGGGTTTCTGGACTTTCACTCTGACTCAGGTATGTTTCCCGCGCCTCTGCTTGGGCTTTCTCGAGTTTCACCGTGGTTCAGGTATCTCTTTCTCTTACCTCAGCTTGGGTGGTTTCGCTGTCACCCTGACTCAGGTGTTTGCTTCTCTTTCCATAGGCTTGAGGTTTCAAGAGTTCCAGACTGACTCGGGTATCTGTTTCTCTTTTCACCCTGGCATGGGTGTCTGTTTCTCTCTACCCGGGTTTGGGGGTTTCTCAATATCCCCACTGACTCAGGCATCTGGTTCTCTTGCCCTGGCTTTGGCTCTCTCTCTCTTGCTCTCTCTCTCTATCTCTCTCTCTCTTTCTCTCCCTCTCAATTCACACTTACTCAAGTATCTGTTTCTCCTACTCCAGCTCGAGTTTCTTTCCCCCTGTCTCGGGGTTCCATTACAGTGTCTCTTGCCCTGGTTGAGGTTCCATTGGGTCTCTCTGCTCTGTTCCTGGGAACCACTGCATACTCAATTTGTTGCTGTGGCATTCCTTAGGGGAGGCATTCTCCTTGGCTGTAATGGAACTTCTTTGACGTTTCCTCTGAGCTCTTTGGCGTCTGCTCATTGCCTCTGTTCTGTTCCTTCGGTGCTCTTTGGTGACTTGAAGTCTGTTTCTTTCAGCACTGGTTCACCACAGATGTTGCTGTCAGGTTTTTTCCACAGAAGTAGTCAAGGATCTGCTGCTCGGGACAGAGTAGGAGCAGTCAACCTCTCAAAGGTTGTTCAGTGTCTCAACTTTGTTTGCTGGCAGCTGTGAGAAACCTGAGGGTGTCGTCACATCTACTCCCCTAGGATTCTCTTCTCAGATGGCCAGGGGACAGCCATCGCTATTCAATCCTGACCCAGGGGGTGGAGAAGCCAGGGAGGATCACCTGGCTGGAGGTTCATTGGGGATTGAGAGTGGAATACCCACCGGTGTGACACAGTATTCAGCATTCATTTCCCTTTCATGAAGAACCCTCTATCCCAGAGGACGTTATGGGATATACCTATACCACTGACCAAGAACATGCCAGGAGATATTATCCAACCAGAAGCACCGGAAAAAGGGTGAAGAAGAGAGGGGTTAAGGCAGAGGTAGGTGAGACATGGTATCCCCCTTTCCCCTCTGAAAACCAAAATAACCCCCCCCCCAGCCTTTATGGGCCATTGTTAGACACCTCCCCTAATTTCCCCTCATTGACCTGTCACAGTACTGAGACGAGGAAGAGTATTTTCACCACTCTGGCACTGAGATGAAGAAGACTGTGAATGCATACCATTGGGGAAGTCAGGCATGTCCCACTAATACTTTGACTAGAGGTCAGGCAATTGATCTTACTGACCTACACCTGTGGGCCCCTAATACTCCTAGGGAGTATAAGTGGTGGGGCTGCAAGCCATTGAGAGAGACCTGTGTGAGGCCAGAGACCAGTGTGAGGGCAGAGACCAGTGTGAGGCCAGAGATCTGTGAGAGTCAGGAGACCTGTGTGTGAGCAGGGAGAGCAGGAACGAAACGGGCTGGAGAGAAGCAAGTCATAGCCAGGTCTGGGAGCCTTGTGAGTGTGGAGGAGGAGAGAGACGCTTCGGCCGAGTGTGAGCTGTGAGAGGGTCTAAATCTCTAGCTGAGCTCTGGTTGCAGATAGCAACAGCAGGAAGTTGTGCTCCGCCTGAATCCCACAGCCACTGCAGCAAGTGGGAGAGCGAGAGAAGCTCTCGGTGGCCGCAGCAAGGGACGCGAAGCTCATGGATCCAGCAGGATTGCAGAAGGGAACCGGCGAAGCTGCAGAGAGCAATCGCGCATAACCGGTGAGTGTAATCAAGGGAACACTCTGTCCGGAGTGCTCTGCTAATGCTGCCATGTATTCTGAGAGTGCCAACCAAACTGAAATAAGAAAACTATGAATATTGAATGATCTGAAAGTCATTAAGCCTAGTTCTGGATAATGAAGTGAACATTTTTGAATATTAAAAAAGTGCTGAATACTTGAAAAAGGAAATATTAAGCAAACATTGAATACTAAACTGAATGAAAACATTATGGGCAAAGCTGTGACATGATGAAAGACAAATGGGAAAGTGCCATTTGAAAAGAACGCATATGTGAAAGAGCCTAACAGAAAGGTGGGAAATAGATAAGTCCACCAAAAAAATGAAGTGGCAAAGTCAAGCGAACTTTATGAAAAATTACCATGTGGCAAGGCCAAAGACTGGCAAAAGTTCAGTGAAACACTGTGGCAAAGCCAAGAGGCTAACCAGGAAAAGCCAAGAGAGTGTGAACCAGCACATAAGGGCAACAGGCTGACAAGGATAATCTAAGTCAATGTGAATCTGCACACATGGGCAAATATAGAAGAACCTGTGTGGGCTGAAGGGCCTAGGGTTCCTGGTTGCATGACCTCTGATGGGTGGAACTCGTGGTCTGACAACTGCGCCTAGACCAGGTAACGCTCAATGGTGAAAGATAAAGACAATCCGAAACAAACCAAGAAGGACGGCTTGGAGTTGTATTGAACAGTGGAAGTTTGAAACCAAATATAAGTTGATATATTGGAGTCCTGGAGATGGGAACCCTGAGGACTGATGAACTATAATGTTGCCTTGAGGACAGAACCTCAAGACCCCTTTTCTATGGAACTGTGTTGCTTTGAACTTGGGAAAGGGAACCCCAAGGAGCTGCGAAACTGTGTGACCTTGGGAAAGGTCATCTCAAGACTTTTATGGAACTTTCTTGATTTTGGGGAAGAGGAGCTGCAAAGAAAGCTACGAGCTCGAAGAAGGTCGGAACTTTGTTTGATCACTGTTTATTTTGTTATTGCCATCCGTACACATTGTTTAGCTTTAGTTGTGAGGGCAAGGATAGGTTTTGGACACAGACTGACTTTTAAGTTGAACTTTCTGACTCAGACTTTCCTTCGTTTTTTTCAGGTAGGGAAATCCCACCTTAGCATAGGGAAAGTTATACCTTCAACCATCCTGACATTTAATTTAATAAACCATTTTGTTTTGTACTTTGAATCTGTTGTCTGTGTCTTACTTCATGATGCTTTCACAATGTGTGCTGCTGTCTTCTGTCTCTACCCCTTGATAGGGGTTCTGCTCCAACAGGTTACTCAACAGGATCACTACCTCCTTCTCCCATGTCGATCTCACCAATTCTTTATATTCTCCCCTTTAAGAAGAGTGGACAATCATTGGTTCTGATAATTCATAAGACAATGTTATCATCATGAAGTCACAAAACATATCTGCCATTATAAAAGGATAACACACTGTATCCACATTTGCTGACCCCATATAACCAAATGACAATGGGGGTCTCTTAAAGGAATGTTAGCTAATGCACTGCTTGGAGATTCCTTATTCCTAATGGGGGTCACCCCCAGTGGGATCCACTTGCCATGTTCCCTAGGGGTTGCTAAGTGTAGTGGGCTCACCTCACTTGTCCTAAAGGTGGCGGCTGGCCATTGGGGAGAAGGGTCGAGTTCTCTGTATTTTTCACACTACACAGAACATAGATCCATTATAACTAATGCCAACTGCATTTTGTTCACTGGGGGCATGTGGATAAAATCTGTTTGTAACCAAGTGCATTGGCTTACATTTCTACCCTACTTCAGAGGCCCACCAAAAGTTCTTTAAGTATTTGCTCATGGGTCTCCACCCTAAATGACCAGTGGAATGTAGGAGCCGGGTCTGATACCATCGAAGTGTATCAGCGGCAAAGGGCAGGGCGGATGGTGAATTTAACTAAAACACTGCTAAAGGGTATGTCAGACGCACGCCTTATTTCTTTCTAATTCCAAACAATTTAATTTATATCTGGTGCCTGGGGCTAAAAACTGATTGCCAGCCTAGGCAGCACATATTCTAAACTATATCAGACCAGGTGAAACATCACATTGTGTCCCAAGCACCCTAGTCGAGGATGAACTCTTCCAATCATTAAATCATAATAAAGATATCAAATCTAATATTGTTAAAAAATAATTAGTATATTTGCAGAATAAAAAATCTTTTAAAATACAACATATCAAGTCACATTGTAGATAAATTAATCAAACATTAAGTATGAACTATCAAATCTCAAAGTTGTGTTATACTGTTGGGGAATCATATGTGCCCACGGTGCTTGGGGAGGGGGCAGCCTAGGGGTCGACATTCCCTAATGAATTCCCTCATATCCTCCCATGCTTCCCCGCTGTGCCTTGGGATGTCCAGCCTGCTGTTGCTGGAAGCATACATTTTCACCTTGTTAATAAGACTGTAGCTGAAGGCTTAAAGTTTCTCCTTTTTTTTCTTCATACTCTTTAAAATGACCTCATGACTTCTGCTAGGCTTATCCTAGGTCACGCCCTGGACAGAGAAACGACCCATCAGCAACACATCCGTAGACTAGGTATGGACTTCTCAATCCATACAACAGTCAAGCCCAGCCTCGGTTTCAGGATACATTCACTGTATGCGAAAAATGTTCAGATCAGCCTAGAGCCAACAGTGTTTGGCTCCAAGGTAATCAAGAATCAAATGTGCTGTGTCAGTGGATGTGTGAAGAATGGCATGGTCCAAAGCAATCCAAAACGGAGCTGCTACTAGTTTAATTTTATGGCTTGTCTTTGTATCCTAATATAAAACTATTTGGGCTTCCTATGTTGATCTCCACAAATGTGAATACACTGGGAGTCCTATTCGACTCTACCCTATCTGGGTCTTCGGAGGCCAGTGCAATCCCTGGTACCGCCCATTACTACTTGATGCTCTTCTTCCAGCTGTGAACCTTGTATTTACTCTTGGCCACTAATTACTCTTCTGCGCTTGGTGTAAACACTGAAAACGACGGTGCTTGCTACCTGTTAGCGGAGACAACAGTCCTGCCTTCTCTTCTGTTGTCCATAATGCAAAAACTGCTTAAGGTTGGTTCTAAACAGTATGTTTATATGGGATGAATTGGAACCCTCTTTTTTGTTATAGTAGGTTTTTATAAAAAACTGTAAAAATAAAGAGGATAACACAATAAAGGGATTAACACCTATAAGTATCACAAGGGAGGGGTAGCCTGATTCCTCTTTATATATGCCCTGGTTCTAAGCAGTGCAATGTCCTGACAGAAAGTGGAATAGAGTCAAGGAAAGGTCTACCATCAGTAGTCGTCAGAAGCAGAGGGGGTATCCAGTGCTTTTCTCAAATCCAGGTTCCTGGCGGAGATGAGATGGAAGTGAGTTCCGAAGCGGGTAGAGAGCTACAACCTTTAGTGCGCATACCTTGGCTGCATGGAAGCCCGACGGTTTTGTTTTGGGGAGCCGATCTAAGGATTCTGGATGGTGTGTAGCAACTTTGCTATTTCATGAGATAAAGGGGTGCTTGGAGCGCTCTGTGGGCAAGGCACAAGTCAATGCATTGTTACACCGGTAGCTGGCAAGAGGTGTAATTGGCCTGTGAAATCTGTCATTTTAAGGGGGGGGGAGGCACAGATCCTGTTGCAACTATCGAGCAAGGACATATTCTTATAATCTCGCAATTATAGATTCCAAACACTCACAGTACCAAGAATAGACTAACACGTTGTAAGGGTAGAAATAGCAATACCTATTAAAAGAAAGCAGGATATTATTACATTGGAACATAGCCCTCAAGTCCTTTGGAAGTAATCTCATCTGTGGACGCTAAGATTGTGTATGCTTAACAGAGTGTGAGAAATGTAAATTCAGCACCCCTCGTGTGTTTCATCTCTCTGACAGAGGCTCCTCTGTAAATGTCCCTTGGAACAGGCCCTCGAGGCGCTGTTGGAACCCCTTCCAGATGGCCTCAGTACATGCTTGGCATGCGGCAGGGCTCCAGCGACTGCTCTGCCGCCTTTGAAGTGGAGCCAGTCTCCCTGCTCTAAGAAAGAGCTCTCAGGTGGTTGCTTACCAGCACAGCAGCCATCTAGGTATTATTGGCTGCCCGAGAGCCTTTGTGTCTCTTAATTTGCAGTTTCACAGTCAGACAGAGTATGGACCAAAGAACTGCAGCGCTCGATTCCAACGGCCCCGAGGACCGTGCGCGGGACGGCGGCGCTTGCTGTGAGGAGCATTGTTCGCTGCCAGACTCTGGCCTCAGGTTTCCTGAAGTGAGAAAACCAGTAATTAAAGCAGAACTCGATAAGCCTTGTGAGCTTATCAGATAGGAAAAGCAATACATCAAAGAAACCCTGTATTTTCTTTTTTTCAGACCAGTTTATCTGATGTCAGATAACACTGAGCCTTCATTTAACAAATGTATTCTCCAAACTGCATGCTGCATACAAGTCATATATAGCCATACAAGTCATATGTAGCAGATAAAGAACCCACTACTTACTCTATATTATGTGGTTATTGGATGTTACTACTTTAGAAGGTCACAAAAATTGAGGTAATTCGAAATATCTTTTTTTCTGTCCATTTAGGACTATTTGATGCTTTAAAAAGCTTCACTATCAGCACTACAACCCAAAAATCCTGCTCTCATTTTCTTTTGTCAACGTTTTTCATTATGAGTAGTTTCCATTGATCTTTGAATATTTGTTTTATTTCTCTTTCTATCTTTCTCTACTGATGTACTCTTTCGCTTTGGCTCATAGGCGACATTTCAACATAACCCAGTGAGGCAGAACTTTTGACATGGGACTGTGGGCAGATGGGCATATGAGGGAGGACATACAGCCTGTGGGATTCTGTTGATTATATACCCAACCATTGAATGCCCATAGACATGCTAAGGCTCGTTTCTATACCACCTGTTAGGGAGATCCATCATTATTATGCTTCATACCCTCTCCTAGTGAGACCCCCAGCACGTTTTGCTGGACTTCTGGACCTTTACTGAAATCCTGAATGAGTGGAGCCTTCTTCTCCACTTTCATTCTTATGGGCTCTGACTTTTGGAACTCTATTCTTTGTATTTGACCTGTCCCGTGGAGTCTATTTTCCTCCATAACTCTTAAAGGCATCTGTATTTTACTATTGCAGCACACAGCTCCTTGTGGGCAGTGTTGGCGAGGACACAGAGGGTCCTCCTTTTCTTTATCCTAGAGTAACTACATTTCAAAAGATACTTAGTATCTCTCCTAAAATGTTATAGTATGAGAGATTGGCACATACCACCCTATGTGGAGTGCTAAAGGTATACCTAGTATCCCCTTCTCTGCTCCTGTGACGATTTAGTCATATAGACAATCTCCTAGTTATGGCTGATGGCAGTAGTTGGTTCTACCAACTACTGTGTAATTTTTGTACCACAGGCTATGTCCATAGCCTCGGTATTGCACAATAGGAGCACCCAAGTATAGCTTGTTGGCCTCCCTTCTTTTTTTGCCATTACTACCATGGTTGTTCTTTGCAGCCCTTCTTCTACCATTCTGGGGGTTGGGGACCTGTGTGTGTGTGTTTTGCCTTTAGCGGGAACCCTTGAGTGGGCCCGCCTAGGTTCCAGAGTGTCTGGGCAGGCAGGAAGTGGGAGGAGGAGTTTTCCACCCCCCTGTACTTTGTCTGCCAGACTGTCTGAATGGGACCAGCTCCCACTGCGGGTCTCGCTGTCCTGCTTGTCTCCCTTTAACAAGTCCTTTTACAAGGGTCACTAACGTTGGTTAAGCCTCCTTCTATCTTCTTTCCTAGAGACTAGAAAGTATTCACAGGAATCTTTGACTTTTGCTACTTTTCAAGACTTTAAGCCTCTCCAAACAGCCTTTTAGGTAGGGTTGCGTTTTGGACTTTAAAAGACTTACTGTGCAGGGAAATTGCCTCTAGCAACTGAAGCTCTATTAGGATAACACTAACCAACTGTTACTAAGAGTTGGGGATCTGCAAACTACTGGGATAGCTTACTAAAGTCTTACCTCCAAGTGGGACTTCAGGAAAACTCCCCTAACACTGTCTTTACATTCCGTAAACCCGCAACCAACCATGCTAATGATAAAAGGGACACCTTTAACTAAATCCTGTCATAATTAAAGTCATTTCAGTGTCAGGCAATGCACCACTAGTTTCCTAACTATCACCAACTTCATCTAACGCAGATGCCCCCAAGTAGACATCATAAACTCAAGCAGTACTTCCATTTCACTTGTGAGCACCAGGCAGAACAGCCAGGAAGTGCTTGTTTGTTCCTACTTTAACCATTTCATTACCCATAGTGTGTTGTATAAAACTATGCCTTTCTGTTTGTGGGTGGTATATATCTCTGGAAGCAAAACAAACTACTAATACAATTTTGTGCCCCATCCTTTTTCTTATCTGAGCAGTTTTCCTCCTACTTTCAAACTTTCGCCTCTTCATCTGATCTCATTCCTAACGCGCTAGGTTTTTTCTCAGTTTTGCCTCTTTCTGCAGTTATTGATTTGTGATTATTCACTTCCTATTCTTTTATGTATCCCTCTTTTCGACATCAGTTCAAGTTCTGCCATTTCCTCTTATCTGTCCTACCTTTGTGTCTTCTCTTTCTGTCTTCACTTTTGTACGTACCTGGCATATCACCTGGCCCAAACAGATCTACCTTCGGCCATTCCAGTTTTCTATCGTCTATGTTAACCTCGCACTTGCCATGGAGCGCCATCTTGTGTAATTAGTTAGTGAGAGAAGGTGCATGCCAATCTGTGGGTAGCATTGCAACCGGAAAAGTCAGCAGCAGTAACTAGTTACATCGGACTAATGGGTCCTATTATAAGGAAATCAAAAGACCACAACTCATTACATCTACGAAAATAACAGACTTGCATTTCTATACATACGTTATAATGGTATTGCAAGTCACCAAGGAGTTCTGTGACAAAGTGGTCGAAGGCTGAGTTCCTTGATTAAGTCCTGTAACTTGGAGGTGAATTTCAATATCCTTTTAGGTAGAGTGGGGGGTATTTTATTCCTTATAATACATGGCCACTCACTGTCATCCAATGTAAGCGATCTTCCATTTGTACATATAATTAGTGTAGAATCAGTATATAGAAATAACAATAGGCAGCTTGTTATGTGCTGCAGTAAAATGGGTTAAGCAGTTTAATAAAAATGCATCTGAAATGTTTTTTGGCTTAAAATAAAAGCTACATGGAGATACATTCCTGCTGTACCGTGTTTAACTCCAGCAGTGCACAAAATAAACACACTGCCATTAAAAGTTCCTCATCAATACATGACTATAATGTATCACAGAAGGTATCTTTGAAGAAAAGAATCTGAAGAAAAGAATCTGAAAAAAGGTAGGTATATCTTTAATTGTCAACTGGGGTGGATGCAACAACTATTCAGCTTGCTCAGTAACGTGGCTGAATATCACGGCCGCATTCTGAGAAAGCTGACTGCTGCTCGCACCCACCTGCCATATACATACTCTCTCCCTGCAGCTTCATTGTCTGCTCCCCCACCCTCCTTGGCTCCTACTTACCTTCTGGTGTTGTTTCGCCACCACGCTGCTCCTCACCAGCTCTTGAGAAAACCATGGTAGCCCCACACACCGTTTACATGGCCGCCATGTTGGTTGAGTATTTGTATGAAACAACAGTTCACTTGCTCATTGGAACCCATTTCTGATGCAAATATATTGCAGTCAGCACCCCTGGTTGTAAACCAGAGCTGCTAATAGCAATTATCACCATTTCCCTGGGTTGTACCAGCCCGGGAACCCTAGTTAAAGGCATGCGATGCAGGCAGGCATCAGGCCATTACCACCCAGTACAGCCTGGGAAACCAGTGATTACTGATAAATAAGTGCTGCAGGAAAAGCCATAATTATAATCTCTGCTGGATCAAACACACGACTTAACTTTAACAATGGATTACCATTACAGTTGTGATGTCATTTTACTAGTAAAGGTCAGTGGTGATGTCACACCTAGCCTCTAATTACAAATGTGCGTCTGCCATGTAATCCATGTATTCATGTGTTACTCTATCCAATGTAATGTAAAACAATGCACTCAATTGTTATAAGGTTTGTGAAACTGTTGAACTGTTGTTTGTCAGAGTAATAATTCTCTCCCATGTATTGAAGGCTATTGCTTGATATGACCATATCACTGTGTCACTTTCATTAACACCCTTGCTAAAGGGAGCACCACATTTTGGTGACTCTACCTGCATGTCAACCATTGTTTGATAAAATTGCAATCCTTATCTGCAGTCTGCTCGTGTTCTCGTGACGCT
The DNA here is from genome assembly GCF_040938575.1 of Ambystoma mexicanum. Lineage (NCBI taxonomy): Eukaryota > Metazoa > Chordata > Amphibia > Caudata > Ambystomatidae > Ambystoma > Ambystoma mexicanum. Next base: position 803,850,275 of record NC_090933.1, read on the forward strand.
GGCCATGCAAGAATTGCCCCTGCCTGATTTAATTGGCCCACCGTTGCAAACACCTGTACTTTCATGGCATTCCTCTACAAAGCCCTCCAGGGGCTGAGCAGGATGTATTTACTGTTGGGAACACCCCTTAACGAGAAGTCAGCCGCCAGCAAACATCTGCTGCACCTCAAGGGAGGGGAGTTTGGGGCCTCAATCATTATCCCAATGTTCAAACCCAGCTACATGGCAACAGCTCACATAATTATGCACAATGCAAGTTGATTTACTCAGAGAGAAGAAAATGGCGGCCAGCCAATGCATAAAACATACTGATTTCATTTGTTGACTGGCAGTATAGTCCCAGTGTGACATGAGCAACTGAAGGGATTCCTGGTATTTCAAGCGGTTACCCCAATACTGTTTTCCACTCACATGCTTTTTAACACCTGCCATTAAGGTATGCACCCTACAAAACGAAAACCCTCAATTCCTACTGGAGAACCATATGGTAGAGTTATGAACGTTTTTTCTAACCAAGCATGCGCTAACCCTGATCTGATCAAATGCAGAGTCCCACAGTGCTCCTGCATTTCACCCACCCTTTACAACCTATTCATGAGGCCTTTATTCAACTTCCTGGACGAGTTAGACATCTCATATACCAACTATGCTGATGACATGCAGGTCCTCATCCCCCTCACCAGCGACTATGAGGCTGACAGGGAAAAGCTAAACTCCACTTACTCCAAAATTCAAACCTGTATGGCAGAAAATTGACTTTGCCTTAATGGGGAAAAAAACAAACTGCTACTCATTGGTTCTCCAGCGACCTTAAAGAAACTCAACGAAAAGTACAGCTCTTTTAGCATTGACAATACTCCAATCCCCGTGTGACAGGCGGTCAAAACCCTGCGGGTCTTCTTAGACCCCAACCTCATATTGAGCAGACAGGTAAACGCCTTTGCGTCTGCCACAGCATACCACTCTAAACTGCTCAACGCAGCCAGACCCTTCTTGTCTAAACAGAACTGCCTCACCACAGCAAGGGCTATAATCGGGTCCCGGCTGGACTATTGCAACGCTCTCCTGGTAGGTACCTCCGCAAACAATGTCAGAAAACTGCAGACCATTCAAAACAGTGCCCACCGTGCTGCTACCAGCATCTCTAAAAGGGAACATATCTCGGCCACCAGGAAACTAGCCCAGTGGCTCCCCATTAAGGAACATATTATCTTCAAAACTCTCGAACTCACTTCCATAACACTGCACCGTTTACCTCTCCCAGAGATTTGTCAAAACCAACACAGACAGGCCTACCAGAACGGCCAACACTAACCTTATCACCATTCTCAAAACCCTGAGGACCCGCGCAGGAGGATCTAGCTTCCCCTTCATTGCCGCGACTCAATGGAACAGCCTTCTACCGCACTTAAGGGGCACTGAATCACACACATCCTTCCAGAAAGCTATCAAAACTCTGTTTGTATAATGTGGGCCTCCTAGACTAGGTTGCCTCCATTCTGCTGTCTATCACTCCACCCATGCACTGGAACCTCTCAGCTATGTTATGATCTATGATTTATGAAACACAAAAACCAACCATGTACATGCTTCACTTCATTAGGTTTAGGTTTTTGCTCCATGTAACTCATGAGCAAGACGTCATACCTAGTAACCAAGACACAAGCCTTCATACCTTGTAACTAGGACACTTTCTTGCAACAGCGCCTCAATGCCCCTGGGCTGAAGTGCGCTTTACAAATTCAAAAAAATAAAATATGGAACCCAACTATAGGCTTTAATGTCAATGCCAATATAATGCAATGTTATATGTGGGGAAAGAAAGTAGACAGGTCAATGAATGTTAGTTCAGAGACAGTGCAAACATGATAGTTGGTAAATCGATTAGATATGTGGATGGGCTTTCATTAATGAGCTGGATTTCAAAATCGATGAGGTGATGCTTTCAGTAACAAAGGAGTTTCTGCAAGGGTTAGTGGATTCATGCACCGTGAACCTGGTGATAACAGGTGGCAACAGTCCATGCAATTAAGCAATAGCACCCTTTTCTAAGTGTTTTGACGGCAATGGTTATGTTAATCTGACCACATTGTAGTTTGTAAACATTGAAGGCATTGTAGGACCCTTCTTGAAGCAGCTCTCAAACTATTGAAGCAGATCTTATGTTTTGGTGGCGCAGAGACTGACACGGGCACAGTTTTATTACATTGGACTTCGAAATTTGCAGAATGAAAGTATGGTAGTAACATGTATATTTAATAAGTACTGAAAGAAGAGGAGGTATTCATTTCTGAGAACTGTTGTGAATAGTTATTCTGAGAAATTACCTCGGGGACAAAGTGAAAGATATGCAAATGATTTATTGGCCACATAATTACATATCAAATGGTATGCTGTTCTTTTCTGAAGTTATAATGAAAGGAGTTATATCAGCGCAATGGTTTTTAATGTACTTTGTGCACAAAAGACAGGTGGGTTCATCATAGAATGGTTATATTTATGTGTGCTCAGGTTTTTTAGATTGTGTTTTGTTTGGGGATGTGGAATGATGCATGTCGGCTTTGGTAGTAATTAACATTAGTGCAGAGATCCATTCGGAAATGTTGATCGCCATAATCAAATTATTCTATTCTCTATAGTGGAATGTTGTAGGGTGGCGGTTGCCGCCCTAAAGTTAAGGTGAGTCAGACTCCCATTGGAACCCCAAAAAAATCAATTGCTAATAATGACTTTTGACTGGAACGACAGATTTGCCCAAAATGTTGAAGACAATTAGGGATGCGCCACGATCCCCATTTCCCCCAGACTGCAAGGTTTGGTAAATATTTGTAAAGATTTGTTAAAAATGAAAAAGGTATTAAGAAAAAAAAGATATCAAAGTTGCGGCTTACTATTCATTTTCCATAGACAAAGAAGGCCACCTTTTGCCAGACTGCACAATCCAAGCCACTGGATGGAATTGGACCAGGTCCGAAACAACTTGGCATGTAGTGTGGACTTGAGGCCTTTTTGTAGTTTGGGATTATGATACATTGCAGGATCATGGTTTTCAGAAATGAAAAAGCTGCCTTTTTTTTATCGCTCCCAGAGTTAGCCGCGGCCATAACTGAGGATATAGGATACAGAATCACAGGAAAAAACCCATTTGCAGGTCAACAAACATTCAAATGACATTAGGCTAGAGGTGAGGAGGAGGCAAGATGGACATCAAGGGAAATTTGGGAGTTGGAGGGGGTGTCGGGACTGAGTTTGCAACATTACATTTTTCTGTAACCTCAGCTATAGCCGCGAATAGCGTCACAGAAACACTGTGTTGTGGGGGAATGGGAGAGGGACGGGGAGGTGAGGAGGGCATCTGGGGAGTGAGAGGAGCTGGCACAGAAGAGGGGGGTACTTGGCAAGGGCCTGGAGGGGCAATTCTTTATTCCTGGTTATAAAACTACACATAGCCGTGGCTATCTGTAGTCCATACACTGGAAATAGGCATCTGGGAATCCCATCCAGTATCCAAGCCCGACCCAGTTTAGCTCCAAATTGAGGAAGATGCCCCCTCAGACCATGTTGCCTAATAAATGAGAACAAGTTACAAGACCACTAGACCACTTAGAGCAACATGGCCTGAGGGGGTTGGTCCCTTCCTCACAATGGCCAAAGGTCATGGCTAGTGGTCTAAAATGGACAAACACCTCCAAGAGGAAACCCTCATGCCATATGTTACAGCAGGTTCCTGGCGTGAAAATGGTCACCCACCTGTATAAACCTAGATGAGTGACCAATGTGGTAATATACCTGCTCTCCAGGCTTAGCACCAACTGATGGTACCCTTTGTTGAGGTCCAACTTTGAAAATACTTTGGCTCCATTGAGAAGATGAACCATGTCTGTGATGCAGGGGCCAGGGGCCTCTCCATTTTGATGGCCTCATTTGGCCTCCTCATGTCCACACATAGCGGGATGGCATCAGACCCTTTCTTTGGGACGGAAACAATGGGAGATACCCACAGAGTGGGACCTGTTGCCGGTTTTACGATGTCCTGGCTCAACAGCTTTTGCAATTCTTCCTGATGTTGGATATTCACCAGGATTCCTCTATAGTACTGTGCCACATGGCGAAATTCTTTGTCAATTTGCAGTGTGATTTGGACATTTCTGAGCTTTCCAAATCCTCCGAATATCGAGGAATGTAGCTGTTCTATTTTCTCTATGGTATCAATGTGTTTGTAGACCATTACTTATAGAGTACATGAATGAGTCCCATTTCAACAGCCGTCTTGAAACTCATGATGCACCGTAATGCTGTGGGACTGGCAATCACATGTATTGGGATGCTCATTGCTTGTGTCTTGTACCAACAATGTGCCCTTTAGCTGGGTTTTTGAGCCATATGAATATATGTCCACTTCTGCTGGGTGCAGTCGGGTGCTTTCGGTAGGGCCTGGTAGACCTGCTTACTAATTACATTGACAGTGGCACCCATGTCTATGTGGAATTAAGTTTGTGTATCGTTTAGGTGCATTAGTAAAGTTGTGCTATGATGGGTCGCATGTTCGTTTCCCAACACATAGAGCTATCCTTTCGGCCTTTGCTCTCCTTCTGAAGAGCTTTGTTCTGTGTCTGTCAGAGATTGTTCGACTAGGTAGCGTATGTGGCACCAGGAATGCTGTTACAGTCGTGTCATGGACGTCCTAAACTGCCTGCCTTATTTCCCAGGCCTCTCTTCCTTCCTTTCTCTTTGCTGTCTCTCTTCTCCCGATTCCTGATTCTTTTTTTCCCCTTCCCTTCCTTGTTGAAAAGATTGTGCTGCCACTTGTGAGGTTTCTGTCACTGTAGTGGTGCGCCTTTTGCGTGGTCTGCTGATTGCGCCACCATAATCTTCTCACCCGAGCCCTCTGGCTAAATGGCACACTGATTTGAAATGGTTCTCTTCTCCACTTGTGACACTTGTGTATGAGCGCGATAGAAATAAAATATCAATATCACAGACCGAGCATCGTTGTCCGATTGCTGGGCATGTGCCCTCATGAGGATACTCAAATCCGCACTGATAGCAGAATGGTTCACCTGCTGATCTTGATGCCCCTACTAGCTTGTGAACTCTCTCCTACTTTGATTGGGACTGGGGAAATATACAAGGTTCTCAAACAGGGAATTGTCACAACCAGAAAATCATTTCTCTAAAGAATTAAATCACTATTATTCAAACTGTAGCATGGTAATGTTGAGCGTTTAATCACTCAACACCTGTCTGGTTAGACCCAGTATCTTGTCGCTTCTCAGTCGGAAAATGTATATAAAGTCCATTTTTTCTGACAGTCAGAGAAAATATTTATTCATCACTCGGTCAATTTATACACTGTCACAAATATCAATGAAAACAAACAAATGACATTTATCGTGAAATCCAGTTAGTTGAAACACAAAAATATTATGCAGTATCAAAAAGAAGTAAAGAATACAAAGATAGCAAGGATAAATGGAGCAACCTAAGGCCAAACAAACTGACAATCAAAGTATAGATGCTTCTCTATCTAGTTAATTAATAATAGAATTCAACACAAATCCTAACCAGCGATCGAATCAATGGGGTCAGGGGTCTGAACACTTTCCAGCTGTGGCACTTACCCTTTTTGGCCACCAAAGGATTCCACTTGTGAGTCAATCGCTTTTTCCGCCCTTGCGAGCATCAGAATCTCCTCAAGTGAACGTGCTTCCTCCTAACGGTCTGCGACTCACATCCTGCGATGATTTGAGGCCTTAGTGCCTCTGTGTTGAAATAACTGGCAAAGTCACAGTGTTTAATTTTGCTGCGTAGTCTCATGACAAACGCATCCCCCATTTTGCCTGCTTTGTGGTGTGGAATAGATACCTCTCGTAGTCCACATTGGTATGGGGCGTATGGGGTGTAAAATAGGTAGCTAGAGCTGTCTTGAGGCCTCGAATCGTGTTACTAGAGTCGGCAGGGAACTCGTCAATGATTTCCCTTTAGCTGAGCCTGCTGCCAGCTTCAGTAGGCACTGTTGGCGTGTTTCCTCCTCTGGGCCAATTGCCCCTGTGCATAGGTCAAAGTCCCAAACCCACCTGCCCCATCTGGGTCCAATGTTACTGGTGTCTGTTACATCGAACACGCCTGGTAGTTGTAACGCCAGGCACTCCAATACCCTCTGATGGTGCTGAGGATGTGGGAACAGTGAGACTGTTGCTGGGATGCCTTGGTCCGACATGCCATGAACACCTAGTTAGCTATTGTGTAGAATTCCTTGGTCGCACTCCAAGGCCAGTGCGATGTGCCTTTGCTGATTGGAAATGTCCCCTTTGTGATGCAGCTGCCTGAGACAGGCACGAGCACCAAACCAGGGCCCCTCTCATGCTCCTACTTGGTGTCACCCTTCCACACTGGTTCAGATAACCCCTCTGGCCCCAGATCTGCTGTGTGGTGTCCATCTCTGTGAGGCACGAGCACTGCTAGTATCTGAGCCCTTTCCCGGTCCTCTGCCGACTTCTAAGCACTCACCCTGGGCTTAGTGCACCTCCCCTGGGCCGAGCGCCGTCTCTCAGGCATCTCCTCCCACAACTAGAGGCCTCCGACACTCCCTGACGTGTGCGCAGGCTTTCCGCCTCATTCTCTGCTGCACACACAAGCCGTTCTTCATTGCCAATGTCGTGGTTCACCACAGCCTGCCGCTCAGGGACCACCGGAGTCAGGCTGTACCATGCGTGCATCACAGTGCAGTAGATAAGGAGCCTAGATGGAGATCCACCTTCAACGTCTTTATTCTCCAACCTCGTACCTCTTACTGCCTTCCTTCCTGTTCCCCACTTCACTTCCTTGCCCGCTCCCTCGTCCCGCCCCTGGTCATACTAAACTACATTACCCGACAATACAGTGCTCCAGGTTCCTGTGCATTACCAGCTCATTCCTCCCCTGTATTCTGCTTAAAGTCCAACTGCACCTTCAGCAGCACTCGAGCTGCAAGGCTGACCTGTGGACTTGGGGTCTGGCTGCGTTGAGCAGTTTAGAATGGTATGCTGAAGCAGACGCAAAGGCGTTTACCTGTCTGCTCAATATGAGGTTGGGGTCTAAGAAGACCCGCAGGGTTTTGAGGCAGAAATGCTTTCCTTTGGTACTCCGGGGCTGCAAAGAGGCAGAGTCTCTGCAGCCCAGAGCTTTAAGTGAGAATGAAGTTGCTGTATGTGCTTGGGCATGGGAGTGGTACTATGTATCACCTTGAAAACCAACCAGCAGTCCATACTGGCCAAAGGAACTGGAATGTGTATGTTTTGTTGACTTTTACAAGTGTCTGAGAGTGGCTTCCCAATCTGTAACGATAGACTGAGCAGCCCCAAGATTATATATATTGCCAGGTTTAAATGAACTTCTAATGAGTTTATAGTATAATTATCATTATGGCTCGGCTTTAAAAAGGAGTAAAGGCGCGCGTCTTAACTCAATTCTGGAGGGACGAAAGATGCGATGTATTGCAAAGGCATACGAGCGGTGAAGTGATGTATTGTGGGGCCATTTTAATGTCACTACACTGGGCATAAGACGTCATTGTTGGCTAGAGGAGTGTTGTGACAACAATGCAGCAATTTTCGGAGTTTTAACTTGGTGGTCCTATTTTGGTTTATGTTAAAATTGAATTCACAATACTAGTTTAATGCTCTATTATGGTTTAAATGTACCAAGATTGGTCTTGAATATTATTTTGTTCGAACCACAGAGCTGTAGAAAGGCAAAAGTCTTACTAAATGGTTTGTCAATGTGAAACAGCCAAGGGGTAGGGCATTGACAATTTATATCCTTGTCAATGTCAATTTAGGTACGTGTTGTCTAATTTAACTGTAGTCCGAGTAGTAAATTGACACCACAAAAGAAAGTATGTAGGTGTTGATGAAATGAGAGTAGGGAGCATTTGCACGTGTGGGATTAGCAGGGTTGACACATGGTGTAGGCCTAAAGTAAAGTGCTCTCTGCAGTTTGTAATGTTAGAACTAGTACCTTAGATGTCTTCACCCGTATACATTGTACTGATACCTGCCTCAGAGGATTTGTTGTGAGCTGTTTGATCCAATATAAGTGTGCAATGTTGAAACTCTGTGTAGACCAATTCTAGTTCTATGTTATTGGTAAAACCTGAAGGCGGACCAACTTCCTGTGGACGTGAATTACTGTGATGCAGTGGCACATAGTTTATGGAGAGCTATATATACTGCCAGGGTACAAGTTCATGTTATAGGAGTATTGACGTTGTTCTAAATGCCTGATTACTTCACATTGAGGGCAGTGATCTTACCCAAAGGATTCACATGTAACATTAGGATTGCGTTTTCTACCTTCAGGACCGCATCAAATGTTTGCATATGGTAGATCTATTTGGCTTCCCTTTGTCTGAGTTCCAGTTCAAAGTTACATCTCGTGATTTCTTAATTCCAATTTACTTGAGCCTCAAGATTTCTTCCAATGGATCAGCTTTTTTCCTGGGGGTGCTGCATGTCTTTGAGTTCGATAGGTCAAAGAGGTTCCTGAATACTGTTTTTGATAGGGCAGATTGTGCTTCCCATGTACCATATACACAGTGTGTACTTTGATAAAGGATAGAATGTTCTCTGGCAATGTCTACAACTTTGCTTTTCTTTAGGGCGTGGGCTGAACATATTTCAGTTGCCACATTTGTGGAAGCCCTGTAGTTTTCAAGTTAACCAGGAGTCAGGTTGTGCACGATGTTCCCGATGCCTAGTACTAACTAGATTCTTAAAGGTTGAGGCTTCAGAAAAGACTACTGTAGCGTGTTGATCTATGTAGTCCTCCAGGCCTTTGTTAGTTGATAGCTGGTCCCAGTGTTAACTTACAGCTTTCGTAGCACTTTGTCATGTAAAGATATTTGTTGGGTGTTGTGGCAACATTTTAAGGTTGTGTTGATTATTTCAGATTTATTACTTCTTTCATGGCATTTTTTTTATGCCTTTGCTGCTTCCTGTAAGTACATTGTGTTGTCTATGCAGATCCTTTTGGTACAGCGATATTTACCCCTTGGAATGTTGTTAATGGCGCTATATAGATCAGCAACTTTGGGGTGTAAGATAGAATTGACTTCTGTCCTTTGTAATAACTTTAAGTTTTCATAGATTTGTTGGAGATAAAGATTTCCAGATCTTGAAAAGGTAAACTCATTTTTGTTCTTAGTGACTGAAATTCCAAAGTCGCTGGTTCAGACACATGTTGAGATCAGTTTCCGCTCCTTTGAAAATCATGAGACTACCCATTGTAACCTCCTAACATGATCTCTTGTTCATGGGGAGATGCTGGAAATGTGTACCACGCATGTTTTATCGTGCTTGAACATGGACATAAAAGGATTGGCCAGGAAGGTGGCAAATTTAGCTCCCACCACGATTCCTCTCTTTTGGCATTCAAGTGCCTTGTCACAAATAAATATGTTGTTCAAGTTGAATTCTAGTCATTCTGGAATCATTTTATGAACATTAGGTAATAGACTGATCTTTACAAGAAGACAAATCAGACTGCTTCTATGGCTAGACCATATTCTATAGAGGCGTGTACCGGAGTGACATATAAAGTGACTAGTCAGAAGTCTTCTTGCCATGCAATGTTGCCTAGTGAAGTGATGGCATCCAGGATGTCTTTTAGGTATTAGTTTTGCTTGATGACTGTTGTATTTTATTATTTGCCTTTTGGCAAATAGGCTTGCTTAATGACCCTAGGCCACTAATGATTGGCCTCTATAAGGGAAAGCTGTTGTTGGGTTTATGATTCTTTTCTAGAAAGAAATGTAGGTGATTATGGGATGTCTTTAGTTAGGAGGCCTATTTCGTACCAGTTCTGAAGTTTGTATTGTAATGCGCTTGCAAATTTGTAGGGAGGATTAACTTGGAGGAGTACATAGACATCTATATTCTGTAGATCAATTTAGGCCTGGCGAACATAGTCGGTTCTCTTCATAAGCAATATATTGCTCCATTTGTCTGCTTTGTGTGTAATGATAGTAGCTGCAGTCTTGACGTGCCCTTTCTTCCTGAATGGGTAGGTTCTTAGTAAGTTTTAAAGCTCTAACACGTTTTTAATGTTCAGAGGAACATCTACTGAAGTCTCCCTGACATTGAAACCATTTTTCGCTCATTTAGAATATATGGTCCTTGGTCGTTCATAAGGCTCCTGGTCCTATGGGTGCTTCTTAAGCGCCCAATTTGTGCCCTATGGTGATTATATCACCCTACATTGGTTTTAGGGAGTAGGCTGGTGGCAGCTATGCTTTAGTTTTCGCTTCACCAGTGATGCAAGTCATTTAACTGCACTGGAATCCTCATGTACCTTTTTGGTAGCTAGTGGGGTACCAATGTATTTTTGTAAGTGCTGCTCATAGCCATTTTGTATTTTAGAGTTTTCTTTGTTCTCGGGAAGCATGGTGTAGACTTAGAATTGCCTTTCTGTACACATGGGATCTTTGTGAGCCACCAGGGCATCCTTCATTTTGGTTTTAATGGCTTATATCAGAATATGTCCCTGAGCTGTTCTGATCACATCCTGTGGCAGTGGTCTGAGTTCAGTGGCAGACATAAGGGTCAACCAGATTGGTTGGCAACCTGACCCTTCAGTCCCTAGCCTTCACTCTGAGTAGTGGTACTTGAGGGGAAACACTACTACTACTCAGTGTCTTTTTGCTGGATGTATTGGAAGAGGCAGGTCTACTTAAATGTGCTGGAAGATTGCACACCATTTCTGCCTTTTCTGGCCCTAATCTGGCCATACTGGACGGATCCAGTCCTCTGGGCACATAGGCAGTTGTGACTTTCTGCTGCTAGAAGTCCATTCAGGGCTTCTTGCATCCTCCTGCTGACTCCTTGTGTGTTGAGTTTGGCCCTCCGTGCAGGGCACCTCTCCAGGTCATTTTACAACCAGCGCCCTGCTCTTTACTGCCAGGGTCTCCTGCCTTGGTGTTGGTCACTGCAGTTGTCTGGAAGGGTAGCGGGACACTTCATCTGGCCTGTGGCCCATCCCAGGTAATCTCCACCATTGTCATCACTTTGGGACCATCTTCTGTGGCTGGGCCAACCTCCTTTGCCCTACGAAGCCACCAGAATCCTTTGTGATGGGTTCTCCTGTCTTCCAGAAGTCTTCCTTGATGGTGCTTTTGCTTCAGGTTTGAGGGGCTACTTTGTCGGAAAGCATTGGTACTTCTTTTTGGTCATCAGGGTCTTCCTTTGCCCAGGCTTCGGAGCACTAGGAGCCAGATCGCTGTAAACCCCAGCTAGAAAGATGACATGTACGACTGTGTTGTCCTGTTCTTCTGGAGCCTCCTTTTTTTAAATCAACACTGAGAGTGCTTACGGCTGGGTCCTGGGGTGGGCACATATTCTCAATACTCATCCTCAGGGGTGCCTCTTGTCTGGGGTAAAGACTTTTCAAAAGCGGGTCTTTATCAGGTTTCCTTTTGATGAACATTGGGAGTCTTCCTACTTTACTACATCCTCCCCTATGCCTTTTGGCTCTTGAACTGACCTCTGAATATCTTCAGGGGTCAGTTCAAGAGCCTCCACTGGTTTATTTATTTATTTATTTATTTAAATTTATATAGCGCGCAAGCAGCCCACGGGCATTGAGGCGCTGTTACTTGTGAGAGCTTAGTTACAGAGGTACAGGAATGGTAGCAGTTGTTGGTACATTATAAGTATTACGGACATAATACAATACTTACAGTTTATGCGATTGGTCATTACATTCCAGCTTATGCAGTGGGTCAAATGTATAGTATTCATGCTGATGCGAGGGACCTTATGTGAAGAGGATGATTTTCATAGCTTTACGGAAGGCGATGAGGGAGGCCTCACCTCGGATAGTGGGAGGTAGGGCATTCCAGTGTGTGGGTGCAAGATATGGGAAGCTGGAACCACCCGCTCTGGTTCTCCCTGGGGGTTGTTTGCCGCCGAATCCACACCTGTGTGATAGAACTGAAACATACCTCTAATATTCCCCATGCACGTAGATAGTCAAACGGTCCTGTATTTCCTATGGAACTTTCTACTCATCTTACAAGTCTCCTAAAGTGTCCTTGGGGGTACATATCTGACCCTGGACATTTTCCTTGTACTCCATTGCAGTTCAGGGAGTTCTAGACTAAGAACTGGATTTTTAGTACTTACCAGTGATGCTTGATGTATTTTTAAAGTCATGTTACCCACTTTGTCTGTGAATGTATTTGTACACTGTATCTATTTTCAATAACACTGTACCTATTTTTCCTTGAAGTTAATTTAATTGCATTGCTAACTCGTACCAAAATGTATATGGATTTGAATAACCTCCTACTGTGTTAATAAATTATTTCCACCCCGTAGCACTGCCTGTGACTAGTATATGTGCATTTGTATTATGCAAATACTATGCCTCACACGGGCAAAATATAGTTTTTTTTTAGTGTTGGCCTAGAAATCCATTTGTGATTATTTTTACTGTGTGTTAAAATGTCTAGTGCCCTTTTCTTCCCACCCCTTGTCTATAAGTGTCATACGCCTACCACCAGGTAGTGGACCTACACAATGTTACAAGAGTGGGTTGGGTCTTTAGGTCAATGTAATATGTGTTGTGCAGTCTCTAGGGATGCTATAGTTGTTTCTTTAGAATGTATGGTTCCCTCCCCCTGCCACTATAGGTTGTGTGGACTCACATTTAAGTACTGGACGAGGAGAGTTCTAAAAGACATTTAGGGGGTCAATTAAAAAAACAACAAACAGAAATTACATGCAGGAGCCTACCTACAATTGCACGTGTTTGTTTTAGGGTTCCCTGCCTGCATGCAATTTTAGTCACTCCCTAAGAGAAAAGTAAAACTAAAGAGTAAAACGAGGTGAAATCACCTTTATTCTTTTTATATTTTTAGGTTTACTCTCCTCTTTGAGAGCAATAAAGCACTACCTGCCAAGTGCACTTTGCATGCAGTGATTTATGAGGCATTCCAATGGAATGGTGCTAATGTGAGGAATGTTCCATTGGAATCCATTTGTTTTATGCCTGCATGGAAATCTCATGAAGGCGTAAAATGAAGTGCTCTCTTGAGACGGAGGAGACAAGCAAAGTGGAGATGCTACGTTGGCTTTCCTGCCTCCTACGCCTCGGGACGGCAGGAAAATAGGCTAGAGCAGAAAATGAAAGTGTAAAGGCAATGTTATACTTTCACTTCCGTTCAGCCCACTCTAAAATGACCCCCTTACCGATGGAATGGATTAAATGCTGTGCAATTTCTATGCTGTGTGTCATGTGAACTGACATAGTTGTATGTGGGTAACCTAAAAAATGAATATATTTTTCAGTCCATCAGTGTGTAGTACTATTTTCTAAGGATAATTGTGTGGACTAGTTGAACTTTTGTGTCAGTCTGCTACCCCTTTCTGAGACTTGGCCCTGATCGCTCTGGCACACTAGCTACCGTAAGGGAGGTTTGGCTTTCTTCTTGGTTGGTTGCCTTTTTTTCCCTCATAGGGTTAGTAGTTGTACTGCTCTCCACAAGGGTTTGTACAGAACTCCCATAACAATGGACATATTTCCTGTTCATTGTCAAGTCCAGTTGTCCCTTGGTTTCTATTGTATTCTGTGATGCATTGCCCCCTGTTGGTCCACAAAAGACAGCCTTTTAGGTCGGAGCAGTCTGTTGCATGTCGTCCATTTGAGACCACATTATTTCCTCTTAAAAATCACTTCTTTTGCATGGTGTCGTGTCCCTGTCAAGGTTGACTGAGTTAGCGTCTGAAGTAACTGGTGGCTTTCCTGGCATGCTAGATCTGTAGTGCCTGTTATTTCAACATTGTCACATTTATGGTAAAATGTTTATACTCTTTTAATTACATAATCTTTTTGTTGCTGTACCATTTTCCAGCTTTTCTGATTTTGGTTCCGTATGGGTATTCCGGCTGATTGTGATCTACTGTAGAATAGTTTTTCTTTGATGATTCTGGGATGTTCATGTCAAGGCCATCCTGTTCTAAAGTCTCGGTTTCTTTGTATGTTTTCATCTATGTTCCCTTAGCATGTGTAATGGGGTCACCTAATCCTAGTGTTCAAAGATTTGTTTTGGTTTTCTTCACATTGATTGGCCAATTTGCTCTTGTTAATCATAAACAGCTTAGAAATTAATCATTGACCCACACAGATCTAAGGACTTGTCCATTTTATGGTTGGTTGACTTTCACTTGTTTCTCAAAGTGACTTCCAAATCTGCAACGATAGGTTTGAATTGACCGCTGGTTACCATAGTTTATAGTACAATTATACTTATATCTGTGCTTCAAAAAAGGGGATGGGAGGATCTAAGCCAACCTCCCAATCTATGTACTTCAGGGCGGACAGTTGCCCCTTCCTTGGAACTGCTTGAAAGAGTGTTTTCCCCAAATTACAAAAGCAGCACTGGTATTCACGTCGCCCATCAATTTTACCACACACTTTACTTGGTAGCTATACTACATTGTCACTTTTAGCCGAATGGCCAAATACAGAGAACAAGGAGATGAAGTTATCCAGGCACTCTTCTCAGCTGAAGGCAATATCGCTAACGCCTTTGACAGATATATTCACTGAATTAGAAAAATGTAACATAAAAAAGAGGGAAGCACATTTTGGGAAATGACAACCCTTAAACAATACCTTGGGCAAAATTGGATTGCCAGAGGTTTTAGACTATGCATATTCCCTTGATAAAAAAAAGAGATGACTTAGGCAAACTATTGGTAGAAAACCTAAACAAATCTTCCAAAGAGATGCTTAGGCTACTCATTATGCATGCTCCCTACACCTCTGCCTTCTAGATGCACTCATTCTTACCATTAGAATTTCTATTTCATTTGTACAATTCCACCCATTCAAGCTGAAGTGCAAATGCACACACTGTACCCCTATGGTCAGAGGACTGTCACAAGATCAGTTGCCAGATGCATTTTCAGGTTTCGGGCAGGTGTCAGCACTTAATTAGTGGCTGCCTATAGGTCTTTTGCATATGCACAGAGTTCCTCCTACTCCCTCCTACCCCTTCCAAGTCGTTTTGTAACTCCTCAGGGACATGCAAGCAAGCAGAGAATTGCAAGAGCGTAAACACGAGGGTCAAAGCTTCCTCGTATCTTCCCCACACAATTATTCATAAATAGGAGTAACGGTGTTGATATAGTCGTGCATTTGTTCATGGAAATAGAACTGCAGTGTTTGGGTAGACATTAGTGCTGACTGCTGAAGGACACAGTACTGTTAAATAAATAAATAAATAAGAATAGGGCTAGGAGAAAGCATTTGTGTCTCCGGAGAACACAAAAGAACAGAAGAAAAGAGAGTCACGTGTGGTTTGTTTGCCTTGAAGAATAAATACCTGCGCTTGCGTTCAGGATAGGAGCCCAACATGTATGGTCAAATTCCTGCATTGTATTGCTGCACATTAGGAGGAAAATGTGAGGGGAAGCAGCAGAGAGACCTCACGTTGGGTGAGCTAGTAAATCAGAAATGAGGCAGAGAGAGAGAGCCTTTGTGACTGAACATTGGAAACATTCTTGTGTTTCTTCGTGGTAGATGTTGTTGAGTTGCGATGCTCTATTTTATTCCATTGAAAGCAAAATCATATTGCCTGTTCAAGTGCACATATTTTATACTTTTAAGAGCCGATCGATTGAAAGGACATTTCTCGCAGGTGGGCACTCAACAATTCACAGACGCCAACATGAACAATGCCTTGCTTAAATCAGAAAGCTCAATAAAAGATTGCCCAGCATGCCTTACCGGAACTAGTGACTACTGGCAAATATCACCTCCTGCTCCCGTGAACCCTCCTCTACACACATAGAACAACTAAACACTGGTTGTTTACATGGCTGTGCAGGTAAAAGGATCGACAAACAGTTTTTAAAAAAATTAACACATTTACATTTATATATGTTGCCTGAGAAAGCAGGAGGAGGTCTTTCAAGAACTAATGCATGTTGATCTTGTATGTTTTTTTTTTTTTTTTTTGTAATTGTAAATAATGAGAAACTCTACCTGCAGCAATGCTATGTCAGTTTAGGGGATGTTGGGATGTTTAAAAAAATTCTGATTGGGATTTTCAGACTAGTGAGTCACCGTCTCTTACCAATTTTAACAGATTTCAGGTTTCCAGAACCAAGTTTCATGGCTCCAGTTGGTAGACTTTGTGGTGTTTGGTGTGTTTGTGTGTGGGAGATGTATGTGGGTTTGCCTTGGTCTCCCGTTGCATGTTTGCGAAGGGTGCATTTAGTTTACATTGGGTTCAGGTTAGTGCTGCAGTCGAGGTGAGTATGCATGGTATGTAGACAGATGGACTTTAACGCCTTGGTTACCCATCGCACTAAAGGCGACAGCCTTATACTGCACTTAGCATCACAGGAAGGTGGACATTCACAGCATTTGAACTGCTAGACCCCTGGAAGATCAGGTCTAGTATTGCAGACAGAGCCGCAACACATATTAGGCCAAGATGTTCTTCCGTGCGGATGTATATAATCCTAGAGCATAGTTAAAGTGGTTGGCACAGGAGGTTAGTCCGGGCAGAGAACGGTCTTCAGTCCTGGATACTCTCACACACCCACCATCCGGACACTCGGCACTGCACCTTGAATATTAGTATGCAGCTATCCCCCATGATTAATTCGGTCTAGCGGCACACATAATTTTATACCACCTGCACATCGCACCACCTCTTAGAATGCAGCTATACCCCATGATAAATTCGGCCTTACTGCACACATAATCCCACTTACCCGTACTCACTGCACAGCACCACATTCCATTAGAATGCAGCTATCCCACATGACAAATTTGACCTAGCTGCACACATACTACCTGTCTCTCATCATCTGCCCACCACATCAAGCATTAGAATGCAGCTACCCCCATGATAAACCCAGTGTATCTGCACACACATACCTAGTGCACACACACACTATTTACTTCTCTACCATTCCCACTTACCTGGACTATGGTCCCTGAGGTCGTTCAACCTACAGCGTGTTGATACCGTACAATGCTGAAAGCCGCTATACAAATGTCCATTAACATAATATAACATGATTGAAATTTCATTGAAATCATAAGGAATAGGTCAGTCTATGCCTCCCCAAATGTATCAATCTTTCATGAGTCTTATAGCCACCAATGGCAGAAGGTTGTGTGTATCACCATTATCATAGAAGGGATTACATATGAACTGTATGTATTCCCTTGTGCATTGGAGTGAGGGAATAAGGTGCCAAACTTAAATAAAGAAGCCAACTTGCCAATCAGAGTGTTTGCTCACTATCAGGACATCTAACATCTCATGGAAAATAATGTTAAATGCACACTTTGCTGATCATTTAAATATGGAACATAAATCCAGTGAAGCAAACCTGGACCAGACCCATGACTGCTGATGCAGTCTGTGCCACCAGATTTTCATAATATTCTGCCCGGGTCAGATAATGGCATGGGAATCTAGGCCTTGGCCCCACTACCAAACAATGCTATGAACTGCCCATTTTCTTCCCCACTATCAATGAATGCCATTAACGGCCCAGGTGCTTGCCCCATTGCAAATGTTTTCCATCAAATGCCTATTACCAATCGCTTTGGCATACATTGCCAACAGATGCCCAGTTAGTTGCACAATTGGCAATAATAATAAGGCTGGATAGAGGGCGGGATTTGGAAATATCCCTCGCTCTGAATGCAATTTTACATTTGTTCTGCTGAGCTATTTTTGTATGCACATAAACAAAATATTCAGATACCAAAATAATGTAAACAATATTGCTTCAATACATGTGAAAATTGTATTGGTTAAAATACAGGTTCAGCACCTTTGATTTACTTCCTACACCACTCTTAAGCATGGAACACAATGGTCAACTCGCAGTTTATTAACTCAATATGGATAACATTAAGTTCATGTCTGGAGTCCAGCATAATGTGGAATGTTGTGATGTAAAGAAGAAAATTAAATACAATGATATTGGACTATTTCTTCATACCACAGAAATGTAAGTTGAAAGTACAAACGCCACATGCTTTCGGATGCACCCAATTAAAGGGTGCACCATTAAGGAACCGGAAAGCCTCCTGCTAATTTGATGCCTTTATAAATGAAGACAGACCACATGCAACATGAAATCAGAGCATGTATTGCATATCATATCAGGAGTTATGTTTCCTGGTGGGAGAAAAAACAATTGTTTTATTGCTGTCAAAGTAAATAACTTTCAAATTAGAAGGTATTCTCTCTTACATGTAACATTGAAATTCTTTGAACTCAAAATGACCGAATATGTACATTAGTTAAGATCTCAGGAAAGCAAGACTATGCTGACCCTATTAACCTGCCAATTACATAAATGCATCAATACAAGCCAAGCAGCTGAGTTTACCTAAGACAATAGACTGAAGAATTAAACTCAGAAATTATAATAACTATAAGCAGTAATTTTGAAATCCAGCCCAAACCCGTGGGCTTATATTTTTAAACAAATCCGAAAGACAAGCATTGCAGCGATTAATTGATCCCTATAGTAAACATGGCTTTAAAATTCTGCAGCATGACAGATGAACAAGTAATTTTAGAATGTAGATTGTATGCATAACTTGCATATTTTAATAATTCCATCATGCATCAAGTGTCGAAACATACATTATATTTCTGGACTGAGAATATTCCAATATGTTCGTTTCAGCATTATCACATGTCAATGTAGATCATTATTTGAAACCTGCATTTATCAATTCATTATTTGTTTTCATTCCTTTAGGGGGTGGGCTAGTTTGTAGCTGATGCATCCCTTTATGCTAAATCAAAATGAACTGATCAAATAGAATCAAAGAGAAAGGCCCTGGTGGGTGTGAGAAAGTGAAGGGAACCTATCATAGGGTCTGCCTAATCCAAAACCTGTGTCAAATGAGGTTGTTTGGGTGGAGTTTGCTGAGTATATATGCTCTAACACATAGGAAGAAGGGAAAGTATTTTTGGGAAAAACAGAGAAGCAACAGAGACCGTCCGACAGGCAGAGGCAGATTTGGTTTTAAACTGAATGTAGCTGAATTGGAAATTTCTTTAAAAAGGGTTTTTCTCCAAACTACACTGAAAGCAGAGACCTTTCCCAAAAGTAGGACCAGATTATCAGTTCCAATGTTTGGGTACAGGTGCATAGATTGGAGGGAACCCTTACCTGACAGAGCTGCAGGAGGCCATTCAGTATCCTTACTTGCCTGGGCCTGAGAAAGACAAACAAAAAGTGGGTTCTAATGACCCAAATTATTAAGAAATGTTTTCCCAAGAGTTAATTCCATCCCAGATAACATTTTAAAGTATTTTTGGGAACCTGTTTAAAAGTATTCCACTGAAAAAGGGACTATAGTGCAAGATGTGTGTGCTTTGTGATTCATAATCAAGAGTGAAACCCTAGGCAGCCTCATAGTAATAGGACTATTCTCTGGCAATTTGGGATCTCTGGAAACCATAGATATCTCAAAATGAAATTTGGAAGAACACGCTCTTTGATTGTGGTCTGCCATAATCAATAAAGTAATTGAAATATATTCCTCAATAAACATATAGAACTGGGGGTTTTTTTGTGATCCTGAGTCTATGAAAACAGTGACAGAGTTCAGCTCCACTGCAACAAAAATCCTGAGAAAGCCAAGCCTTTATAGTTATTTTCAACAAAACATTGTAAAAGATAAAATCAAGTCATATCTAGGAAAAAGCAAAGAACCAATAGTTTGTCATAATGAGTGACCAACATTTTAGATTTAATTCACCCTGAGAATTTGGAACACTTTATTGTCAAATATGCATATTTGTCTGTTTGTTATTTCAAATAAAACAAAACAAATTGTTTTGTTTTAAAAAGTATTCAGAGAATTGCTTCCCCCTTTTGATTCCTGGGAGGAGTAAGCTTTAGGTAGACCTAATTCTCTACAGTAGTTTATTTGATTTCATGTTTGTGAAACCATCAATGTCCTGATGTGTGCCTATATATGGTAAAGGTTCATAGCCTGTTGTCTAGAATAGTTATTCACTTGTGTTTTTTTTTTACTCACGGCTATTTGTGCGAAGATGCAAAGTGGAGTGGATATTTTATGTTAAATGAAAATGTTAGTGAGATAAAAGCAGGCAAGGTGCAGTGTATTCATTTTCACAGTAGTCCAAAGTTATTTTGTAGTGTTTTAAAGGTGACTTCCCCAGCACTGGAAGTTAGAGGATCTCATGCATTTCTACTATTTATTATTTTAAATTTAACAAAATATTTGGATAGAAACAACCTAGTTAATGTCCCAGATTTTGGAGTGGGATGGTTTCAGTGGGGGTGCTAGACCAGGGATATTTCACCATAACCCAAAGACCAAATGTACATTCCTTAAATATGTCTTAAATATATTCCATTACAATACTTCTAGGCCTTAAATAGATTGTAAAGCAACATTTTCCTAATTTCTGAAAAAAATGTAACTATATTGCCTTGACTGGATCATGGGAACAGGTTATATTTGTCTCTACATGATTTTCTCAGTAACATGTATGTGGTCCCTATGAGAAATAATGTGTTGCTAAGGCTGCATTTGATATTAAAGGTTCTACGGTGTTCCTTTTGTGATACCAAATATGCACACTCAGTCGTTGATGGCTCATGTTGGTTTGGTGGAACCCTATCATTTGCAGGGGATGGAGTTGCGGCATCTGGATTGAGAGTTTTTAATTAATGGAATTGTTCACTTTGTGATTGGCATTTCCAGTGTAAGCATTGAACAAACACATTGCAGATGCAGTGTTACCTACGACATTCACCTCATTAGCAGTAGCAAAAAGTACATTTGCATCTGTTGATTCTCCTGATGAAGATGTGGAACAAGAAACTCAGAATTACGTAATTCAAACTGACACTTCTTAAGGAATCTCGGATTTCTTTCTTATTCACTTGTTTGTTTTCCGAAGTAGACCATACTGTAATCTTTTTAAACCATCTGTCTATCATAACATATTTATTTGATTGGCATGTAGTTTAATGCATTGCTGTTACTAAATGCTATATTGCATCTCACTCACTTTAACCACCTACTGCGCCGATACATCTCATCTGAACAATGTTTTCATTCAGAACTTGTCAAATCTAGTATCCTATATGCTGTGGGATGTATTAATCCACTTATGCTCTTTCCTGCGCCATCACTGTGTGCTGATGGTGCCAGAATTATCCAAATAGCCACAAAATCCCCATGCACGCCAAAACCTATGGAAATTGCGCCTCACAACACGAAACTATGGCTGCCAAATCTACCATGCATGTTGTCAGTGGAGGAACGGGGACCTCACTGCTGAAACATGTCATTGGGCTTCACAAGTAAAAATGGAGACTGCATGAAAAGCAGTGTTTTGCTGAATCCAGAATCTTGTTTTCAAATCTTTTCCTTGGTTGCTGAAAATACAGAATGCCGGTCCAAAACACCATCAAACATCGAATATTCTTGCTGGTTGTTACTAGTCACCTCATTCAAGAAATCATTATGAACATACAATGTCATGAAAAGCAGAATTTGTCATCAAAACATTCACAGCAAATGTGCCTGCCTGTGAAATCTGTCAAAATCTGGGCGCAGTACCAGCGGCCGCCTGTATGACAGCTGTCAGTAGATCGCATCATAAGGATTTAAACTTGTACCATTGAAAGCTAATGTCTGAAAACTAAGTGACCTGTTATTGAGAGTAACCTAGGTTGTAAATATTTAAATCCCATGGTTTAGAAGCTGGAATAAGTGTTATAACTGCTTGTTTGAAAATTGCATGTTTGTTTTAAACAACAAAAAAAAATGTAACAAAATGACATTGAATTTAAGCTGCCTGAAAGCCGCCCAACCAGTATGATAGCCTCCCCCCATGAAGGCCAGGAAATCACACCTCTGTGAGGATTAGATCAGGGGAGAAGATCTTGGGATGCAGGGGAATAGGACAATGGACTTCCTCTGGCTGAAAGGATATGCAGAGTGTGAAGAGTCATAAACGGCCTCTCCCAGAAGGAAGGGGGCAGAGATTGCTTCTGAGCTGCCAGAAGTAGAAGGAGGTGGGGACAAACAACCATTTGCTGTTTAACAAAGGCAAAAGTACATTTTTAAAAAAGACTGATAAATTACTGTGCAAAATCGTGAAAAATATGTCAACAACAGATTTGTTAATGTGATTTCTGGATGCATGGTTTAAGAGATGCCAGAACTCTGTGAGATGTTCTGGGAAGTAGTAGCGGAAAATATCGTTTTATGTACTGTCCATATTAATCCCCTATCCAAATCCATCCTATCTTGTCTTCAGAACCTGCATTGTTAGAAATCTTTTTGAATTGCCTGAACTCTCTATCTTATCCCGACTATCTTCCTTCTGTACTAGTATTGTTAAAAATATCTTTGCGCTAATATATTTCATCTGAAGAAGGCAAGCTCCTCGGCAGGCAGTCGCCCTGATCCAGTGGCTGTGCTCCCGTGTGGTATTTGCTTCTTCATAGTCATCCTAGTGTAAGAAATCACATTTGTCTTTTAAAAGGGTTTCCCTGTTTTCCCTTTCTTGCGCCTATTTCTGAAAAACAACCTCCACTAAAACATCCATAACTTTCTCAATTTTCATGCTAGAAACGAAATTTCAACTTCTGCGTGTAGCTCTCATCCACAGCATCTCAAAGCCATATTTTCCCGCAATCACGATTACTGAGCACAGAAAAGTTTGCCGCAAATTTTGTTTTAGGAAATTTCTATCACGTGTAAAACAGCTTTTCATTGCACCCGACCTCAGTTTTAAGTTTTCACATTGCTTATTAGTGTCAAATCATTGCTAGTATTTGTCTGTAACTATCTAAAGCGGCTCCCATTAGAATTTAAACCATTTCAGCAATTTAAGCCATATAGTGTTTTATCCAATCCATTCTCAGGTAACTTTAAAACCATTTTGACAGTTTGCCAATCAATTCCGTTTCTCTCTCGTGTGGCTGGGGGGAATTGGGATTGATATTTTGTTGGAATTCGGCATTCCTGAATGCCTGCTCTCTCTCCTTCTATCTCTTTATATTGAATATTGGGGGGTTGAGGGGTGTGCAGGGGGAAATAGTAAACACATTACCATTTGATTGAACACACACACGCAAAAGTATTAATTCTGTGCTGCATTGTTTTTGCTCATTATTACTCCTTGTGATTAAAGAGATTGCTTAGTGTTACCTCACCCCATTGGTGATTATTATATAACCATTAAACATAGTGTGATTATATTGTGAACTACATAAATAAATATTTCAACTTTGCAAACCAGCCTGATTCCTGGTTCACTGTGACCGGGGGGGGGGGGGTGGGTTTCCAAGTGAGGGGCGTTATATAAGTGGTACATCGTTCAGAATAGCACTGTAGGAATGGGTGCTATTATTGCCAAATTTAATGGCACTGCATTCATTGATCTCAAAAGAATGTATTTACACTATCAGATTCAAACCTGTGCAGGCTGTAATGTTTATGGTTAATATGTTGATATTTTTTTGCTCATTAAGTGATCACCCCTGATCTAATACACCCTGGCATACAGTTCCACCCCACAATTCTGGGGACAAGAAACAGGCTAATTTAGGAATCAATATTTTGTTTTAGTAAATCAAATCAATGCAAAGATGGTCCCCTTATTTCTTATTATTTTATTTTATTGTGTATTTGTTCAAAATTTGAACTTTCACACATCTTCGGCCACCTCTTCTCCGTCTCTCATCACTGACTGTCTGTCTGCTATCCAGGAGTGGTGTACCGCCAATGACCTCTGCCTTAATGCCAGCAAGACTGAGATTCTCCTCATCGGCACACCCGCTCCCTCCTTTCCTTTTGCTCTTTGGCCGGCCTCTCTTGGCCCTCTTCCTGGTACCACCTGCGAGGCTAAAAACCTCAGGTTCATCTTCGACTCCACACTTTCCTTCTCTCCTTACATCTCTGACGTCTCTAAGAAGTCACACTACGAGCTGCACCTCCTCAGAGGTATTCTTCCTTTCCTCTCCTTCCCCCAGAAACTCACTGTCTCCAGAGCTCTGGTTCTCTCTAGGCTGGATTATTGCAACAGCCTCTTTCTAAATTTGCCTGCCTCTACTCTCAGCCCTTTGCAACTCATCCAGAACAGGACTGCAAGACTTGTTCTTGGCCTCAAGCCCAGGGATCGTATCCCTCCAGGACTTAAATCCCTGCACTGGCTCCCAGAGGCTGCAAGGATTAAGTTCAAAACCCTTTGCATTGTCCACAAGGCCTTCTGGGGCCTGGGGCCTCAATACCTTCAACTCCCTCTTCCTAAATATCTTCCTTCTCAAGCTCTTCGCTCATCTGCCTCCAACTCCCTCAGGGTCAGTAGCTTCTCCAAGCAACGAGTTGGTGGTAGACCTCTTTCTTCGGCTGGGGCATCCCTCTGGAACAGCCTCCCGGCCTCCCTGAAACTTGAGGAGAACCATCTCCGGTTCCGGAAGCACCTCAAAACCTTTCTCTTTGCTTCTGATTTTTCTCCTCCTCTCCTCTGCTGACCTCCTGGCTGAAACTGAAACTGCACTGGTTACCTGGCCACCCTCTGATCTCAGGCCCAGGTCCCTCCCCCGCCAGTCACATACACCTGCACTGCCTGCCTTGCAACCCCCGCACTTGGGGACTGTTTCTGTATCCCTACATTCCCACTTCCAGCACTTGACCCCTGATGTCTGCACTTACGTTTGCACTTGCCACCTGCTGGCTGTTACTTTTTCTTATTGTTATTATTCTATTCCCATGTACTTCACTGTCCTTTCCCCCTCCCCTCTCACTTTCCCCTTTACCCCATCCCAAGCACTTGCGTGATCTTGATGACACATGGCCTAATAGGATCATTGACTGTCCTCCCTTTGTTCCCCCTCCCTTGCCTCATCGCGCCTGGAAACACTTGTGTATAGGCGTGTTAATAATGCCATATTATATCATATTATATCATATCTTTGCAAAATTCATACATCATTAAAAAAGGAATTATTTTCAATATTTTAAACACTAAAACAGAATAAAAATAATAAATTCTACTAAAAGAAACATAAAATAATTGCATTAATTTACAAATAATTCAATATTCAACAATTAATAAAATTTCATAACATTAGCAGGTACAATTTCATTATTTCCTTGTTAGACCAAGCTCGTCCAGCATTCTAATCACTTCCGCAGTCAAAAAGACTTCATCACCCACACTCACTCTATCCCACACTACTTGTGCAATATCTACATTAACTGCTGAAAAGAATATACTCAAAAAGTGTGTTCTTATTTCTTTCAGAGACTCAGATCCTACCATAAGATGGCACAAGTTTTCAACCGAAACTCTACAGTATCGACATTTGTTTATGTTTTCTCCAGTCGATATGTTTCACCTTGCCAGGATTTCCCCCATAAGCAAGAGGTTAAGCCGAAAGTGCAAAAATGTACCCCTTATTCTTGTACAGGGAAATTTCTTTAGGTATGTTGCAAAAGACCCAATGGTTTATCAATCTTTGCACATGTATTATGGGACTTATAGCTCGTGACCATTTCAATTGTCCTAATCCAACCATTTTTTTCACATGTTGTTTGACAGCTTCAGGATTTTCATTCATTCTTCTTTTATCTTTACCACTTTCATACAGAGTTACGTCTGCATAATTTGCTAAGTTAATTAGAATGGGGTGAGCCCTTTATATTTAATTCTTTAGATAAGTCTTCAAAAAGTCATCAAGCCCCGAACTTTCCATTTGAACTAGTAATCTAATGACAGCAGACCAAGTTCATAGCAAATCGATGGCACTGGGGTCGCCATTGGCCAGTTTAGTACCCTTTTCCATAAATGTCCCTCAATTCTCCCCCATGGAACAATTAAACTCACAGGGTTGATTTCCGAGCCATATAGTATCTTAAGTATTACTTTACCTGGCACGTCTTCTGGTTGATAACCAACCTGTTTATTTTAGCATATTCGCTCTTTTTTAATAGCAGAGGTTGTAGCCCCTACGGGGTATGATCTATTAAATCCAAATCATCTGCGTAAGCCAGCCAGTTTAATTTTTCTCCACCCAATTTGGCTGGCACTAATCTGACACCCCTCATTGCCTTAACAAAATCAGCCATGAAAAGATTGAAAAGGCATGGGGCAAAAATGCACCACTGCCTTAGACCCCTTAACTTTTAAATTGGGGATGATAATAGGCCTTCTGTGTTTAACTGACATTCTTAGTTTCACTAAATCAAAAGCTGTGGAGAGGTCTATAAATGCCACAAACAATATAAACGGACTCCCCCTACGCTCCTTTGCAATTTTATCCTTCAGGACTCCTAACACCAAACCATTTAGTGTTGTTGCCATTCCTTTTCTAAACCCGGTTTGAGCTTTTGGTAGGAGGCATTTCTTCTTCAACCACTCGTTCAGTTTTTCAAGAACGATTGTCGCTAATATCTTGCTGTCTGGTTCCAGCAACGCGATCAGTGGATAATTCAGCGGGTCCGTTCTACTGCCCTTTTTGTGGATTGGAACAATTAGGGATTCTCTCCAAGATTGCAGGATTTTGCACTTCAGCAGTATATCCTCAAACAGTTGATCTAACAGATCTGCCCATAGTTTTATGTTGTTCTTAAGAATGGTACTAGATAAACTGTTCGGACCACTCACCGCCGACATATAAGCTTTTATAAATAATAGTTCTATGTCCAATCTCTCAAATTCTAATATCCAGGGCTCATTGCTGTTAACTACATGCCTTACCTCACCATACCCCTCACCATGTATTGCTTTCCAGTGGGCTATCCAATCATCCTCAGTTACACCTGCAGATTGGATTATGCACTGCGGATGTTCCATATCATTTAATAAGGTCCAAAATTGCCTTGTGCCTTTTTCTATGAGGACCTTTAACATCATCTCCACAGTTTTACTGTTCATCAATTGTCTATGCTCCCTTAACCACCGTATATATGTTACTTGAATTTCTTTGTTTGTCATCAGATAATTTCCGAGCCATATTCATTTATTTTTAGCAGCCTCAAATGATACTTCAATTGTTTCTTGTTCCCCCAGACTTCTCCAACAAAATCATATTTATGCCACTTCATTGGCATATGGATTTTTTTGGGTGCCTCCAGATATAAGATCATTAAATCCCTCAACTTTACAGTCTGAGGTCAAAACCTACTCACTCACCTGATCTGCATAGTTCTTCAACTTCCTATTCAGTGAACTTCCCTTAGACTTATATTTTCGTGCCCTGTTTCCTGCTGGATTAACTGTCAGATCAGTAATTGCTTGGGAAACGGGAGAAATTACTTTCAAACCCAGATTGGTAATTAGCATGTCATGGTCACTCAGATTGGTCTCATTCACTTTAAAAGAATTACACAGAGCTAGTAATGGCCTGGAAAGAATTCCATAGTCAATTGTGGAACATGATTTCCCTCATTGCCATGTGCTAGTCAATTTCTTATTAGTCTGCATGGTTTTAGTCAAGATATGGAGATCCCAAGTGTTGCAAAGATCATCCCATTTTTCCCCACCTGATCCACCATTTTGGGATGCAAACCATAATTAATACAATCTGTATTCAGGTCTCCCACCAACATAATCAATGATTCAACTTCTATCAGTCATCCACCAACTTATTGTGAAATATGTTCTATGAAGAGATCCATGGTTTCTAGCTGGTTGTTCCAATAAATGTTCACTACCAGCAATTTTTTTTTTCCTATGCATGGCACTGCAATTTCTACTTCTAGAATCCCTTCGATTTCATTTGTTATTATGTTGGTTGTTGCTATTTTGGAATTCCGCACAGCCAATAGCAATGCACCCACTGCTCTACCCTTGTTAGATTTCTTTGCCACTTGCTGAACTATGGTAAAGCCATCTCGGCACAGTATTGTAGTTAGCCAGGTTTCCTGGAAAGTGATGGGATCAACCCCTCAAAGATGTGGTTCGTCTCTTCAAAGCCCAGGAAGCTGTTAAACCCTCTTGTATTCCAGTCTAAGCACTGTAAGTTCTCTTCTGTCAGAGGTCAGACGACCCTCCCTGTTTCCCTTTAATAATTTTTTAACAACTGTAAAACACTCTCCACCAACCCATGATATTCCAGTGATGGAACATGGTGTGACCCCTTTTTCACCCTTCCACTCCTTACATCCATCAAATTCACCACATCGTTTTTTATCACACAAGTTTCACAGTGTGCCAGAATCTCTGTAGATTTAATTAACATATTTGTGGCTTCCTGTCTTTCAACACATACCACACAACCGAATTTCAATATTTCCTCCTTTTCTTCTAGCACCATAATTTTTACAAATGCTGATCTCCAACCCACTTCCGCTAGATCACACCTATCTTCGAAAGGAAAACGTACATACATTATGTCACAGGTGGATATTTTTGCCAGACTACTGCTTCACCTCAACAATGTCAGAATGGTAGATCTATTAAGCACAATGTTAAGGTTAATATCAGTGCATATTATGGTCCTGGGTGCTTTTCACCCTCCAGTCACTGTTCGCCCATTTCTTTATGCTGCTCTTGGTTCACTCCTGAATTCCAATGTTGATTGGGTTCGGTTTCTTACTTTCTTGTTTCTCTTGGTGGACCAAACAAGCCGATCAAGTGATGCACTGGGCCCTCCAACATTTCTTGCGTCTTAGATGTCATTCTCACCTCCTCTATATCAACAGGGACTTCCATGTTCATGTTCTGAAAGGCAGTTGAAATCTTTGCAACAGACAGTGTGGCCCTATTGGCTCCTTGCATTGTTATGGTCACTGCTTGTTGCTTGTGGTTCATATTATCCATGGAATTGAGAAGATTGAAGCCCATTTCACCTTGTCTGGTGCTGATAAAGCCTTCGTGTTCCTGCTTATCAGGATTGTGTGATGTCGATGCGCCAGGGTGCTCCATATCTTCACTTAGTATGACCATTATCAGCATTCTGGTGCCTACCACTTCCTTCTTTCCCAGGGGTCGCTGCTCTGCTGTAGGACTACCCACGATGGAGGACATCGAACCCCAACAGGAGACGGAGGAGATATTAGAAACCATACCGATCTTCAACCTCTTAGGAAGTACACTTACCAAAGAGGAGAAATCTGTATTATCCAAAGGACTGTCATTTGTCCCCACTAACCACACTGATTGGTTCAGACTCGACCAGGAACTTTCCTACTTTTACAGAACATCAGAAGAAAAGTCTTCTTTCAGGACAAAGAAAGTCCCCTAGAACCTGTAGATTCAGGATTAAGGAAAAAATCGGACTTCCTTCCCAATGACAATGAAATGCCAGCATCTGTCCTTGCATTTGAAAAATGCATCAAGCAAGAAATGAAAAAAGCTCAGCGTACCACCTCGCATAAAAGAAATAATCTCACGCAGGGGGAACAACAAGCCCTTAAGGCACTGTCAGAAAATCCTTCTATC
This sequence comes from Ambystoma mexicanum, assembly GCF_040938575.1. Lineage (NCBI taxonomy): Eukaryota > Metazoa > Chordata > Amphibia > Caudata > Ambystomatidae > Ambystoma > Ambystoma mexicanum. The sequence goes on from NC_090933.1 coordinate 803,879,742, forward strand.
GTTATTAAAGCGGCGGACAAAGGAGGAGGAGTTGTCGTCCAGAGCAAAAACCAATACAAAGCAATGGTAATGTCATTACTAAATGAAGAGGGCAATTATAAAAAAACTGCGCAAAGATCCCACATCAGAAATCAAAAAGAAGATTAAAGATACAACCGACTTTGCCATGGAGAACAATTGGATATCGGAGAAAGAGGAAAGCTTTCTCAATAACTCTGAGGGATGCATTCCAGCATTCTATGCTTTACCCAAAATCCACAAGAACCAGTTTACACCCCCAGGAAGACCTATCGTATCAGGGTGCGGTTCAGTGCTTGAACCCGTCTGCAAATTTATTGATTTTTTCTTAAAACCTTTAAGTCAGAAAACTCCGACATACCTGCGAGATACCATGGCGACTATAAACAGATTTGAACATCAACCTTTCAACCCTTCTGAAGATATACTAGTCACCATGGATATCAACAGTCTCTACACGAGCATCCCCCAAGAAGCAGCGGTCGAATGCATCAGACACCATCTAACCCACCATATGTCACAAACCAGAGTTCCGATCAACCTAATAGTTGAACTACTGGAACTAGCTCTTACTAACAACTTTTTTCAATTCGAAGAAACGTTTTACCTACAAATTCGTGGCACTGCCATGGGGGGCGGCTTTTGCCCCGAGCATGGCAGTCATATTCATGGCAGAATATGAATACAATCATGTCCTCAACTTATGTAATCCGTTCCTCGACAACATTGTACTCTGGCACAGATATATCGATGACATTATCTTCATCTGGAAAGGAGAAAACAGTACCCTGTCAGACTTCTTTGGATGGATCAATAATCGCACGGATGAGATTAAATTTACGATCAACAGCAGCAACATCAGCATTAATTTCCTGGATCTTACCATCAGACCTAAGAATAACATCTTGGAATGAACCATGTTTAAAAAAGAGACAGATCGCAACACAGTGCTCCATTATAAAAGCAATCACCCGCGGAACTTAAGAAATAACCTTCCTTACGGTCAGTTTCTCAGAGTACGGAGAAATTGTACAGACACAGAAGAGTACAAAGTGAATGCGGCACCTCTTGAAACCAAATTGAAAGCTCGTGGTTACCCCAGAAAGCTCCTTAGAGACACACAGAAGAGAGCAAGATTTACACCTAGAGAAGCACTCCTCACACCCAAAATTCAGGACACCCAACAAGAAACCATCATGGCATGTGTAACCAATTTCGGCCCTAACACCACTAAACTCAGAGGGGCAATAAGAAAATTCTGGCCACTGATACAGCTTAGCCTACCCCAGGAACCGTTACCAAGGATGGCACTTAAAAGATCTAAGAATCTAAGAGACATGCTCACGCATGCAAGAATGACCAAAACCAGCTCAAGATCTGCCTTGTGGAACCTGAGAGAGATCAACGGCCACCATCCGTGCGGTAATTGCACTCATGTAAACAAACCGAAAAAATGAACTCGTTCATGATTGGTGACAAGGAATGGAAACTAAAGCACTTTACCAACTGTAAGACCTGCAACGTAATTTACATTATAGAATGCCCCTGCAAATTACGCTATGTGGGACAAAAATCCAGGCCAGTTCACAAAAGAATTGGGGAACATCGTTCCAGAATCCGTTGTAAAACTCTGACAGCCCCACTTGTGGCACATTTCCTTGAACTGCAGCATGGCCCTGACAGCTTTACTTGGTGGGTGGCTGATAAGGTTTTTAATACCTATAACATCACCAACTCCCTCAATTTCAAAGAGAGTTGGTGGGTGTACAAACTTCAATCTACCTCTTTGGGGCTTAATGAAATAGAACCACATCACTATTTTTAGACTTGCTCCTTGTGACATTCTATTACATTCAAAGCTCGGGTCATGTGCCCATTTTACTTTAACCCCGAGCCCCTTAGTGCAGCCCATTATTCAACGGGGTACTCTGAAGGCTCCAGTACCCTCCCCCTCCAGAGCCTAAGCGCTGCAGCTTTCTCCAAGTGCTTGTCCCTCTATATTCTTGCTGCGTGTATACTAACATTTCCAGCATTTGCTTAAGCCCGCCGACTTAGCGGGTTTATGGGTATTATTTCGCCCTCCTGCAATCAGCACCTGGTTACTATGACACCGCTTTTCCTTTTCCTCCCCCGCGCATGCGCCGGGAAGCAGCGTCTCTCATTTCTACACATGCGCATTTCACCACTGTGCATACAGCTTCATTCTGTACTGATCTTCACTCACGAACGCACTTGTTTGCTGCGGCTCGCATGTACAAGGTAACAGCAGTTCTTGCTCTACATTTTTAAGCCCCTGCTTATGCTCACAGCCTTCTCAAACCCTTACCATATTTCGGGGTGGTTGTTTTTGTTTCTCCAGACTCGAGTTATTCCGGTCTTACACTGGCCGTCTCAGCCCGCTTTTCATTTCCATTCGTAACCTCAAGTCACCTACCTGTTGGGAACTCAGCTTGCATACCAAGGTAATCAGCTCCTGCACTCCCGGATGTGTTACCACAATTGGCTTTTACCAATTTCCCACATAACATTTATCCACTTGTGCCTTACTGCACTTTCCTGTTTCTTCTAGCTACATGTTGTGAGAAGCTTTCAACTTACTTCCATGAAAGTTTTCCGTCAGAATCCTTTAAAGTCAGCCGCCTGGCTAGCACCCAAGTTCCAGTCCTGTGTAAGGTCAGTTCTTGACCAACAATATGAGTTTACCAGAGCCTTTCTAATTTGTTTGTCCTTTAGTATCTTATCATTTGTATATTTGATTGTATTATACACTGCACCCTGACATCACATATGGTGTTTTAACCATAGTTCCCCTTCATCTTTCACAGGGGATCTCATATCTTGGCTCCATGAAGAAGGCTGTGACCCACTATTTAGCCGAAACGTCCAGGGACCCTTCCACCTTCTGCTGTTAGGTCCCCCCTCCCCCTTTACAATCTTGGGTTCGATTTATGTCAGGGACGTCGATCCACTTTGGTCACCCTCTAGCCTGGCTTTTGTCAGACCTATTTAAGGTCTTGTGTTTAGAGCAATAATTGTTTATGTTGTCTCTATCCGTTTGAGGTAAATGTGTAACTTACCTGGTGTTGATATTAGGTGAATTATGAGAAGAACAAGTAATGTACTAAATACAAGAAAAATCTGCCTGTACATGGGTCCTTCTCTAAGAATGTCAGCATACGGCATATTCATGTATCCATTCATTCAGGTTCTGTTTTATGCATGCCGAAAAAGTCTCAATGCTTCATGTTTTTGAATACGCGGAACAATTGTATCAATGTATAAATGCAATTTTTGTCTTTCATATTGGAATTAACAATCCAATGTTTTTGTTTCCTTTTTAAAAAAAGTGATTTAATGACTGAGGAGAGAAAATAAAAACCACTCTCAGGTTTAATTTAATTTTCACAAGTGCATGTGTATTATTACTCCTTTGTTTGTACACCTATCCTTTGGATATGCATAAATAAGGCTACAATAGAGGATCAGATACACCTCAAATTTCTTTTGCATATAATCAAATTGCAATTAGCTTTGTCTCCATAGACAGGACTCTCCCTCGTGTTTTCTTTCTACTGATAGCCCTTTGTCCTGCGCTATAGTTTTGGGCTCTCCCTCCCGTTTACTCTGCTGTAGGACTAACCTTGGGTCCAGCTTTAGCATTAGGTGAGTGGGCACAACAATCACTGTCCAAGGACATATTTTCAACAGCTTAATTTAAACCTATCGAATGTTCAGACTGGTCCTTGTCTGATAAAGTCTAATTATTTGATTTATCTTCAGTCACTGTTGATTCTCTTAGCTAACCACTACCAGAAACATTTTTCCTCTGGTCTCCATGAATGGTTTCTTCAGCGTTCTTCTCTAAATGCCGGGTAACATCTCTTTAATTCTTTCTTGAATCCTTCTTTAACTGGTTTCTTCTGCCATTTATTTTGATTTTTATAATGCTTTTTTTGAAAATCTTTGCAGTTCGATGTCCTGTTTATCATAGGCCCTTTGGCTGGGTTAAGAACTATCTCTTCTAATCCCTGTCCAGTTCCCACTCCTTTTTCACATGTATTCTCTGTAGATCCTTTAATCTCAAAGTAACTAGAGCTCAGTATATCCATTTTAACATTCAGCTCCCAAAGGATTAGTGTGTGGGCTCTTACTTCATCCCTGATGTTACTGTGGAGGGCAGCTTGTTCACTCAGGGTCGAATTGAGTGCTGATATTGACAGGGATGACAGCTTTATGCATTCATCTGCTTCCTGAAGCGTATGATGAAGTATATTTGTTCTATTAATCTCCGGGCCTTGAGCGAAGTTGCTGAGGGATAGTAATTTGACCAATTCTGACTGGGATCCTCCCAAGGGATCTGATCCACAAATAACTTGCCATGAGGGCTTATATTTTTCTCCAATGAAGGTCCTTGGGTGCAGATTCTGCCAAAGTCAACTTGCTATTACCCAAGGTTATATCTCCAACACAGCCTAACTCCCCTGCACCATTATGGAAGCTGATGTCACTCATGCTCCCAGGATCAATTTGCAGTAGTGTTTGTGGGCAAGTAGTCTTTGCTACAGTACTGACTCCCACAGGTATAAAGGAACTTCTTAACCTCTGGGCAGCACCTGGAGTAGCTGTGCTCTGCTCCAAAACAATTTCTGTTTGTTTTATTGTTTTAATGGAATTATTGAGTTACTCACTCTGGGTGTGGATTGGTTTGCCTCCACCAAGCCAAGTTTGGCACAGATAGCACTCAGAAGTTACTTTTCTTTTTTGGGTTTAAGATGACGTTTCTGCCACGGTATCAGCCAAGCTTATTAGGTCTGCTGATGTAGCATACTGAACTGCTTGAGATGAAATTGCTTTATTTTGTGTTTTCTGCTTAGTATTGTGTTTGCGCAGTACCTTGACACTCAATGTAGACTGTTTTTTCGGTGTCCAGTCATTTGGTCGAAAATAAAAGATCGAATGACCATTTGGTCGAATACCAATTGGTCGGAAAAAAAAAGGTTGAATTTTTTTATTTATTTATTTATTTATATCTTTTTTTCGTTTTGGTTGGTAAAAAAAAAAAAAAGAAAGAAAAAGGGGGGTTGAGGGGGAACCCCCCCCATAAAAAAAAAAAAAAAAAAAAAGAAATATTCGACAATTTTTTCGACCATTTGGCATTCGACCAAATGGCATTCGATCATTTGGTTTTCGACCAAATGACTGGTAACCGTTTTTTCCTATTCTGCGCAGGCGGCATCTTCAGACTTAGTAGTTGCACAAACATAAGGCAAAGTGTGTGGCATGGTGTGCACCTTCCTTTCCCCTTTCAGATCACAGATTACGGATTGCATGATCTTTTGAATCAGATTAGTACTGTTTCTACAGGTGTGGCACTTAATAAGCCAAGTAGCTCAAAGGCTTTTGTGCCCGCAGTCACTACCCGGCAGAATATGATAATATGTAAGAAGAAGTGGTGTCTGAAAGCTGAAAGGCTTAAGTGCCTGCAGTCATTTCCTGATGCAATAAAGTTACCAATACAAATATTTCTCAATTCACACCTCACCTTGCAATCCGCCGTACACTGATATGCACTCACTATACAGTTGATCCGTCTGTACTCCCTCAGGGATGTATTACATGTAGGTTGCAGGGGGAAGCTGGTGGGCTGCCGTTGGCTGAGGGTCTGTCCCGATCACAGCGGTCCACCAACAGACCACAACAGACCACTTGGCAACCACTTGTTTGCCACGTGGCGCTCCATGCTGTAAATGAGGTTTTAGCCTCGCTGCAGCACTGCACAGTTCGAGGCTCCTCCTTCCATCAATGGAAATGGATGACAGATTCAGTAGTCTATCCCACAACAGACCACTTGGCAACCACATATTACTGAAGGGGAAACGATGGGCTTAATTATCCAGTTAGACTTTGTCTGCCTGTGACAATCTCACTAAATACAATATGCACATTCAATCACACAACAGCACATTTAAGAACGTTTCAAACCATTCTAATTTTAAATGAGACACAGCCACATCTAAACAGCAGTTAACTCTCTGACCACAATTCCACTTATCGGCCCACATATTAAAGCTCTTCTCAGCTCCCATTTATAAAATTGCATTCAATCAAAAGACGACCCTATCAACACATTTTATTTTCTCCAGTATCAAAAACAAGTAATGGTGCCAGAGAAACATTGCATAGAAAAATGACATTTATATAAGTCTACATTAATTCACCTCAGTCTAAATGTGGGGCTGTGAGTTTTTAATTGATGTGCATTTGAATTAAATGCAGGCTAAAAATAATTGCATACAAACTCTACAGTTTTGGGTCTGAAAGACCATGTTTCAGTTTAGAATGCACTCGGATGTCAGTCCACTCACTCAAAGTAGTGAAGTACTTTTGTGATTTTCTACTACAATGATTAGTCTTACATCTCCCTGGAGAAGACAGTATTTTTATATTGGTATTATTTTCCCTTACAATGGCATTAGGATGGGTTCCTCCCTTTCACCTACCCACATTGGCGCATGGGGATCAGCAAACATGTCCTATGCTGGTTCAAGTCCTACCTCTTCAACCAACAGCAGTTTCTTCAGATGAACTCCTCTAGATCGCCAATGCTACCCATCACCATGGAGTCCCGCGGGGTTCCATCCTCTCCCCAGTGATCTTCAATCTGTACATGGAGCTGCTGGGAGCCCTCCTAGACACACACAACATTCACATCCACATCCACCAATAGACTGATGACACAAAGCTATACCTCAAGAACGACTCCATCAAGGACATCCATAAAATAAAAACCTGCCTCTCACTGATCCAGTCATGTATTTCCAGTGCATACTTCAATCACAACCTCTCCAAGACCGAATTTCTACTCCTCACCAACAACACAGAACACCCAGACATACAGACCTGGTTATTAACCATGAACTCTGAGGGATTCACACCTGCTCTCACTTCCTGTGCCAAGTCCCTCGGGTTTCACATCGACAAACACCTCGCCTTCAAGACACACATAGCTAAGAAAACGCAGACAGCTTGGTATCAGCTCTCCCTCCTGTAAAAGGTCAAGCCATTCCTCTCTCCGGACAGCTTTAGATCCACCATTCAAGCACTGGTCCTATCCCAACTGTATGGGGGTAATTTACTCCTTGAAGGTCTCCTACCGTCCTGCCTTGTGCCCCCCGAGAAGTATCTTACACGCTGCCACATGCCTCATCACGAGTCTACGCAGATACGAACACATCACTCTGGCCCTCATCGAACTTCACGGCTCCCACTGCATTTACGAATCACCTTGAAGTCTTGCTGAATTATCTATAAGGCAGTTGCACTCAAGTCACCCAGCTACCTTGCAGAGAAAATCACCATTTCCATTGGACAGCGCACCACCAGAAGCCAGGACACATGCAGACTTGAAATCCACCAATGAAAAAAGGAAAGGACCAGAAAACAAGCCTTCCTTGTCTATTCCCCAAGACTATGGAACCTCCTCCCCATCAGCATCAGAATCGCCTGCACACTCCTACAATTCAGAAAAAAACTCAAGCCCCGCCTCTTCAAGGAATCTCTCTGTCTCAACACCTAGGCCCTCATATTGTCCCTTGCGCCACCTGACTCTCTAGATGCTGCCCACCCCTCTCCTCCCCACCACCTGATACAGCTGCACCCCTCCTCTTTGCCCCTCTGTATCCCACCCACGCTGTATATCTGTTCTGTTGTTACCTCTGTAAAGCGCTCCATTATGTATCTGTATTGTTATATATCTCTGTAAAGTGTTCTGCTTCTTCTCAAAGCCACGTCTGCATTCAATATATACTGTAATAATAATATTAATAATAAATTCAATTCTTTATATCTCTGACTTTCACATATCACAAACTATCAATCATTTGTTCATTAGGCTGTGGTACGGATGTATTCTTATGACAGTCTAATGTAACTATATCTGTACAGAAACTTTGGGTACTATTTAACTTTCACCTACAAAATGCTACACTATCAGTGATGGGAAGCATTCCCTATTTTACACAGTGCACACAGCACAGAATAAGCATTTTGACATTTATTTACATGTAATCTCGCTCCACTTCAAGTGCAATGAAAGATCAGGATATAACTCGCACTAGCAACCTACAATATCCTATTGTCTTTCTTATGAATAACAATTTCCAGTCAGCAAGTCCCTCCTGGTCCCTTCCCCCTTTTCCAGCAAAACAGATCTGCCTCAGGTTAGGTTGGCTCCTATTTTCTAATGTATAAGGGCTTGTCATCTTCAGAAAATATCCACATTTTTCACTCATTCAATAGGAACAGGTGGTGCTGTTTCCTGTAGCTTTTAATTTCAGAGTCTGAATCCAGTCCCATGTCTGCTCCCACTTTTTTTTAAATGTTCTATAACCTCATGCTTATGTCACACTATTTGATTGGTCAAATTGTTCCTATTAAATACACACCCCAATCTCCATTGGTTGATTTTAAATTATGTACAAATGAAAATAAAAGTGTTGAGGTCCAATCTGCTCACAATATTGTTAAATACAAAAACATGTATTCGCAAATTCATGGTAGCAATCTGCCACCTCAATGAAACACGGATTAGTTATCCTCCAGTCTAGACACATGTCTGGATATGCAGCATTACAATTTGGTGCAATAATAATAATAATAATAATAAAAATATTAATAATAATAATCTTTATTGTGTTGTAGCTCAATGAGCTTTTCACAAATGTATACATCATGACATTTCTTATTCGTTGTACAAAACACATTATTCTACAAAACGGAACAAAGCTATGAATATTTATAATTTTGATCAATTTAAATTAGGGTTGAAAATTGTTATTTATACTGATTAGATAGAGGTGAATGCCCCAAAGCAACACACCAAGCCCTGGGTTCCTAAGCCATATGGCTGCAAAGATAGTCAAATTTGTTTCTGTATGTAAAAAATATAACTACAAATATTAGATGCATTTAAACATAAGCCATGTCCCTGCTTTCCATGATGAGTCATGCAATATCTCTTTAAATGCCTCTCTGTGAAGCCATTAGTCAATGATTGATTGGGGCACTATGTCAGTTCCCTTTTTCTCCTCCCATTAGGCACAGACCACATTCCTTCCTTAATGGGAGCAGAGTTCAAAAGATGTCATATTAGTATAAGCATTTTCTTTTGAGGCTAGGCAAAAAACCTGAATACCTGGTCACTCAAGCTCTTAATCTCTGGAAAGACCATGAATTTCATTTTCCTGGTATTTTAGCTTGTATTTTGTATGACTATCCCCTCCCGAGATGAACTCACAAAGGTGGGAGCTGCTCATTAACTTGGAAGGCTTGTTCACAGGGCCTTTTGTCCTGGGGATTTGAGTGGGTATCTTTTTGGATGTGATGATGAGCCTTAGCCCAGGGAAAAATGTTAGTTGACAATCAGACTCATAGTCAAATAATACTTTATTGAAAGTTCAAACCTGATGTTCTATTACACAAATAAAGATGTATCATTGCCACATTTAAAACCCTTGATTTATCATTGCTTAAAATGGCATATATCATTTAAAGTGCACCATGTTGCCATCATTGTACAATAATTTAACAGTTTGTTAGAAAAATACATTGAATGTTACATTAAAGAAACTTTGCACATTCCGAATACTTGACAGCATCTTAGCACTTGACCTTTGTCATTTCCACACAAATGTCTTTGTAACACCGGCTGCAATATTTCTGATTCACTCGGGTCTCCTTGCATTTCTGATAGATAATTCCATGATTGGTAAGGAATGAGCTTTCAAACTGACCACTGTTGAATTAAAGTAATTTAAAACCCAGTTTTTGGAGCCATTTCACCAGGGAGTTCCTAGTTAATGTATGGAACTCTGTGCAAGTTTTGGTTTGATTTTTAAATGGAGCAGATAATGATTAATTTTCCCTTATCACACCCTTGTCATGGTAGCTACTGATAGGCAGAATTCATTAATAAAATTATGCATTTTCTGCAATTCTCTCAATTAAACTTGAGACTGTCTCCATGTCTTATTTTTTCCCTTCAATGAACCATCTGTCCTCATTCGAAAGAAAAGGGTGTTTTCTCTGCACAGGTTTGCTTTAGAAAAACAGTTTTGGGTTCCGTTTATCTAGACAAGGCTGGGTTCAGATTTCTCTGGAGAGTGCTTTATGAAATATTCGGAAAATGAATCAAACATAGAAATGTAACAGTAGTTTTTACAAGTCAGCCCAGGACACTATCAAGGTAAGTATTCAAATCAATGAACATGGTATTTTGACATTAGAACACAGAAACACTATGCAGCCACTTCTGTCATTTGTGACCCTAAACGGGAAGCAACGGAAGGCTGTACATCAGAATGGTTATTGCCACGAACTGGAGAGTTGGTGATGTGGAGTACATAGGTGATGGTAGGAGGTATGCCAGCTGGCCTCTCTCGTGTTATGGCACTATGTGTAAAACTATATGAGCAATAACATCTTCAGTTATTCCTGAAATGCAGAAGTAGTGATGTGGTTGTGTGGATGTCTGGTGAATTGATGATCCACGGAAACGGTGTGCAATCGGAAAATACTTGTTTCCTTGTTTTCTTTTTCTGGCATGGTTTGTTCTCCATTTTTCTAAAATTGCAGTGACCCCCCCCCCAGAAAAGGTTAGCTTTATGTCTAGGTAAAGTGGTGCTAAAGGTAACACTGCCTTCAATGTGATACAGGCTGTTTTGAAGATGATTCGGGCTGGTATTAGCAGCCAGTGTAACTCGCTGAGTGTAAGAGAAATATGCACAAAGCCACTTCTGCAGATGATCACAGATCTCTCTGCTTCCAGTGCAATCAGTGCATGGCCAAGCTACGCATGTAGGGAGAAACTAAAATGGTGCTTCCATGCTGCCTTATCTCCGCCCTCATCCTTTTTCCTTGAGAACAAAGCGACTCTGCCTGCAATTAACTTCCATTGCATAGGTTCTGCCAACTTTAGAAGCCAGTGTGAAAGGGTCAGAGACCTGACCCTGTCATGAGCTGATGGGAAAAGCCCTCAACCTGGAGAAGGAGGCCTACCAGGGTGTTTACTAAAGCCAGACCTGCCCCAGAGGGAGGGTCTGGGAGATTGGAGAACCTCTTTCTCTGCTTTTTCATGTGCCTGGCTGAATGAACTGAGAACCACCTTTTCTTTCCCCATAGCTTTTTTGCACAATGCTATGATATGTTATGATATTTTATTCATACCGTGCCTATACACAAGTGTTTCAAGGCGTGACGAGGCAGGGGAGGGGAACAGGGGGTACAAGAACGATCTTACTAGGCCCAGTGACATTGAGATTGTGCAAGTGCGGGGGAGATGGAAGGGGAGAGTTGCCAGGGGAAGGGATGGAGGAGCAAGTGCAAGACATTGGATCAAACATTGAAAACAAGAAGTGCGGCCGGAAGGTGGCAGTGCAGGGTTAAGTGCAGGAAACAACTGTTAGATAAGTGCAGGCAGGGGGTTGTAGGGTGGCAGATACAGCCCCAAGTGCAGGGATGCCAGGAGGCAGTGCAGGTGTGCAACTGGGAGGGCAGTTTCTGGCAATGCTGGCCAGTTTCTTTCAGTTTGTTGCATAGGAAGACATTACCCAGAAGGCCTAGCATATGAAAAGGGGGTGGGGCTTAAAGCTTTTTATATTTGCTCGTATACCTGTAACTCAGCTCCTGGGGAGAAGAAAGTCGGCTATTGCCCCGGGAAACAAGCTGAAGAGAGAACCAATAGAAGGGAAGGTGGAGGATAAAAAAGGGCACAGGAAACAGAGCAGTGTGGACTGTTTGGGTGAGGTCAAGGGAGGAGAATGAGGACCAACAGACCAACCAGAGGAAGAATGTTGCAGAGGAACATGGAGGAGGATTGCTGAAAACATCTGCAAGGTGAGGTATTGGTTGGTGGGAGGAAGTAGTACTTGGGTTGAGAGTGTTTGCAAGGTGAGTGAGACTAACAGAAGGAGAGTACATCTTGAATGAGATTCCCTGGAAAGGTGTGTGAGAGAGTGAAAGTGGTGGTAAAGGTATGGGTGGAGTGCAGAGTATTAGTGTGGAGAGGGAAAAATATTAGTGTGGAGAGGGCAGAGTAGTAATGACGGCAGGAAAAGTAGTTTGAGGAGGAAAGAGTGATACTGTGGAGTGGGGCGAGTAATAGTGTGGAGAGGGAAAGTGGGAGGAAGAGAAGGGAGAGAGTAGAAGACAGGGAAAGGAAGGATAGACAACCAGAGAGAAGAGTACAAGGGTGTGCAATTTAAGGACCACTAGAGACCTGGGTGATTGTAGGGCAGTTCTTCTGGTAATATTTTATTGTGCAACCTATGTTAGGATTTACCAAGATTGATTTCCGATGACTGGAGAGAAAGGATGCTTGGCATTAGGCCATCACAACCATCCAAGCAGTTAACAGAGAATAGAGGTTACCAATCCATAGTGACAACCCTGGGCTATGGAGGGAACCCCCTCGGGGAAACAAGTGAGAGAGTGACAGCCATTGTGAGCGCCTACTGAATCATTTTTTTTAAACTTGCATTGTCTTCAAGAGTTGTTGTGTTCTTCAGGCCATCTGCGACAACAGCCTCGCCACATGTTGGTGAGCTGTGAAACTATCACTTACAGTACACAGAGGGCTTCCTGGGAGGGGCTGGACCTAGACGATACCAGTTCTAAAGGGGGCAGCTTTTCCAGCAGTTCTTGCTTTCATGTGGATATCCAATGAGCGCAGGGCTATTAGCTTCTCTACATCACATAATATTCTGAATTGGTATAATATGGCTATATGTTTAGTTTGACCTACTATCACATTTTACGGTGCCAGGGCACTATCAACGAGCATGAGATAACATTGGAGAAACATATAATCGCTCACGTGAGGCTGAATGAACTGAAGTATAACCCCATTGATGCCAAGTAAATGTAGGCCTTATCAGAATGTTCTGGTTAATAAAATACTTCCACAAACTACCTTTTTAGAAGTGATATGGACAGAGGTGCCAAAAGCCATTGGTACGACATTGGCATATCCCCCTCCTGCAAAATGGGATCCTAAATGGAGATGATATGAGAAGCTGAGAGTTTCTTCATGTGCACATCTGAAGCAACATGTACCATGTCTTTCTGAAATGTGCCCACTTCACATGATAGCTTTGGACTGTGCACAGCAGTGGTAAACCTCTTTCCCCTGTACGGTGGAACAGTAGTTATGTTACCTGTTAAATGAGTCCCAAGGCAGTTCAAGTGTAAACAATGGCACCACTTTGTAACCACAGCGCATATGCGGAAAGTGTGTCTGTGTAGCGCAGCACAATTTCATGCAAAGAAACCCCCTTCACTTTGTGTTGCAAAACAGTAAAAACTCGGGAGAGTGCAAATTCGCATATGGTATCTCTTAATGGTTTTCCTTAAGAAGGGGATACTGGTAATGGAGAGGTGTTTGTGAGGTTTCGGTTGGTGGTTCCGTTTTTTAGGAAGTAGGTGTATCAAGCCTATATTGAGAGATGAGTGGAAGGTCTCTTTCCACTAGGGAGACACTGATGATTTGGCGGTGGGGCAGGAGTGTATAGCACTAGGTTGATGGGAAAACATCGTCCTCGTATATATTGGTATGTTGGGTGTCCTGACCCACGTTTAAGCTATCATGCTGCAACATTTGGTGCTGTGGGCTTAGAAAATTCAAGATGGCGGAAAACCCACATGTGCGCCGAAATCCAGGAAAGCTGCGCAGTTTGTGCGCCCACCAAAATGGTTGCCTCACTTGCCACCCACCAGTGCGAGAATGAAAGGCCGGGTTGCCATGAGGGAAATGGGTTGCCAAAGGAAAAACAGTAGCGCCGGTTAGCTTCAAAGCGCTTTAAAATCACCATTGGACTACCCGCACAGTAGTCTGAAACCATTGGGAATGGCAATGCTGATTGCCAAATGCAACCTAGAATTGTTGGGAATTCATTTTCTTAAATCCCAAAAATGGGTGCAGTACCAGTACTCACCACTATCCAAAAGCCGGCAGTTTAAAACCACCCTGTGTTTCTCTGAAGGCAAGCCAAAGTGCCTATTTCAAACATTGCAATATGTGCAAAATATTCACTGAACACCAGCAGACATTTGGTAGAATGGAGTTTTGTGTGCCTACAAAATCTGGGAAATGAAGAGCCCAAAACAATGCTTATAACAAAACTGCTATGGAGTCAGCAGTTTAAGTTGCACTGGATTTAAAGACACTAAAATCGAAAATGTTTAGATTAAATGAGTGACCTATGTTGGTGTCACATGCCTTTGTAACTGTTGAAATGCCATAGTTTTGCACTTAGAATCAGCATTCTAGCTGCATATGTAAAAATGTTTAGTTTTATTTGAATGCAGGAACTGGGGAACAAAAAGTGACATTTTATCTGAAACCTGGCTTAAGGAACTGAATTCTGCCTGGCAACTACCCCCATCAGGAGTGAAACTTGAGTCACAGCTGTGTTCCCAGGCCTAGCTGCCCTTTTGCTGCTCACACTAAGGATATGCCATCTATCTGATAATTGAATTACCTGTGCTCTGCAGGAAAGTGAACAAAGCCCTGTACTGGCTCAGGCAAAGGTTTTATTGGCAGGAGTCGTAAATGGTCGTAAAAAGTGGCTTCCTCCTGAGGAAAGGGGAGGAGCACTGCCTGTGAGAGCAAGCTGGCTTGGCAGAACTGGAAAAACCAGAAATTAAACCTTTTGCTGAGGGTAAACCACACCCCTTTGGAGCCAGAACATAACTTTAAAAAGATGAATAACTCATAGAGCGGACATGTGAAAATGTTATAAATGACACCATAATTCTTGTGATTTTTCTGCCCACATTTTAAGAGGTTTTTCGACCCGGTGGCGTGTTCAGGGGGGTTTTAGCGGAAAAGTGGATATTACTCTAAATGTATGCATGTTAAAAATCTGAAACTTCATCAGGTAATGTCCCTACTCCCTGCGCACATGTATGTAAAGTTGGGTCAATGTCAGAAATTGCAAAATCAGTTAAAAAGTGAAATATGTGCCATTTCTGAATGCAAGCTCCCAGGAAGAGCAGAGTTTGAACAGGGGATACCTCCTGTAATGCATGATGGGTGCATATGATTTTAAAACAATATGTACCTCTGCAAACATGTATTTGTTTCAAATCTAGATTTGTGTGTAAGTTGACAGGAGGAGTGGACTTTCTGCAGGCTGTAAAATGACATCACTCTGACTCACAGTTCATTCCCCAATCAAATGATAAATGGAAGTTTGACCAATTAGAAGCTGAGAGAGAGGTAGGGTCAGTGATGCTAGAACACACCCACATTCTAAACACATAAAAGCAGACAGACAGGACAGATAGGGACCTTCCAAATCCATCTGCAGCGGGACGCTCTGCCGGAAAAATCCATACTTTACCTCCATCAAACCTCCAGAGAGCCAAACTAGAGACTTCAATCTATCCAGAACTAGAGACCCAGACCAGAGAACCAGAGAGAGCTGACCCAGATCACTGTGAAGTGCCGAGACCAGAGGCGAGTCTAAAACCCTGACCAGATCCGTGGCGTGGCCCATTTCACTCAAGAATATAGTGTGAGTACCTAGAAAACTGTGCAGATCCAATCTCCTAGTTAAAATAATATAATTCAATCCATTTTTAACCTAAGTAGAACTGTAGCTTAGAAATTGTGTTATCCTGCCATCATTTTTAAAGCTGAAAAAGTGTGCGTTTAAAATTTCAAATCTGAAAAACGACCTTTATTTAATCGCTCATATCTCCGCAACCGTTTGTGCTAGAGACTTGCAGTAACTTTCATTTGGAAGATGAGATCCTAGGCTTTACTAGGACCCCAAAACGATAGAGATAGTCCTTGTGGTTCCTCTGTAATAGCGCTCGGCGCATCCGCGAATTTTGCCGCGATTTGCAAATTTCTTCATGTTTAAAAACTGCTGCTGCTTGCCTTCCATTTGCCAGAAATTCGTTTAACCTGCTAACTATCCCTGCATCATTGCTAGTGTGAGCCTGGACTAATATTAACTAGATATCACTCACCCTGAACCTCTGAAAGGGAATTAAAAGTATTTTAGCATATTTTTCAACTCATTGCCAGCACATATCAAAGCAATTTGGGCCTGTGTTTTCAAACTTCTGTAGTCTAAGCTTGCTGGGGTGAACTGAATCACATTTGATTGCATTTCTGAGAACTGTGTGTTTTCCTTCCATTTCCTTGCCTTGCACCAAGGGGGGGAGGGGATTGCCAGAGAAAAGTGATTACATTGTTTTGTTGAAATCATATTGAGTATTTCTATACTGCATTTCATTCATTCAACCTTGCATCCATTTGAACTCTATAAGCATTTTGTACCACCTTCTTCTTTTGTTCCTATTTACCAGTGTGCTACCTTATCCATTTCATGTCAACTCATTAGTGATTATAAGAAGTGTGCTAGTGCCAGATTCTCCGTTGTTGATCTTTATCATATCAGATTAAGTGTGCTATTCAATTATTAATTTATTATAAAGTGTGATATATATATATTTTAAATTATCAAATAAACCTTTTAACTTGCAAAACAGAACTACTTCTTGGCTCAGTGGGGTCAGGGGGATTCCAAGAGAGGGGTGTTATATAGGGGTAGTCATCCAGAACGCATGAACTGGACATAAAGATATATCAATAAGGGTTTTCATTCAGTATTATAGACTAGGCGTTGACTTAGCTGTAGTGTTGAATTGAATCCTCTTACAAATTGGGGGCTCGAGCCGGACGTTTGGGTTAGAATACCACTTGTGCAGCTTAATACAGTGTGCTAACTGACGGGATACATACATCCGGTCGGATCACCACGCTGCATTACGCTGTGAAGCATTCCTCAAAAGGGACACTCCAAGAAAAGTTCTGTTCTGCAAAAATAAAATACAAACTTCTGTAAGTCAGGACAGAGACCAATCTCTAGAATGACGACCTTAGTAGACATGAAAATAGCCAGAGAGCACCTCTTGCATAAGCTATTTGTGAGAGGTGAATGGACCGAACAGGGCCAGGATGTGTGGTTGCAGGCCATCACACAACAGGTCACTGAAACAGGGTCAGATATATATAGAGATCAGGGTCCCTTACATGTGGCCCTGAGTGAACTATATATGGCTCCTAAAGCCAAAGAGGAACACAATAAGATTGCCAGGATAGCAGCATACCTGTACCTATATATGGGAGACATGCAGGATAGATGTGCTGAAAGCCAAAATCTGGCAAATAGGCAACAGATGGCATTACAGAAGGCCCAATCTGACCTGGTCTCTTCTGAGCAGAGGCTGCAGAGGAGCCAGGAGTCAGAAGATGATAGTAGGCAGCACATCATTAAAATAAAGAAGGATATGGATGTGCTGCAACAGGAAAAGGTAGAACAGGATACCAGATTTCTGGCCTTGCAGAAGGAATACCAAGAAGGTTTGGACTCCCTACTGCAAAACCAGAAAAAGCTGGAGCAACAACTGGACTTCAACAGGGTATGTGCTGAGCAGGTAGTCACCCTGCAAGGCCACCTAGATAGAGTGAAGGCAGAGAGCAACAAACTAATTCTGAAAGACCTGGATACCCAGGCAGAGTTTGATCAGGAGCGCCAGAATGCTGGTGCCTTCCAAAGGCAAAGGGACGACCTGGCGGCACAGATGCAGGCTCTTAGTCAGGAAAGGGATACCTTAGGCCAGGAAGTCTGCCATTTAAAAAGAAAAATGGAAGAAAATCACCTGGCCCACCAGGGACTGGGTGACCTCCAAAAAGAACACCAGAACTTGCTAGAGCACACCAGGAGGGTGGAGGATGCTCTAGCAAGAAAGGAGCAGGCCAATAGGGACACAGCTCAGGAGGTAACCCTCCTGCAGCAAAGACTGGCCCAGTTCTCCAGGACCAACCAGGAAGTACAGAGGGAAAATGAGGCTCTCTGCCAGCACAATGAGAGGCTCCAACAACAAGTAGCGATGCAGGAGAAACTGATAGAGTCGAGTAAGGCCTTAACAGAGGAACTGAAAGCACAAATGCAGGCTCTTGCATTGCAACAGGGAGCAGGGGCGGATAGAGATGAGGTCCGCTGGGAAAGAGAGGCTCCTGACCATAACCGCAGGAGCCCTAACACCAGGGGCCTTCATCTCCCCCAGTCCCTGGACTCTACCACCCCCATGTCCCCTGGCGCACATGAGCACAGGGCTGCAGGGATGGCAGATTACTATCCAGCTAAGAGTATGGGGCTCATAGGCCAGTACCACTCAGGAATGGAGGGGTGGGCATCCGGGTATGGGCACCCAAGTACAGTACAGTTCAATGGGGAACCCCAGGAGAGTAGGCCCATTAAGGGCATCCTGAAAACCTCTGCCCAGTTAGGTCAGTGGAGGGGGTACCCATCAAATCCTGGCAGCAAGGAGGAATCTGAAGACTCCTCTGAACTGCGCAGGACACAGGAGACCAGGTCCCCACATTCTGCCAGCCATTCCCAGGCTCGCAGAATCCGGGAAAACCTGGAAGATCAGACGGGAACCTCTGGGAGCAGTGCCTCTGAGTCCGAGGATGAATGGACAAGGGTTACCCGAACCAAAAAGGCCAATAAGGCAAAAAGGGCCTTGCTTAAGGACCCCTTAAAGCAGATTAAGGCGATCAGGAGCGTCATCACGCCTTACCATAAGAACGCTAAGTATTCTGTTTGGGAGCACTTAGAGTTGTTTGAACAAATGATGGAGACTTTCCATTTGAAGGACAGCCAAAGCTGTATTCAATATGTAAAGTGGACATTCTCCCCGGAATACTCCAGTTTCTTTGCGGGGCTGGAGGACCAAAATCATTTAAGATGGTCCACATATAAGGCGGCCATCCTGAAACATTTTTCTGTTCACAGAAATCCTCAAGAGGCTCCAAGGCAGCCTACAATTTGCAATGTGGGGAGGATCAGGCCCCACAAGAATTTGTGCAGGAGTTAAAGCGTGCTTTTGCACAGACCACAAGAAGGGTGCGCACGGATAGCAGGGAATTTATAAATACGTTTTTCCATGCCTTGCCCAAATATATCATGACCCAGCTCGTGAGGGATTTTCACGAGAAAAGATCCTTAGATTGGGTCATTGAACAGGCTACCCGGATCTATGAGGTGCAGAAACCGATAGATAGCAAAAGTAATGCCCAGAAAAACCCCAAAGCCAACAGCACCCCTGCTGCTGCCAAGGTGGCAGAGGTAAAGGTCACCCCCGTTTTGGATTTGGAGATGGGGGGGCCTAAAAACCTGCCTGCACCTAATAATGCTAGGCCCAGGAGGTCCTCGGGTCAGTCACAGACAGGGAGCCAAGGAGGCAGCCCCACAAATGGGGTCCCTCGCTCTCCTGATTATGTAAGTCCCCGTTACAAGGGAAATCGACCCATCCTGGGTTATGTGTGGACTCCTCCAGCCCAAGGGGGGGGATCCAGCCAAGCACCTAACCCAGGGAACTTCCCTCCAAACTTCCCACAGGAGGGCAGAAATTTACCAAACCCTGGGCAGAACTTTTTCCCCAGATATCCACCCGACTTTCAGCCCCAAAACCATCCATCCTTCTTTCCCCAATTCCCTGAGCCCAGACCACTGAATCCGGGAGAGGGGAGGCCAAGGGTGGAGGGGTACCCAAATCTTCCCAACCCGGGGTATTACCAGAGGAGGGACAGCTACCCTTCCCGGGATAGGCCCAGGGGAGAAAACAGGGACACGTATCAGCCGGAGCGGGTTTCCCAGTTAGAGCGCCAGGTTCAAAACATGGCGCGGGACCTGGGTCACATACTGAGGGCTCAGCAGAACCCTCAGATGGGCGTGCCGGCGCAGAACGCACCCAACTCTGGACCTGGTGCTCCAGAACAATGACGGGGGCAGCACCCCGATAACTCACCGGTTCCCAGGGAGGAGGCACAAAGGGAAGGGGGGTGTAAAGCCTTGGAGGAAGCTTCCTTCCTCACTTGTAAACAGCCCCTGGAAACCCAGGAACCGGAAACAAAATCTCTTGCCCCTGAAAGTCTGCCTCCTAAGGAGCAGAGGGGGGGTAGGAGAAACAAAAGACCCAAACAGACTCAGTTTGAGGAGGAGGTACAGATCTTCCAATTTGAGGGAGAGGGATCCTCAGAGGATCCTGGGAAAAGGATCTTCTCCTTCAGAGAGGGGGGAACTCCCCCCAAAGAAAAATGGGTCCCTAGGGATGCAAATCCAGACTGGGGAGATGTGGAGACTGAGCTACCGCCGCCCACCATCTCATCCCAGAACCAACAGCAAGAAAATCCCCTGGTTCAAACCCATCCTGGGGACTGCCTCCAAAAAGGGGGGGGCAGCCCAGAACCGGAACCAGGGGAACCCACAATGGCTCTGATCTCCAGTTGCCAACTTTTTCTTTCAGATTCCCAAGACTCTCCACAGAATTCTGCCCAAATCTCTTCGCTATCGATGTCCAAAACCAGAAAGTTAGCCCACCAGTTGTCCAAAAATGTGCATTATCTGTGCCCCCTTGAGGAGAAGGAGGGAAGATATTATGCCCCGGTACAAGTACAGGGGCAGGGTACAATCTCGGCACTGGTGGACACGGGATCTCAAGCTACCCTTCTGTCCAGAAGGGCCTTTGACGAACTGAATGCAGGAAGGGGAGAGAATTACCAAATTCCTCTCACCTCTCTTCCTGGACAACTACAGAACTTTGACGGGAAGGAAATTCCCGTCGAGGGGACGGCAGATTTGGACATTAAAATTGGGCGACATAAGTTGAAACACCCGGTCATAGTTGTGACCCCGGAGGGCACCCCTTGTTTACTAGGGAATGACCTCCTGAGAAGGTTGTCACCCCTAATAGATTGTGTAAACAAGGTCCTCTGGACCCAGACTAGCCGACCGATAAAATTAAAACAGAGTGTCAACCATGTTAGTTTAAACGGCACCTGCCACATGGTTGAACAAAAATCTGACCAAGTAGAATTTCACTTCCAGAACAACCAAATTCCAGACGTGACAGTCATAGCAGTAGGACAACAGACTGGTGATGGGGGGTCCTCTCTATTTCTGAAAATCAACCTTCCTTCCAGTCTAAAGTGGTATTCCACGCTGGAAGGAAACACTTTGAAATTCTATACCAATCCACAATCTGAAACTCCCACTCCTATAGTCCAGAAAGATGTGAAATCAGCTCAAAGCCTGGCTGATATTCAGCAAATTGGAGAGCAGTTGTTCATCCCTGTTCAGTTAAATGATGGGAAGGACTCTGTTCTCGCTCGAGTGTGTGTGAACAACGGTAAGAGCTTCATCAGCGAAGCCATGTTTCGCCAACTCCCAAAAGATCCAGCCATTCCCCCCTTCAAACTGATAGACAAATGGGAAATGGACCTGGAAGCACCTAATTCCAAACATCTCCTGCCAAGCAGGTGTATGCTCAAAATCTCCATTGGCAACAAGAGCATAGTCCACAATTGTTGGGTCGTGCGAGACGTCCCTGCCGCCTTTTACTTAGGCAGTGACATTCTCAATCGCTTTGCCATTAGTTTGGACCTAATAAACTTCAAAGCTTGGTCCCGATTAGCGGATAATCCCATGGGCTTTGATGATCCAGAAAAAGCATTTAGGTCAGCTCAATTGCTACCTTATGCAGTTGAAATTCAGGTTAAAGAGGAAGTCACCATCCCAGAAAGGACCCGACAATTCTCCCTGGAAGTGAAAGTTAAAAGAGGACAATATTTGCAAAACCCTGATGCTTACATACATCTAAATGCTTCTCTCCAACAGCAAGGGTTAGGGGTAAACCCAACACCATTAGTCAACATAGAACATGACACCATTCCAATAGAGGTGGATAACAGCGACTTAAAGAGTATTACTCTAGCCGCAGGCACCATTATTGGAATGGCGGTTGATGACCGACATTTTTCCATCGACTTAGTAAATGTACAGTTAGGACCAATCCCCAAGGACTGTTTTGACAGTGACAGTGAGGACAATACAACACCAGACAGGATTTTTACCCGGCATGGGGGGAACTTCCTGGTGTACACTTCCTGCCCCTATGGTAAGGAAGATGTGACTTGTGACTTCAGGAGGGATGAGGTGATTTTCCAGGTCCATGAGGGCTGCCTTTCCCACCTGAAGCCTCCAGTCCAAATCAGCACTCTGACCAGGGACTTCTCCACCCAGCTGGAGGAGGCCGCCGAAATAGCCAAACCAGAAGTCTTTCCAGGCTTCAGGCAGATGGTGGAAGAGAGGGTCAACCTAGCTGATGCCTGTGTGACTCTGGAACAAAAGCAAAAGTTGAAACAAGTTTTCTTGGATTTCCAAGATCTCTTTGCGGTAGACTCATATGACTGTGGTCGTACCGACATCCACACAACAACAATCCCCACGGACCCTGGCATGACTCCTGTGTTTGTGAAGCAATATCGCTTGCCTCTCGCATCAATGGAGTCCCTTACTGAAATAATTAAGAACCTTGAGTCCCGGGGAATAATCCGTCTAGTCCACAGCACCTTCAATAATCCGGTGCTGGGAATATTGAAGCCAAACGGCCAGTGGAGACTCTGTGCCGACCTCAGGGAGCTCAACAAACGGGTCCATACTTCCCGATGGCCTCTGCCCTACATTGACCAAGGGCTGGCCCAGATTCAGGGGTCACAGGTATTCACTGCAATAGACCTGACCAATGGATTCTGGACCGTGCCTGTCAGCAGGGAGGACCAATACAAACTGGCTTTTACCTTTGGGGGCCAGCAGTACACATGGACCCGGACTCCCTTCGGATACCTCAACTCCGGCAATGAATTCAACATTTTTCTACACAAGGCCATGCCCGACTTGGGTGCAAGGGGTAACCTGGCTTATGTAGATGATGTCCTCATCAAAAGTTCATCTGTGGAGGAACACATAGCGGAGATCCGTTATGTTCTGACCCAGTTGAGGGCCGCCGGAGCAAAACTTTCCTTTCAAAAAGCACAGTGGTGTAGAACCCGTGTTAATTTCTTGGGGCATGAGATTACTCCTCAGGGTCTCTGTCCCCAGGAAAAGAAAGTGGAAGCACTTCAGAAACTGAAAGACCCCACAACTCTGCGGGAACTAAGGAGCCTCCTTGGACTGACTAATTACAGCAGAAAGTTCATTGAGGGCTACGCAGAGATCACCAGACCCCTGATTCATCTCCTGAAGGGGGGGGTCAAGTGGGAATGGGGTCCAGAACAAGCCGAGGCGGTAAAACAACTCAAAAGAAGCCTCTCACAAGCGCCTTGCCTAGCTTACCCTGTCAGAAACAAGGAGTTCTTCCTGGAGACAGGGTTCTCTAATACGTGCTTGACGGCAGTATTATACCAAAAGCATGACCAGGTCAATAAAGTAATCTCCTATGCGAGCAAAACTTTATCCCCTGTGGAGGAGAAATTCAACGATTGTGAGAAGGCACTCCTGGCAACGGTGTGGGCATTGAAGAATTACCGCCCGTTTATCCAGGGGGAACACATCATAGTGGAGACTCCACACCAGCCTCTGCAATATCTCCAAAGTGACAGAATCCGGGCCGGAAATGTGAGTAATTCCCGAATTACTTCCTGGATTCTGTCAATGCAAGGCTTTCCTGTGGAGGTCCGATATGGCCAAAACAAGAAGAGTCCCCTCGCGCAAGGTCTGGCTGACTTGCATGATTGTGCCAGAGAAAACTGTCTCGAGGACGAAAGTCTAAAAATGAAGGACAACATGGAGGCATACCTTAATTCCCCCCACAAAGTCTTTGAAGAAGACAAGTGTGAGGGAATGCCCACTGTGTATGTGGATGGATGCTCTTACCATGTTGACAACGACGGGGAGAAAGAACTAGTGGCCGGCGTAGGGAATGCATGGGTGAATGAGTCCCCAGAACCCTCCGCTGGATACAAAATTGGTCCCCGAAGTAGTCAGGTGGCAGAATTGATGGCTGTGCATCAGGCCATCCTCACTGCTGTCCAGCATCAACTCCGCGAACTGGTCATAATCACAGATTCGGATTATGTACGGAACGGGTTCGTGGAGCACCTGGTTAATTGGAAAACCAGAGGCATGTTATGTGCTAACAACAAACCCTTGAAACATGGGAAGTTGATCCAAAACATTGATGATCTGGTCACATCGAATGAGATGACCATCTATTGGAAAAAGATCAAGGGTCATTCCAAAGTAGAGGGACCAGACAAAACTGGAAATGACTTAGCTGATCAGCTGGCCAAAACCGGGGCCATCCAAGGGGATCTAATTGAGATTGAGTCCCTGTTGGGGGAAATCCAGGTCACTGCCATCACTAGGTCCCAGACAAATGCTCACAACGACCTTTCAATTGCACAATGGAGTAAGGAGACCCCTGATGCTGATTTGATCACTGCTCAGAAGGGGGATCCAATTATTGGTAAATTTTACCAGCACCTTGAGGACCCTGAGAACTTTCCCCTGACGGATACCGATTACATTGGGAAAGAGGACCTAAGAGTGTTGATGAAATGTCCAAAAATGTTCCGGATTCAAGACGGTTTGCTGGTAAGGAAATCCAAAGCTGGCCACGATCAGTGGGTGGTTCCTACCTCATTCCGAAGCCTGATGTTAAGTCACGCCCATGATGCGGCCACCGCCGGTCATAGGGGGTTTCACACAACATTGGAAATCTTAAGAGAGGTGGCATACTGGCCACACATGGGGCAGGACCTCGACCAATACTTGAAGGGGTGTCTTGTGTGTGCACAGTTTCAGCCATCATCCCTCACGCACCGTGCGCCTCTCCAAAAGAGGGGGATGACACTGCCATGGTCAGATTTACAAATCGACTTTGTAGGCCCCGTGATTCGCTCGGCTAGGGGGAATAAGTACATGTTGACCGTGACATGCTTGTTTACCAAGTGGGTGGAATGTCTCCCAGCCCCAAATTGCAAGGCAGAAACTGCAGCTGCCTTGATGATTAACCACATCTTTTCCCGTTTTGGTCTACCTCAAAGGATTGAGTCAGACAGAGGTAGCCACTTCACCAGTGAAGTAATGACAAAGATGTGGGAGATACTGGGGGTCAAAAGGAAGTTGCATATTGCTTATCGGCCAGCTTCTTCTGGGGCAGTAGAGAGATATAACCGAACCATTGTGAGCATATTAAAGAAGTTTGTGGCAGATTCTGGGCCAAGTTGGGATATCCGATTACCTCTGGTCCTAATGGCCATCAGATCTACCCCTTCATCTGCAACCAAAATGTCACCATTTGAGTTGATGACTGGACGCAAGATGGTGCTTCCTCAGCATTTGCTCTACAGGACCCAAGAGCAGACACTGATAAATGCCTCCACTACTCATGAGTATGTAGAGAATTTAAGGAAACACCTCCAACATGCTTTTGCTTATGCTCAGCGGAATCTAGAAAGATCAGATGATAGCATGAAGACCCATTATGACCTGAAAACTTCCAGGAAGGAATATCAGGTGGGAGACCGGGTCTATCTATACAACTTCCAAAGGAACCAGGCCAAGCAGCGCAAATTTTTGCCTACATGGAAAGGACCCTTTGAGATCGTCGATAAGATCTCCCCTGTGGCCTACAAGATTTGCATCCCCAAAGGCGGTTCTGCAGAGGGGGAAGACAAGTGGGTCCACATAAACCAGTTGAAATGTTGCCATCCCAGGCACACTCTGCAACAACTGGAGGAATCCTCTGGAATCCTAGCGGGTACTGTATCAGACTAATTCAGTTCCAATCATAAAACATACCACATCTAGTCTCTAACATACTGTGATTTGTATGAAACTGTCTCTTAGTTATACTGTTTTTTATCAAAATACGAATGTAATGTTTCGTCATGATGAAATGCATATGCTATCCCACCATCTCAACAGTGGTGAAAAAACGTCTATGAGTAGGTATTGCCGCTCTTCCTTTGTCGTCCTAGGAGAAAGAAGACCTTGAGACTGGCCAAGGAGGACGATCCGGAGACCGGGAACGAAGATCCAATGGGCCCAGTGGACCGCCCAATACTCCCATCAGGACTGGCGAGGAGAACCGATCGATCAGTACCGGATGGAGAAGAAGATGCTGAACTGTGCCATCTACAGAAGAGGAAGAAGATTATGCGGACAGACCGGTGCGTGGGTCAAAACCCTTGTGCACCCGACTCCCCATCGACTCAAATTCAAAGTGTAGTCGCGTGGGGGGGCTTGTTGGGTGTCCTGACCCACGTTTAAGCTATCATGCTGCAACATTTGGTGCTGTGGGCTTAGAAAATTCAAGATGGCGGAAAACCCACATGTGCGCCGAAATCCAGGAAAGCTGCGCAGTTTGTGCGCCCACCAAAATGGTTGCCTCACTTGCCACCCACCAGTGCGAGAATGAAAGGCCGGGTTGCCATGAGGGAAATGGGTTGCCAAAGGAAAAACAGTAGCGCCGGTTAGCTTCAAAGCGCTTTAAAATCACCATTGGACTACCCGCACAGTAGTCTGAAACCATTGGGAATGGCAATGCTGATTGCCAAATGCAACCTAGAATTGTTGGGAATTCATTTTCTTAAATCCCAAAAATGGGTGCAGTACCAGTACTCACCACTATCCAAAAGCCGGCAGTTTAAAACCACCCTGTGTTTCTCTGAAGGCAAGCCAAAGTGCCTATTTCAAACATTGCAATATGTGCAAAATATTCACTGAACACCAGCAGACATTTGGTAGAATGGAGTTTTGTGTGCCTACAAAATCTGGGAAATGAAGAGCCCAAAACAATGCTTATAACAAAACTGCTATGGAGTCAGCAGTTTAAGTTGCACTGGATTTAAAGACACTAAAATCGAAAATGTTTAGATTAAATGAGTGACCTATGTTGGTGTCACATGCCTTTGTAACTGTTGAAATGCCATAGTTTTGCACTTAGAATCAGCATTCTAGCTGCATATGTAAAAATGTTTAGTTTTATTTGAATGCAGGAACTGGGGAACAAAAAGTGACATTTTATCTGAAACCTGGCTTAAGGAACTGAATTCTGCCTGGCAACTACCCCCATCAGGAGTGAAACTTGAGTCACAGCTGTGTTCCCAGGCCTAGCTGCCCTTTTGCTGCTCACACTAAGGATATGCCATCTATCTGATAATTGAATTACCTGTGCTCTGCAGGAAAGTGAACAAAGCCCTGTACTGGCTCAGGCAAAGGTTTTATTGGCAGGAGTCGTAAATGGTCGTAAAAAGTGGCTTCCTCCTGAGGAAAGGGGAGGAGCACTGCCTGTGAGAGCAAGCTGGCTTGGCAGAACTGGAAAAACCAGAAATTAAACCTTTTGCTGAGGGTAAACCACACCCCTTTGGAGCCAGAACATAACTTTAAAAAGATGAATAACTCATAGAGCGGACATGTGAAAATGTTATAAATGACACCATAATTCTTGTGATTTTTCTGCCCACATTTTAAGAGGTTTTTCGACCCGGTGGCGTGTTCAGGGGGGTTTTAGCGGAAAAGTGGATATTACTCTAAATGTATGCATGTTAAAAATCTGAAACTTCATCAGGTAATGTCCCTACTCCCTGCGCACATGTATGTAAAGTTGGGTCAATGTCAGAAATTGCAAAATCAGTTAAAAAGTGAAATATGTGCCATTTCTGAATGCAAGCTCCCAGGAAGAGCAGAGTTTGAACAGGGGATACCTCCTGTAATGCATGATGGGTGCATATGATTTTAAAACAATATGTACCTCTGCAAACATGTATTTGTTTCAAATCTAGATTTGTGTGTAAGTTGACAGGAGGAGTGGACTTTCTGCAGGCTGTAAAATGACATCACTCTGACTCACAGTTCATTCCCCAATCAAATGATAAATGGAAGTTTGACCAATTAGAAGCTGAGAGAGAGGTAGGGTCAGTGATGCTAGAACACACCCACATTCTAAACACATAAAAGCAGACAGACAGGACAGATAGGGACCTTCCAAATCCATCTGCAGCGGGACGCTCTGCCGGAAAAATCCATACTTTACCTCCATCAAACCTCCAGAGAGCCAAACTAGAGACTTCAATCTATCCAGAACTAGAGACCCAGACCAGAGAACCAGAGAGAGCTGACCCAGATCACTGTGAAGTGCCGAGACCAGAGGCGAGTCTAAAACCCTGACCAGATCCGTGGCGTGGCCCATTTCACTCAAGAATATAGTGTGAGTACCTAGAAAACTGTGCAGATCCAATCTCCTAGTTAAAATAATATAATTCAATCCATTTTTAACCTAAGTAGAACTGTAGCTTAGAAATTGTGTTATCCTGCCATCATTTTTAAAGCTGAAAAAGTGTGCGTTTAAAATTTCAAATCTGAAAAACGACCTTTATTTAATCGCTCATATCTCCGCAACCGTTTGTGCTAGAGACTTGCAGTAACTTTCATTTGGAAGATGAGATCCTAGGCTTTACTAGGACCCCAAAACGATAGAGATAGTCCTTGTGGTTCCTCTGTAATAGCGCTCGGCGCATCCGCGAATTTTGCCGCGATTTGCAAATTTCTTCATGTTTAAAAACTGCTGCTGCTTGCCTTCCATTTGCCAGAAATTCGTTTAACCTGCTAACTATCCCTGCATCATTGCTAGTGTGAGCCTGGACTAATATTAACTAGATATCACTCACCCTGAACCTCTGAAAGGGAATTAAAAGTATTTTAGCATATTTTTCAACTCATTGCCAGCACATATCAAAGCAATTTGGGCCTGTGTTTTCAAACTTCTGTAGTCTAAGCTTGCTGGGGTGAACTGAATCACATTTGATTGCATTTCTGAGAACTGTGTGTTTTCCTTCCATTTCCTTGCCTTGCACCAAGGGGGGGAGGGGATTGCCAGAGAAAAGTGATTACATTGTTTTGTTGAAATCATATTGAGTATTTCTATACTGCATTTCATTCATTCAACCTTGCATCCATTTGAACTCTATAAGCATTTTGTACCACCTTCTTCTTTTGTTCCTATTTACCAGTGTGCTACCTTATCCATTTCATGTCAACTCATTAGTGATTATAAGAAGTGTGCTAGTGCCAGATTCTCCGTTGTTGATCTTTATCATATCAGATTAAGTGTGCTATTCAATTATTAATTTATTATAAAGTGTGATATATATATATTTTAAATTATCAAATAAACCTTTTAACTTGCAAAACAGAACTACTTCTTGGCTCAGTGGGGTCAGGGGGATTCCAAGAGAGGGGTGTTATATAGGGGTAGTCATCCAGAACGCATGAACTGGACATAAAGATATATCAATAAGGGTTTTCATTCAGTATTATAGACTAGGCGTTGACTTAGCTGTAGTGTTGAATTGAATCCTCTTACAGGTAGTTTGAGGAATGAGAAGATGTAGAATTGCTAGACTTTTTACGATTGATGCCTCTTCCTGCAGCGGATCGATAGGGGGTGGAGCTGAATTAATGGTGGCATTGCAGCCGATACGCATCCTCATTTTGAAATTATGTTGTTACAAAAATATGTATTGCATCATATTTTTCCTCATATTGTTAAAAGGGCAGATCTGGAAAGGGATTGCTGCAAAGTCTATGGCCTGAAAATGGGATCTTCTTTTATTTCTAGCTTCATTTGTGTTGGCTGTGTAGTATGATGTTTTATGAGGTTGTGGCAGATGATACGAAGTTGTTTGAGTGCTGTAAGATTGCCGAGAAAATGATTTTCGTGCCAGCATTGTTCTGACTGGTGGATGATGCATTTGCTGTCCACGAGCTCCTAGGAGTACCATGGGGAAATGGTTGAGGTTCTGAACTGTTGTTTTTATGGTACATGGAGGGCAATAGGGACTATCCTATTGTGATTAATAGTGGTGAGAAGGGAGTTGAGGTCCAGGTTGCCTGTGCAGCAACCATCTTTTCTCCTTAGCTATTGGGAAAAAGACAAGTGAGATGGAGTTTGATGGTGGCATGTTCTGACAAGTCCAGCACAATGAAGGGGAGACAACATGACCAAGTCAATCTTATTGCTCTGGATGTGGGTAGGGTCTACGACGTGCTCTTAGATGTTCAGTGTGTCGATGAGGTCCAGGAGTGTTCCTTTAGTACATTTGGGAGATCTGTCATTGTGAGACAAGTCCAAAATTACGCTGTAGAGCCACTTTTCACTGATGCCATGGAACACAAGCAATAGATTCCTATTAAATATGGACAAATATGTATATTATGCATTATTTGCACATGGGGAGAAGGGCTGATTGTGTCACCCATGTTCAGTGCTATGTAAGAGTGGTAGGTCCAATCGTTTGGGGACATTGAGTGTTTTGAGTTGAAGGAAGGTTCAAATTACTGTTGCTGGTTGGATAGTGCCCTAGCTGCGAGGGGATGATGGCGTCATTGTATGCAAAGTGTTTACGTCAGTTTTGCTGTGCAGAAGGTTGCTTCCACTAATGAACGTATTTGTAGCAAAAGTAACATTTTCTGCATCGAGGGCCCTCATGGTGCATCCAGTGTTATATATTAATACATATGTATAGGTTTGTTGTGCCACAGGGATCACATGATTACCTCTTAAATCCTTCCAAAGAGGAAAGTGGGAAAGGCCAGTTTAATGAAGGGACAGGCTTTCCCAGTTATTGGGCTAGGCTTTCTACACAGTTGGGGCTCATGGGCAAGTAACCCTCGAGTTTTGGCCGAAATGATAGCGATGGATGAAAAGCCAGCTTTTCAGACATTTTGTAAATGCGAGTTGTACCTTTATGCCAGTGGTCTTCAAACATTGTCACCCTTCCTCCCCCACCAAGAACATATCTGGGTCATTAGGTCCAACCTATCCCTGGTTGTCATAATAATACTAAGAACATTTATTTAGCACAGGTATTGCCATCACATTATTTAATAGCTCATACTTATCGACCTTGGACCAGATGGTGAGTCATCCTGTGAAAGGGCAAAAGGCTGAGTTGGCCCTGTTGCAATTCACACTTATGACCTGCAGAAAGAAATTCAGAACTGGCAACAGGAACTTAACTCCCTCGACTATCTATAGCCTTGGCCATGGGGAGGCAGCATGTCTGCAAGAAACCTGACCCTGCTATCGTTCTTCATTCTGTGCTGTCTCTCCTCCCTACATCCCATGTAGTCTCTCTTCTCCCTAGTCACACCTCCCGCTCTTATGCTGTCTCTTTCTCCCAGGTCCTTCCACCCAGTACTCCAAATCCTCTCCCTCTCGTCTCTCTCTCTGTCTCTATCTCCCTCTCCCTGTCTTACTCTCCATCTCCCTCTCCCACTCGCTCTCACTCCTTTCCTTCTCTAGGTTGGTATCTGCTCCCCCTCTCTCTTCCCCATCCCTCCACTCTATTGCTCTCTCTCTCTCTGTCTCTCTCTCTCTCTCTCTCTCTCTCTGTCTCTCCCCTATCACTCCCTCTGTTTTTTTCTCCTATCCCTTTATTCTGTTCTCTGCTCCCTATCTTCCATTCACTCTCTCACCTCTCTCTCTCATGTTGTCTCTTACGTTCTCCCTTTTTTGGTGTCCCGTATTCCCAGTTAGTCGCTTCCCTTCCTTCGTCCCTTTTCGTGCCTCCTCTCTTTGCCTGCCATATGCTCTGTTTCCTTCCTCCCATGCTGTCTCCCTTCTCTCCTATTTGGCATCTCAAATCTACTCTGGTGCAGCCTCTCATCTGCCTTCCTCCCACCTGTTGCGTGTTTCCTATCTCACCATGGCTGTCTTTTCTCTCGCTCGCTACTTTTCTTTGCTTTTTCTCTATTTGTTCCATGCTGGATCTCCCCCCCCCCTCATTACTCTCTCCCTCCATCTCTGTTCATACCCTCCTCCCCTTGCTGACTTGTTTCTCCTACTCCTGTTTGTTTCTTCGCCCTCTCCTTGCCTGGCTGTCTCTTTTTCCCCATTCTCTCACTCCCTCCAAATCTATCTCTATTCTCCTTCTACCTTCTTATGTAGCTTGTCTCTCTCTGTGACTAGTCTGAGTTCACAGGTGGGGTGTAAAGGCAAGGCATACGCTGTTTACTCCTTACCTTTAACTCAGGGAGACTCTAATGGCATTTGATAGTCGAATACAGGCATGAATAGAATTCATATTTCCGGCATGCATTCCTCCTTTGCTTTTAAATGCCTCTTAGGTTTATGCAAACATGAGATTTTCACAGTACAGTAAAACCAATAGATTCCAATGGAATTTGCCTGTTTTTAGACGCTACTAAAAGCAGGCAGATTTCATAATAATCCATCGTAATTACCAACGGCCCACTTAAATGGTAGGTGCCAATGACACTTTTTGCAAAATCGAATGCAAAAATCAGGTGTAAAGGCTATGTCACCTGCTTTTGCTCCATAGCTTTGTACTCTGTTGCATACAGGCGACCCAACAAGACATAAGGGCTAGCGTTTGCGGCCCCCTCCAGGCAATTTGCACATCATAAACAATCCCCCCCATTCTGTCTTCTCCCTCCCTATCCCATGGTCACTCTATTAAAAATTAATGAACTAATATTTTATAACGTGCTTAATCCCTGGGACCAGCCTCTAAGCGTGGGACCGGGACTCAAACATGTGTTGCTCTGCACTGTCTTGCTTCTAAGACAAGCGTGTTGCCCTTGAGCTATCCCCCCAGCACAACATGTCTTGATATCCTGCTTCTCCTCTTGTTATATTGTTATGTTATATTAATGAATGTGTTAAGTGCGTGTACACCCTATTTCGGTGAGAGAAAGAAGAGTCTTAAGAAAGAGCGGAAGAAAATAAGTCGGTTTTACGGTGATGGCATAAAACTACGAGGTAGGATATGATGTGATAGGTTATTTATAACGCGCTTAATACCCAGAGGTTTCTAAACACGTACCCGGCGATCGAACCTGTGTTGCTCTGTGTCGTCTTGCTTCCAAGGCGAGCACATTGCCCCTGAGCTATCCTCCCGAGCGAGGAGAGAGAGAGTGAAGCTTCAAAGGGTGCCAATTGCATTCACCATCAGGAGTGACCTAATTGGCAGCAATAAAGGGGAGAATTTGGAAAAGAAGCTTCTTAGAAGATCGAAGTTAGTGAGGTGGGGAGTATCTAGATAATGGGTTAAGTAGAAAACGAGTGTAAAAGCAGTGATGAGTGAGACAAAGATACGGCAAAACGATTTTAGATCGGATTGGAAATGAGTGCAGGGAATGGAAAATATGAGTGATGTGAGTGTTTGGGAAGGTAAGACTAGGTCCTGCATTTTGAATAAGTTGCAGATGGTGAAGACTGTGGGGTGGGAGACCAGTGCATAAGGCATTGCTGCGTCCCAAGTGAGCTTGAATGAGGGAAGATCCAGTGGAAATGCATGATAAGGGGGATAGAAAACTAAGAATCTAATGGAGAACACAAAGAGGAGAAAAACAGGCAGAAGCGACCTGGCTGATTTGGGGGCTCAAAGAGAGTGAAGAATCAACATTAAAAGTCGAGAGAGAGGTGGGACACAAGAAGGACTTTGGTCTTGCCAGTATTGAGCGGCAGGAAGTTGGATTTTATCCACTTGGATATATATTGAGTATAGCTTCGTCAACGGATGGCAATGGAGTTGGAGTTCTCCTTGAGATGTATGAGGAGCTGCATGTGATCTGCATGGATGGAAAAAGAGAAACTGTGGGTGTCAATAAGTGGAACGAGCAGCTTCTGCTCTCTCTTTGTGCCTCACTCCCCTCTTACTACTTCTTTCCCGCTTCATAAAATATCCTGAGATCCCTTCCACAAAAAGAGAGGTACAGTACTACAACTGTCTCCTGTTTCTCTTGCACCACCCGCACCTCTTAGCTAAGGTATATTTTAGGTGGGGGGCAGGGCAAAGGCATTGTCCACATTGTGAAGAGTGAGAGTTATGCCCGGAATTCTTGTACAGGTCGTTAAAAATAGTACTACGGGTATATCCGTGAGTTCACATCAAGAGAAATGTAATTGGAAATTTTGTGACTCAGCCGAAACATGTTTCAACCCTCACGGGTCTTTCTCAAGGCATGGAATTTGGATTCCAGTACAATCTGGGTCTGTCGCTCAGTGAGTGTGAATGGGTCTGGATAGGAGGTTCCAAGTTAGCACAGCGTTGTTCGCGTTGGAAAGACCTAATACCCAAATCAGGATACCAGCAAAGCGTATGGTGGAGGCCCGATGAGGCTTGTAACCAATTATCATGGAGATCGGGGGGGGGGGGACCAGAATCTGTCCTTGTCCCACCTTTCGGCTCAATTGAATGGACATTTACAGATTTTGGGTGAACCTTGCCCGTTCAGGCCCTACCCTATCTACGCCTCTGAATTATGAAGGGGTTGCTAAAAGTATAGTAAAAGTAGCAAAATAACATTAAAAAAAATGCCATCATAAACCAAAAAATATATAAATTCCATAGCAGAGATAGGACACTTGCATAAAAAAGTAACGTCCTCCCACAAAACCGATGCTTGGATCCGTTCCTGGATCGGCCTCATTCAAAACCTGGAATTTGGAAGTAGTAGTGTACATGAGGACATTATGCCCAGTAGGGATTAGTAGTGATGCACCATGTTGCGCGTGCTTTTAAGAAAAAAGTTGACTAGCTGGGGGTTCGCTATTGTTCGTCCAGAGGATGGAGTCACCCTCGGAATCTGGGTGTCCAGTTCATCTCCCTGAAAGAAAGGGAGCACATTTTTTTTGTTTTTTTGCAGAGGGTTTTGTCTGCTTGGCCACTGATTTACCGTTGTGATGGAAAAAACATCCCCATGATTACTTGAATGTTATTTGACATAAAGGCACGGAATATGGTTATGACTCACCACATAGATGGCATACTGAGCATTCTCCCAGCCGCAGGTGTTTGCCTTAGTGTCCCTCGCTCCCACTGCCCAATGAGCACTTGCCCCCGGGGCTGCCGGATCCCTCCTATGCTGCTCAGCCTTTGGCAGCATTTCTTCCTAAACAAGGGAAGTGTCCAAGAATCATTTTCTCGGGGGCCATCTTGGTATAGGATTCATACATTCCTCGACCCCCTTTTTATCTCCTTTGCGCAGGAGCAAATAGCCTGTAAAACTTCAATGAGTTCATGTTCACTAGTGATAGTGCCCTTTCCCTGCTGATTACATTCAGATTCCCCTAGATCAATAACCTGAGGGGGGGCATTAGCCCATGATCCTGACCCTTCTCAGCCGTTAAGGCTTAAGTACGCCAGATACTACGGATACGATATTTGTTTTAGGCTATCTCATATCTATTTTTATTTTCAGTTGTAATTATCACCCTTTTAGGTCATCATATTATCCTGGATATTGCTAGTGGAAATGTATTTACCAAAAGCTGAAATTCTATCACTGGTTAAAAGCCAAGAAGATTTTTCTGTTGAGCAATAATTTGTCCTTCAATAATCGCCATACCACAGGTGGTATTTTTCCATTCACTTCGAGCTGTAGCATTGCCACATGAGGCCTTGAATGAGGCCTTTGTCTTAAACTGGCTTTTTCTTTCACACAAACTGCTATTGTAGTCAGAGTATGCAGCTCAGAGTTAAAATTAACTAAATTACCTGACATGTATCAATGTTCTTCTGCATTTAAGTGCTGTGGTGAAAGGTGTATTTATTCCCCACTTTAATTCCGTTCCACGTATTGACCCAGGAAGGGTGAACGTCGGATTGGTTGAAACCCACCTTCCAAACTATTTGTATAGGAGGGAAAAGTCAGAGTGATGCATTACAATTGGATGTGGATGTGAAAAATAAGCCTGTTTCAGTACAAAATGTCCGAGTCTCCGGTTGCAAGATTTATTTTAGATTTAAGAGGTAGGTATTTTGCTGACCAAATCAAAAGTGGGTTGTTTTACATGAACGTATTCACGTCCATAATGGGCGCTCTGCTTACATGTCATTTTCTAAGCGAGGGGGTGCAACCCTGGAAATCACAGTACTTTGAATATTAGCAGCCAGCAGCAAATGACAGCAATGCTGGGCCGGGTGAACGCCTCCTTTCACTGCTGACTGTGGCCCTCATTAGTTCCCATTCTCAGGCCTATAAGGCGTGTTTGATGTGGCATTCCACCCGGCTCGCAAATTGCCTTCTCGCGAAACCATTTGCATGTATTTGTGGAGATGGAGCGGCCATGAGTGGGCAGTTAAATTGCCATCATAATCCCACAAAGACCCAAATTAATGTCATTTTTCTGACTGTCAGCTCATTATTGCCTTTTGTTTTTCTTTCCACAGCGGGTATGACTTGGATTATGAATACTACCGAGATGATTTCTATAGCCGGTATGTGTGCTTTTATTTCCTTTCTGTATTTCCTGACAATTTCCGTGATTTGTTAACCGGGAAAACCTTGTTTTACTTCTGTTTTGCATAATGATTCCAATTTTGGTCGCTGCGATTCTAGCTAGGCGGAACGCGTTCATTAAATGGTACAAAATCAGGGCTTTTTCTAGCATAAAAGCAAATGAGTTGCTTAAAGACAATTCGAATTTTGTTCCAGGGACACCAGCACTTAGAATGTTATGGTAAAACTAAATATGCCAACTGTAAGATGTTTCTTGGTCTTGGGTCTGAAAATATGTTACTAATGGAAAGGTTCAAAAACATAATATGAGTTGAGGTTTTCTGGGATCTATGGTCCAATGCATGAACTCTGGTATATCTAGGCACTGCCATTGACATGACACACAGCCCACAGGTGGAGAGTAGGGCTGGGCTCAGTACCTGCCATGCCCACTGTGGAAGCAGATAGCTCCATGGGTGGAATGTCCCCCTTCTGCCCATCCACCCAACTCTATGGTATTTCAGTTGACCCCCACACCCAGCTGCTCTGACCGGTCAGCATGGCTGACATTCCTTCCAATTTAGCTGGTGAAGTCAGGCCGACAACCCGGGGTGCATTAGCATTTCGGGAAATCACAGTGCGATAATGTTCCACGTGCCTTATTTGTCAATGGTCCGAAGCATGCCTGGTGTTCCAGGCGATCAGGTGGTGTAGCATCTGGGACCCTCAAGTAAGCAGCCAGCACGCAGGAACCACCCAGGAGTCAAGTAAGTACAAAAAGGAAATTAACTTTAATGCTTCGAAATCAGGCAGGATGGATGGAATGACACAAAAAAATTGTATTTAAAATCCCGAATGGGAAATTTGGCTGAATTTCGGCAGTTCGAAAATTCCAAACGGCCGAAAAGTTCGACTAAATCCCCCATTCGGTAGCAAGGGCTGCGTGGGCTGCAGGGGTGTCACCTGCAACCTTGTTCACTATACTGGGAGTGAGGTTTTCAGGGGTGTCCCCCGCAGCCGTTCCCGTAAAAAGTAAGTGAAAGGGAACAGGCGTCGCAGGGACGATCGGCAATCCAGAGGACAAGGAGAAAACAGTTTTCTCCAACCCTATTGGACTATTCCAGTTCAACGAATTACCTTTTTTACTACACAGGGCCCTGGCCACCTTTCAAAGGTTAATGGACTAAGTCCTCTGCCCCTACTCATCTTTCTGCAGGGCTTACATCAATGATATAATCATTCAAAATAGAGCATGGGAAGAACACCTACACCATCTATAATTAGTTAACAGAGCCTTGAAGAAAGCCGGCTCACAGCAAACCCAAAGAAATGGCACTTGACAAAATCAGCAGTCAAATATCTTGGATTTCTTGTGGGTAATGAGCTGGTTCAAACCCAAAGTGAGAAGGTGAAAGATGCCCGAGGGACTCCAGTGCCCTGAACCAAGAAAGATCTGAGAGATTTTTTGGGTCTAGTGGGGTATTATAGATGATACATCCCCAATTGTTCTTCTATCACATCTTGCCTCACTGATGAACTTAAGAATGTAGAACCCCAAAAGATAAAATGGAGAGATGAAGACCAACTGTGTTTTGATAAACTCAAGAATATTCTGTACAGTGAACCAGTGTTAAAGGTGGCAGATTTTAACAAAGAGTTCATTTTACAGGCCAATGTTTCACAAATCAGGTTGGGGGCTGTCCTTCCACAAGATCATGATGGCATTGAACACCTGATTCTTTACTAGAAAACTATACCCCCGTGAAATAAACTATTCCACCATTGGGCTGGAGGCCCTTGCTATAAAGTGGGCAGTGTCATAGCTCAAATACTACCTCACTGGCAGAAAATTTAGATTGGTCACAGATCACTCTCCATTAACCTGGATTAGCCTCCGCAAGGACACCAATGCACAGGTCATGCTCTGGTTCTTAGACGTGCAGCTCTATTCTTTCATGGTAGAACACCAAAAAGAAAGGGAACAGGGACGTGTATACTTCCTTTCCTGTTTCCCAATAGGTACTGGGAGAACCAGCAACATTAGGAGAAGGGTATGGGATGAGCTGTGACCTCTCCCCATGTGGACAGGGGATGGCAGTCACTTCCTGATCCTGGCACTGGGAGCGGCTATGTGAGGGAGGATCACATGGGGGAGACGACTTTCGAGGGAGTGACATGACATCATTGGACGAGATATGGTATCCCCCTTTTCTTTTCCATTCCTCATTTCTTAATGGCATACCTCCACTCACCCACCTAGGAAAGTTACTGAAAACCCTGACTTGCTTTCAAGACTACTGAGAACACTTTCCCTAACTCTGTATACAAGTCATCAAGAACTGACATGCGTTTCCTTAAACACAAAAATACTGTAACAAAGAAGATGAGATGAGTAACGAAGATCAATAGAGGTCAAGTGCACATGCTGTGCTCTAGTTGTTGCAGGAATAGAACTGATGCTGGGAGATTTGAACCGGCAGAGTTCTCTCTGTGTTAACTGAGGCACTGTGGGGCTGGTGCGAGGTCCGTGGCGCCGAACGGCTTACCGAAGAGGCTGAGGAGAGCTGACTGGAGAGGAGGGCACACTGCAATAATGCCAAAAGCAGATGAAAGGCTTCAAAGAGTTTGCAGGTATCGAAAGGCTGCCTCCACACTGTCGAAGCCCGGAGAGACGGCGAACAGACGAGCGGGAGCTGCGAGAAGCACTGAAGCTGCGAAGCAGAGGTGACGAGAGAGAGCAGAATGCTGAAGAGCTGCCACATGATTCCCATGGGAGAGCCTTCATACTCCACCAAGAGCCTGGAGTCCACCCAAGGGAAGCAGCGTCACCGGGACATATTCACAACCCTGGCAACAGCAAATAACAGTGACTGAAGTATGTGAGATAGAACAAGCAATGGAATATTTCTTAAAGGGACAGAACTAAATAAATATTAAGTTTGTAAATGTGTGCAGTGCAGAGTATATGAGGCAGATTCAAGTCACAAAAGCATACATATGAGAAAAGCCCTGGCAGGAGAGTCTACCAGGCAGATGCAGATGCAAACTGCAAGTGTATTCATATAAGAAAGCCTTCACCAGAAAGCATACCGGGGAAGGTCAAGTTGGACAGTGTGAATAATACATCACCTATGGCAGTCCTGATAAGGATATATTAAAACTAGCAAAAGGCTTTGTTGGAACATAGTAAAGAGGAGGGAAAGCCTGGCAGCCTGGCAGAAGAGTACACCAGGTATAGACACAGACTAACAGCCAAGTTGTTTTCTATAGCAATTGTTTTGTTGATCAAGAGAAAATTAAGGAATTCATATTCTTGAAGGTATAACCAGAGGGAAGAGAAATCCAGGGGAAGGGAACCACCCTCTGGAACAATTAACAGGGTAATTCATAGAATTTCGCAGAAAAGTGTCGCAAGCGGCTGGCGCAGAGTGTCCGCGTGCGATTGTCTGCGCCAGGCGCGTGCGCCAAAACCGATTTCCGCGCACAGCGTATTCATGGATTTCAGGCTCCCAAACCAGCTGTGGCGCAGAGTATCGCAGCGACCCTGCAGCAGCGCCAGTAACGCCCCCAAGAACTCCCTCGCGCAAGGAAAAGCCATCAAAATCGCTAAATCATCGCAAAGGGCTGCGCCAACGCTGGACCAGTTTACAGGGCTGCCAAACAAGGAACGCAAAGTGGGTAACATTCATATCAGGGGTACGCGGGAAGTATTACATGCGATTAGCCAGGGTACGTGTATGACAGGGGTACGCGGGAATTATCACACGCGATTTGGCTGGGTACGTGTATGACAGGGGTACGCGTGAAGTTTTACACGCGATTAGCCAGGGTACGTGTATTACAGGGGTGCGCAGGAATTGTCACACGCGATTTGGCTGGGTACGTGTATTACAGGGGTGCGCGGGAATAATCACACGCGATTTGGCTGGGTACGTGTATTACAGGGGTGCGCGGGAATTATCACACGCGATTTGGCTGGGTACGTGTATTACAGGGGTGCGCGGGAATAATCACACGCGATTAGGCTGGGTGGGTCCTCACAGGTGTTTCCTGTACACCCTCCACGGCCCCTGCAGGCAGCCCACAAAACAGGGGACTACCCTGCACACCTGCTCATGTCTCCCACCCCCCACTCCCCCAGCAGTGTGGGGCACCCTCCACCAGGCCCCCACTCATGCCCCTATCACCCCCACCCCCCAGCCACCATGGGCAGCCCCAACTAGGCTCCCACCCATGTCTACCACCACCCCCACCCACCATGGGCAGCCTCCGCCAGGCCCCCACTCATGTCTCCCACCACCCCCACCCCCCCAGCAGTGTGGGGCACCCTCCATCAGGCCCCCACCCATGTCTCCCACCAACCCCACCACACACCCAACCTTGGGCAGCCTCCGCCATGCCCCCACTCATGTTTCCCACCCACCCCCACCCCCCCAGCAGTGTGGGGCACCCTCCACCAGGCTCCCACCCATGTCTACCACCACCCCCACCCCCCAGCAGTGTGGGGCACCCTCCACCAGGCCCCCACCCATGTCTCCCACCACCCCCACCCCCCAGCACTGTGGGGCAGCCTCCACCAGGCCCCCACCCATGTCTCCCACCACCCCCACCCCCCCAGCAGTGTGGGGCACCCTCCACCAGGCCCCCACCCATGTCTCCCACCACCCCCCAGCCACCATGGGCAGCCCCCACCAGGATCCCACCTATGTCTACCACCCCCCAGCCACCATGGGCAGCCTCCACCAGGCCCCCACTCATGTCTCCCACCACCCCCACCCCCCCAGTAGTGTGGGGCACCCTCCACCAGGCCCCCACTCATGTCCCCTATCATCCCCACCCCCCAGCCACCATGGGCAGCCCCAACCAGGCTCCCACCCATGTCTACCACCACCCCCACCCCCCACCCACCATGGGCAGCCTCCGCCAGGCCCCCACTCATGTCTCCCACCACCCCCACCCCCCCAGCAGTGTGGGGCACCCTCCACCAGGCCCCCACCCATGTCTCCCACCACCCCCACCCCCCACCCACCATGGGCAGCCTCTGCCAGGCCCCCACTCATGTCTCCCACCCACACCCACCCCCCCAGCAGTGTGGGGCACCCTCCACCAGGCTCCCACCCATGTCTACCACCACCCCCACCCCCCAGCAGTGTGGGGCACCCTCCACCAGGCCCCCACCCATGTCTCCCACCACCCCCACCCCCCAGCACTGTGGGGCAGCCTCCACCAGGCCCCCACCCATGTCTCCCACCACCCCCACCCCCCAGCCACCATGGGCAGCCTCCGCCAGGCCCCCACTCATGTCTCCCACCACCCCCACCCCCAGCAGTGTGGGGCACCCTCCACCAGGCCCCCACCCATGTCTCCCACCACCCCCACCCCACACCCACCATGGGCAGCCCCCACCAGGCTCCCACCCATGTCTACCCCCCCCCACCCCCCAGCCACTATGGGCAGCCTCCACCAGGCCCCCACTCATGTCTCCCACCACCCCCACCCCCCAGCAGTGTGGGGCACCCTCCACCAGGCCCCCACCCATGTCTCCCACCACCCCCACCCCCCAGCACTGTGGGGCAGCCTCCACCAGGCCCCCACCCATGTCTCCCACCACCCCCACCCCCCAGCCACCATGGGCAGCCTCCGCCAGGCCCCCACTCATGTCTCCCACCACCCCCACCCCCAGCAGTGTGGGGCACCCTCCACCAGGCCCCCACCCATGTCTCCCACCACCCCCACCCCACACCCACCATGGGCAGCCCCCACCAGGCTCCCACCCATGTCTACCCCCCCCACCCCCCAGCCACTATGGGCAGCCTCCACCAGGCCCCCACTCATGTCTCCCACCACCCCCACCCCCCCAGCAGTGTGGGGCACCCTCCACCAGGCCCCCACTCATGTCCCCTATCACCCCCACCCCCCAGCCACCATGGGCAGCCCCAACCAGGCTCCCACCCATGTCTACCACCACCCCCACCCCCCACCCACCATGGGCAGCCTCCGCCAGGCCCCCACTCATGTCTCCCACCACCCCCACCCCCCCAGCAGTGTGGGGCACCCTCCACCAGGCCCCCACCCATGTCTCCCACCACCCCCACCCCCCACCCACCATGGGCAGCCTCCGCCAGGCCCCCACTCATGTCTCCCACCCACCCCCACCCCCCCCAGCAGTGTGGGGCACCCTCCACCAGGCTCCCACCCATGTCTACCACCACCCCCACCCCCCAGCAGTGTGGGGCACCCTCCACCAGGCCCCCACCCATGTCTCCCACCACCCCCACCCCCCAGCACTGTGGGGCAGCCTCCACCAGGCCCCCACCCATGTCTCCCACCACCCCACCCCCCAGCCACCATGGGCAGCCTCCGCCAGGCCCCCACTCATGTCTCCCACCACCCCCACCCCCCCAGCAGTGTGGGGCACCCTCCACCAGGCCTCCACCCATGTCTCCCACCACCCCCACCCCCCAGCCACCATGGGCAGCCCCCACCAGGCTCCCACCCATGTCTACCACCCCCCCACCCCCCAGCCACCATGGGCAGCCTCCACCAGGCCCCCACTCATGTCTCCCACCACCCCACCCCCCCAGCAGTGTGTGGCACCCTCCACCAGGCCCCCACTCATGTCCCCTATCACCCCCACCCCCCAGCCACCATGGGCAGCCCCAACCAGGCTCCCACCCATGTCTACCACCACCCCCACCCCCCACCCACCATGGGCAGACTCCGCCAGGCCCCCCACTCATG
This sequence comes from Ambystoma mexicanum, assembly GCF_040938575.1. Classification (NCBI taxonomy): domain Eukaryota; kingdom Metazoa; phylum Chordata; class Amphibia; order Caudata; family Ambystomatidae; genus Ambystoma; species Ambystoma mexicanum. The sequence continues at coordinate 803,922,668 of NC_090933.1, forward strand.
TCTCCCACCACCCCCACCCCCCCAGCAGTGTGGGGCACCCTCCACCAGGCCCCCACCCATGTCTCCCACCACCCCCACCCCCCACCCACCATGGGCAGCCTCCGCCAGGCCCCCACTCATGTCTCCCACCCACCCCCACCCCCCCAGCAGTGTGGGGCACCCTCCACCAGGCTCCCACCCATGTCTACCACCACCCCCACCCCCCAGCAGTGTGGGGCACCCTCCACCAGGCCCCCACCCATGTCTCCCACCACCCCCTCCCCCCAGCACTGTGGGGCAGCCTCCACCAGGCCCCCACCCATGTCTCCCACCACCCCCACCCCCCAGCCACCATGGGCACCCTCCGCCAGGCCCCCACTCATGTCTCTCACCACCCCCACCCCCCAGCCACCATGGGCAGCCCCCACCAGGCCCCCATTCATGTCTCCCACCCACCCCCACCCCCCAGCAGTGCAGGGGCACCCTCCACCAGGCTCCCACCCGTGTCTACCACCCCCCCCCACCCCCCAGCCACCATGGGCAGCCCCCACCAGGCCCCCACTCATGTCTCCCACCACCCCCACCCCCCCAGCAGTGTGGGGCACCCTCCACCAGGCCCCCACCTGTGTCTCCCACCACCCCCACCCCCCACCCACCATGGGCAGCCCCCGCCAGGCCCCCACTCATGTCTCCCACTACCCCCACCCCCCCAGCAGTGTGGGGCACCCTCCACCAGGCCCCCACCCATGTCTCCCACCACCCCCACCCCCCAGCCACCATGGGCAGCCTCCGCCAGGCCCCCACTCATGGCTCCCACCCCCCCCCCCAGCAGTGTGGGGCACCCTCCACCAGGCTCCCACCCATGTCTACCACCACCCCCACCCCCCAGCATCCACGGGCACCCTCCGCCAGGCCCCCACTCATGTCTCCCACCACCCCCACCCCCCAGCAGTGTGGGGCACCCTCCATCAGGCTCCCACCCATGTCTACCACCACCCCCACCCCCCAGCCACCATGGGCAGCCCCCGCCAGGCCCCCACTCATGTCTCCCACCACCCCCACTCCCCCAGCAGTGTGGGGCACCCTCCACCAGGCCCCCACTCATGTCTCCCACCCACCCCTACCCCCCCACCCCCCAGCAGTGCAGGGGCACCCTCCACCAGGCTCCCACCCGTGTCTACCACCCCCCCACCCCCCTGCCACCATGGGCAGCCCCCGCCAGGCCCCCACTCATGTCTCCCACCACCCCCACCCCCCAGCATCCAGGGGCACCCTCCGCCAGGCCCCCACTCATGTCTCCCACCACCCCCAGCATCCAGGGGCACCCTCCACCAGGCCCCCACCCATGTCTACCACCACCCCCATCCCCCAGCACTGTGGGGCAGCCTCAACCAGGCCCCCACTCATGTCTAGCACCACCCCCACCCCCCGGCCACCATGGGCAGCCCCCACCAGGCCCCCACTCATGTCTCCCACCCACCCCCACTCCCCAGCAGTGCAGGGGCACCCTCCACCAGGCTCCCACCCGTGTCTACCACCCCCCCACCCCCCAGCCACCATGGGCAGCCCCCACCAGGCCCCCACTCATGTCTCCCACCACCCCCACCCACCCAGCAGTGTGGGGCACCCTCCACCAGGCCCCCACCCGTGTCTCCCACCACCCCCACCCCCCACCCACCATGGGCAGCCCCCGCCAGGCCCCCACTCATGTCTCCCACTACCCCCACCCCCCCAGCAGTGTGGGGCACCCTCCACCAGGCCCCCATCCATGTCTCCCACCACCCCCACCCCCCAGCCACCATGGGCAGCCCCCGCCAGGCCCCCACTCATGTCTCCCACCACCCCCACCCCCCCAGCAGTGTGGGGCACCCTCCACCAGGCCCCCACTCATGTCCCCCTGCCCACAGGCCCTGACAATCCTCAAGCATGTGCCTCATGGCCAGCCACCACAGCCCAAAGACACAACCAAGTATTACATGTGCCCATGATACTACTCCAATGGAAACAATGTAAATCAACACATGTGTCTCTCACACACACAATGGTTGCAAGTGAACCTGAAAACCCATATCATGACATGCATGAAAACAATGAGATGAAACCACACATTGAAGAATGAAAAAATCCAAATAATGTATTAAAAACAACAGCAATGGCAATCAAAATTAACCAAAATACACAAGTAAAAAAATAACAAAATTAAGCTGGCTGTCCCTTTTCAAATTAAAATCCATAAATTATAATCCAAAAAGATATCTTCCAAAGTTCAAGTCCATGAAAAGGAAATGAAGGGAAAAAAGAAATAGAAAACCATTGCTCCATGGGAAAAAATATTCATAGTAAAAAAAATATCCAAATCCAAAGTCCAACTATGTACAAAGTATTCAGGGTCCATCATCCCAAGAGAACAAATGAAACATACCAAAAAACCTATTTAAAATGGAACTATATACAAAAGGTGGAGCAGTGTCCGTCGACTCGAAATAAAAATAAACTATAAAGGAAACCTATCACTAAATAACTATATACAATGGCGGCAGGCCAGTCCAGCGGCTCACTTAGCGGTGTTCCGGGCCAGGGCATCATCGAACTCCTCGTCTATGTCCCGGAGGCGGTCCTGTTCCATGGCCCCGAGGGTCCGCAGGGACGCCGACATGTTCACCTCCAACTCCCTGCGGATTGCCTCGAGGCACTCGGCCCGCCTCAGGGCCCTCCGCATGGAGTTCTCCGCCCTGACCATCGTGAGCCGGGCCTCTTCCGCCCGCCGCCGCTCCGCATCTATGGCGTGGCCCAACCGCTGCCACACGGAAGACACTTCCCGTCCAGGGTCCTCCTGCCCTCCGGCCGATGCCTGCCCCTCCGATGTTGAAGGCCCCGAGCTATCGTGGCTCCCACTTACAGCCTCCTGCTGCTGCAGCTGCTGCTGTCCATGTGCCCTGTACGATGGTGCCTGCACATCCTCCTCCAGCTGGGGTGCAGTCGTTGATGTGGCCACCCCTGCTGGACGTCCGACTCCCGACTGTGGCAGGGATCTGTTGTCCACCAGCCTGGCCGCACGGTCGGAGGCAGCTCCACAGGGCACCCAGGTGACACATGGGTGGGAAGATGGCATGGAGGACGACTGGGGCATAGGGGGTTCTGTGGAGAAGGGGGTCGGAACAAGGTCCAGGTGTCATGATCTCTGCTTCCAAAAGGTCAGGGTTTTCCCAACTCCCTTGGAAGCAGATCCATAACCCAGGTTCCGAGTGCCAACCAGTCCCAATTGGGACCTTTTGGACCCAGTCCTGGCGCCAGTGGCACCAGGCTCATAAATATGCCCAGTCCCAGCGCTGGAAGCGCCGGGCTCATAATGCTTGGGTGGACTTACCTGCAGCAGACCATGCTGCTTACTTGCCTGCCAGTTGAGCCTCTGATCCTCTTCTGTTTGGAACTACTTTTCCTGTTGGGTGGGGCAGGAGCCACTCCCTAGATTCAGAACACTGGAACTCTTCTGGAAAGCAGGAACTCTTTTCTTACCTAGGCGTGGCTGTGGAAGGAGACAACTAAGCACTACAGGAGGCTATTTAAACCACACCCGATGGATGAATCTTGCTTTGCGTTATTCTGCATCCTCTGCAGCAGAACGCTCATCGTGTCTTCTGCATCTGATCCTGGGCCTAAGGAAAAAGGCTTACCATCCTGAATCCAGTCTTCAGCAACACCTATAAAGACAAGAAAGAACAGGTTAGCATTACGGTCTTCAGTGACAGCTCTTCACTTACCTGGTCCATCGGCTGTCACCAACGCCTCGCGCTGCATTCCGGCATCTGAAAGACAAAACAAGGTGCGTTTAAAGACATTGGGGAACTTTAATACTCACGTGCCATTACTCCTTTCCACATCTAACCCAGTGGGTATTCCGGCACCCTGCAGCCGCTCCGAACTTGTACCTGCAAAATAAAAAGACAGTTAGAGCGCATCGTGAAGCAGGCAACAAGCGCTTACTTACGTGCTTCCAGGCGCTTCTATTCATCACACGGGCTCCATCTTCAACTCACTTCAGCCCGTCATCCGCCATCGCCGGAACCCTGCAAAACAAGAGACATCATTACTAAAGACTTTAAAGACATTAGAATTACTCGAAACTTACCGTTCGTGCAGTAAACGACGGACAGCAGTCCTCTGAAGTCAAGAGGCCTGCTCCCCTTATCCAGTGAAGAAACTGGTTACAGCACCCTGCCCCGAGGCAGATGGAGAGCACAGCGTTCACTTACCTAAGGTGAGAGCGTTAACCTTTGGGGTTCTACAGGAGAAGAGAAAGGGAAGAAGAGAGAGACATTCAATAACCCAGTTCCTTAATCCCATATTTTCTATCTGCAGACATCTTACCCTTCGAGTCAGACATACAGTGCACAGAGGTCCAGCCCAAAGAGCCAGCCGTGTGTTACACATCCCCTTTGAAGATACGGTATACGCCCAGTCAAGACCGGCGCCTCTACGGGAATCAGGTGAGCGTTACAGAACGCAAAGCCTACCACAAAACTCCCGTCCAGGCGCTATGGAAACCTCGGATACCGACCAGCTAGCCCAGTTACTTGGGGAACTAAGGGCAGAAGTGCATGCAGCCCGTCAGGAAACGAACGCTCTAAGAAGGGAACTGATTATTTCCAAGGAGCGAACAGATGATCTCGCTAGACAATTGCTACAGTCACAAGCCGGACAGACCCCGTTACCCGCATCTGGGGGAAATCTTCCTTCTACATCCTCTATGAATCCAGTGCAGATCAACCTACCTGGGAATGTACCTCTGGCTCCGCCCGAACGATTTTCTGGTGACCCAAAGAGGTTTGCAGTATTTATCAATCAGTGCCGGTTGCATTTCTTATGCCGGCCAGCAGCCTTTCCAACTGATCAAGCTAAAGTAGCTTTCGTGCTTTCGTACCTTAGTGGCAATGCGGCAGACTGGTCGATCCCTCTAGTAAATCAAGATGATCCGGTCCTCCATGATTTTCAAGCTTTTCAGCTCAGTATGGAAAAACTGTTCGCAAGACATTCACAGGGGCAGGCCTTGGACAATGAGCTTCTTTCGTTGCGACAAGGTAATCAAGACCTTTTGGCTTATATTGCGTCTTTCAACAGACTGATAGTGGAAACTCAATGGCCTGAGGACAAAAGGATTACGCTGTTTTATAGAGGTCTACGTGGAGAGCTCAAAGATGTGTTAGCCCAAGTAGTGAATCCCCCACTAGATTGTTCGGACTATATAGACTTAGTCGTTCAAATAGATCACAGACTGCAGAACAGGAAGGCCGATCGTTCCAAGTTTGATGCTCGAGTATTTTCCAAACCGCCAACTCCTTCCAAAGGAGTAGACTCCGGGGAACCCATGCAAATAGGGGGTCTAAAAGGTCCTCTAACACAAAAGGAGGGGGAAAGGAAAAAACAGTTGCAATTATGCCTCTATTGCGGAAACTCAGGGCACTTTCTTCGAGACTGTCCGGTGAAACCTGCCAAGAAGGCAGTAGGAGCTGCAGTTACCAAAGTTACAAACTGTGAGCAGGGAAACGACCTCGCCCGACAAGAATAGAGGTCCTCTTGCCGAGCGTGAAAACCAGTTCCGTGACCTCGCATTTCGTGATACCTATGGTCCTCATTAGCCCTGATAATCCGGATCGATTACATGCAATTGAAGCTTACGTCGACAGCGGTGCCATCGGCAATTATGTGGATCATGAAATGGTTTTGAGGATGAATCTAACTCTTTGTCCCAAGGCTGTAAAGGACGTCATTACTACGGTGGATGGTACGGAGATAGCCTCCGGGCCAGTAACGCATACCACTCAAGAGGTGACGCTAGTAAGTCAAGATGGACACCATGAGAAGATCGTGTTCGATGTGATCAAGGCCCCTCAGTTTCAGATTATTCTAGGAATACCTTGGTTAGAGAAACACAATCCTCTGATCGATTGGCGAGCAAGAACGTTCCAGTTTCCAGAATGTGTCTCTACTTGTCACCCTCCACCTGGTGTTGCACTGGCAGCAATTTCTTCAGAGACTCCCCAGTTACCTCCCGAATACCTAGAATACCAAGATGTTTTCCGGAAGGATCAGGCTAACTCTCTACCTCCTCATAGGTCTTATGACTGCCAGATAGACCTGATACCTGGATCTACTCCTCCTTGTAGTAGAATTTATGCCCTCACCGAGCCTGAGAACCTTCACCTTCGACAATACCTGGATCAATACCTGGCAAATGGGTTTATTCGTCCTTCCAAGTCCCCTGCTTCTTCAGCTTTGTTCTTCGTTCCAAAAAAGGAAGGCGACCTTAGAACTTGTATAGATTATCGCTCCCTGAACCAGATCACCGTTAAGAATAGATATCCGTTACCTTTGATCCCTGAACTCCTGGACCAAGTCAGAAAAGCATGCATATATACAAAGCTGGATCTTAGAGGAGCTTACCACTTGGTACGAGTAAAAGAGGGCGATGAATGGAAGACGGCCTTCCGCACCAAGTATGGGCTATTTGAATATCAGGTCATGCCCTTCGGACTTTGCAATGCCCCGGCCGCCTTTCAATATTTTATGAACGATGTCCTCAGAGAGCTCATAGATGTGTGTGTTGTTGTTTACATTGACGACATCCTTGTTTATTCTTCATCGGAATCTGAACATCGGAAACACGTGAAAATGGTCCTCGAAAGATTGCGTCAACACAAACTTTTCGCTAAGTTGGAAAAATGTGTTTTCAACGTGACTGAAGTTGAATTCTTGGGATTCATATTATCACCTGGCGGAGTGCGTATGGATTCAAAGAAGGTCGATGCAGTTCTCAAATGGCCATCACCATCCTCCGTAAAAGGTGTGCAAAGCATGTTAGGCTTCGCTAACTTTTACCGCAGGTTTATCCCCGAATTCTCTCGAATAGTCCAGCCCATCACTGCCTTGTTAAAGAAAAACAAACGTTTTGAATGGTCTACCGAGGCGGAACAAGCTTTCCAGGATTTGAAGACTAAATTTATCTCTGCACCAATCTTAAAACACCCTCGCCCCGAACTCCCCTACATCGTGGAAACTGATGCTTCAAGCCTTGCCATGGGGGCAGTTCTATCACAAAAGGACCCGGTAACCAATCAGTTGCATCCCGTGGCATTTTGGTCCCGCAAATTCTCGCCTCCTGAAATCAATTACACGATTACTGACAAGGAACTTCTGGCTATCAAGTCTGCCTTTAAGGCTTGGTGGCATTATCTGCTGGGGGCCCGACACACCGTTACTGTGATTACGGATCACCGAAACCTGCAATATTTGAAAACCGCAAAAGCCCAATCCTCTAGACAACTCCGTTGGGCATTATTCTTTGCCGAGTTTGACTTCATAATTACCTATCGACCTGGTACAAAGAACGGTAAAGCTGATGCCCTTTCTCGGATGGGAGTGGAAGAACACTTGATCAACCCTAAACCTGTACCAATCATTCCCGAACAAAGAATTCTGGGTGTAATCGCCACAGAATCCATAGAGGAAGTTAAGGATAAAGCCAGGCAACTTGTAACTCCAGCAGACATACAGAATTGGCATCTGCAGGGAAAGGACTTTGCAGTAAAGGACAACTTATTGTATTTCCAAGAACGATTATACCTACCCAGCACAGATTTACAGAAAAAAGTAATCTCTTGTTATCACGATTCTTTAATGGAAGGACATCCCGGTATGGCCAAGACCTCAGAAAAGATCAAGCGCTACTTCTGGTGGCCGTCTTGGAAAAAAGATATCAGAGACTTTATAATGTCCTGTGGAGTATGCGCCCAAAACAAGAGTCAAAAGGAAAGACCAGCAGGCCTCTTACGCCCTATTGACATCCCACCTCGCCTTTGGCATACGCTTTCTATGGACTTCATCACCGATCTACCTCCATGCTCCGGATACAATACGATTCTAGTAATCGTGGACTTATTCTCCAAGATGGCGCATTTCATTCCGCTCAAAGGCTTGCCAACAGCAGCAACTCTGGCCCGAGAATTTCTCGAAAACATCGTCCGACTGCACGGTTTTCCTTCGGTTCTAATTTCGGATCGAGGTAGTCAATTTATTTCTCATTTTTGGCGAAGTTGCTGTCGGTCGGCTCAAATTGATGTGAGACTATCGACCAGTCACCACCCTCAGACCGACGGACAAACCGAGAGGACCAATCAAACTCTGGAACAGTATTTACGCTGCATGCTGCAACAAACTGAAAAAACTTGGAAAGACATCCTTTGGATAGCCGAATATGCCTACAATAACTCTGTCCATTCGGGAACTGGGAAAACCCCGTTTTTTCTTTTGTACGGCAGTCACCCTCGAACCTCAGAGTCGGATCCCCTCCAAGATCTTGAAACACCAGCAGTAGACTACCTGCATTCTACAATCACCCAAGCCTTTAAGGAAGCTGTTTCTCACCTTCAAAGGGCTAAAGAACAATACAAGAAAGGAGCAGATCAACATCGGAAAGAAGCCCCTCAATATCAAGTAGGGGATCAAGTCTGGTTATCCACCAAATATCTACCTCTAAAAGGGCCACGCACATTCAACCCAAGATACCTTGGTCCCTATTCCATCACTACCATAGTAAACCCAGTAGCGGTCAAGTTGGACTTGCCCCCGCACATGAAGATACATCCGGTCTTCCACGTCTCTCTATTAAAACCCGTGCAACCTCAAACCCGACTAACTAAATCTCCAAAACCTATCCTAGTTGATGGAGAACTCGAGTTTGAAGTCAAAAGCATTCTGGACTCCAAGATCTCCAAATCTAAACTATTTTACCTAATTGACTGGAAAGGCTACGGCCCCCAAGAGAGATCCTGGGAACCTGCTGAATATGTCCACGCTCCTCGCCTAATCAAAAGATTTCACCGAACATTTCCTGACAAGCCAAAACCCCCGGAGAAGCCCAGTTTGGGAGGGGCCTTGAGGGGGGGTACTGTCATGGTCTCTGCTTCCAAAAGGTCAGGGTTTTCCCAACTCCCTTGGAAGCAGATCCATAACCCAGGTTCCGAGTGCCAACCAGTCCCAATTGGGACCTTTTGGACCCAGTCCTGGCGCCAGTGGCACCAGGCTCATAAATATGCCCAATCCCAGCGCTGGAAGCGCCGGGCTCATAATGCTTGGGTGGACTTACCTGCAGCAGACCATGCTGCTTACTTGCCTGCCAGTTGAGCCTCTGATCCTCTTCTGTTTGGAACTACTTTTCCTGTTGGGTGGGGCAGGAGCCACTCCCTAGATTCAGAACACTGGAACTCTTCTGGAAAGCAGGAACTCTTTTCTTACCTAGGCGTGGCTGTGGAAGGAGACACCTAAGCACTACAGGAGGCTATTTAAACCACACCCGATGGATGAATCTTGCTTTGCGTTATTCTGCATCCTCTGCAGCAGAACGCTCATCGTGTCTTCTGCATCTGATCCTGGGCCTAAGGAAAAAGGCTTACCATCCTGAATCCAGTCTTCAGCAACACCTATAAAGACAAGAAAGAACAGGTTAGCATTACGGTCTTCAGTGACAGCTCTTCACTTACCTGGTCCATCGGCTGTCACCAACGCCTCGCGCTGCATTCCGGCATCTGAAAGACAAAACAAGGTGCGTTTAAAGACATTGGGGAACTTTAATACTCACGTGCCATTACTCCTTTCCACATCTAACCCAGTGGGTATTCCGGCACCCTGCAGCCGCTCCGAACTTGTACCTGCAAAATAAAAAGACAGTTAGAGCGCATCGTGAAGCAGGCAACAAGCGCTTACTTACGTGCTTCCAGGCGCTTCTATTCATCACACGGGCTCCATCTTCAACTCACTTCAGCCCGTCATCCGCCATCGCCGGAACCCTGCAAAACAAGAGACATCATTACTAAAGACTTTAAAGACATTAGAATTACTCGAAACTTACCGTTCGTGCAGTAAACGACGGACAGCAGTCCTCTGAAGTCAAGAGGCCTGCTCCCCTTATCCAGTGAAGAAACTGGTTACAGCACCCTGCCCCGAGGCAGATGGAGAGCACAGCGTTCACTTACCTAAGGTGAGAGCGTTAACCTTTGGGGTTCTACAGGAGAAGAGAAAGGGAAGAAGAGAGAGACATTCAATAACCCAGTTCCTTAATCCCATATTTTCTATCTGCAGACATCTTACCCTTCGAGTCAGACATACAGTGCACAGAGGTCCAGCCCAAAGAGCCAGCCGTGTGTTACACATCCTCTTTGAAGATACGGTATACGCCCAGTCAAGACCGGCGCCTCTACGGGAATCAGGTGAGCGTTACACCAGGAAACGGAGGAATCCAGCCCTGGTGAGCTGTCCCAGTGGGTCAACGCGGTCAACGAGCCATGCAAGAAGACGTGCAGACTCATCATGAAAAGACTGCAGGTCAGCTCGCATGGCCCGTTGACACAACGCCACCCCACCCTGGACAGGCTTAACCTGGTGCAGGATAGCCACATCCGCAGGGAGAGGAAGGCCAGGTGTTGTAAGCCAATCCTCTCCCTGAGAACGGGTCTGGAGGTAGGCATCCCCGCTGGTGCAAGATGATGCAGTGACAGGAGCAGGGACAGGATTGCACACAGGCACCTCCGCGGCGGCCTGTGCTGCCTCCTGTCCCTGATCCTGCACTGCACCACTAGCACCAGTGGAATCCCCACCTCCAGACCCCACCACTGTCGCTTGCACGGCCTCCTCCTCTACCAAACCCCCCACCAACCTGGATGACTCCGTGCCATCTTCCTCCGTTGGGCCCTGTGGGGTCCCAGCTGCCCCTTCTGCTGCCGAGGAGTCCAACTCCAACCTCCGCCTCTTGGACCTCCCCTCGGCAGCTGCGGCCTGGGACGCGGCACCGGACTCCTCACTCCCCGACGAGATCACAACCTGGGAGGGGATCCGGGCCTTGCGTTTCCGGCTGGTGGTGCGAACCCTGCCGCTGTGCTCCACAGCACCTTCTCTGCCCTCTTCATCAGTTGACGCTGCAGACAGGGAGAAAGAAAACACAGGTATCAGGGCTCTGTAAAATAGACTCATACACACATGACAGTTATACATGAGTGGCATTGGTAAACCTCAGACATGGCATCACAATCCCCAACACACATGTCATTTAAACTTGCACACATGAGCCATACCACAGCCATATTGCAACAGCCAGCACCATCCATTCACATACAACAGCATGAGCAGCCAAAGGTCATTCACACATCACATGCAACATAGGGAGTACACTACACATGCACACACAACACCAAACTTGCATGCATGTGTACACCTCCGCCAACTGTCGCAGTGTTTTGATCGACATCCATGTCACACCTGACAATCATTCCTCCACATCCTGTGCCATGCAAGCCCACACACACAAGCACCATCCACGTGTCACACATGAGACCCCTCGCATGTGTCACCCTCACGGCCCTGTACACCCCCCCCACTTGGCCACATAAAAATACATGTTCAACCTGCACACTCCTGGCACACCACCACACGCACAGCTTACAATCAGTATGCATGTACACTTACCCCTCGACTCCAGGCGGGTCTGCTTCTCAAGGACCTGGATGTGGAGCACTGGGGATATGCGTTCCAGGACCCTCATCTGATCTTCCGACAAGTGGCCCCGGCGCCCCTTAGCATCCGCTGCCTTCAGGAGGCGCCGGGCCTTGTTGAGGGTCCTGGACCTGAAGTCCTCCCAGCGCTTCCTGACACGTTCGTAGTCGCGGACTGCCACCTCCTCCGCGTTGATGGCAGTCACGATGTCCATCTAGATCCGAGTCCGTCCTTTTTTGTCGGCGCGCAACCTTCCGAAGAGGGCATCATACTGCCCCAGGACATGCTCCACCAGGACACCAACTTCGGTGGCAGTGAAGCTGGTGCCCCTCTGCCTCCTTGGCCGGGGGTTGCCACTGATGCCAGATGTTGCAGTGCCCGACATGGCAACCCCAGAGGCAGGAGTGGGTGGGCAACTAGGTCCTGGGGCTGGGCTGTGGGGCGATGGAAAAGCAGTCGGGAGTCTTCGGTTCCAGCAGGGGTGGTCACAGCAACAGCACCCCTGGCTGATGTGCAGGCAGCAAATGGCAGGGCACGTGGGCAGCAGGCAGTCAGGCAGCAGCAGATGGCAGGTGGGAGCGTGCTCAGGGCTCTGGGGGGCAGTAATTCGGCCTTCTGGGCAGGAGCGTGGTCTTCCGTGTGTGAACGCGTGGCCAGCTTGATACGGAGTGATTTTGCACGTGAAAATCCAACACGTCTGCGTGTAATTCGAGGAAAGGCCCTTAGCGCGTAAACGCGTCAGCACACTGTACATTCATTGGCCCAAAGGCCACCAGCGTATGCGCGTCTATGAAGTCACGTGCACGTTGAATAGGGCACACGTTGGAAATGTTGCGTGTTAAAAAAATGAAAGACACGTCCGAGTGAAAGCGTGTAATTGGTGGAAATGGCCTTAGCGCGTACATGCGGAAGTGACAAAGTGTGTAATTGGTGGAAATGGCCTTAGCGCGTACACGCGGAAGTGACAAAGCGTGTAATTGGTGGAAATGGCCCTACACGCAGAAGTGACAAAGCGTGTAATTGGTGGAAATGGCCTTAGCGCGTACACGCGGAAGTGACAAAGCGCGTAATTGGTGGAAATGGCCCTACACGCAGAAGTGAGCAAAGCGTGTAATTGGTGGAAATGGCCTTAGCGCGTACACGCGGAAGTGACAAAGCGTGTAATTGGTGGAAATGGCCCTACACGCAGAAGTGACAAAGCGTGTAATTGGTGGAAATGGCCTTAGCGCGTACACGCGGAAGTGACAAAGCGTGTAATTGGTGGAAATGGCCCTACACGCAGAAGTGACAAAGCGTGTAATTGGTGGAAATGGCCCTAGCGCGTACACGCCGCGTAAGTGACGCTGGACGTCTGGGCCTGCATAAAAGGTACCTGTAGAACATCATTTCCTTGTACGTGCTTTTCGTGGAGAGCGAGTGGGTGAATTCTGTACTTCTTGTCGTTTCACATGCGATTTACTTAACGGCGTTTCAAGTTCGTACTCCCTGTTACCTCTGACAGCTTTTTCTCTTTTTTCTCTTTTTCTGGTTTTCCTGGGCCTGTTCCCTCAAACAGTGTTCCCTTCTACTGTTGTCCTGTCTCCTCAGACAGCGTACAAATCTTCTTTTGGCGGGGGTGTTGCCAACCAAACGCGCTTCTTTTTCACGCTCTTTTTCCTGGCAGACGGTGAGTCATGCACGTATCTAACATCTGTGCTTGCCCCGTGTGTAGCCTACCCCTTCAGAGGTCATTCTAGGCTGCGTGTGACACGCATACGTTCATTCTTGTGTTACTGGGTGCCACAGCGTAGTGCAGGTTTTTTTTTCCGCACACGTGGTCTAGGAGGGGTTGCGTGCACGTCATCTCCCTTCTTTGGGCTTCCTGTGCGTTGCGTGACCCGTCATCTTTCCCCAGGGGTCACATTCAGCCTTGCTAGAGCACTAGGGTACAATTACCATCTGGTACCCAACCCCTTTGACCCCCAATTGCCCAGGACAATAGTTTACAGCCACTCCCATACGCACATTAACATCAGTGCCATGGTTGGGAGGCGAGGATTCCGTAAGGGTGGCAAAGGTGGACGAGCCACAAGTGGTGGCCGTGGTGGATCCGGTAGGGGACGTGGTCGTTACTTGCAGGGTGACCCTGTCCCCCCATGTGTGGAGGACCAGTCAAGGGCACCCATAATCCCCCCCCCCGGTTGAGGCTGATGTGGGTGACACCGTCCTTGTTGGACCAGCCCATTGTGGCACCAGACCTGGCTGACTCCACTGCTGGGGGGTGGGGGTGGTGGGAGACATGAGTGGGGGCCTGGTGGAGGCTGCCCCTGGTGGCTGGGGGGTGGGGGTGGTGGGAGACATGAGTGGGGGCCTGGTGGAGGCTGCCCCTGCACTGCTGGGGGGTGGGGGTGCTGGGTGACATGAGCAGGTGTGCAGGGTAGTCCCCTGTGGTGTCGGCTGCCTGCAGGGGCCGTGGAGGGTGTACAGGGAATACCTGGGAGCACACAGCCAAATCACGTGTAGAATTTCCCGCGTACCCCTGTCATACACGTACCCAGCCAAATCGCGTGTGGAAATTAACGCGCACGTACCCTGCCAAATCGCGTGTGGGACTTCCCGCGCACCCCTGAAATCCACGTACCCAGCCAAGTCGCGTGTGAGACTTCCCGCGCACCCCTGAGATCCACGTACCCAGACAAATCGCGTGTGGAAATTCCCGCGCACGTACCCAGCCAAATCGCGTGTGGAACTTCCCGCGCACCCCTGAAATCCACGTACCCTGCCAAATCGCGTGTGAGACTTCCTGTGCACCCCTGAGATCCACGTACCCAGACAAATCGCGTGTGGAAATTCCCGTGCACGTACCCGGCCATATCGCGTGTGGAACTTCCCGCGCACCCCTGAAATCCACGTACCCTGCCAAATCGCGTGTGAGACTTCCCGCGCACCCCTGAGATCCACGTACCCAGACAAATCGCGTGTGGAAATTCCCACGCACGTACCCGGCCAAATCGCGTGTGGAACTTCCCGCACACCCCTGAAATCCACGTACCCTGCCAAATCGCGTGTGAGACTTCCCGTGCACCCCTGAGATCCACGTACCCAGACAAATCACGTGAGGAAATTCCCACGCACGTACCCGGCCAAATCGCGTGTGGAACTTCCCGCGCACCCCTGAAATCCACGTACCCTGCCAAATCGCGTGCGCACCCCTGAGATCCACGTACCCAGCCAAATCGCGTGTGGTACTTCCCGCGCACCCCTGAAATCCACGTACCCTGCCAAATCGCGTGTGAGACTTCCCGCGCACCCCTGAGATCCACGTACCCGGCCAAATCGTGTGTGGAACTTCCCGCGCACCCCTGAAATCCACGTACACTGCCAAATCGCGTGTGAGACTTCCCGCGCACCCCGGAATACACGCACACGTTATTTTTCAGACAGCGGGTGTCCGTGTTTGTGGGTACCCCTTTGCACGTCATTTGTCCTGGAGGGCCACAGTATAGGACATTCATCATGGCTGTATATAGGTGCTATTTGTTGGCGCACCTTTTGGCGCACATTTATTACAGGCGCAGAGACGCTACCGCCTGCTTTCTTGTGGCGGTCGTGTTTGTGCCTGTGCGCTGGTTTGACCGTGTGCTTTTTTGCCCTATTCGATTCCATGAATACGGGTTGTAGGCGAGCGTGTGGGCGTTCCGCGCACTTGCACCCTGTACTTCCCCCGTGACGCCCACATTTTGGCAAGTTGTTCCCCATTCCGAGTGTTACGCCCCGTGTTCCGCCTACTTTTGTTGTGTGCGCTGCGCTATGTGCGATTTTCGCTGTGGCCTGTGCGATTTTCGCTGTGACCTGGCGCGCGCCGTTAGATGGCCTGTGCGCCAACGTGCGCCGCGCACTTTTTTAGCGCACATCCGATGGTTTTCTCGCGCACGGCCTTCCATGAATCGATGTGCGCTGCTTTTCGTGCGATTTTCGCACTTGCACTGCGATTTTCGCTATTCCACTGCGAATCGCACGTTTTTGGCCACTTGCGCCGCGCTAATTATTCCATGAATCGGCCTGTAACTCTATTCTTCTGGAACTTTTGTGTTGGAGGTACATATTTCTTTTTTGTAATTGGTTATTTATAACGCGCTTAATAATGAGAGGTTTCTAAGGGCAGACCCTGCGTTGCTCCATGTCGTCTTGCTTTCAAGTCGAGCATGTTGCCCCTGAACTACCCTCCTGAGACAATATTTGTACACTGCTTAAAGCCAAAGATATTTTTCTTTTTCATCTTAGAGTTGATTTTTAGAATGTGAGGGCCAGAATAGTACTTTAAACACAGGATGTTTTGCTTGGGCATCTTGGCATTGGGCAGACCTTTAGGGCAACTGCACGCAAATCCTCCTTTTTCGATTCATGCAATCGAATGCACTGTACTTTTCCTGGACTTGCGTGGAGTTCGCGCTGGCAAAACGTATCTGTGCGAGCCATCAAGGGCCTTGCGCGAGACTCCAAGCAGAACATGGCTGTGGCTTGCGCAGGGGGCTGGGAAGGGGCAGAACACCATAAAATGAGGAAGAACTTACAAATAATTGGGCGTTCTGAGGGACGGTCTGCAGGCAGTCCCTTGCAAACCCACAATTGCCCAGCACAAGACATATTCATGGATTTGATCGCGCAATATCTCGGCTGGGAAATGACCACACAAGTCCTTCATACGATCCACCACCCGAAGGCCTGCATAAGTACACTTACGCGCAGGATTTGCAGCGTGCAGGTGGGGTTGCTTGTCGGATTTTGAGGTGCATGTACTCAATCATGGTTCTGTTGTAACATAGGGGTGCGCATAAGCAGTGTAGTGGTGTGCAGGAACATTTTACAGGGGTTTGCATGCAGATTTGCGAGTTATTGCAGAGTTACGGTTTTTAATACGCATGTTGTCAGGGTGCCGGAAACAGTTATGGGGGGACCCCGCGCAGGGTCCCCGAGTTGCAGGCCTGCTTACAGGGGACCCCACACACTGTTTGAAGGGTGCATGTATTCACACCCGGGAGGGGGCGGAAAGGCAGCTGTTCTGGCTGTTTATGCTAGGCAGGTGGGCATGCTGGGGGCATTCCGGGCACGTCTTGTGAATACGGGTACTTTGTGCTCTAAATTCCATGAATATGTGGGGCACACATTTTTGCAATATACGCACAGGCTCGCGCGGCTTCCTTCTCGGTGTGCGGCCCTACAGCCTTGAAGTAACGTCAGGCATTTTAACTGTATCTCTGCTGACCGGGTTCAATCAGGGCAGCCTAGTACTTAATCTCAATCCTTCTTTGTAAATGTAATCTGTAGAGCTGGGAGAGCCAGGGAGCTCATAGTAGGGTCGAGCCAGGGGGCCTGCCTCTTCTCTCCAAACGAGAGCTTTGCCAGGAAAATGGCCGTGAAAAATGGGGGAGGGAGATCTCTGTCAGGGGCTGGAGGCCGTACAAAAGGGGCCGGGGGGGAGGAAGGGACTTAAATGGGCTGAGGGCTAGAAAAGGGGCTGTTTGTAATTGGGAGAGGTGCACTGTTATATTGTGGATGGTGGCACGGTGAAGGGGCAGACAAAGGGGGTTAGTGGCACTCATAGTGAGGTGGGGAAATTGTGGACGGTGGTGTGAGGAAGGGGGAGAAAATGGAGGCTGGTTGAATGGGGGTGGTAACGCTGCTGGGGTCAGGGTGGGGAGAGTGAAAGCAAAATGGAGGCTGGTTGAATGGGGGTGGTAACGCTGCTGGGGTCAGGGTGGGGAGAGTGAAAGCACTTATGAAGCAACATGTTGCCTCCATTTAGTCAATGTCAAAACAGAAAATGAAGGCATGCCTCGACACCCTGTCCCACACCAGCCAATCAATGAGTGACGGGGGAAAGGACAGGAAATCAGGCAACAGCGCTCCTGTACGTGCCTGCATACCAGAGAAGTGTTTAAAAAAAAAATGTTGTATTTTTCACAGGTACTGCGGGCAGCAAGATGGGATCTTATGACTGGTCCTTGCTTTGAGTAGGCACTGGCCCGAAATGAGGGTCGAGCCAGAGCCCCAATTTTGACCTGGGCCGGCCAGAGCCTCAACGGGCTCGCCCAGCTCCAATGATCCGGCACATCCGATTTGTTATTACAGAGGAATCCACTGCCCTAGAAGAATGTTAGCGAATGCCTCCATTTGAGCCCATTAGTTTAGTTTTATTTAGTTTATTTTAGTTTAAGAAAGTCTGTAGAGTGCACATACGCCACTTCTGATTTTGTGAACACTGGTGCTAGAGAAGGGCAGAACTAACCACAAAACACTAGAAAAGAAATTGGAAGATGTGAGAGAGTGGAAGAAAAAGCAAACTATGGAAAGCTGATGATAACAGACACGTATTTTAGTAGCATGAAAAGGCAGCAGGAGTTGGAATGGGCGTTATAGAGAGAAGAATAGAGTTTCAATTGAAGGATAAGAGCATCAAATGCACTACCTCCTTTCCATGCTGTGCGAAACCCGGAAACAGGTTGAAGACAAGCCCGGCACAGCGGAGACAGCAAAACGGTGTGTAGCACTTAAGCCCTGAGTAAAGGGCACTGAGGCTGGTGTTTGAGAGACTGGAATAGACAATGCATCGGAGCTTGAAGAAGAAACATTGTCAAAATGGAAGGCAAAGAAGAACAGCCAGGGAGGGGGTGCCTTTTGGTTGACTGTCTCTCTAGGCTGGGTGCCCCAGTCGTGTTACTTGTGGTGAAAATCACGAACATTGATTTTGGCTAGATTTTCTAAACAACATGTCTTCTGAGCACAAAGTTGGGATCATCGAAAGTCAGGCTTGGTTCTCCGCCTGTAGACGTAAGGACGAGCTAAGGGCATGCAGCACCAAGATAGCAGGAGTCTCTGTAAGAGCAAAGCTCCTCTTCCAAGGCTTCTCAAGTCAAGTGCCTGAAAGCATAAATGTCCCAGCAGTACACAGCAGGATTCCAGCCAAACAAATCAGTTCTGTTAATGGCCCTGGACGGCTGAAAACGAGTGGTTTATTCTGAACCCATCGACACTCTCCTTTGTTGGCAAATGAAGAATATATCTCCCTCTGGTTTCTTGGCAACGAGAAGGCATTGATACTGTATGGTCGCCTGCGCTGTATGGGCCTGATTCGTGGAAGTGTTTTATAATGCACAATCCCATAGGAAAATGTTCTGTGAATCAGGCTGTATTAGTTTAACATGGATGGATGGAGAGTTAACTACAACATGCTACCACTTCTGCAGTTTCTGCATTTACCTTGTATACCCATTTTGGGGTGTCAGGCCTTATCACAAATCTCTAAACTAACTTTTCAGCAGGTGCAATGCCACCTGTCTGTAAATTGATTCCAGGCTAGTGAAATCCATGATCCCTCCTCCCCTGTAATCCAGTGTGGATGCCAAGACTCTTCGGGTCTACTGATACTTCCTTGACCACGCTCCCTGCTTCAAAGACTCTGTGCTCCCACTGGGCTGAGTTCACTACAGCAACATATCAAAGCACAACTGTTTACTGGAACGGGAATTTTATAGCACTGTTTCCTGGGAGCAATTCACACCTTGTCAGTGGTAGCTGCTACTACTCTCCACAAGGCCATCACATTAGGCTACTCGTCACTGGCCGGCATTAGCTTCGGATTCTTGTGGCTAATCAAAATAACATTTGTATAGCTCCATAATCAACGTTGGCATACAAAGAAAGAGAGAACATATATATAATTATATATAAGAACATATAAGAATATATATATAATAACAATTCAGAGGTGTTCCCAATCGCTATTCGTATACAGGACAATCCAACCCTTTGGGGAGGCCACCACCATGATCGCGATTGGTTGAGTTATGATACATATGGTTTGATCAGACTGGTCCATACACCCATGTGCCTTTGTGCACACCACCATACATTTTAAAGAGATATGTGGGCACTCGGGAAGATGTTTTGGCACTTTTCCTAGTGCTGCAAAGTGTTATGCAGGGCAAACAGTATGGCCAGTAGGAACGGGCTGAAGTTGTGGCCCTGGGCATTGGCATTGACCTCATGGCCCAGGCCATCTCTAGACGGTCTGTTGTCAGGCAGCTGTGCCCTGATGTGTGGTTTTGGTATAGTACACAGCAGTGGAAACCCATATAATGTCTGCCCTGTTGCATCTCCTAGTTTTATTTATGGTTTTTGTTGATGCAGTTTCCAAATTCCACATATCCTGTCGTTCTTCCTTCCTATTAGATGGCAGCAGAGGTGCACATGAAGCAGGCGTTCAATGGCGAACAGTGCTCCCAACTCGCCTCACTGTTATGGTCATGAACAGCTTGCCCATTGCTTGGCCCTCCATATTTTGGACATGAATGTCTGGTCCATCTCCTGTTGAGTGGTCCAGGATTTGTTTGTGCTATGTGTTTAGTTTCAGTCTAAGCTGCCGCTGCACAATGTGATGTATTGACCTTGACATAGCAGGCAATTAAGGAACTAAACACATGATGGTCATCTTTTGAAAAGTCCAAAAAAGGTAGCAGGCACCCCACTCTCGAAAGAACATGGCATGATAACCCGTTCTGTGGTTTTTGCCCACTGTGAGAGTACACAGCCATTGCTTTTAGCTCACTGTACTTTTCACAAAGGAGGAATATCCATTTAAATATCAGTCTTTGTCCCGCCCACAAGGGCAGCCCAGCACCGAAATGCCAGGCAAACCTCCTCTGAATAAGAGTACCAACAGCAACCCCATACACGTGTTTCAGCCTTGTTGGGCCTCATCAGTGAGGTGGAGCTGTGCCTCTCTGAGCATAGTGAGCAAGGAGCCCACATCTGGGTACGCCCAGGTAACTTCGGGTTCCTTACAAAAATGCAAAAAATGCAAAAAAGCTAGCAGGCACCCCTCTCTCAAAAGAACATGGCATGGTAACCTGTTCTGTGGTTTTCACCCTCTTTGAAAGTCCGCAGCCATCGCTTTTAGCTCACTGTACTTTTTACAAAGGAGGAATATTCATTTGCATATCAGTCTTTTTCCCGTCCACAAGAACACTCCAGCACCGAAATGCCAGGCATACCTCCTTTCAAGAGCACAATGTTTGAATTCCAGGAGGAATATCTGTATTGAATATTTACAATTCTTGGACAGAAAATTAGATAGGATAAGGAGTTTGACTGATTACAGTTTATAAATATGGCCCATACACTAAGTTTGTAAATTAATCAATGCTTTGGAGTCACCAAACATACGGGGAACCAGAAGAATTCATGATTGCTTGTTTTCGCATTTGAACCATTGAATGTGAACCATGAATGCAGTATTTCACTTCAGTGTCGAGAAGTTTACACTCAAACACAAGACTCCACTTTCAAGTGCTTTTGAACAATGAAAGTAAGAGTGAGTTAAGGCACTAACCTGCACCTTCTCACAGCTGTGTCGCTTGGGTGAATGACCTCTTGCACTCTCAGTACCTCTCAGTCGTCTCTGCTGTGGTATGCACCCTTCCATTTCAGTCTTGGGAGGATAGCTCAGGGGCAAAGTGCTCGCCTTGGAAGCTAGACGACACGGAGCAACACAGCTTCGATCCCCGGGTCCGCGCTTAGAAACTTCTGGGTATTAAGCGCGTTATAAATAACCTATCATATCATACCGCATCTTGGTTTAGCTTGTCTACTGGTGAACTCAACACCCCCTGAAGACTCAAACATCCATCAGAGGTAAGGTACAGCATGGCAGGCACCAGATCTTCTGATTATTAAGTGGTTATATGACTATGTACAGCAGGGGTCTGCAGCTTTTGGCATTCCAGATGTGTTGGACTACAACTGCCATCAGCCCAAACCATCATGGCTGATAGTAAGGGACCATGGGAGTTGTAGTCCAAAACATCTGGAGAGCCACAGGTTGCAGACCCCTGATGTACAGTATGAAGGTGTCGTTTCAGTCACACTGTGGATCTTGAAGGTTACACTATAGCTCTGAGGCAGCCTGGCCAGTCTTTCCACGCGGCATCGACCTAACAGCTTCTCAACAGACAAGCATGAAATCGTGCGCTGCATTTTTAGCACCCTGTAGCTTAGAGTTATGTTTTTTTGAAGAAAGCCTGACGATAGATTGTCTGCGCGGTTATCGCCGAGCATGTTATAGTGGTTTCATCCTCTAGCTTCAAAGAAGGCCTAGATCTTTTAAAAGAATCCAAACACTGATCTTCCATTTCCATCTCTACGCAGGAAAAAAAAAAGGTTGTCATCACAAATAAAGCCTGAAATATTGACCCGGTGCTAATGCGCGTCTACAGAAGCACTTCCTGTTCCTCAAGGCAGACCTGGAGAGGATGGAACCGTTCTCTGTCAAGTGCTGTTTGAAGAGCCCCCAAAGAGCATCCGTCCTTTGAGTGTAGGTCGCGCGCCACCCTAGGCACTAATAGGCACAGAGTAAGACTTCAAAGCACTGCTGTGGGACGGGGGTCGGGTGGGGGGGTTTGGGGGATAGAGGTTCTAAACCATCTCCTCGGCAGAGAAACGCCAGCGCATCCCAACCCCTTCAGTAATGATGTGACACCTGTATCTTTTATGCCCTTTGTGTTCCGTAACAAGCCTCGGAAAGGAAGCAACAGCGCAGGTCTTGGGAAATGAGGTCCCTGCAGCCCCATAAAGCAGCCGCATCCGCAGCAGAATCGGCGCCATTTCTATAGCCGAATCGACGCCAATGACTGCAGCAAATGAGCACGTGACAGAGCAAAGCTGCTAATTAAGGGCTGGAGGAAAAAATACCAGCAGCTCTGGTACAGGTGGGCGAGGGAAGCTCTGGATACGCTATACAAAAGGACTTGAGATTCTAAACGAGAGGGGGGTCTTGCTAATTCCTGTATTTCATAGGTAGGTCGACCCCTGGGAGAAGCTCAATTTATAAGTGGCTTCATTTCTGTGGCTGTGTGAATCCGAATCTTGACACACTTGTCCTTTAGTTTGGTTGAGTGATAAATCCTACCAAGCCATCATGGTAGCACCTTAGTGCTTTGCACTAAAATCCTCACTAGATTTAACTGTTAGCCCTTTTACCCTTTTCTCCCTGATAACCGGGGCTTAATTTGGGGGGGGGTGGGGGAGCTGCTAGGGCAAGTCCAGGTCTTATTTCTGAGCAACAGCACTTATTGTCTCAGACTCATTTATGATATGGTATTTTGGTAGCCTGTTCCTTTATTACTCCCACATCTCCAGCCTGAGCATAGACCATGGGTACAAAACCAGGCTTCACATGTTGGAACAGTTTGCCCCAAAAGTGGCAGCTTTGCCCCCGTTAGGGATCCGATCTGTTACTGAAGACGAAAAATGAGACTAAATCCTTGATTCTGGCATTGGGAAGGTGGGCACATTTCACTGGTTTGGCTTCCTCCATGGCTGGTTTGGCTTGGCTTCCTCCATGGCTTGTTTGGCTTGGCTTCCTCCATGGCTGGTTTGGTTTCCTCCATGGCTGGTTTGGCTTCCTCCATGGCTGGTCCTCCATGGCTGGTTTGGCTTCCTCCATGGCTGGTTTGGCATCCTCCATGGCTGGTTTGGCATCCTCCATGGCTGATTTGGCATCTTCCATGGCTGGTTTGGCTTCCTCCATGGCTGGTTTGGCATCCTCTATGGCTGGTTTGGCTTCCTCCATGGCTGGTCCTCCATGGCTGGTTTGGCTTCCTCCATGGCTGGTTTGGCTTGGCTTCCTCCATGGCTTGTTTGGCTTGGCTTCCTCCATGGCTGGTTTGGCTTCCTCCATGGCTGGTTTGGCTTCCTCCATGGCTGGTCCTCCATGGCTGGTTTGGCTTCCTCCATGGCTGGTTTGGCATCCTCCATGGCTGGTTTGGCATCCTCCATGGCTGATTTGGCATCTTCCATGGCTGGTTTGGCTTCCTCTATGGCTGGTTTGGCATCCTCTATGGCTGGTTTGGCTTCCTCCATGGCTGGTCCTCCATGGCTGGTTTGGCTTCATCCATGGCTGGTTTGGCTTCCTCCATGGCTGGTCCTCCATGGCTGGTTTGGCTTCCTCCATGGCTGGTCCTCCATGGCTGGTTTGGCTTCCTCCGTGGCTGGTTTGGCATCCTCCATGGCTGGTTTGGCTTCCTCCATGGCTGGTTTGGCATCCTCCATGGCTGGTTTGGCTTCCTCCATGGTTGGTTTGGCTTGGCTTACTCCATGGCTGGTTTGGCCTCCTCCATGGCTGGTTTGGCTTGGCTTCCTCCATGGCTGCTTTGGCATCCTCCATGGCTCGTTTGGCTTCCTCCATAGCTGGTTTGGCTTTCTCCATGGCTGTTTAGCTGATATGCCTTTCCTGGGGGACACTGCCACCAGGTGCATGCAAACGTGGTAATTTGATTGTTCCTCACCTTCAATTGCCCCCTCCAGGGCAAACCAGGTCCATCTGACCTTAGTGCAACACACTTGCCTTTTCATATTAAGTGTTTGTTCTGCCTCAAAATGCACATTTGTATTAGCTAGTGGGTGAAAAGAGCTCAGCCTGGTATCTCGCGCAGGAGTTGTGTTTGACACTCTGCTAAGGCGATAGATGAGATGAGCAGAGAGACAAGCCGCTACCCCCTCCGACTGATCCCAGAGTATGACTATCGCACCCCCGGCACTCCTTCTGGGTAGGTGTTTCAACACTGCATTAAACATTGATGTTTGCAACTTGTCTCGTAACTTGCGAATTTTTTTTAATGATGTTTTATTGGTATGTACAGTGATATTTTTACCTATGCTGCCTTCAAGCGTTCCAGCAAGCTAGCATTTGGTAATACAGAATGCAAAAAAAAAATAATCCATATTCGTTACACCAATTAGAGTCTATTTTTTTCGCTTTCTCAAACACAGTAAGACATTGCTTGTAGGTGTTTCTAAAAGTCAACAGCCTTCATGCTACTTGCTCCGTGTGTGAGCGGCCGGCGCAGCTGTGCCGTTGGAGGTTGGGATGGGACTTGATGGCAGTGGAGTGGAAAAGTTAAATGGGAAGTGGCGGGTGGCATCTCTTACTCCTCACCCATGTGAATCTGGCCCAGGTGGCATGAGGGTGGTCACTCACACTAATTCCATTCCCGCTACAGGCAGGCCACCCATCTTTCGTTTCCAAAAATGGTTCTGCATTGACTTAGTGGCGCAGATCCGAGCAATGCAGAGAAGGGCTCACGCGTGTCCATCAAGTGCTAAATACTGCAGTGAGAAGTCCATAAAGGTACCCCAGGAGCGGTGGCTCTTGAAACTGTAGTCGCATCACTCAGCGCTTAAACAGATGATGGGGGGCAGGGGGCTGCACATTGAGGCACAATTTCATCAGATCCGCATGACAATACACTTGAGGTAGTTAGAAACATCAGGATCATAATGGTGTCTTCAATTTACCCTAGTGCTTGCATTGGGACTGCAAATGCCAGAGGGCCATTAATGTTTCCCTCATCTACAGGATGGTCACGGTGCATTAGCTGTAACCTTCAAAAGGGCGCAGATGTTTATGATACAATATGCAACCGCATTGTTCTGCCTATTGAATGCAATCCATTATCTCTCAGTACAAAACATTGTCCTGAAGTTGTTGAAGTTTTGGAGTTGAACCAAAAACTTTTGAATGGCTTTATTTGAATTTTTCAACAAACGGGAAACATACAAATGTCATGACTCATCACGCTTGCGTTATACAAAACATCAAATGTAATACAGTAGGGCGGCCACGCCCTCACTAGGTTTGGGCACCTGGGACCATCATATGATATGATATGATAGTTTATTTATATCGCGCCTATACACAGGTGTTCCAAGGCGCGACAAATATGACGATGCGTTCCCGTACAAGTATCCCCTTGTCAACCATATGCAAATTAACTCCCGCCAACACCCGTAGGTCTACTTAGGCTGTTCCAGATTTGGCCTTTATGTAATTCACGATTCAGAAGGGCATTTTGTGATAATCACGGAGGTTTCTCATCAGTTTCACTGCTGATGGCTAAAAGGAAAGTTTCCCAGCGCATCCTGATTGCCTGTTGGTTGTGTGTGGTTTCGCAGTGCATGTGGTGTAGTGCGTTAAGCTCTGCTCTTCCACATCTTCCCACATCGAGAAGTCACAGTTGGTGGCTCGAGGGCTTTCTGGGATTCCCAAGACATTGCTGTTCTTCTTGTCACTCGAACCAGTGCCAGGGTGAGAATCCTACCCGTTGGCATCCTTAACGAGTTTTGTGATCTGAGGTCTAGGAAATATGCCATGGGGTTGGCAAGGTCTGGGTCAGTTTGAGTTTTGTTAACCAAACGTTGATTTCCTCCCAGCAGGGGGAAATGTTTGGACAAGGCCACAGCATGTGCAGCAAGCCAGCGTTTATCATTATCATCGGGTAATTGGGACAGCTAAGTGTGGCATCAAGTAACATGCAAGCAAGTCTACCTAGAGTCAGGTAAATCCTATGGAGTAATTGTAATTATATCAATTTAAATTGTTGGTTTCTCGATACCCCATGCAATTCGATGTCGCTTGTGGCCCCAGAGCAGTTTTATGATTTTAATATTCAGGATGATGAAAACCCGTATTGGGATTAAAAAGGGGATATTGGCAAAGTAGTGCAGACATTGTGGTAAGATGATCGATTTAATTATAGTCACCCTACCCATCATGGAAAGTGGTAGTTTATTCCAAAATTCTATTGAGCCGTCCAGTGATACTAGTGCTCTGTGCGTGTTATCAACGTGTGAGTCCCGGGTGTCGTGGTGCATATTGACGCCCAAGTACCGGAACGTGTCTGGGCACCATTTCAGTGCGTGGGTAACTAACGTATCGGGCAAGGTCCTATTATTATAACGTAGAGGGATTATAAACGATTTTGCCCAATTGATACATAGTCGGAGTTAAACTAAAAACTTAAAGGTTAAGACACGAGAATAGAGCCGTTAGTGCCTTTGCCCCCAAATTATGAAGCAAACTGCCAACTTCCCACACATCATAACCCTGCTACGAAAGATTCCACCATACCCCTAAATCAAACCTTCATCAAGGTAGTCTTCCCATATGCCTGGAGCGTCTCGGCTAACCCAAATGGAGCCCTCACTTGCATGGCCTCTACCTACTCCTTGCTTTAGCTCAATATGACCTCCTATTGGGACCCCCCAGACCTCAGTCTAGGCAGCTATGGTGTGCTTACAGGGTTTTTATTTATTATTAATGTTTAATTGTCCAAGATGGTTGTTCTCATTTGGGAATGTACTATGCACTCCGTATGGTACCTGGATTGGTTGAATGTTCTTCTTTCCCCCTTGTGCCATGAAACAATTCATTTTCTGAGTTGACGCTATGCTAAATTCCAATAAAGTAAAAAACGAAATCTTAATGTCCCAAATTCGAAGTGGCTATTTCTCCATAAACTAATGTGCATATTTCTGTAAAGAAAACATCACGTTAAATCTTGTCAAATAGTCTGAAACCATCAAGCACACTGTGAAAATATTTCTCAAGGAGATTGGGGCTCACTCCAATTGTCAGGCATGGTTTAAGCTTTGCTGCAGTGAAGTTTGAGTTATTCTATAAAGACTGAATACTGCAAGAGTTAAAACAATTGTTTCGTTTTTCCAAAGTTTTTGAAGTCTAACTCCCAAATGTGTTTACCAGAGGTCCTCAGGTTTTACAAATAAGTCCAATGTGTCTTGACATCAGACAAGTTAGTGGTCAGTGTGACAAACTTTGGCACAACGACATGTGAATATCTAATTAGACGATATTTGGAATAGGTAATTCTACATTGAAGTACAAAGGACCTGAGCTATATAGAACTCCTCAATTACTTGGTGGAGCCATGGGAGCACCAGGCCTTGGAAACAGCCTACTGGATGAGTATTGCGCAGAACACCAAAAGGAGCCAAGGTTTTGGAGGGCTTCTTTAAAATTAGAAGTGTCCGTGGTTCCATTAACTTTCCAAAAGCCCCATGTAAGAAATGTCCTTTCCCGTTGTGCATGATTTGAGGACAAACTGCATGTTAGTATGACATTTGTCATCCTAACACTGCTACAGAAATAATTGTACGTGTGTCAGACTGCCTCTTTCGTCCAGATATACATTCTAACAATGGTTCACCTACTCTCCCTACCTCAACCCTGGTTATGATAGTAGAGAAGACTACACGTGTTCCCTTGCAAGATCAGTATAAAACTACGTGCGTCAACTTTTAATGTAAGGTCTTCTGAGTGTTCAATACTGCCTTGTGCACCCATCTAGATTTGAGTATCCTGGACAGCGCAAGGGGAGATCCTCTACCAGAAGGGCTCCCGATGACATCAGCTCTTTATGTCAATGGAATCTGAGTGCGACAAACCACGCTAGGGCATAGTTTCCAGCATAGATTTCATATAGAGGCACCACTAAATTAGTGTTATAGTAAAAGCATGTATAGGCCATGCAAGTAATGACATGAGTTGCATTGTGTCCGGCGTTATAACCAAGCCAAGCCAATTGTGCCCTTATTGTGGTAGCCAACTTGCCACTCTAAGGCATGCCAGTGCGCCTTGAGTTGACACTCTAACAAATCAGCACCATTATAACACCATGGCCCACCTGAAATATGATAACCTACTGTATTTAAAATCACCCGCCCTAGGTTTTCACTTTCTTTCCAAATAGCCAACACAAGGTCATAAATCACCACTCAGTCCTGACATTGCGGTGGCTTTTCACCCCTCAAGAAAGGCCTCTTGGGTGCATTCAAGAAGTGACCATAGCTTCACCAGGGCCTTACATGCTTGTTTTTTTGGAACCTCTCGTTGAAAAAGTCCATTGAAGTAGATGACATTCATAACAGCACATTGAGTTCTTTGACTGGGCATCTGGAGAAATACATCAAGGCACAGCTCTTAGTGTGATTTAGTAAGACATCAGTAACGTATTTGATGTCATTCCACATTAGCAATTGCAAAAGTCCCATTGAATGGGAGCAAGCAGGTTATGAAATTAGGAAGTAATAGGCGGCAGAGTTGACAAATGTTGAGCACCAGGCATCGGCACTTGGTCAAGCCCTTCTTTTGGTATTATTCAGCTGTCTTCGTTTGATCGCTGCAATGAGAGAACAATGTGATCGTGATTAGTCTCATGGAGTGATTGATCCTTCTTTGCCTTGTGAGGAATGTTATAATGAAGGCACAGTAATTATGGATAATCTATGTAAACAATGGGCCCCTCTTCAACAGGGTAAACCCCGCAAAGTGTTTAATACATGGTTCTCATTAGAACTAGCATCAACAAGGAGACAACTGAGATCATTGGAAAGGAAATGGAGCAAGAGCAAATCTTATAATGACATGGATCTGATTAAGATCACTCAAAGAAACTATAAAAAGGCTATCCTTGAAGCTAAATCCAAATTTCCCACGGATAAGATAGAGAAAGCCACTAACAGACCGAGAGAATATTAATCGATCATTCCGAACCACGTGGAACCAAACTGTGCCTCAGTAGCTCTAGAAGCCTCACAAATGCAGGCAGATGTGTTTAATAACTATTTTGTGGAAAAATAGAATTAATTAGAGGAAAGATTGCTCAATCAGCGCTGATTGAAGCAGAGGAGCACTTGGATGCTGATGATACTGTAAAATTAGATGGCTTAGCTGCTTCAAAACCGTTCACAGATAAAAAGGTTTTGGATGAAACCGTGCACTCCTTACTTTCTAACCTAAAACCCACGAACAATATGTTATTCTTAATTCCATCATTATTAGCAAAACAGGTTCGGTATGGAGACTGCGTTGTTGACAGTCTGGGCTGAGCTTTTTGAGACGGCAGATGAGGGGGACATATCACTTTTGATTATGCTGCACCTATCTGCTGCATTTGATCGAGTGGATCATAAGATCTTGCTGAAGCGTCTCGAACAGGTGGGAAAGGTTTCTACCCAAGCTCTACAATGGGTTAAATCGTTTGCTACGGGTAGAGAACAGAGGGTAATATTTGGAGGATTCTTGTCAGATTCCCTTATGTATATTTGTGGTGTCCCCCAGGGCTCCTCACTCTCCCCTCTCATTTTTAACTTGCATATAAAACCTCTTATGGATACCCTGAGGAGACATCAAGTTAAATTCCACTCATACGCTGATGATACTCAGGTATTCTTGAGGGTAGCGAGATCAGAGGACACCTTTGAACTAATGGAACATTGTTTAAAGGAGGTGCAAGCTTGGATGTGTGTGACTCAGTTATTGTTGAATGCCAAAAAGACTGAGGTAGCATTGTTTGGTTCGAAAAACCAATTGTAGCATAACAAACTAGCACCGTCACCATGTTTTCTGTGATCACAACTGGATTTTTCTACCAAAATCAAATATGTGGGATGTATATGGGAAGATAACATGGGGAGGGGGGCACAGGTTAGTGCGAAAGTACAATCCGTGTTCTACACCCTACGAATGCTAAAACAGATTCTACCATTTATAGCAGATCAGGTCCGGGCAACAGTCATGGGAACTCTCATTAATTCACAACGGGATTATGGGAATTATGGGAATGCTCTGCTGACTGGAATCCCGGCAACCCAACTATGGAGATTACAAGTAGCCCAAAATGTGACATTTAGATTGGAGTTCAGGGTGGCCAAATCCTCCCCTATCTCTAATCTAAGGCAGCCATTACATTGGCTAGCTGTGAAGGAACATATTGATTTTAAAATTCTCTGCGTTATCTTCAAATATGTTAATCAGTTAGCACCAAGCTATCGGTCGGATAAGATCAAGATGTATGTCCCAGCCGTCAATTACACTCCTGTGATAAGATGTTGCTGTAGGAGCCACGGTCAAGTTATCCGAGCAAAGGAGACTGAAGGTTTGGAGTTTATGGCCCAAAACTCTGGAACAGCCTCCCTAGAGCCATTCGAGAACTTAAAATGGTCCTGAAAGGCTCTGAAGACCTATCTATTCAGCTAAATATGGCACTGATGTTTATTCACCTGCCTGCAAAATCTTTGAACTGATAGCATTATTGAAGACGGTTGATTAACACCATGTGATACACCTGCCCCCAAATACAATTAATTTCGTGAGGTGCACATTTACAAATAAATTAAATCAAATCAAGCCTCAAATGTAAATTTCCAAACTTAGGTCCAAGAGAGCATTGTTCTGGTGCCTGTACTGTTGAAAGCATCTCAGATCGACAAGCCTCATAGGGGACGTTTGACACTGCGTTACACAAAAATATGTTGGGTTTAGAGAATTATCATAATGTTACCAACACCTTAAATGAATAGGGTGCCTTGACTTGTCATAAAAACCAGTCCAGACAAATGCCTGTCCTAGTTCAGTTAAACATATTTTTAAGATAGTACTGAAAACCTAAATCAAAATGTGTAAACTGTGTTTGAAATAAGAATCTACCTGCTGAAAATGTGGGATGTTAATGTCGTTTAGAACTACGTTCTGAAAGAGTGTTCTTCCGTGGCAGGATTGGTGGAAGGGATTTTTCACACAGATGAAACCGGTCACGAGGTTTGAACTACAGTCGAGACCTAATCTATTATTTGGTTATTGTGCTATGGTTTTCAAGAAATCTTTCATAGTACATTTCAATATAAATGACATGAACCGTCGGATACGCCCCTTTTGGACCTCCTGGTCCTTGACATATCGGGGCTTACACTCTGCTGTACTTCCAACATGGCCATTAAACACAGAACGCTGCCTACCAGCTTTCACGTCCGACGTAGCACGTTCTATAAAGAAGCCACGCCCCCGCGGCCTCCGCGTCCCCGCGTGTCTAAACGCTACTGATTGCTGTGGCTAGACGTGTGCTCCGTAGTTCGCCTTCGCTGCACTCTGTTGTTTCCTGGTTCCCGGACTCCCCGCTTCCTCCTACTATCCTCCTTTCTCCTTATCCTGTCTTGCTTCCCGGACTCCGTGTACCCACCTCCGAGTACACCTTCTTCGAATCCTGGACTTCCTGGAGATTCCAATTGACCCTTGACGTAGAAGCTGAACGAACGCTGGAACCCGAAGATGGCTGTACGGGGTTGTACAAAACCCGAACAGTACGGAAGAAGACTCCTCCCAAGAACTCCAGCAAGCAGCGAACTTAAGTGAGAAAGTGGGAAACCTGTGACAATATATTACACTATTCCATTTGTAAATTGTGATAAATCCAGCGACGTCATCATTCCTTCTCAAGGAAAACCCTCTTCCCATGTGGCCAGGGAAGGGCAGCACTACATGATGCCAACCCTGTGGGTGGTTGCCCAAGGGGGCTATATGGGGAGAGAGGATCCTTATGGGAGGGAGAGAGTCTCGTTGGAAGGAACATGGTATCCCCTTTCCTCTCAAGGTATGACATCCCCCTAAGTGCACAAACTGTGATGGACTATTGTAATATTGAACCAGTTAAAGCCCCTCATACTGATATCAGAACTCCTTTTGACAACTTGTGCCAAAACACTGAGATGAGAAGGAGCAGGGGAGCAATGCAGAGCGCTGAAGTCCTGGAATCATAAGCACACTCTAGTGGTTGGAAACATCCAATTGGTGCCGGGACATTTAAAATCTGAGCACCGCAAGAAAAATGGAGTCACACTTTTCCCGATGTGGGTCGGGAGACGAAAAGCAGAGCAGCTGCAGCGGGAAGCAGTAGCATTTTTACTGGCGCTGTCTTAAGAAATCCAGACGGAGAGAGTTTGCTGCATGCAGACCGAAAGCAATGAAGGCTGATGAATGGAGGTCTCAGCTCGCCGAACACCAGAGGATAGAGGAGATGACAACCGAAGGAAAGACTGTCCTGCTAGCGAAAGGGAGAAGTGCAGAGGACGCTGAAGCAGACAAAACATACCGGTGAGTCCAAGGAAGGGCATGAAACACTGGGACGCTTTGCGGCATGTACTGCACTGCAAAAGAAAGCAAAGAGACTTACTGGACGTACCCGAACAGGGAAGTTGGGAGGCTGGGTGCCTTTGAGACAAAGGCAATGCAAAGAGGATCAAGCACCCAAGAACTGAATTGTTGTGTGTGGAATAAGTCCTGGCAGGAAAGTAGACCAGGCAGCCCATTGCGAGTCTGGAGATCTGCACCCAAAGAAAGAGAAAATATTGAGAATAGGTCCTGGCAGGAGAGTATACCAGAAGCCCGCTGCAAGTCTGAAGACCTGCGCCCAAAAGAGAAAGAGAACATTGAAAGTAAGCCCTGGCAAGGGAGTAGACCAGGCGTAAAAGACCGCAAGTTTGGAGACCCACACCCAGAAGAAAAGTTGAATGTTGCGAAGTCCTTGGAGGAGAGTACACCAGGCAAGAGGATTGCAAGTTAGGCACCTGCATCCAATCATAAATAAAGACATTCAAGATGGCCTCTTAAAAGTGTGTAAAAACCGAGGTGAAGGGAACCATAGCCCTTGGGCTGGAAAAGTGATTGAACTATGATGAGATAAGTTAACCAACGTATAAGGAAGAATCCTTGAGTGTGTGAGTCTAGGGGAAGGAAGCCATACCCCCTTGATTGAAAACATGTATTTTGCCAAGGAAGCAAACTTTGGCTGAGAGCTGAGGAAAAGTTGAAAACTCAAGGGAGGGGGAAAAACTTCCCCCACCATATTGAGAGTTGTAAAACCTTGTGTAACTTTAATCATTTATTCATTTGTGCACTTTTTTGGGAACTTTACGTTGAAACATTGAAGAACAATACATATGGCCAGTTGAAAGACTTTTACCCCATCTGCACATTTTCTTAGGTTTAGCTTGTAAGGGTCAGAATAGGATTTTGGACACAGGACGGAGAACTCTATTTTCTTCGACATTCTGACACTGACAGTCTTACCCCTGATTAATTACAAAATACATTGAGAAAGACTCTAATTACATCACAGTAAAAGAAAAGACAATCAACCAACAACAAGAGACTCAAAACAAAAACAAACAAGTTCTTCTCTTACAAATTTCCAGATAAAATCCTTTTTAAAAATCTAGTTAGCGCTAGTGTTAAAGAATTCAAATGACCAGACATCAAAAATGTCGATGGCTTACAAAAGATTTAAAATATAGAATTCAAAGGCTACGACACCTGCACAAATAGTAAATATTTGACTACAACTTTTTATACTTCCCCTAGCTTCGCAGAATCTCCACCTAACACAGACATTCAATCCACAACCCTCAAGAATATTTCGAATTTCTCATATAGTTAATAGATGAAATCTTTAAAAAATATCACATACCAGGGACAGGGCAATTTGCGTAAATGCAAGGGGAGTGCATTTCTTGTTTTCCCTTCTTGCTTCAAATCTTTATAAAGTCTATACCTAGATGGTGTCTCAATCGTATTTATACAGTCTGTATACCAGATGGTCTTTTTAATCGATCACAGGTTGAATAAAAATTCCTTCAAATTGGTTCCTGTGCTCGCCAAAATGTTATTAGATTTTACGACAAATAAGTTAAGCACTCTATGATCCCCTGACTTCAATGTTTTATTTGGGTCAAGATACATCGAATTCTCCAAAGGCTCTAAGTTCTTATAATACAAGAGCAGCATGTTCCTTTGAGCCTGTGCTTCCAACAATTTAAGCCACAGCATATATCTAAGAGCATACATAGGGACGCAATTAAGTAGGCCCAATCTAATCAAAATATTCCAAGCAATTTTATGGATAAAGGTAAGTGTCAAGGATTGTGATACACCAATAGTAAAGAGAAACAAGGAAAGCAAAACGAAACTCAATGTTGAGGATTGGCGAATTTCCGGATCGGGCTGCTTCGTGGACTGTGACATAGAGGTTGAGGGAGACAATGCTTCGGCCATTTATGATTAGGTCTGTATGTGCCTGGGGAGTTCTTTTGCAGGATCCAGTGAGGTGTGTTTCCAATTCCTTTCTGAAATGCAGTGTAATTGTGGCGAGTTGAAGAGTTGCCGTTCGAGAATTTGGTTGGGTACCTTGAATGGCTTGTTTCCCAGTCTTCTCTTTTTCAGCCGGGCAATGTTGATGCTTGTGTGGCATTTAGCCTCCTGAGATGGGTCGTTCATTGATCCAGTAGGCAGGCACCATGCTATCAGAAGAGCACCTGAAAACGAAACTTTGTGTAGCGGTCACTTTCCTGCTGCTACGGTGCTGGTTTTAAATCATGTGGAGGCATTTGTCTCTGTCACCTTTTCATGACAATACATATCTGTTTTGCCTGAAGCGTGGGCCTGTAAGAGGTGTGTAACCCGAGTGACATAGCTACTGCCTGAAACTTGAAGATCTATGTACCCCGAGTGGTAGCTATGTTGTCTGAGCCTGCAGGGTCAGTCGATCCGAAAGCATAGCTGTGCGGTTTTAGAAAGATGTGCAACTGTTAATGCTCTCCTCATGTCCTCTTCATGTCGACTCACAGGCGTATAAAATGCAGTGGTAGAAGTGTAGTGAAAGAAGTTGTAGAAATGTGGCCTCAGCAGGGGAGAGGGTAGGCAACAGGCATATAAAATGCTGTGGTAGAAGTGTACCGAAATAAGTAGTGGAAATGTGGCCTAAGCAGTGGAGAGGGTAGGCAAAGCACAGTGCAGCATGTGACAAATGGTGCGGCCGGGGCATTCCACTAGTAACTAAGGCTCATATTACAACTTTACACTTGCATAGGGACATGAATGGACAAATCCACTATATAGAATGATAAATATGGTCGTAAAGAGTAGAGGAATGGTAAACAGAAAACAATAAAAGTAGTGGATCACCGCTCCCGACCGTTCCCGCACACTTCCCTCACTGATCATATGACACAGAATCTTCTTGGATGGGTCAGGGTGAGAGAATTTATATAAATGGGTGGTGGTATGAATGAAGGAAGATGCTTTTGAGAAATGAAATGTAATATTATGGTTTAAGACCTGCTTGTGAGACCTACGGCTGTCCAGCCAACGTCTTGTGAAATTGTGCATTAAAATGCACTGATGGCTATAGGGGCCAGGACTACTCTTCCCACAAAGCCCTCTGCGTGGTGGTAGGCTTGCTCAACAGACCCTGAAGTATGTTTAAAATTCACAGAATAACCTGTAAAGTAAATAGAATATAAACTCATTTCTTCTTCAAGGTGGTTAGTAAAAAAAAACATTTCACAATATTTCATCACCCTTCCCACCACCAACCTTGCCATTGGGTTTATTTGCTCCCAACCTTTTGGAATGAAAATAATCACAATATAAATATGCTGGACAATACAAAAGCCACGATATCGGAGAGCTATTCATTGGTGTGTTGCCAAAGGTCGAGGCTTTACAATATCTATAGATGGAAAATGTTACCTATTGAAATGCCATCAAATATGCATGCCTTTGCTCCGAGAATGGCATAGTCACCATAACTTCCCCTTCATAGCATCAGAAATGCAAGGCTGCACGAAGCCGCTTGAACATGCTATCATTCACTTTGTCCACTGTGTCTCGAAAGCATAAAACCGGACTCAGCCCCAGTTATTTTCCCAACGTTGGAGTAATTAGGGAGAATGATATTTAAAATCCTATTCTGATCTTGTCTCAATTCCCCCATACATCCAGCGTTTGTTATTGGATCTTTTTATAATAAGACCTGCCCCTTTCACTGATAATCGCATTCAGTGTTGGCAACACGCTAATGAATGCATAATGAAGTGCGAGATTCCTTCAGGATACACAGCGCTGAAGGAACAGTACATCTGGCTTCTCTGCTAATCGGTCACCATTTGCTGGGCTGCACTTGCATTCTGCAAATTATTCTTTATGGCATTTATATTTCATTTAAGTATGGACAATGAATACATTTCATACACAACATGAAAGAGACAACTAAGCCAGTTTGGAATACTGCATACAAGGAAAGACGCGGGTATATAGGCACCTAGTAGTTTGATTCATCGCGTTGGTGATGATAGAACATAGACGCGGAACGCATATGCGTTAAGCTTCAGATTTCCAGAAAGTAATGATCATCTTTCTTTTACTCGGTGTGGTGTTCTTTCCTTGTTCTCCAGGTGCAGCAGTTATTGTAATTGCAATTGATAAAAGATTAGCGAAGGGGGAACTGCATAGCTTGACAAATCCTTCAACAGCATCAGTGTGGCTGCTGGCTAAATGTTTGTGCCACCAATCAGGTTTATTCTTTGGAGCAAATAATACTCTACAGGGGTAGCCCCACACTCAGGTGATATTCCCTCCTACTAAGTGAGGATATATATGTATTTTAACAAAAGGAAGGAACACAAACAACTATCTGTATAAAACATTTGATGTACCCTCGGATAGTGGAATCTCAACACAGCCACTCAACAAATATGGGCTGCATTCTGTGTTCTATGTACTCAATAAGAAACAGTGTTACCAAAAAATATAATTTTTAATATATTATTCTCTTTCAAGCACAAGTAATACAGACGTTTAAAAAACATATACACATCACATAGTCATATACATGTTAAAATTATTCCACCTCACAATATCAAAAGTCACCAAATACTTGATCACAAAACAACAATGGCAACTTCATTATTCTTATTCCCCATTCTGTAAACAAGCCCAAGCTTCTTTGGAGCACCATGGGCCTCCATTGGTTTACAGTTAGACAGCCTAGGATCGCCTGGCTCTAGTGGACAATATCTCAATTGTGTTTCAAACCCAGTGTTTCCATGTGTGCAGTGGGCCAGTAGGGGCGTTTTCATATCGATCGGTGGAGAAACAGCAGGCTCACATCCGGGCACAACAAATCTGCCAGTGCTAATTATCTTTTCCTTGATCAATTCAGCAGGGGTGCACTGATCCCCAGTGGCTTTAATAGATTTATTAGGTGAGGGTATTGTTTGCCGCAGTGGGAAGCTTTCAGTCTCCATGTGAGGATCCAGTTGCGTTTTCTCCAGACCATCCCTGGCTGTTTCATAGGAGGGGCGGAGGGTGTCTGAGTTTCATCAGGTACGAATTTCCATAGTTGGAAATAGTTTTACAGCTTGTCTGCCTGTAGATCAAACTCTCTATTCCATTTATTACATGCCTTTATGCTGTTTTAAGCCCACACCTGAATACTACTCCTTTCCTCACCCACTCTTTGGGGCATGTGACGCACGTCCTTACGTGAGCCTTCAGCAGGTTGCATAAATTGACGAAAAGGTTAGTTGATGACAAAGACTTTCTGGCCTGCCGCATTTACCCCATCTTATTTAAAAAATATATATTATTTATTTATTTCGAACGTGCCAAAAACCCACAAGGCATCAAGGTGCACAAAACCACAGCAGTAAAATACCCATGCCAGGACAATTCAGGCGCCTCAGGAGACCCTATAGCACAACACCCTTCAGCTGAAGAGCAGTGTGTTCAGGGATTTGTAGAATGAGACCAGATCGGCTCCTCCAAAGGCAGTGAGTTCCAAAAGTGAGCCGCCACAACTAGGAAAGACCTACCTAGACCATTTACCTGCCTACATCTAGGGCAGCATATATAAGCAGAGTTGCCCAATTGTAAAGACCGCTTTGGTTCATAAATGGCCACTCCGTCTTTCAAATAGGTGATGGCTTTAGCATAGAAGCACTTATGAACCAACGTAGCTGCTTTGAATTGAATTCGAGCTGTTACCGCTGTATAGCTCTCCTGAGAGTAGAGAGGTCTCTCTGAAAAAAACCTTTTATAAGGCATACAGCATTGTTCAGCCTTTATTACCGCCCATTAGGAGGGCATTATAATAGTTGAGCCTCAACAAAACAATAGCTTAGGCATGGTGATACAGCTTTCTACTGAAATAAAAGGATTTAAGTGCCTGTACAGCCTAAGCTAGCATTGGCAGTCTTTTGCCATCTGCTTGACATGTGCCTCTTGCATACATTGAAGCCAAGGCATGTTAATGGGCTCCCTGGGCTCAATGCCATCTTAACCACTTAACAAGCGTTTGTGATTCTGAACACCCCATGTAATCTCATTCTGCCTAAACTGTCAAATGTGACTGTCCCTAAATATTTCTAAATTGTCCTTTCCCATGAGTGAATTAGTTAGCAGGGTATGCCTTTCATAAAAGCCTCCTTCATGGTCAATCTGGCTATATATAAAAACAATGGCCATTCATCTATTTTAAGACATTGTTTCTTGGCTCACTCATGGTAAGGCCACATGAAAACCATGGCCCTCTCCCATATCTCACTCAATGTTGGGATACCTGCACCTTCCTGGTAACTTGTAGCCGTGTCCTCTAGTCTATGGTAGGTGTACATTTGTTTCTTCTGATCTCTCTCCCGTATCCATGCTTTAGAACTTGTACATTCTGTGAGGCTGCTTATCTGTTTCTTTTTTTCATGGGGCAGGAAGTAGACCTTATTTATGCATCTACTGCTCTGTGTCCCGCCTCAATACTAAACCCCCTATGACTTTCTTGTGGCTCATATTTTTTAAATGTGCCCTTTACCTGTGCTAGAAGTACCTTCATAGTGAACTACTAACGTTTTCATTGAAAAGCCACTTGTTAATTCCTCTGATTCAAAATAAGTTCCCATTCTTGTTCTACTTTACAAAGGGAATTGTCCAAGCCCTGGACTTCAGTGTCTAATGTTAGAGAAGCTGAATGCCCATCTTGTGCACGAACGTTGTAGTTTAGCAACAGAGAGAAGAGGTTGTTTTCACTGACCACAAGAACAGTAGGAAGGTCTATTCAGTCATACCCAATATAGGTCCAGGGCAACCGGATGCAAAGTTATTTAGATTGTGTAGAAACATTTGTGTTTGTTGATTTATAGACAGATAGTTGCCAACAATAAACACCTGCACGACTTGGTTTGTCTACATTTGACTACCATCCCTTAGAGAGTGCATCTTGCTCATTGCTTCACAGACGCTGTGTAATTAGGGGATTGTCACAATTTAACTAGAACCATTCATGCACGGGCAGAGAGTGTATCCTGTTCATTGTTTACAGACAGTTGTTTGCTATAAACATCTGCATGATTTGCGGTTTTTAACCACCGGACTACCACCTCTCATACACAGGCAGATAGTGTATCCTGCTCATTAATTTACATATAGGTGTTTGCTAGAAACATCTATATGAGTTGCAGTGTTTCACCCCTGGACTACCACCCCTTATGCACAGCCAGATAGTGTATCCTGCTCATTGTTTACAGACAGTTGTTCGCTATAAACATCTGTATGACTTACGGTTTTTCACCACAGGACTTCCACTCCTCATGCACAGGCAGATAGTGTACCCTGCTCATTGGTTTACAGACAGTTGTTTGCTATAAACATCTGTATGACTTATGCACAGGCAGATAGTGTATCATGCTCATTGTTTACAGACCGTTTTTTGCTATAAACATCCGTATGATTTGCCGTGGTTCACCACCGGACTACCACTCCTCATACACAGGCAGATAGTGTAACCTGCTCAGTAGTTTACAGATAGTTGTTCGCTATAAACATCTATATGATTTGTGATTTTCCACCACAGGACTACAAGCCCTGATGCACATGCAGATAGTAAATCCTGCTTATTGGTTTACAGACAATGGTTTGCTATAAACAGCAGTATGATTTGTGTTTTTCACCACTCGACTACCACCCCTCATGCATAGGCAGATAGTGTATCCTGCTCATTGGTTTACAGACCAAAACTATAAACATCTGTATGATTTGAGATTTTCACGACCGGACTACCCCCTCCGTACACAGGCAGATAGTGTATCCTTCTCATTAGTTTACAGACTGTTGTTCGCTATAAACATCTGTATGATTTTGCGGTTTTTCACCCCTGGGCTACCTCCCCTTAAGCACATGCAGATAGTGTATCCTACTCATTGTTTACAGATAGTTGTTCGCTATAAACATCTGTATGACATGCAGTTTTTCACCACAGGACTACCAGCCCACCCTCATGCACAGGCAGATCGTACATCCTGTTTATTGGTTTATAGACAGTTGTTCACTATAAACATCTGTATGAATTGCGTATTTTCACAACTGGACTAACACCATTCATGCATAGGCAGAGAATGTATCTTATTAATTGGTTTACAGACAGTTTTTCACTATAAACATCTGCAGATTTCCGTTTTTTCGCCACTGGACTACGACCCCTCATAGACAGGCAGATAGTGTATCCTGCTCATTAGTTTACAGACATTTGGTCACTATAAACATCGGTATGATTTGTGTTTTTTCACCACAGGACTATCACCACTTGTGCACAGGCAGATACTGTATCCTGCTCATAGTTTACAGACAGTTGTTCACTATGAACATATGTATGATTAGCAGTTTTTAACCACAGGACTACCACCCCTCATGCACAGGCAGCTAGTACATCATGCTTCTTAGTTTACAGACAGTTGTTCGCTATAAACATCTGTATGATTTGCAGTTTTTCACCACTGGACTACCACCCCTCATACACAAGCAGATAATGTTCCATGCTCATTGGTTTACAGACAATTGTTCGCTATAAACATCCGTGTGAATTGTGGTTTTTCACCACTGGACTACCACCCCTTATGTTTGTTTGTTTGTTTGTTTTATTGTTTGTATTACACGCCAGATCAAGGGTATCAGGGCACATTGCATATGACAATTTACAACTTGGTTACATAACAGTTTTAGCACATACAGATACAATAAATATGCATAACAGAGCAAAGAAAAAGGGTACATGTCATACAGGATGGGCACAGTACATACCCAATCGGGGCAGTAAACACTGAGGGGCAGGTAAGTATGTACAGAGATACAGGTTGGTCAGGCGGGGGTGGACAGGCATAGTTGGTCATAGGCAGATGGAAATCTGTTGCTTATTTGTCCACGTCTTTGATCCACCTTATGAGGTTCTGTCGGAATGTAAGGTATGGTTGATCTATACGCAGAGTAGAGAGTAGGGAGTTCCAAAGTTGTGCTGCTTTGACCTGGAAGCTGCATCCTCTGACTCTGGAAAGTTTAAATCTAGGTAGTGAAATGCCGTTGGATTTGGAGGATCTGGTGGATCTTGTCAGACTTATTCTAGTGAATCTCTTGGATAGCATTGTTTAGACATTTATATACAAGTGAAACCACTTTTAGCTGGATGTTCTTGTCTATCGAGAGCCAGTTATTTGCTCTTCTCATTTCAGAAATGTGGACTCTCCTGGATATATCTAGTGCTACTCTAAGAGCGTTATTCTGGAGGAGTTGGATTCTTTTGATTGTTTCCTTATTGGCCCCAATGAGTTGCAATAGTCCAACTTCGATAGAACGAGTGCTCTAGCAAGGGTAATGCAGCTGTTATTGGATAGGAAGGATTTGCCTGCTCTTATCAATTTGCAGGTGTAAGCAGTGGCGGAAGCCATCACATTGACCTGTGTGTTAAAAGAGAGGATAGAGTCCAGGTAAAAGCCCAGAGTTTCTACCTCATGAGCGGTGGTGATTTGATTGTTGTCAATGTTAAAGGAGGAGTAGTTGGGGCCCAATTTTTTGAGGGTGAAGGAGGTACCCAGGATAAAAATCCCTGTTCACCAAGGCCAAATCCTTGTCATAATCACTGGTAAGTGGTTGGAGAATCTGAGTAACATCTGCATAATTAGTGTAGGTGATACCAAGAAGGTCCAGATCATCGAAAAGGGGCTTTGTGAAGATGTTATATAGGGTGGGAGAAACACAAGATCCCTGGGGCACTCCGCATGTAATGGGTATAGAGTCTGCCACCGCAGTGGTGGAAAAGACTCTCATGGTCCTATTATTAAGAAAGGATTGAATCCAAGCTATGGCTCCTTCAGAGAAATGAGCAGCCACGTCCAGATGCCTACATAGGACCTTGTGGTCAACAAGGTTGAATGCAGCTGATAGGTCCAAAAGGAGGAGTAAGGCTGATTTTCCTTTGTCCCTGAGCTCGTCGATCTGTGCCTTTAGGTCTATTAAGCCTGTTTCGGTCTCGTGCTGGGGTAGGAAACAAGACTGACGTGCTCCTAGCAGGTGGTTGGTTTCTAGGTGTTTTTGTATTTGTGAGTATGCCATTGTATCTATAATTTTTAGAAGAAAGGGCACTGTTGTAATTGGGCAATAATTAGTAGGTATGGCCGGGTCTAACGTCTGTTTTTTGAGTAAGGGGAGTACCCAGGATTCTTTTAGGTTACCTGGTATGGACCCCGTGGCGAATGAGGCATTAATACGTTTCGAAATTAAGGGAGCCAAGTCTCTGGCTGCATCCTTTATCAGTTGGGTTGGGTATTGGTCTCCCTGACAGTTGGAGGGTTTGAGTGATAATATAATTTTTTCTGTCTGAACAATGGACACTTCGGAGAACTTAAAGCGAGGGGGCTAGGTGGTGTTTTTCGGAGGTATAGTGGGAATGTAGTGGGAATTTTAGGCGTAGTAGCTGATCTAAGTGACACTTTTTTTCTTGGCAATTTTGGATTGGAGAGTTGTGACTTTATTGGCCAAAGCTTGCTGAATGTTAGTACACCATGATTTATCTTTAACACAATTGTCTGGCACTGGGATGGGAGATTCTGTTTCTTTCAAGATGATAGATTTCCTTCATGCTTGAGTTGGCTTGGGATATTCTAGTGTTATAAGTTTCCAGTTTTGCCAGCAGTATTTCCTTTTTGTAGAGGATAGATATATCCATGAGAGTGGTTTTATTTCATCAGAAGGTTGTAATCTCCATGCAATCTCGCATTGTCTTTTTTTAGTACAAAGTGTTTTCAGGTGCGGTGTGTACCAGAAGTTGAGATGGGCTTTGGGTTAGCTTGGTCTCATTTTAAGTGGCGCAATTGAATCAAGTGTGGTGGACATAATTATGTTGTACTCATTCACCAAAGCTTCAGGGCCCAGGTTATCTGGCAGCAAATCGAGTTTAGGGAGGATCAATGGGAGTAGATTGTCCGGGGTGATATTTTATTTTTGTTCCTTGTCGGAATGGGCAGTGCCAGCTAGGTGGTAGTGGAGGTAGGTCTATTAGTTGCTAACGCAAATGTTATGCGGTAGTGGTCTGTCCCAATCTGAGGGGAGATTGATAATATAGAGGCATTACAATTGTAGTCTGCCACCCAATCGAGTATTCTTCCTTTGTTATGGGTAGGGTGGAGCACTCTTTTGGAAAGGCCTAGTTCTGTTAAAAGGTTGGCCACGCTGGTTGCATGAGGGTCATT
The DNA here is from genome assembly GCF_040938575.1 of Ambystoma mexicanum. Classification (NCBI taxonomy): domain Eukaryota; kingdom Metazoa; phylum Chordata; class Amphibia; order Caudata; family Ambystomatidae; genus Ambystoma; species Ambystoma mexicanum. The sequence continues at coordinate 803,966,198 of NC_090933.1, forward strand.
AGGGTCGTTAAATCCTAGGTTGAGGTCCCCCAGGAGGATAACCTGTGATGAGTTTTTAAGTTGTTAGACAAGCTAGTGGAGATATCTTCCTCAAAGGTCCCAATAGGGCCTGGAGGTCTGTATATCAGGTGGATGGTTAGGGTTTGAGAATTATTAATCAGTTGCTTGGCTGTAAGTCTTTCGCAAGATTTAATATCATTGGATGGAGCTAGCCTGATTGACAAATTGGATTTAGCAATAAGGGCTATGCCTCCTCTACAGGCTTCGCCTCTATCAGATCTTAAAATGGTAAATCCATTGGGGATGGCTAACATAAGGGCAGGTCCTGCAGCAGCATGAAGCCAGGATTCGGTAATAGCCAAGAAATCAAGGTTTTCGGTCTGGATGAGGTCTGCAATCTCAATAGCATGAGCAACCACAGATCTAGCATTAATTAATTAATAATTTGGCATTTTATATATATTATTTAAAGCACCCTTCAAATGGGGGATGGTGGTTATTGGTATACCTCGAGTTCCTTTAGGCTGGGTCATGTAATTAGTGTGCGTAAGTGCCTCATGTACCCTCAGGGGTAGGCTGTGAGGTCTTTTTGCACTCTTATTGAGATATCCGCTAGACGTGATCTTACTGCAGTATGAAGTGGTCAGAGTTCTAGCAGGTGGTTCATATAATTTAGCTACTCTAGCTCAAAGTATTGCATTTCTAGAGGTAGTGTTGCAGGGTTGGGAATCAAATGTAGGGGGCTGCTGTCATTCGACTTGGACACTGGGGTTGGTCAGCGATTGGGTTTGTGTCTGTGTCATAGTGGGGATGTGGGCCAGGAGTTGGTGTGGGGCTGGCAATATTCTAAGTTTGCAGGCTAAGATTATTGATAGTATGAGGAGGGGTAAGATAAGATGTCTCCTAAGGCGCGCATCTTGTGGTGTTGCAGGGGTAGGATAAGGCAGATAGTACTATGGTCAATGTTCCCTCTAATTATTTTTATCTATGTGCGGAACTGGTTGGCTGTTGTGCTCACATTATGTCCCATGTGCGCAACTGACTAATGAGGTAAGCCACTTTGTGAGCTACAGTCGCAGAAGAGGGTTTGGAAAGGAATTTCCTCTTCCCAGACACTGCAATTCCTTAAAAATCTTACACCTTTTCCAAACACATAGGCTAAAATAAGCCATATGTGATTATACAGAAAACTCATCAACCAGTCCAAGACTTCAATATCTGCCACAGGACCTTGCAGACATACTTCTGCACAGAGAAAAATGTTGGCCTCATTACGAGTTTGGTGGTAAGGTGTAAAGTTGGCAGTAAATCTGTATGTAAATCCTCCAATTCAATGCCAAAATCTTTGGAATTTCTGCTGCGGTAATTCTGCCAAAAAAGCTACATTGAATCCAATTGACTCATTATGGACTCAATATGAATGGGGAATTACACCACCACCACCAGTTCTAATCCGTCTAAGGATGATAATTGCATCAGAATAACTGTACCTTAGAATATGATGATGCAAAATTCCTGTGCCTCTGCTTACTATCCACAGTTCTCCTATGGGTAGTGATAACAGTGATAACACCAGCCTTAGAGATAAGAGACGTATGCACAGAGCCTTAGAGATAAGAGACGTATGCACCATGCATTTTTACTCCCCCAAAAAAGGAAAATGTGCCTAACAAAAACCTAAAAAAATATCATTGCTTCAACCCACATGATATTTTTTGAATTAGTGACCGATAGAGCAGTGGTATAGTATGGAAGGAACTCTAATAATAAGGAATTTTATGAGGAAAGAACATATTTTAATAAGCAGAAAGTATCCCTATTGGGAAAGTTAATTACTTTTTTACTCCCTGAAAAATCCAAGTAGGGAGCAAAATCTGATCAGAGCCCTGCTTGTACCCCTGACATAGGGAGTGAAATGGCAGGGGACATAATACAGTGTATAGTTTTGCCCACCGTTCCACACCACAGCCTAGATGAAACTTAACAAGAGCCTTACTGAGATTTATTATGGAGCCCTGTTGAAAGAAATGACACATATACGCCTTTTAAGTTAATTGCATCAATTCATCAGAGATGCAACTGATTGAGTGCCTTCTTCTGTAACTATGGATCCGTCTTCTGTAATTCTTTGTGATCAGTTAAATAAGATGCAGGGAGATGTTAGAGACTGCACACACAGAACACATGGTTATATTGAAAAGCCCTCATCAGTTGAGCATAGAAAGAAAAAGAAGGTGCTGTTGTCTAGATGGGTACTAAGATTTCCTATCCTTTAGCAAACATGCAACACATTTCCTTCAGTGTACTGTCGAAACGTCTGACTTGGTCTTTGAAATGTGCTGCTTTGTTCATCACCCGCAAGGAGTGATGCTTCCACCCTTACCCTTTCACGGCCCCTGTGCTTGTCTCCAATACTAATTGATAGAGCACTGTAAAAAGTGAGGGATTGTAGAAGTAAACACTCACTGGGATATTTGCAGACACACAATATTTTGCAAGCAACGCATATTTAAATGCCTCAACATATAATATGCATTTTAAGAATGTCATGACTCTGCATGTACACAATTCTTCTGCAGTGCATGCAAGATTGTTTGCAACATACCCCACCCAATATCATTGTGTAGAATTACGCAAGTGCTCAGTGAAACTTTTTTTTATAGAAGCGAGTTACCATATAATGTGTGAAGGTCTAGGCCCAAAGGATCTCTGAACACAAGGACACAATGCAGATTGTGTGAAAAGCATTCTTCTTCTGAATATCCGGTGCCCTGATACTATGGACGAGTTATCCCATATATAGTCCATACACATTATCCCTTGTAGGCTAAGTAAATTATATTTCAATGGTACTCTCTACTTATAGGGTAATGTCAGTAATGCTAAAGAAGGAGATGTTGAGCATCTCATTTGTCTTTTCAAAATCTTTAGAGGGCAAATTAATATTTGAGTTCTAAAAAAAATGTGTTAACTTATAAGGAAGCCGCTTCAAAGCACTTGTGTGACATATGCTCAAAGACCAGGAAGTATGGGATTTGGTTACACATCAAAGTAGCCTGCTTGCTTACAGTCAGTATCAGATATTTGAGATGGTAGTTTGCTTATATAGTGTGGATGACGCTTTTAGTAAGGTACAAGGAGTAACAGATATTCTGGTGCGTGAACGTTATTCATGTTACAACAAACATAAAACAAGTGCATTTAGGTACACGTCTGCCAACCTTTCTCAGGGCAAAGAGAGGAAGAGTCAAGGTTGTCCGCTAGTATTGTAATGTACTCTGGGGCAGAAGTTAGAGCCATAAGGTAAAAGTGTGTTAGAGTCAGGTTTAGGAGTTCTGGGTGGGGAGGGAAAACTTTTGGTTAATGCGTGCAGGCATATCTTGGTTAGATTATTCTGTTCATGGAGCCAGTTTTTCATTTTAGTTTTTAGCCTCTTGAGTTGTATTTTGCTGTTAAGGATTTTAGGTGCATAGTAGTGTAATGCAAATTAGCAGAATATCAAGACTAGTTGCTTATTTTAAGAGAAAGACAATTTCAGGTAAATGCTGTACCTTGTGCCTTATTAAATCATAATGCAGTGAATACTGCGTGCTCTGCGCAATAAAATCGTATTATTCATTCAAAATATATCAAGTACAGTATGATGCAATACCATATGGTTCAGGCAAGCAGAATATATCAGATACAGTGCAGTACAATGCCCTATGGTTCAGCTTAGCAAAATATATCAGATACAGTGCAGTGCAATGCCCTATGGTTCAGCCTAGCAAGGTATATCAGATACAGTGCAGACAACGCCTCATGGTTCAGCCTAGCAAAATATATCAGGTACAGTGCAGTACAATACCATATGGTTCAGGCTATTTGGTATTTGGCTACGGCATGCTATAGCACCCGGAACCGGAGGGAAATACTGATTGCACAAGCGTTCTAGTAGGAGACCAGAGTTGTAGTATTAGCTCAAGAAGGGTGAGAAATACAGGGTATGTTGCTCAAGGCAGGAGAGGAGACTCGCAATATCGCGGTCGCCAAACTAAGAGCAGTGGGCATGTGATAGACAGGTTTGAGAACAAGTTGTGAACAAATGAGGGCAACTCCTTGGCGAAGGCTGATGTTAGTAAACTGGCAGCCAACTACAGCGGTTGAGGAGTCGGAACAATACTGGGGGTTATTGACAGAATGCGTACGACTCAGAAAGTGCGAATACTTAAAAAATAGATTGTCCAGAGCATCTTGCTCATTCCAAGTTATCTAAACTAGATGTGAAACGGAGATTGGTGTTAATGTAAACAGATATTGTGGTGTATGCTGGGTTTCGGTATACAGAGATTTATATACAGGCAGATAGTGTATCCTGCTCATTGTTTACAGACAGTTGTTTGCTATAAACATCTGTAGAGGAGCAGCTGCATGCCTCTGCAGGAAATCCTGCCCCCCTTCCTCCCATATGCTGGAGACCTAAGACCGTGCTGGGTATGACACCAGCAGTTGTGCCAATACCGCAGCGTGTGTTTAAAAGAATATATCCATTGAGACATCCCTTCTGAATGTATCCCCGAAGTGATGATAACCTAAGGGAGGAACTCCCTAATGGAATATGAGAAAGCACCAATAAAAGAAGCTAGTGACGTCACAAAGAATATATACAACGTCCCAAGATACTGACTGAAGAGGATGTATAGATTCTAAGGAACCTAATAACTAAGTAAAGAGTCAAGTAAACTTTTAAATACAAAGAAGAAGATTACACGTGCATGGAGTGCTGTAGACAATCAACAGTTCAATAAATGTACAGATGCTGAAACCACAGGTAGACCAAGTCATCATAGAAGCTGGCTATATGTAGTGAATAGAGCGCAAGCCAAGCCGCCATTATATAGAAATTGGAAATCGGTATCATGAATTAAGTAAGCCAGGACCCATGAAGCAGAAAGGGAAAAATGTGTCACAGCAGGAAAAAGCAGAATCGTGGAGCTGCAGGTCGAGGCTGTCTGGCCTGTAGTCAAGACTGAAACAGCCAAGGTCAGCTATCTATTCTGGAAATGAGCGAACGTGTGAAGGATGAATCATCCCTAGTTATGGTGCAAAGAAAGAACACCAAGAGTGCCAAGCTTAATTAATTGAAAGATTTAAAACCTGCAAAATGGACCAAATCGTGGTCTCCTGTCACGTGAGCCAAGGATGAAAATAGAGTTGTAACCTGGAGTCCCAGAACACGATAGTGAGTGCTCTCACGCCCATGTATTCTAAAAACAAGGATACTTTGCAAGGCCAAGTTCAAAGACAATCCTCATGGCAGAAGGCATGAGCAATGAGAGATGCTGGGCTAATTGGGTGGGGAGATAGTATCATGTCCTATCTCCCTGCACCTGGATCTGGGATTACGTGCTGCTAAGTGAACTAAATGTTCCAGACCTGGCACAAGTGTGTCAACCAATTATATTAGTTCATATGATGAAGGACCTTATAGTTTGAGGACTAATGAGAAAATGTGTATCTAATATTTCTGAAGATGTCTAATATTTCTGAAGATGACATGTTTTAGAGGTAAGCATATGGTGTCCACCTAATAGTAGACAGACAATCACAATCTTAGTTCCTATAAAAAGTATACTTAGAAGTTCCCCTTAGCCAATCCCGACCCTTGATAGGTTTTTCATTATTGCCACGTAGTATGGTAGTATGACATCACCTGTGATCTTTGGTATAAAGCCTATGTTTTGTGAAAAGATCACTGAGAGAAAGTGTATGTCTGTTGATGTTCGTTGTAAACTAACTGTTTTAGATAATTCTATTTGGTCTCAGAATTATTCGGTATGATCCGATCCATTGCATAGGCTCGTTCCTAAAGGGCCCTACGCTCACAACGGTATGATTTTCATTTTTTCACCATTGGACTACCGCCCCTCACCAAAGGCAGATAGTGAATCCTTCTCATTTGTTTACATACAATTGTTGGCTATTCCCAGATGGGATAACTTTGTCTTGCTTTCAGGGCAATGCGCTTCTCTTTCATTTAGTTGTAAAGACAATCTTCCTGTTCATATAACATTCAAGATGTTTATTGATGAATATTTTTTCGACAGGTATTCATAAGATAGTTGCACCCAGCTAATTGGGTATCTTTAACAAAGAATTAAAGGATCACCCATGGCGTGCCGCATGGAGTAACATCCACGCAGCACGCCATGGTTGATCATTAATCGGACACCTTTTTCGGTGGATCAGAATCTCAAATAGATCCAGTTCATTTGAATGATCATAATTTGCTAGAACATGTTGGACCGAAATCATTCTAACAAAGGTCACCCGTAGAGCAATTTAGGGGATCGTTTAATTCTTTGTTAAAGATACCCAATGCGGAACAAACTCGTTGTAATAGCCCTGAAGACAGCCTATGTTCGAAACGGGTGTCGGCTAAGCCCAACAATCTTATGAATAATTGCTGAAAGAATATTCATCAATGAACATCCTAAAATGTTATATGAGCAAGAATTGTGTCTTTACAAATAAATGAAAGAGAAGCGCATTGCCCTGAAAGCAACACAAATATATTTTAATCTTAGGAGGCTTGGGGACAGTCTCTGCATTCAAGAGCTTTGCAGCTATCATTTCTGTTTGAAACATTTGATTAGCTAATAACCAATCCCAAATCACGACATTTTCCAGTTAGCCCCTGGTCTTTTTTTCTCTTCCCAGATGTATTTCAGGTTTTGTCACCCTTTTATGCCCAACGCTCTTAAACAGACAGAGTCTACGCTGGACGGCTTGTGTTTTTTGGACTCACCGCTTATTGTTAATGACGAGTGAAGGCTTTGGCGGAAGAGTTATACAAGGTGTCCTGTGCATCAATTAATTTTCCAAATATTTTAGAGCTTGCCCAACTGACATGTGGAGGCACATTGCACCTAAGAAAAGAAGTGTGATGCATCTGCTGTAGAAAGAACCCAGATTCTGATTTCGCTGACATCGCTTTCAATCGATCTCCGCTTGCCAGCTGATCCGTCTTTTCAGTTGTACTTATCTTGCGCTCAGGGACTGCAGTGGCAACGTGATACTGCATTACAAATCTTTATGGCGTGATAGGAGTGCTCACAGACTGTAGCAGCTTTTTATGGTGCCCTGACATTTGCAGGAACTCCTCTGTTGATTCATAGACCTGGGAACGAGCAGCGTTTCTGGGATTTATGAGTAGCCTCACCATAATGCTGCGAATCATTTCATGCAAATCCTAGTGCGATTGTCGCATTCACATTGTGCCTCTAACGCATCACCATCGATGAACCAATGAGACGCCTGCTGTTCTGAATATCCTAAACCTCCCGTTAGTGGGTTCCAGCCATTAAACAGGGGAGGCACTGTTGCACTTTTGTATTACAACCTCCAGCTAGTAAGCAGAAGGAAAGCACAATTTTCCTGGCCTATGACGTCTCTCATTAGCAAAAGATGGGAATGTCGTCAGGGCCAGCACTAGTTATGCTGGCCCTGATGACACTGAAACACTTGTGTATAGGCGCGCTATAAATAAAATATTATATCATGCAAATATGCATTCCTTTAGCTGCCAAGCCCCCATATCAACATCAGTATTTCATTACGTTTTAAAGATGCACGTCTCCGGAACAGCCTTTGTATCAGGCAGTGCAGGCGGCTGTCTTAGTTGGCAGCCTCTAGGGGGCGCCATGCTGCACTGCTGCATCATTTTATGATTGTACTGTCATACATTTAAACTATACAATTGCTACGAAAATATCATCCGACTCTGCATGATGCTGCCTGCTGACAGCGCACAGCCGTGCAAAGCACGCATGCTTGATTTTAGGATCCTAAAAGCAACGTTTTTGCTTAGATTCCCCCGCACGGCCATGCCTACTGCACGTGCCTCCTCCACAGCGTATGCGCTGTAGATGGGGGTCGTGATTGCCGGGCTGAGCTCCTTCATTCGGACGGAGAGCAGGGAGTCAGAGACTGGACTAACTTGATTCGTAAAGACATTAATATATCTTCATAGCAGCTGCTGTATAGCCTCACTGAATTGCCATCGGGGTTTAGCGGATTAAGACCCATGCAGGAGCAGCAGGGGCGGGAGGCCTGGTTAGTCACTGCGCTGTGCCAAGCCCACCAGCATGGGCGTAATTATAGTGGGGTTGGGGGGAAAGTCCCCCCTCAACTTTTGTGGCATGCCAAATTGTCCCCCCATCTTTTGGCTGGGGCAGAGCAGGGCCAGGGGGGCCACATTGCAGCCGCTGCATCAATCAAGTAATTGGACAGCGCAAGCCTGGCTGTCCATTACATAAAGCAGGCGGCAGGGATACCCTGCGCGGCTCAGTTCCCCACCCTGGCTGGTGGCCTGATTCAAAGTCAGCAGCCACTGCCAGGGTGCTGGACTGGGTGGAATTCATAGTATTCATCGATAGTATTCATATGTTCGCATTTAGTGTGTTAAATACATTTTTTGGGGGGTGGGAGGTAGAATGCCTTTGTTAAAAGATGCAAAAAGTTACCGTTTCACATTATCTTTTGGTATGATTAAGTCTTAAAAGACAACCTACAAGCCATTCTTTATAATTTTGTGGAATTGCATTCTGGTATTTGTAGTCTTCAAGATGGGGTGAAAATAACACATTTGTACTCTTATTGTTTGACCTATCTATTTCAATAAGGATTCCGATATTGCTGCAGTACTTTAATTAGGATGTGTGGACTTTTCAGGTCTGATTTATGAGTATTGCTGAAAGTCAAACGTCATGGTGAGGAGGGGAGATGATCAGAAGGCACATCTGTTGTGATGATTCACCAGGTCCATGGATGTGGAAAGAGAGGTTGCTGGACTGAAGATGTTCTCCCTGATCCTGTGTTGATTTTCGGGATACAAGTTGAGATTACATGTGGGTTGACTGCGTTCACTCACTTTTTTCACAGTGTCGACTCCATCCTCCTTGGGTGTTTTTGAGGACAGCATGTAAAAAAGGTCCCCATAGCACACATCTTGTATTGGTATTTAGCTTTCCATAGAATATTTCAATGTAGATTGTTGGGTTAAAAGGTGCACACCTTCTACACTTTGCCAGCAGTGTTCTAGGAAAATCTCCTCTAGCTGTTTATTTTCTCTGGGTATTGATGATTCATTTTGTAAAAGACAATGTTCATTTCTATTTTGAATTTTCTTCCATTAGGAAAGGTCCGTTGAATTAAATTTGCGTATGTCACTGTAGGATACGTTCAGTCCCTGTGCATATGTTATTGAACCCCCACACTTTTCTTCTGGACTTGACACCTATTGATGACATTTGAAGACCTGCGGAATTGCTTGCTCCGACTGCCCTAGTACCTTTCGGGTAAATAGGCTTTGTTACGATTGCACTATCCTGCAGCGAAAGCACTTTGCCCTGTCTGGCCCAGGACCAATCCCTGCCCTTACATCCTTGGAACATGCAGTCACATTAGGTATGTTTGGATTACTTACCAGTGATCTTCATTACTCTTTGCCCTGCTCTTTCTCGTCACAGTATATTCCTTTGAGGTCCCCATCTCTACAAATGATTCAGCTCACTCGTCGGCTACTCAAAAATAATCCTCACTCCTGAGATTGCTGCAACCGTAACATTAACAGTTTAAATTCTGATATTGAGCGTCAGTTTATCTGATCCCTACGAATATTAATGACCATTTTTTTTAAATCATTTTCTCCGAGGGGACTCGCACATCCTAGGGCTGGCCCTGACTGCGGGCTAACCCTGTAGTGAGGGGCTAACATTAAGAGACTGCGGGTGTCGCCGGGAGAGGGGTAAACTTTGTGGGTGCATCTACATATTCTAATGAGATTATTCTAGTCAGTTTAAATGTTAAAAGCTGTTGAGTCTCTGTGTCAGAAAAACACGCTTACTTAAGAACTTTGAGAATGAGCTGCCTGCTTTCTCCCATGTCCTGCTCACTCCCCTGACATGCAAGTACCAAGTCACTCATCATGATTTCAGTTGCCTAAACATGTATGCATACAAATGCAGGTGCTAACAATGAAATGCACTAAATTATTACTAATTGCCTGGCCTTTGTTAAAAGTGCACCACTCCCCCCAAGCTCTGTTTGTCAGGCCCTGTCCTGCTATGGCATTGTAGCTCAGCCACGTCAAGCCAACGTAGCCCAACATTTCGGTTGTCAAAGCCAGGGGGGGATAAAGCATGGTCTGCTCAATGGCTGTGTCACTGTTTGGATGTGTTATTGTGTATGTAATGTACATATGAATGTTGCAGGCAAACACTGCATTGCAATGGAGATGCTTGGTGCATGTGTGTGTGAGTGTGTACAAGCATATGTTTGTTGACTTTTGTGTCTGAATGAATGATAAATAATGCATGGTTTGTTTGTTCTGGGTCGAATTAATTTTGTGAATGTTGTGTTGTTGTGTCACTAGGTGGGTGGCAGGCAGGAATGAAGATGTGTGGGAGTCCATTTTCAACATGATGGTTGGGGGCCCCCTGATTAGCGCAAAACCAGTCTGAGGCACCCGTGGGGTGCATACACTACAATGGTGACAAATATAAGGTTAATAGCCGCCAATTATCTCGATGGGGCCAGCCAGCTAAATGCTAAACCCTTCTTTGACAGCAAGTGGCTGATGTGGAGGAACCAGTGTTAGAAGGCAAAGAGGTGATAACACTTTGCTGTATCCCGTGGGAAGAGAAAACACAGTTTGTAATGCGAGCGCTGCAAAGTGCACATTTTAAGCTCCAGAACTAAAATAGAGAGAAATTAATATAATGCTGTGTTACAAGACCGCTGAGTGCTGACTGGCAGCACGGGGGCAGGTGCTGGGGCCACCCCTAAGGCTCGAGGCTTCTTTTATTTGAAAAGGTTGAAATGCCCTGATGCCGTCCATGGTGAATGGGTATGAACTGTTAGTGTGTGTGTGTGTATGTATGTATATCTGTGCACGATAGGTGCTTCGCAGGTGCAGCACTTGTTTATGGGCATCGAGAAGGCAAATCATTTTACATGGCTAGACTTGGAATGTGGGGCAGCCAGTCTAGCCCTTTTTTACTGTGACATGACTATATTCTGGGCATCTTAATAAAGCAAGCATGGAATGTGTTATTATTTGGCTAGATTGGTATTTTTTACTGTTGTCAATGCAGTGAATTGTAAAGACACACTGTGGTGTTATAACTTTCAGAAGACTGGCTTGTCTTTAGAATTAAATTTTAAAGATACAGCATCAGTCTTATGCAAGTTATAACAGAGCATCGGCAAGAGTCTCTTGTGGTGTCTTAGTTTAGCATTATCCCTCGGAGCTACCATCCACCCTCCCTCCACCCCGCCCCTTTCCTTCCGTTGTCATGGCCCCCCCCGAAATTTTCAGTAAAGTTACTCCACTGCCCACCAGGCACCATCACGTGAACTGGGCTGCAACCTGCCTGTGGCCTGCTGCGGAAGATTGGGTGGCTGTCACCCAATCTGCTGCTCGCTGTCTGACTGCAGACACGTGCACAGATGCCAGCGCACTGACCACCAAGCTCCAACCCACGCTGATTGAAGGTAGGTCCTGTGGGCAGTAGTTTTCCCATATTTACTTAATTGCCTTTACACGTGTTTATTTCAGATTCTGTACCAGCAATTTGACTAGTCATATAAAACAAAACCTATGCTAACAGAAAACGTTTACTTCTTAAAAAGACAGCCACCTCTACAAACAGTAAGTAAAGTGCACGTAACACTGGCCAGGGTCAATTGTACCCATTCTGCGGGTAATGCAGGTGTTAAGCTGGCCTATGAACCCTTGGCTTGTGCTCCATACTATCTGTGAGCGTTTGCCGTAAAGCCAGTCAACCAGGGTTCTAAACTGCTCTGGGAAATAGCTGTAGTCTACAGAATGCCTCCAATAAGTGACATCTCTTTTAACCCCAATGCCCCCACCATTGTCATGACTGTCTGGCCCCAGTGCCCCACTATCCCTCGACCTGGACCATGATTTTACAAGCCTTCTATCAGGGGCTTTTATGTTTTCTACAGGAATCAGTGTGTGAAATTCAAAGCCAGGTTGCAGCAATGCCTTGGCATGTCCACGTTAAGGTTGACATAGCACTATAGGGTTACCACTTTGGAAAGATCTTAATGAACATCTGTTAGCTGTGTCGTATTCAAATCAAATCAAAATTAGCTTTATTCCGGCTTAAAGCCATAAAAGCACACCACAATAAAAACATTCCATCGACATAAAAAGAATTTCAGCATAGTAAAACATAATTGAATTATTACAAAAGGAATAGCACCATTCTTCCCCCAAAGCATTATCCTTGATTAATTACCACGTTGGACATAATTAAATACATTTGATATATTCCCACTGTAAACAAATAACATTTCCAACAGTACAAAATATTTAAACTATTTCATTATTAAAAAGGAGCTCATGAATAGGAGAGCAAAATGTTCCAGCAGCCTATTCAGATGAAATGTTCTAGTGATTAACCAAGATAACACTAATGGGAGAGTAGACTCGCAGCCCATCTGTTTTAAACTCTGTTTGTCAGAAAAGGAAATGACGATTACAATGAGTTGGTTTGACCTTTGGTGGACCGTTGCCTTAACAGCCATGCTCGGTGGATATAAACCTAGCCACCTTGATTTTAAAATAGTTGTTGCTAGGATTGTTGTTTGCACACCCTCTGTTCTCAAGGTGGGTTTCAAATAGGCCGCTCTCAGAGATCTCAGATTTGGGCAGTAAAAAAAAAAATGGCAATGTTGCCAGCAACAGGCCACATAATGGGCATATATCAGTGTTCCCAATACCCAGTGTTATTGTAAAAGAGACCACTCTCAAGGATCCCATCCTAAAATCCATATAAAGGCGGTGGCCATGTGGTGGGTCAATGAGGTCTACATATGTCTTGCATCCAAACTCCAATTTAATTCCAAGGCAAGCTTCACCCAATTTACATTTTTAACAAGTAGACCTAATTTCTTCCTTGCAGCGTATTTTCAAAGCCGTCTTTGCTCTTCCGATGGCAGCCTTGTCTATCCTCACAGGATTTTCCCAAAGGGAAATCTCATCTAGGTCCAGAAATGTTTTTTTTATGTGCCTGACCCCTGGGAGATTGCCTCCCCACCGCCCCACCTTCTGATCCCATCAAGTACTCCAGTTCCATGGAATATGCCCCAAGCTCCGGAGAGGACCATCACTGCAGCCATTACAAAACCGGTTTGAAAACAAGTTCAATATTTTTGGGACACACATCTAGTTCAATATGGATTAGAGCATTTGGGGTACACTTTGACAACATAAGCATTCCCTTCAAAAACTTGTTTACCCCATTTTCTAACTCAGACAGGGTCAAGTTTCCCCACATTTCTGCTCCATGTGAAGCTCAGGTTAACGCTTGTTTTTGTAAAGATCTATGGCCGGTGAAACAGCGCCTCTACCATGATGGTTAATGAAGCTCCACACACCACTGCTGTGTTTTTCCAGACTCGAGCATGCCTTGACCATCTGGGCATTCCAGGTTATATTCATTCACCCTACCATAATGTATAGCCCAGCAGCAAATCTGTGAACTGGACTGTGTACCCCCACCGCCCCTCGTGAATCCTGGAACCCAGTTATCAGCCTGTGTGTGCCCCCTTTAATGGGCTTCATTTGATCATCGATTGTAGATCACTTCATGGTCATGGAACGCCCCGTATCAAACATTGTTTTGCGAGCCCCCTTTGAGTTCCATTGTACCAATATACTAGGCAGGCACACAAGAGGCACTTTAATATATATATATAATACAAAGTCATGGCAGTGCATGTACCTGTTCTACAGTTTATGACTGAACAAGCTCTCACTGGATTGACTCTGGTCTGCATATTCCAGTGGATCTAATAAGCCAAGCATGGCCACACTGGTCAGCCTCCTTCCGTAAGCCACTCCATTTACCTTTCAGAGCAGTCTCCAGCGGGAGTGCAGGGTAAGCCAATCAGCATTCAGAGTGATGCTCCCTTCAAGACTGGAGTGTTAAAGAGGATGATTGTATGTGGGCCCAGTCATATGGAAGGAAGGTTGAGCGGCAAGAGCTTCAGAAGCTAGGTCTGTACATGGAAGCTACATAAGCAGTGCATAATGCACAAAGGCTGTCAACAACTAGGCTGACAATGCATTATTTGCTACAGTGGTGTGGAACCAAGGCACTGCACACACTGTGCCGGCTACTGAACTGAGTATTGTCACTGAGGAATACAAAATGTGCTTACCTAAAGTGCTTCGAAGCCTACATCAAGTGATGTATACATCACACATATATCCTATCATGTGCATGTAATGGTTCTTGTTAATTCATACTCCAGTGGCATGACAGAGAGGCCCAGTGTAGATTTTCACTAGTACAGCAGTTAAATGGGCCCCCTGCTGCAGCATGCAGGCGAGCCCCCTCACCCATAACACCCCAAGGGAAAGGACCTAGCCTAAGTGCTTCGCTGATATTGATTTCAGGCAGGGCAGACCTGAACTCGCAGGAGATGGCCACTGCTCTAGAGGTGAAGCTTTTAAGATACCTGTGATAGAGGGCGGTGAACCGTGTTTTCCAAGGCCTCTGCAGTTTAGATGGGTGGTGAATGCAGGCTGAAGGACCGCATACCTATCGAAGACCACTGTACTTGAGTAGAGCGATCACCAATGTATGGTGTGGGTGCCTCTATAGTGGGATGATGGTGGGGTGACTCCCTCTTGTACGAGAACAGGGTAATTGTTGGGGAAATTTCGCCAAAACGCTTTACACAGAGCATAATTGCATACAGTATCACTCAACCAACGTTGGTACTCAGTCTTAGTATTCTAAAAAGCTGAGGTGGCCTTGCCGTGATTCGAATCTGCAATCCACATGTCACAGCAGCGAGCGCTCAAGCCACTGTGTTGATCAGTGGTGCTTATTTATTTAGTTGTTTCAGCTTTGAAGCGCTTGCTTGCCTTGTGCTTTGGCAGAAGTTTGTTCCCCGTGTCGAGTGGCCACCGTGAGTATCTTACTGGCTGATGGGTTATTAGTTAATTTGGAGATCGAAGGAAAGTGTCTTACGGATTGTTTACTGATTGTGGGCCCAGTGACCTGACCGGCGACTGGGCTTTGACCATTTGAGCTGAAAGGGGACCCCAAACCATGAGGCTCCCTTGTGACTCTAGAGGTAAGTCCCAAGGTGTTTCTTTGTTGGTGGTTTAGGACGTTAGCTCGTGTGACTGTCCTGCTCTGATCTGCAGCACTCGCTGTTCATAAGAAGCACTTCCGCAATTAACTGAATAGTTTTTGGATAATATTTGTGATCTGTTCTGGTTTTCTTTATTTGCTAAGATGTCTTGCCGTCTAAACCGCTCTGCACGTGTACTCAGAGTCATGTTTGCTGCTTTCCTCTAGTGTTACTTATGTGAAAATGATATTCTTCCAACTTAAAAATGATGCCCGTAAACTGTTCAAAAAGGTGATTGTCCTCCAACCTCATTAGAACATTCTGCAGATAATCTTTACAAGAAGCGACCTTGTCTTGGAACTGACCGCTCCTTCACGGCACCCTTATTCTCTTAAAAAAGACACACCTAGGACAATACCTGCGTCTTGTTTTATACAAAATCGTCCCAGAGAGATCCAACTGCCTGCAAAATATCAGCCTGTCAAATTGTCCATTTTAAAACCTTTTGCTTCTCGCTTCTTAAAAGATGGCCGCCTCGATCATGCAGTGCCTTTTTAGCATTGCACTGCCCTTGGGAGGAAGTGCGTCTTTGTATTATGACCCAAATGCAACACCGCCCCTTATTGCTTATGTTCTCCTCGTGTTAGTGATGGATCTACCCACCTAAGTAAATGCATTATCTGTGGATGGTTGATACCTCACCTCAGCAAATTTCCCCACTGCTACCCTTTCTAAAGCCACCCATCTTACTCCTGCAGTGGGCTTAGCACGTGTACCACTCCCTGAAAGAACTGATGGTGTGTCCTGTCCCCCCAGGAGGGCTTGGACAGCTCAGTGAATCAGATACACTTGCACAAGCGTTATTTTAATGACTGATGGCCAATTCAGAATACATAAATTTACATATGTACTTTAACCTGCGCAGACACAAACAGTTGCTCCATAATCTGCATCTTCAGAAATTGGGGTAATGTGTTTAGTGCTGTCCTGCACCAGTGAACTCAGTGATTGCATATTGTATTATTCTCCATTCTAGAAACAAAAGAAATTCTGAGGAACAGGCGTGCGATTTCAAGGGGAAATACTCTATGCCGATTCTGTGGGGAGAAAGATGAAAATTTAAAACATCTGATTCTAAATTGTACTGAACTAAACGATCAACGCGATAGTTGCATGGGAAAGGTGATGACAAACTACCAGACGCTGTCTGAAGAGGAATGGTGGAGACAACTACACTTGACTGAAAGCAAGTCACTGTTGATTGCAGTAATGCTATTTTTAGAGCTTCTGCAGAATCGCCTAAAACAAATCCAGTGGTTGCCTAAACAGTGTCCCACACAGTTATAAGTCAGGAGACCAACCACTCTGAAAAGACTGATAAGAAAGAATAACTGTTGGGGCGAAGTCAGAGGAAATTATGGTAGAACAAGCCTTAAGAAGTAGACCAAAGGTGTTATAGTGAAGAACACTTAAGGACGATAGATGGCATGTTCAACATATGTTAAAGACAAAGTTTTTCAAAAGTTTGTATAAACTAAATGAAAATAATAAAAATTAAAAAAAAATATTCTCCATCTAGCTTTTTGTTGAGTGCCCTATATACAAGGTTTGTAACATGCAGTTTTTGTTGCTGTCATTTTGGGAGAGACGGGACGCCACCGATGCTACCCGCCTGGGGTGCAATCTGGCGGCGTTTGCACCTTCAGAGCTGAAAGGTGTTCGATTGTGAAGGAAGGCAGCCTTGGTTTGCATTATGTTTACCATTTTATAGTGATCGTAAATGGCACCCTGAATTCACTCGACCAGTTCCAAAAATGTCAACAAGCCTCGACCATTACATACTCTTTGTTATGCATGTTTGTAGGTGTGCTTGTGTCAACAATAGCTCAACAAATACAAAAGCTATTTTGATAGTTTTCCAAAACAGATACCTCATAACAGTACTCCATCACTTGAATGACGCATCCACTATTTCTTCCCAGCAGCATTACAGCTAGCTTTAGATAAGCATCGTTTCCAGAACTACCAATTGCTACAGCTGAAGCAAAAGGGTGCAGCTAACTCAGACCTGCCTTATCTACAAGACGCCTCCCTCTGGTAATCAGTAGAGTGCCTTAGCATCAGGATTTGGAGTCACTATGCTTTAGAATTGTAGCCCTTTGGGATATTTTATTCCAGTAGGAAGAACGTAGCACGGAAAGAGCTTTGAAGTCGATTCTTTCATTCACAGGGAGCTGCTTAAAGGGTGTTAGTGTCGCTATAATCAGAGGCGTTGCTAGTGGGGCTGAGGGGGCTATAGCCCTGGGTCATTTGGTTGTAGCCCCAGATAGAAGCTACCATAAGGTTAGCTAGCCCCGAGCCCCGACAGTCCCGACATTAGCGAAGCCCCAGATCTTTTCCAGACCTAGCAACCCCCCTGCCATAATATGATGTTTAGCTTCTGCCCCCTACTTGCTCTGGAGTAATTGGAATTGGTGGTTCAGAGTGTAAGGGAAGCCAAAGTAAAGGCACCCACAATACCATTAATGCAAGATAAAGCTCTGGTTCCCATTACCTGTGTTTTACAGGACATATTTCGAAGTATGTAAGTAGGAGGCAGTGAGATTTCTGGGTTAGGTCCTGTGTCTGCCTAGCAAACAATGTATTTTACTTGAATTCACTTCCTAGGTGTTGTGATTCTTTACCGGAATGCGTGCTTGGCCTGTGGTGGAAGGTCAGGAAAACAAATCCATTTGGGGGTGGACGAGTGGGGGCGGGGGGTTGCTCATACCCATCAAGATGCTCTCAGATTGTGAGGTAACTCTGGGTGAGTGACATGCAGGTAGTGATTCTTGGGGACTCTTCATATAACCTCCAGTTTTGACCATGACCCGTCTGTCATCTGCATACATTGTGAAAGAAACGGGCAGCGAGGGAATGCTGTGACATCCAGAACGTAGCGCTGTGAAGTGTGTGAGCAGACCTGTTCAGAGCTATAATAAAAGACTTTAATAAACACATGAATACAATAAAGGAGGTAGCCAATGGTGCGATCCACCTCACTCTGAGCTATGCCTTATAGTTTAAGACCAAGACAGTTCAGGATCGAGGCAGGGCAAAGGGGACTCCTCAGCTTGCCAACAGGTGATGCACAGTCCTCTAACCTAATCTAGTCTGAGGCCCTGCCAGAGGCACTGCCAGACTACAGCAATTAAGGGCACTCTTCCTGTAGTAGGAAAACATCCAGAGGATGCATCTAATTTTCTTTTAGGTTTTTGTTCCAATTTAGTTCAGATGTCTATGCATTGAAACATGACCTATATGGCCTCCATTTTTACACCACTGCATCTTAGTAGATCGTCACTCTCGGACAGTACATCAAGACAAAACACCGATGTACTGTAATCTTATCTTACTGTCCTGGCGCACAAGGCCCTGGTGTCCACAAATGTGTGGAAATACAACTGAACTCTCATTGACATCCATTCCACAGTCTACCGTGACTGCTTTATTTATTCTATTTGTTATTGGTTATCATGCATTCTGCCATCTGCTTACCAAGACTTAATTGTCATCTGGAGAGCTCTATTTTCTGCCTCCTTGTTAATTAATTACACTTTTACATGCAGTCCAAAACTCCTTTAGTCTGTCAGCACGGATAAAGTGTTTTTCAATTATCCCTTTATTGGCATTCCTGTATATTACAATGTTCAATCTATTTGCTACAAGATTACACAAAATGCAAATGCATTTTTTAAGGTGCAGAATGAATACCCTGATTTATTGTAAGTGAAAAGGTTGCCAAATTACATTTTGTTAAAGTAGGTTTTCATTTTACTGTCTGGCCTTTTTACAGAAGATGAATATATAGTATATACATGAACAGTTAGATCCCCCTGCTTCCCACTGGTATACCAGGGGACCTCTGATAAAAGTAGCCACAGGAACAAAACACCAATCCAAAAAGGAGCTCACACCAAGCAACAAGTAATGCACATTTATTGGACCCAAACAGCTGGGAAGCACGGTTCAGACAGCCCAGTGGAGATGAACTGAATGAAATGAGCTGTCAACTCTGCGCACTATGGCTACACGTTTTATACCCAATTTACAAAATGATCATACAAAATGTTAGTTACATTTTCATGGGAAGGTCACAGGAGCTGATTGGTGAAACTACGTCAGTCACCTATATGTGTGTATATGTTAAGTGACCCTGATTGGATAGAACGTTTCTTTGCCAAAAAACCACATTAACACCCCTCGTGACATCACAAAGCTTCCCACACTGCCCCTTAATTTCGTGATTGTGCTGGTCCATCGAAACATTTGCTTGCTATTGGTTGGCAATGCCCAATATACAGAATGGCTTGAGAAGGCAGGAGGCGAGACATTCACACCAAGTCTGACCAATGATGTGCCCCATGGACATCAGCGAGGACACTGTCCAATGTTGCACCCTAGAGACACCGACAAGTCTCTCCGCTGATTGGCTCCCTGACACACGCCTCATAATTCCTACCCGAATGCTCTGGCCCTCCACATCCCCTCTCACGCCTTGCTGCAAAGTGTAGTCTGAAAAAACTACACCACACTGTGGCTGGAGTTTTATTAACCGGATTTAATTTCGATTTCTCTGCCACTTCCCCTCCTGCACCCAGGTGCCTAGCTCATTGGCCTCGAAAGTATCTCTTAGAGTGACTTCGCTGGGGCTGCGGTCTCCTGGGAAACTTCAGTCATGCTACAACTCTGCACACTGTTTCTACTGAATGTTCAAGTATTACATACTGCTTGTCACACAAAGGACTTCATTTCTTTTATTCTGAGCTATCATCGAGAAATGCTTTCCTAAAATGAGCCTACATAAAAACGGCTTCTCCACTGTTCAAATATTGCTCAAAAAGCCCCCCTTCCACGTTACCCCCCAAGGCTCCTTCCACCCCCACCCAGTGCCCGCTCTATAACACTACCCCTTACTATGCCCAAAGCGTTCCACCATGGGATTTCTCACGCTGGGCCTGCTTCTGTGTCTCCCATGCAAGCAGCACCGTGTTCAATGGCCCCCCTACCCTTGATGTCATCCTCCACGTCACTCTCGACATCACCACGTTACTTGCGCAACTGGTACAAACCCCCCCCCCCCTGGCAGCATTGAACTTGGGCCTTTACAACACTGGCAGGGTCACTATTATGAGATTTCATTTTTCCTGCTCTAACATAATAAATATATGTATTTTTCTTTTTCAATTAATGTTTCCCCTAGTTGCTTTTGAGCAAACATGAAAAATCTAAGTAAAATATTATATTTTCTTTTTGACCAGAGTGACATTTTAATTAGGTGTATTTATTGGTTAAGATAGTTTAGTTTAGTTTTTTTTTTTAAATGTATTGGGTGGCTGCTCTCGAAGGCAACTTAGTGTTACATAAAACAATGTTATAAAAATATGAAAATAAACCAGCATACAACATGACAAACAATGCCGGTCAATAAAGGAATCTGATGAAATGGACAGAGGCGAAGACACACCAAGTACTCAAAGTAATGATGGTGCATCTCACAAGATGGCCAACACCTGGTGGTTAATGGAATGGAGTGTCAATATGGGTTACCACTGGCTTTGACCGCAAGCCCCCAGATCTGTGTACCTCAATGTGTCCTTGGAGCACGTGTTGTCTTTTCCAACAGACGAGGGAAGTTTTACTGTATTGTCCCTCCTTAATCTACCAGTGCTTCTGGCATGGTGGATAACCCATATTTCTTAGCTGAACTAATTCGCTGCTATGCCAAGCCATGTCTAAAGCAGATTCTCCTGAATCATAACAAAACACAAACAGTTAATCAGTCTAGGCCATCATCTATCTGACATGGACCCATACGGTTATCTGAGAACCCCAAAGCGCATCACGATTCCTATACTATTTATTATTACCCGCCGGGGAGGCTGCAACCAATCAGGTGGCCAGGAACATCGTTGTTTTTAGGGAATCAAAGCCTGCATTCCATTCTGGCCATTGGCACCTCTCCCACTCCCTGCCATGATTTTGTGCTGAATACCCCCTCAAGTGCCTTGGTTACCACTGCCCTCCTTCTGAACCTGGCACCCGTCCCCTTCCACCTCCCCCAAAAACGTACCTGCCCTCAGCAGCTCTCCCCCCTGATGTGATTCTCCTTGCCACGCAGCCACATGCCGCTCAGGAAATAGAAAGGAGACTCACCTGTTCTTATTTTGGAGATAATACATTTTCACGATCAGGGTCGGACTGCGCTATAAAATTGTTTCAGTCACCAATGAAAAAGTGCCTTACAGTTTCAAATGGCTGATGATTCCTTTTGTGACGCTGTTTTACTAGTACCCAAGGGGGAGTTTTTTGATCAAATGTGATGCAAGCTTTGCATTTTATAGAATATTTATTGAGCAAATCTCGTCAAAACTACTAGCCGCGTAGTGAAGTAACTCATCAAACTGGCCCACAATGGCCAAAAAATTGGCCCACAGCAGCAATTTGGCGTTTTTGGTTCGCCCATGGGCCGATTGCCCTATAAGCCAGTCCGAGGCTGTTCACGATACGCGCTAAGCTATTTCCCTTTTTAAAAAAGGACAACTAGCACCTAAGATTTTAAC
The DNA here is from genome assembly GCF_040938575.1 of Ambystoma mexicanum. Taxonomy (NCBI): domain Eukaryota; kingdom Metazoa; phylum Chordata; class Amphibia; order Caudata; family Ambystomatidae; genus Ambystoma; species Ambystoma mexicanum. The sequence goes on from NC_090933.1 coordinate 803,987,956, forward strand.
CGGGGTGTTAATAGCGTTAATATCCATGGCAGAAGACTTATCTAGCATGGAATGCCCGAGGCATTTCATGACGGCCTGCACTTCCATCTGGCCTATCACCTTAGGCTAGCAGGCCAATATTGCTCAGGTAAGCTCACATTTCAGTGATATTAATGCTAAAATAGTGCAGGGTGGCGTTTCCATTGCAGACAAATAAGTAGCAGCGAGCAATAATGTGGTATATATGTCTTCTCTCTCAGCATTTTAAAGTTCCCCCTTTGTCACTCACTGTTTAAAACCAAACATTCTTCTTCCATGGAATGTTCTAATTGCATTATAGCACTGCCATCTCGGGCTACATCCGACATAAATGTCACCTCCCACAGGCCCCGTCTCTGGTTGTAGGCTTTCCCTTGCGGCTTGGGCCCATAGCTAGTGGGGAGGGCATTAACAGTTGTTATTGCCCTTGTCAACAGGCTATAATTCTGTAATATAGCAAACAAACTCTTCCGAACTCTAATAAGGTTACACGGAGAATGCTACTGCAGATTACTCTTACACATACCTAAAGTGCTAAACTGACCAAGCCATCCTATCGGTAATTAAACACTCTGCAGAAAGCACTGAGGAAGTTATATCATGCCGACTTTTCAAACTAAATGGCAGCACATGAATTCCAGGCTACTAAATCCTAAGAGCCATCTTTTCTGCAAACATTAAGCCGTTATCAGTGATTCCACCCCCTTCCAAGGAAGTGGGAACTCTCTAAAACCAGTTTTGATGAAACGCTGTCAATTAAAGTCCAAGTAGACATACTGACATTCTGCAATTTAGAGTGAACACACACTGGCAGGAAACGCGAGGAAAGCAATTATGGGCATAGACTGCTGACTTTTCGAATGTACTAAAGTCTCACTTTCACAAACTATAGACAACAGATAAAGTATGTAGAGCTCAGCAGCTCATCAAGCAGCCAATCCAAAACTATGGAATCCCATATCCTCAACTGTCATGGCTATCCACAAGTGTCAATTACCCTCATAGTGCACAGAATCAGCCTCTGCCTGCTTATGCGTGTCTCATACAAGTATGTGTAACACACAACAACTTGGAAGATGACATTAATTTGCCCCCATACTAACACTCGAAAGACATCCCATGCTTAAAACCTGATTCGCCTTTCGTCGAAGGCCTCAAACACACGCCAGTATCCTCCTGTGTCTCACCACCTGAGGCCCACATCAACACCGTGCCCCCTGCGAGCACAGTCCACCACCAAAGGCCTCCCTCCCTCTCTTCCTGGCTCTTCCTCTGGCCCTTCTACAGCCACCCCTCCTCCCTCCTTCTCTGCCTTTCCCCTTTTTTCTGCTGACGAGGTTTCCAGACAAGTCCGATTTATGAAAGTCTCATCTAAACAGGTTCACCCCTGTTCCTCCAAAACTATCAAGGACCACATCGACGCCCTGGCTCCTGCCCTGGCTGACTTTTGCAACCACTCCTTCGCCTCTGGAGTCTTCCCATCCCCCCTTAAGCACTCCCTTGTGCACCCTCTTCTTAAGAAACCCTCTTCTGACCCCTCCTGTCCGGCTAACTATCGCCCAATCTCCACCACTCCCTTCCTGGGCAAGCTAATGGAGAAACTGGCCATCTCCCAGCTTAACCTCCATGCTGAATCTGTTGGCAGTCTTCATGACTATCAATCTGGCTTCAGAGCTGCCAGAAGCACGGAAACTGCTCTCCTGAACATCCGTGAGGACCTACTCTTGAACCTTGACTCAAACACTCCGTGTGTTCTCATTCTGCTCGATCTCTCTTCTGCCTTTGACACTGTCAACCATGCCATCCTGCTCAACCGTCTCCGTGATAACCTGGGTATCACTGGTCAGGCTCTGGCATGGCTGACCTCTTTCCTCTCCAATCGACCCTCCCAGGTCCAACTGGGGTCCTTCCTCTCTGACATCTTTTTCTCCACCTGTGGTGTCCCCAAGGGATCTAACCTCTCTCCCTGGCTGTTCAACCAGTACCTGGCACTCCTTGCCCACCGCATCGCCGCTCTCTGCCCCAACTTTCAGTGCTATGCGGACGATACCCAGCTTATTTTCAGGCTACCCTCGGCCTCCTCCTCTCCTTCCCTCATCTCTGACTGTCTGTCTGCTATCCAGGAATGGTGTGCTGCCAAAGCCCTCTGCCTTAATGCCAGTAAGACTGAGATTCTACTCATCGGCACACCCACTCCCTCCTTCCCTGCAGCTCTCTGGCCGGCCTCTCTTGGCCCTCTTCCTGCACCTACGTGCACGGCAAAAAACCTCGGGGTTATCTTCGACTCCACACTCTCCTTCTCTCCTCATATATCTGACGTCTCTAAGAAGTCACACTACCAGCTGCACCTCCTCAGAGGTATTCTTCCCTTCCTCTCCTTCCCCCAGAAGCTCACTGTCTCACGAGCCCTGGTTCTCTCAAAGCTGGACTACTGTAACAACCTCTATCTTAATCTGCCTGCCTCCACTCTCCGCCCTCTGCAACTCATCCAGAACAGAACTGCAAGACTTGTCCTTGGCCTTAAGCCCAGGGACCGTATCTCTCCAGGACTGAAGTCTCTACACTGGCTCCCAGTGGCTGCAAGGATAAAGTTCAAAACCCTCTGCATTGTCCACAAGGCCTTCTGGGGCCTGGGGCCTAAATACCTTCAACTCTCTCTTCCTAAATATCTTCCTTCCCGAGCCCTTCGCTCATCCGTCTCCAACTCCCTCAGGGTCAGCCGCTTCTCGAAGCAACGAGCTGGGGGTAGATCTCTCTCCGTGGCAGGGGCCTCCCTCTGGAACAGCCTTCCTGCCTCCCTGAAACTTGAGGAGAACCATCTACGGTTCCGGAAGCACCTCAAAACCTTCCTCTTTGCTTCTGCTTTCTCTCACCCTCTCCCCTGCTAATTCTTCGCTGAATCTGCACCGAATCTGCAACTGGGCCACTCTCGCCGACCTCGGTCCTGGGCCCAGCCACTCTCCACTTGCACTGCCTCCCTGGCAACCCCTGCACTGCGGGACTGTCTCTGTACCCCTACAGCCCCCGTTCCCAGCACTTGTCTGCACTTACCTTGCACTTGCCACCAGCTGGCCCTATTCATTTTATTTATATATACTTACCTTGTACTGCACTTCCCCCCTCCCCTCCCCTTGCACTTTCTCCCTTCCCCCTACCCCTGCACTTGCGCGATCTGAATGACACCTGGCCTAGTAGGATCGTTGTCTGTCTTCCCCCGTTTCACCCTCCCTGCCTCGTCGCGCCTTGAAACACTTGAAACCCTTGTGTATAGGCGCGTTACAAATGCCATATCATATCATATCATATCACAGCTGCATCACCTCAATCCGGTTTGCTTCGGTATGATCCTCTATTCTTTCAACTATCAATATTCCCACTAGCCCCGGAGCGAGAAACAGCAGCATTCCTCTGCTCCACAATACCTTCACTATCCTAATGTCTAGTCTCTCAAACCTCCTGGCCCACATGCCCATCCTTCCATCACATCCCCACACACCTTCCCTTATACACATAATAGCCGCCCTCCAAAGCTCTTCATCTCACCACTTCTGAATATTATTCAACCTAACACCCTGCAGTCATCACGCGAATCACCCTGCAATCTTGTGCCAGTGCTCTGACCAACCCATTAGCAACAAGCTGAATGTATCCCCGAATATTTTGATTGTCCATCTTGCCGCTTAACTTCACATTCTCACTGAAACGTGGATCCAGCCAAACAAAAGCATCTTTCTTCACGGATTACACCGCCTTCATGCATATCTCATGCACCACACAAAGAGGCAGAGACACCCCTACAAAGGGGTAACTTTTATTACCAATTTAGCCCTTTTGGAGCATTTCTATACAAGCTTAATACGGTTCTCCAGACACTCCCTATCAAGAAGCAGCGGGATAGCAATGTTGGGTTGTCCACCATTGCGACAACATTGCGGCCATCATTGTAGCAGTCCCTCCTGAGCATGTATACACCTTCGGAGGGACCACTATATCTGCAGACTAATGCTACCAATCAAAGAGGCCTTGAATAGGTAGCGGGAACTGATACTATATCAGTCATACTCTTTGTATGGCCTTCCTACAGGGCCAGAACAAAGCCCAGACCGGGGAAGAAGGCATATTTGCTCCATTAAAGCCAATGTAATATTAAAACAGTTGATGAGACAGATAAAATGGAAGCATGTTGAGATAAATACATGGGCCTCATCACGAGGTGCTAAACGCCCTAGCGCCAGCCCCCCCGGCGCTAGTAGCGCCGGATCACAGGTTTGGCGGAAGGGTTATTGCCCATTCCCTATTGGGCCCATTCGGAAATTCCTCATTCCCCATGGGGCCCAATGGGGAAAATTTGCGCTATTACCGCCAGCGGATTTCCCACCAGTGGTAATCACACCAAAAATCGGCAATTTTCCCACGCATTTCCCCCCAGCTCAGAGCTCGGGGGAAATCCGCCAAAGCCATGATCTGGCGGTACCCTTAAATGCGGAGGTAATAGCACTACTGCCGCATTTAAGGGTTACTGCCAGACTCGTGATGAGGCCCATATTCTGCACTGAAATGTGTTAGTTACTTCAGCTTGGAAGATTTCAACACTTGTGATTATGGGGGTTGTTAGGCGGAAACCTGTGCAGTTCCCTCTGGGACCACTGCAAAAGATTTAGGACTACAGGTGTTTGGCAGTAAACCCACTTGGTAGCAGTCTGTACCACACAGATTCACTTGGTAGCTGTGGCTGAGCAGTCAGACTTCCCTCAAGAAGAGTTAGGCAGTATGTGGAGTATACAAAATAGGGCAATTTGCACAGTAGTACAAGCAAACATGGCACAAGGCTTCGGTGTAAAGATATATAGTTATTTATTTATAAAAACACATCTATGAAAAACACTCTGGCACTAATACGGCAAACAACTTCAATTACTATAAGAAAAAGATCAATCCCCCTAACAATAGTTCGACAAGTCTAGGTTCAACGGCATCACTTATTTGCAGACAGAGGTGTATGCTTTAACCTAGATGGCACTCTAGTATTCGTTAGGACGGGAGAGAAAAAGGCAGGTTATGAAATCACTCGGCACCAACACTTTTACGAACAAATGCAAGGCAAGTAAGGCAGGGTCTACTGAAGATCACAAAGTTCAGAGGCCAGGCCCACTCGGAGAGAGGCAAGGCGATATGACCCAAAGAAGTGTCTCAGTGGAAATGCGCTTCGAGACTTTGTCGCAAATTGTTATGGAAAGATTGGACCAGTTCAGAACAGAAAGTTAAGAAAGCTTGGAGGCGACCCAATGGAGAGGCGAGGATTAAGACACCTCACTCTATCCGGCAGAAAGTGAAGCCAGGCGGACACGGTACCTTGTTTGTGGAGAGACAGCTCCGGCGGGGGCAGTTGTTCCTGGTGGTGGATGCACGTCGGGTCTTTGTCAAGAGAAGAGATGATCTCGTCGTCGAAGGAAAGTTGAAGATCGTTGCACCACCAGGGAAGAGACCAGCCGCAGAGTGCTCCGTCACAAGGCACCACCTTTTGGTCGCGGTACAGGGGTAGTGGCTATTCGGTTGCCGAGATGCTCTGCACGGGCAATTCGACCACTGCGTCCTGGACCGAAGAAAAAGCAAAGGAGACTGGTTGTTCCCACCTGTCAGGGGAAGAGACTCTCCGGCGGGGAGATCTCCTCTGTCAACGGGAAGTGGTGAGTCGGTTCAGCAGGGCTCCACCGGAGGTGTCGTCATTGCAGGTCGGCTCAGCTTTACCCTCGTCGGATTCTTAGGTCCTGTGGCGACTTCGGAAGATCCAGTCCCAAAAACCCTGCTTTTATGCAGAAAACCCCCATTCATTCAGCCTAGCTGTCACTCAAAACACGCTAAGTGGTGAGCGGGGTGGCTCACCACTTGGGCCAATCACACCAGAGTGCGACTTGAGTTGGCAAGGCAACCCAGTCCAGGGTGCCTAAACCCCCTCCCACACCCCCTGTGGTACCCAGACAGAATGGCACCACTTTGGAGGGCCTCTGTGTAGAGGCCCGCCAAAAGTGGAACAAAGGGCTCAACCTTTGATTTAGGAGTCACAGAGACGAACACAGACGCCATTTTAAAAACTGAGTTCTGGCAGAAAATACCACCCGATAGACTTATTTAAGATAAGTAAAACCGGTGGTATGTTAGAGATTAACGAGAAAAAGTATTAACCTCCAACAATGGGAAGAATCCCCTAGGGTTATATTCGGGGTCGAATATAACAAGTAGTTTCCACTGCCATCAGCCAAAACTCGACGAGGGGGAACGGGACAGTGCCCCCTCGAATAACAGACCCAGGAGTAATCGATTTACCCTTACTAGTACCTCCACAATAGGATGGTTTGTACTAGTTCTGTTAGTAAATTTAGGTCTAGTAAAGCCAATGGTGACTTTACATGCCCGGGGAGACAGTAGTCAGTCCCCGGGTATGGAGTCTATGATGGAGGTCCGCTAGGACGCCCCAGTGCTACGGCACGGAGGGTGCGGTGTAACACACAGAGAAAAACATATGAGACCCTATGGAGTAAAAGACCCCATAGCCCATAGAACACATTGACATTCAAAGGAATTACACACGTTCATGTCCAAGAGTGGGAGAAAAAGAGTCTCACTCTTGGCAGGATGGAAAAAACAAACTCCAGAAATCCAGCAAAGCTGCTGGGGAACTCACTAGGTTAGGAAATTCAGCCTAAACAGAGAATTCTCCCTAACAGGGGTTCCATGTTAAATCCCTGCAGGCCAGTCTCACTGAATCCAGGTTTTCCAAGTCCAGGTTTGCCACTGTGGGGAAACACTTTGCCATGGACCATTGGTTCCCCACACTCTTTTTTGATTCAGGGGACATACCAGGGTGCACCTTGGCCCTTTTCCCCCATCCAACTGTCCTGTTACTTGTGAAAGGGCCCCCATAACTCCCAGGCTCCAACCAGCCATCGGTCCTCTACCCCTAACTCCCTATCCCTCCTGCCTGCACCCCTCTTGCCATTCTACCCCCATTCTCACCCCCACCTGACCCCCCCTTGCCCACCACCTCTCTCCTTACCTTATTGGCCCGCCACCGTTAATGCTTCCAGGTCCATGGCATCATCACTAATGCGCTCTCCATGACAGGCTTCTGTTGGGAAAACATTTCAGCAGAGTAGGACCCCAACTATGAGGATTTATGGGGGCTATGCAGACAGTCACACCTACTGAGGATCTGTTGGCCGTGGTCAGTCATCATTAAGTGGTGGCCCGCTGATGTGTGAAAGGAAATAGCCTTCTGTGAAGGATCTAGCAGTAGTAATGTGGGCTGAGGCCTTGTGTCGTGGAGTTTTGTTTTTGTGAGCACTTGTGCTCCCACTTGCTTAGCAGAAATATTTTTGGGGCCTATGCAGGGCCCGGTCAAAGATGTAGTGGATATGGGGGTCTGCGAGAAGTAGCATACATCTGCAAATATACAGGGATCTTTGCTGTGATCTGCCTGTTACACTATGCAACATCAGGTGCAGTGATTGGATGGTGTTTACGTTTTGAGTCATACATGCCTGGGTAATGCAGATAGGGTTGGAACTGGGAAGGATTCCTTCAGTCTGTGAGAGCGAGTGAGATTTACGGAATCCCAGAGAACTGACATATCTGAGGGGTGGACTTTAGGGGTCACTAGTGAGGTTCCTGTTGAGGCCGTTGCTAGTGGATTGAGTGAGACCTCCTTTGACCATGATGACATATATACATTTAGAGTACACCAACATGTGTTACAACAATCTTCTTTATTTTTGACGGAAATGCATGGACAGTTAACATAAGGTTTAGGAGTGACCACCAACCTGAGATTGGTCAGCACAGAGTCAAGAAAGAGTACACATGGCATGTTTCACTAGAACAGCCTTCACTCCCATTCGGAGACCAGGACTCTATCATGACTTTTGATTTTTTTGAAGTATTCGCAACTCACCTGTTGCTCAGCTTGAAAAAAAACACTATTGGTGCCCTGTTACTATGTGCCGGGGTACTAATAGCAATACAACCCTTGTAAGGGGGGCATTACCGGGCAGGTAATGCCCCCTGCTCGGGTTGTATTGCTTTAAGTAGTGAATGATACGCCAGCCAGTTTATCACTTATCACTAAATGTGGTGGTCTAATTCATGGGTTTATTGCCTTATGAACAAAGAAAATTGCATAAGAAGCAAGCATTTGCTCAAGATTGTATCAAGCACTTAACTGTACATTGTGAGCCCTCACTGTCCCATGCAAGTCCCATGCAAGTCCCACATGTTGCATAGAACATCAAAGGCCTGATCCTCAAGGCACTGGCAATAATTGTGGGTGTCACAGTTCAGCCTGTTTTTGTGCTGTGTTAAAGAAAAAGAGCCACGTTGTAAATGCAGAATTCTTTTACTTACATCCACTGAGAGCAGAAAATAAACAAAAACATTATGAACGTTCTCAAAAAGGACATAGAACTCTGCTTCTTTATTAAAATATGGCTTTCACCCCCACTGTGGGGTTAGGTCATGGCTGGTAACGGCCCACCAGCCCGAGCCAAGGTGAGGGCTGTAGGCCGTTACCAGCCACATCAGCCCCTCACAGCGGGGACGAAAGTCATTCTCACCCCAGAGTTTATCTGGGGTGCAAATGGTTTTTTTCTTCCTCTGGAGATTGGTGGCGCAAGCAGCGCCAATCTCCGGAGCAAGAAAACTAAAAACAGAAACAAAAAAAACAAGATGGCCACCACCATAGGGAAAAGGGACTAAGTCCCTTTTACATTTCTATGGCAGCGACAGAAGAAGGAGGTGCGCAGGACGGGAGCATAAACCTCTGGTTCTGCAGGTAAGTGGAGAGATAGGGAGGGGGTGGGGAAGAGGTTTGGACTGGTTTGGGGGTGGGGAGGCAACAGGGACAGATTACAAAAATAATAAAAATGGTGCCACCCGGGGAAGGGCCTCGGGTGGCTGCAACATGTGTATTCTTGCCCGCTGTTCCAGCCACCTGATTGGCTAAGCGCCCTTTACCGTGTGCGATATTCCTCGTCACTGTAGAATCCTCCTCTATAATCTCTGCTCAGTGAAGTTATGTTGAACAAAGTGTGGCCAAAGTAAGAAATCCAATATGCAAGTGGCATAGCCCTCAAATATGTTTCAATGAAAACAACTCTAAAGGAGACAATAAGACAGAATTCTGAACAATCAAACCACAACTATATCAAAGTCATTAACATTAACTGATATTAGAACTAAAAACTGCTTGGCATTGCAGATGCCTTGATCGGTTCCATGTGAAAAGACCTCATTATTAAGGTCTCATGAGAAAAAGACACATTTTTATTGGCCGTTTTTCTTTTGACATTAATAATGAGGTGTTTTCACATAGAACCGCCTCTAACAATGCGCCCCAAGCCCCTTTGCTGCTCTCATCCCACCACCCCATCCCCTACCTTCCCAAGCCATTTCCTCCAAATCCCAGTTTTTGCCCCCAGAATCTCACTCTCTCACCCCCCACCCCACGCTTCCCCACCCAAGACTCCCCTAATCCAAAACAGATACATACACACAACACGCACGCACACACGCACACAGGCACACACACACACACACTTAACTGTTCTCCTCGTCCTGTGCTTCCAGGTCCCGCTGAGCCTGAGACAGTTCGATTTAGAAAGACCGCTCCTTAGAAAGATCTTTTCCGTGACGACCCCTTGTCCGCTTGCTGAATAGTTGCCGTGCTAGAGCTCACACAGAATAAGAAACAATAAATGAGCAGCAATAGCCTTTACAATAAATGGCATTTAATTAAAGAAAAAGACAAATCCAACCGTTCAGCCACAATCAGCTCCTTAACTTTTAGAAATGTGCCTCATTTCAATGACGTATGTTCCATAACTCTGAAACATGAGTGCGATACAAAGGGAGAGATAATACTCGTCTTTATTCAGAACTTGTAAAAATAACACTTTATGTTAAGGCTGGTAATCTCTCTTATATACATGCTCAACGTCTTTGCATCATTGTAGTCAATTCATATTATATTGTCTTTTAATAAAAACATAACAGGTCCTAGGGTGAAATGAATACCATAAAAGCAAACGTCTCTTTCACGCTCTTTAATGATGGAGCACACAAACCTTGAAGTTGTGAGTGAAGCGCCAACTTCTAATGGTTTCTTAAAATAAATTATCAATTTCTCTGCACCATCTGAACTTAATTCTCCTATCTTGCGGCCATAAACGTTTCTCATATTTTGGGTTAATTGCATGGATTGGATATGAAATTAGATTTGAAAAAGCCTTTGTTCTTCTAATGAGGCCCTATGCACTGAGGCGGTGGGCCGACCCTGTCAGTAACGGCCCGCCACCCAAGTTAAGGGCCACCAGAGTCCTTAACCGGCAGCAAAGTGATCTCACACTAATGGCGATGCTCTTTTCGGGATTCCGGCTGAGTGTGGATGAACTGAACTGAATGGAGCAGCCCACATCGGGTTTCTTGTACCCAGATGTCCTGCAGACACAAGGAAAAGCTCAATGTATACACCCAGCTCAGGACTTAAAAGGGAGATGTGGGATCAGAACTCACATGACCTTAACAGGAGGAGGGCTCCATCATGAAGAGAGGGCTGGCTGTTTATCTAACATTCATGGGATGGCATGTGTGTGTTTGCTCAGCTGTTCTGGCTATGATAGGAAAGAGGCATCCTATTGCTCAGAGGCGTTTATCAGGTGCATGTACCTATCAGAGCCCAATGTCAATACTGCAACTGCTTGTGCGGATACATGCACAGGAATCAGTATACACCCTAGTGGTGGCAAGAGCTGTTCATTCACACAGACAGGGCCACACCTCCATGGGAAAATATTGTTTTATGATATGAATGTGAATTAGGATCTCATGAATGCATCATCAAAATGAGTAAAACACATCAGGAAAAATCAGAAGACAATCTCCCTGATTAGGGAACGACTTTACTGCAGAGGAATTACTGTAAAAGGTCTACTTCATTGGTGCCCAGCCTTTGGTCTTCAAAATGTCTTGCACTAAAACTCCCCTCAGCCAACATCTTGTGTGGTAAGGGATCCCAGAAATACAATAAGTCTGGGGAGCCGCAGGTTGCTGACCCCTCTCTACAGAATTACTTGAAGCTGTTGTTTTTCATTCGTGCTCTGTTTTCCCCCCAGTTTCCTCTAGTATCCAGGCCATCCCCCATCACATCTCCGTGAACAACATCAACAATTGATGACATCAGGATGGAGATAATCCGTCATCAGATGTTGTATAAACATTGTTTCACCAACCCAGTGAACTGTATCTTCAAGGGTCACTTAGCCTTGAGTAAACGTACTACGCAACATGGACGCAAAGCATGGTAAACAACATAACAACATGACAAATGCATAGCATTCAAATCCTTGTTGGTTTTCCTCACACCCCACCACCAATGACACCATTTCTCACACCAATATGTGCTCCAAAACCGAACTTTAGAAACATATTTAACTCATAAATGTTAACATTTGTGTTGGTAATGTATTGAGAAAGGTTTACAATGTTTTTTTTTTCATTTTTCAAGCGCTGGCATACAGCAATTGGTATTGTTCATTGGTGACCATCATTACTCTACTCACAATTTTCCTTTACTGATGTCGCGGTCAGTATTCATTTGCACACAGGTGCACACAACAGACATATCTGAAGGTGGCACTGTGTGATGCGCCAGCCATAGTACTTTCTAAAGTGTCATCGAAATGTATTAGGGACTCAGAACACCTCCCCATCACCTTCTGAAATGACTTGGTGCACATATGCAAAGTGCTTCTTCGTAATTGATACGAGCGCAGTTGGGGAATACTGAAGGCAATCTTTATCCACTCACCAACCATGCCTTAGGAATCCACACTTATCAAATTGTTCCCTTTCTAAGGAGGTGCATTTAATCACTTCCTTTTAGATTAATGTTTTAAACTGAGCTGTTGCAAAAGAAAATGTTCTTGAACCAAGAACAGCTTTTCAGGAATTAGCACAAAGTAGATGGTAAGAAAAGAGCGTGCGTGCCATCCTGTTGGTACGTCCTTTTCAGATATTCATGTCAATGGAGGTACTGAAAACAATTACCTTTCTTATTTCTAAGCAGAGTCACACATTCTTGGTTAGATTTTTCATAGCCAACAACATGATATCATAGCATAGTCCCTTCCAGCTGATCCTCAGGAACTGCACGGGATGCTGGCTCAAGTTTAAATCATCTTCAAGTCAGACTGCACCTTCTAGAATGTACTGATAAATCCATCCCCACCATAGCCGTACGGAAAGCTCAAACTATCTGGCACCTAGCACGGCAAAAGTAGTCCTGGCATCGGCAGGCTGGGCAACAAGAACTGCAGGAAGTACAAAGCCTGGAAACCGACCTCCTCTTGCTAAACCCCCTGAACATGAAATGACCCCCCCCCCCCGCAGAGTTACACTAGTCAAGCCCCTTCCTCCGTCTCTGTAAAATCAATGAAACACCCTCTTCAAAGAGCACCTCTTTTCACGCTAGCCTCTATTTCCTCCACAGCTCAACTCTTGCCCCTCTCACCGAGCCAGGAAGATCTAGCCTCCTACTAGAGCCTCAGCATCTTGTATGGCCGTCCCCTTCTCTGATCGGTCCACATTTTATAACTACTTATGCCCATGCACACACTTACTACAGATCACAGCGAAACAAAGCTTACTGACACCAGAAACTGAAGGAAACAGACTCCATTATCCTCTCCTTGGTCACTGGAGCCTCTATTCTTCATAACCCAAGTATCCCGTTTGTTAAAAATATCAACATGATCGAAATTGAACACGTGTAACTTGTTTTCGGCTAGAGTGTGTCTAGTGTTGTGTTCATCCAGCGGAAAATCACAGGAGGAGACACATCATCCAGCGGAAAATCACAGGAGGAGACACATCATCCAGCGGAAAATCACAGGAGGAGACACATCATTCAGCGGAAAATCACAGGAGGAGACACATCATCCAGCGGAAAATCACAGGAGGAGACACATCTTGACACTATTGAACTGCTCCTACTGCCCGCATCTGCGTATTCTGTTGGAAACAACAACTACATGTTGTTTCCCTAATCCAACTCAGTCAATAAGTGCATACCCATGAAAATCACTGTAGTGTTAGAATTATTATTCTCAAAATATATCAGAATTGCATTCAGAATTCTGCACTTCTCTATAATTTAGGAGCATAAATACTATATTTGTAATATCTGGTACTTGCTATAGCTTTAAATATTTGACTTACTATATTGTTATAAGTCACATTGAGAGCCCAGTATTGAACAACACACCGCGTTCTTTTTTTGCATTGAAACTTGTAAAACACAGAAGAAGGTAACTCCTCTATAAAACTACAATGAGAAAATAAAAAAAGGAAACCACGTGCAAATGTATCGGAATTAGCAGAGTAGATCTTCCCTTTCCCATTCTTAATGGCAGCCGCAACCATCTTCCTGCTCTGCACCAGTTGAACTACCAGGGGTCTGCCACCTGCTGCTCTCCAGAGGTTTTGGACTACTACTCCCTCGATCCCTCACAATTGACTAGGCTGAATAGGGCTGATGGGAGTTGTAGTCCAAAATATAAGGAGAGTCAAATGTCGCAGACCGCTATAGTATCCATTTCTGGGCGCCAAGTCTTCAGTGCTGTGGAGACAGGGATTCTGATCTTCCGAATTTTATAATAATGAAAATGGTATTAATAGCTGTTGTAGAAAGGAAATATCTGATGATTGTGGCTGGGATTGTGAATTGGGATTGTACCAACTAATCCTTCTGCAAGCAGAGGTTTTCATCGCTAAGGGATGCCGCTCAGCATCACCCGGCAATAGTCTCAATACAAAGCAGCGATTCTGGGAAGCCTACAGGATAGGAAATTAACGAAATTAATTGAAACCATTAAATTAATCAAAGACGGACACTAAACTACAAAGATGAATTAATCATCATAAATAATCGAATAAAAACCAATTGAGGAATTAATTGGACTAAGCAAATTAATAGCAGCAGGTAATCCAGTTTAAACAAATTAAGTGAACTAACTTTGAATCATTAAGTTAATTAGCATCATGCAGCAGCCTAGTGCAACCATATTAAGGAAAACAAATGCAGCTAAGCTATAAATCACAGACAAATTATCAAATGCCAGTGGATTAGTACCTTATTTAATAATTTATTTTATTTATTTATTTACATAGCGCCCAGACACAGAGGTATCACAGCGCGTGTACATGGTTGGGGCAGTGGTCAAACAGTCAAATAAAGAGATACAGGAGAAAAGTAGAGTTTAAGAATATTTCTTGAAAGCCAAGTTTTCAGAGGTTCTTTGACGGCCAGAAGAGATTTTCGTTTCTGATCTGGTCAGGGAGAATCTTCCAAGGGGTAGGAGCGGTCACACAGAAGCTGGAGCCCCCTGCTCTATTGCGCTGCAATCTAGGAGTGAGAATGGCACAGCTGGTTGAGGAACAGAAGTGTCGAGTCTGTGGTTTTGCCACAATGCAGGGGATGTTGTAAGATGGGGGTGGTTGAGGTTGAGACATCGATGGGCGAGGACCAGCATTTTGAAGTCTATTGCTTTTATTGGGAGCCAGTGCACTTCTCTTCTTGCTGTTGTGATATGTTCAGTGCGTTTCAGGCCAAGGGCTGCTCTTAGGGCCTTGTCTTTTAAGAGCTGAAGTTTTGTCAGGTTCCTGGAAGTGGTGGCGGAGTAAAGGATGTTGCAGTAATGAAGCCTACTGGCAATGATGGTTTGTTAGAGGATGAGGCAATTGGTGGGCGAGATGAATGTCCTGCTCAATGAATTGAGCTTGGCTGTGTAGGCTGAACATGACGCAAGCGCATTGATTTGGCAGGTCATATTGAGTTCTGCGTCAAGATAAACACCTAGGGTTTTCAGGTACTTGGAGACTGGGATAGTCGTCTGGTCAATGGGAAAGAAGGAGAAAGAAGGGTCAAGGGAGCTCAGACGGTGGGGGGAGGCCACAATGAGAAACTCGGTCTTCTCGTCGTAAAGACAGAGGTTGTGGGCTGCCATCCAGTTCTGTATGACACTATGGGCCTCATCAGGAGTTGGGCGGAGCAGGAAAATGCAGCAGTAACACTATTACCACCGCATTTACTGCTCCGCCCAATCCCAAGTATGGCCCTACCTGGACGCATTCAGCTCCAGCTCTGAGCTGGAAGTGAATGTGCCGGCGGTATGGGCATTTTCAGTGCTATTACCGCCAGCTGTATTTGCGCCAGTGGCAATTGCACCACCCATCTCCATTGGGTTCAATTGACCCAATGGGAAATGGGGGTTTACCTCGTTACCACTATTCGTGATCCGGCACAAATTGCGCCAGCTGAGTAGGTGCAATTACCACTGGGATACCAATCAACTTGTGATGAGGCCCTATATGTCTGGTTGATCCCTTTGACATCCTGGGCAGTTGGTGTTGAATTATTATAATCCGTGTGAGGTGGTGGAGGTGGGCGTGTTGTCTGGGGTGATTGGGGGACATGTGGGCCCCTGCGTTTTGTGTGGTGATTTCAACAGTGCCAATACGTTGTGGGGAAGTGAACGGACGGATGCAAATGGGGAACTGTTGGAGGGCATGGCGGATGAGTTGTGTCTGTTTCTGCTGAATGATGGCTCGGGCACACGGTTGGATGTGAGGACGGGGAAGTTGTCGGGTTTGGATCTGACCTGGGTGTCTGCTTCGATTGCGGGTGAATGTGAGTGGGAGGTGCGTGTGGATGGAGATATGGGGAGCGATCATTCGGGCATTTTGGTGACTGTGAGGGGTGAGGTAGGGGTCAAATCCCAGATGGTTGGGAGTCGGTTGAATTCTAGGAAGGCTAATTGGGAGTTATATAAGGAGTTGTGTCGAGAATTGATTGTTCCTCGAGGTAGGAAAGGGGGAGTGGATGTATGGAATGAGCATCTGGTGCAGGGATTGAGAGCTGCGTCAGAGGCGGCAGTTCCGGAGATAGTGAAGGGAAGAGGTGGAAAGGTTGAGGTTCCTTGGTGGTCGGTGGAATGTACAAGGGCTGTGGCGGCGCGTAAGAAGGCTAGGGCCCGGGCGGTGAGAACGGGTATGTTGGTGGATTTGGTGGTTTATAAGAAGGCTAAGGCGATGGTGCAGAGGGTGATTGGAGGGAGGAAGCGTGGATATTGGAGGAGCTATTGTGGGTCCTTGGTGAGCGATTCTGGTGTGGGTGAGGTTTGGAAGCAGTTCAAGCGGATGTCCGGGTTGATGGGGCCGCAGGGTGATATGGTTGCCAGACATTTGGTCGAAAAAAATTGGTCGACCAGACAAATGGTCGAACCAATTTGGTCAAAAACCAAATGGTCGAATTTTTTATTTTTTTTATTTTAACCCTTTTTTTTTATTTTTTTGGGGGGGTCCCCCCCCAACCCCCTTTTTTTCTCTAAAAACCCCTTTTTTTACTAAACGAAAACCCGAAAAATAAATATATAAATAAAAAAAAAAATTCGACCATTTGGTTTTCGACCAAATTGCGTCGACCAAATTGCAGTCGACCAGTTTTTTTTCGACCAATTGACTGGACACCGGGTGATATGTCTGTGTTGATGAAAGGGGTGGAGGTGGTCAGTGAGGATGGGGAGAAGGCACATTTGTTGGGGGAGTATTTTGCGGGGGTGCACAGTTCGGAGAACTATCCGGAGGCAGTGAGGCTTGGTATGGGTGTGGTTGAGGAGGAGGTGCGTGAGTTGTTGACGGATATTGGGCCTTGGGAGGAGCAGTATGAGGTTCTGTTTTCTATGGTGGAGTTGGATGGGGCGATTCGGAAGGGGAAGTGGTCTAGTCCAGGGGTGGGTGGGGTCATGTATGTGTTTTTGGAGAAGTTGCCGGTGGAATGTAAGTTGGAGGTGTTGGCACTGTTCATTGAGATCTTGGTGAGTGGTGTTTTGCCTCGGTTGTGGAAGAGAGCGATTGTGGTGGCGATTCTGAAGGGTAGCAAGGTCCCTACAGAGTGTAGGTCCTATAGGACGATTGCGTTGACTTTTGTGCTATGTAAGGTTATGGAACGGATGGTGGTTGAGCTGTTGGGGTTTTATTTGGAGTCGAATGGGTGTTTGAGTGATTTTCAGAGTGGGTTCAGGAGGAATCGGTCGGTGGCTGATCCGTTAGTGAGGTTGGTGACTGGTGTGGAGGAGGCGTTGTGTGATGGGAAGCTGGTGGGGGTGTTCTTTTTGGATTTGGAGAAGGCATATGACATGGTGTGGAGGAATGGGTTGTTGGTGTGACTGTTGGGGATGGGTGTGAGGGGGAGGATGTTTCAGTGGATTAGAGCGTTTTTGGCTGATAGGACCTTTCAGGTGAGAGTGAGGGGGGTGTTGTCTGGGGTTTGGAAAGTGGAGAATGGGACGCCACAGGGGAGTGTGATTAGTGTGATGCTGTTTAATGTGATGGTGGATGGGTTGATTCAGGCTTTGGCGGGTGACGGGTGTCAGGTGGATTTCTTCGCGAATGATGGTGTGGTATGGATAAGAGGGCGGAGTTTGTTGTTGGTGCAGAGTCGGCTGCAAGCTGCGATAGTGCGTATGGAGGAGTGGTGTGGGAAGTGGGGCTTTTCGGTGTCTGTGGATAAAAGTGTGAGTATGGTTTTTTCGAGGAAAAGGGTGCAGCAGGAGTTGGACTTGTTTTTGAAAGGTGTGAGGGTGAAGAGCGTGGAGGAGTTTCGGTATTTGGAGGTGATTTTGGATAGGAAGTTGAACTGGAATTTGCAGGTGGATGGTGTGGTGGATAAGTGTAAACGTAGGTTGAATTTTGTTGCGGGCGGTGTCTGGGAAAGAGTGGGGTGTGCAGCAGAAGTGTTTACGAATGTTGTATAAGGGATTGATTTTGAGTGTGTTGGATTTTGGATGTCAGGTAGCAGTGGGTTTCACGGCGAGTCAGAAGCTGCGGTTGGATAAGGTGCAGGCGAGGGCATTGAGGGTGTGCCCGGGTGTGATGAGGTCCTCTCCAGTGAATGCGGTTCAGGTGCTTGTGGGGGAGATGCCGTTGGGGTTGAGGAGGGATGTGTTGAATATGAGGTGGTGGGTGAAGTGTAGTGCGAAGAGTGTGGTTCACCCGGTACATGAATGTTTGCAGTATAATTGGAGGTTTGATTATTATAGGGACCGGTGGAGGAAGAAGGGGGGCACTTTGGGGTTTCACATGTGGGAGAACGGGGTGCAGTGGGGTGTGAGCGAGTTGATGGTTGTGACGGGTACGGTTTTGGTGAGATTGCCGATGTGGATGTTGAGGTCTCCGAAGGTATGTTTGGATTTGGCGAGTGTGGTGTCGAAGAAGCGGGGTTTGCGGGGTGAGATTAAGGCTTTGGGTCAGGCATATGTGGAAGGGAAGGAGGGATATAAGGTGTTCACGGACGGTTTGAAGGATCCTGTGTCTGGGAGAGTGGGTATGGCGTTTTATATGGAAGGCACTGGGGAGTATAAGGTGGGGCGTCTGACGTGTCGATTTGTACGGCTCAGTTGGTGGCGATTGCGTTGGCGATTGATAGGGTGTGCGAGTTGGGGTTTGAGAAGGTGGTGGTGTTTTCGGATTCATTGAGTGGGTTGCAGGCGATTGTGGCAAGGGATGGTGATAGGAAGGATGTTATTTTGGACATCAGGAGGAAGATTGATCGGTGTGTGCGTGGGGGGATGTATTTGGAGTTGGCGCGGGTCCCCAGTCACAGTGGCATTTTGGGTAATGAGTTGGTGGATCTGGCGGCGGGTGCGGGTATGAGGAGGGGAGAGGTTGATGTGAGGTTGCCTTTGAGTGTGGATGAGGTGAAGGCTGTGGTGGTGAGGTGGGTTATGGATGAGTGGCAGGAGAGGTGGGTGAGTGGGGTGAATGGCAGGTGGATGTTTGGTGTCCGTGGGAAAGTGTCGGTGAAGGTGGATGCGGGGAGTCTGGAATGGAGGAGGGGGAGGAGGTGATGCTGAATCGTTTGAGGATAGGGCATGTGGGGCTGAATGATTGTCTGTTTCGAGTGGGGAAACGTGAGTCGAGGGACTGTGCGGTGTGTGGGGTGTCTGAGACTGTGGGACATTTTCTGCTTACGTGTGAGAGGCATGTTGAGGAGAGAGAGTTGATGAGGGTTCGGTTGTCTGCGCTGGGTGTGGCGGAGCTGAGTGGGAAGGCTTTGCTGGGAGGTGGCGGGGTGAGAGGCAGGGAGAGGAGCAGTGTGCTGCTGGATTTTGTGAGGCAGACGGGGCGGTGGGAGGAGTTGTGAGAGTGTGAGGGATGTGTGTTGATTGGTGGGTTAGGTGCGCATCATCCTTTTTGGATGGAGAAGCGCCTGCGTGGGTCCGCCCACGCATTTGATAATTTGAAGAAGAAGAAGACATCCTGGGCATAGTCACCTCAGATTGGTAGGAGGACTTGCATGGCATCTGCAAAATTAGTGTAGGGGATTCATTACAACGAACACATCTCTATACTACATTGCAGGATAGACATTGTGCGTAATGATCAGTGTTTAATGCAAGGATTGGGAATTCTCCTCAACGGCAAATCCACAATAGCAAGCATTGGCAAAACAAATGGGCCTGGCTTTGCTAATGAAGAGCACAATAATGTCAGTCAGAGCTTTACAAAAAAAAACTACCCTTTACATTTACAATGCCAGACCTATGCCCTGTATTGTGTATGCATTCTTTAGTAGATTGACCAACTTTAAGTATTTTTCCATGCCTTCCCTGAACTCTAAGGACTGAACAGAAAACATTTTAACGAGAGCCAACTGCCAAGCCAGGTTTGCACACAGAGTGCCTGCCAAGGTTTATAAAGTCGTCCTGGGCGTGTGAGTCGTCACTGGCAGGTGCGTTTTTAGAGAGGTGTACAGCTAAAGTTGGGGCTAGGCAGGCTTCTCTGAGTCTACGTGTTCCGTGAGAGGGTGGGTGGTAGTCTGACAGTCGGGATGCAAGAGGTTTTGTAGTAGGAGATGCAGAAGTATATTACTGAGTGGTTGGACCAGGGCACTGGAACAATGGTGGAGTTGGAGACAGTGGTGTTCAGCGTAAGACCCCAATTGAGGATGCGTCCTTTAGAGGGGGTAGGAGGGTGGATGAATTTGGTGGAGTTGAGGTTGAAGTTGAGGACCTTAAATCGGTCTTCTGATACAGTAAACACCTCCTACTCACTGATTCCAGAAACCAGACCTAACCTTAACCTTAAATAGAGCCAAAGGGGTGGGAAGCCTTGTGGAGAGGAGCTGGAAGAGGAAATCCCCAAAACTGAAAACGTGCAGCAGGAAAAAAGAACCTGAGATGTCTGTGGAGAAAGTGAGGGAAGACAATCGTTGGTAATTCTGATTATGGGACAGTTATGTGGCACTGGCCATAGCCCTCTGTGGTTGACACCTGAGCCGTGTATAGCCATGGAGAAGGGGCAGCCACTGCTTAGTGGCTTCCTCGGTGGTGAGTTGGCCTCTGATAACCCTGGTTTAAGGTCTGGAGGGCGGCAGGAGAAAGGTGTGGCTTGAAGTCTTTACTCTTCAAAGAACATTTTGCCAGTCATTCCATTCCACAATGCTTCTCTCCCTCCAGATGCCCCCTTCACATTATTATTATCATTATTATTATCATTATTATTATTATTATTATCATCATCATCATCATCATCATCATCATCATCATCATCATCATCATCATCATCATCATCATCATCATCATTATTATTATTATTATTATTATCATCATTATTATCATTATTATTATTATTATTATTATTATTATTATGATTATTATTATATGGGTGTTTATTGATTGTCGAAATAGCTTCGGGAAGCTACAGAGTGCTTTCCAAAGCATAGGGGGAAGGGCACAGTGTGGGAAGCAGAGATGCAAGGGAGTTGGGAGCTAACAATAGCAAAGGGGAGGGTCAGGTAAGTTGGCAGCAAGGAACCTACAAACAACCACGGGGGAGTGACAGGAGGGAGCAGATCACACATTCTCAGGGTAGGTGGGGAGTGGAGGGTGTGTGGACCTAGTTGTTCACATGCTGCCCACGCCCATTCCAGCTACCTCTGCTAACCCGCATCAGCCTGCAATCCCCTGATTGCATCCCCTAAGTATAGCACTCAGTTGCTTCCCAGCTAGATTCATGCTTTATAAATCCATGTCCATGGCTGCAGAGACTTTAAATAAATCCCGGTGCCACCTGGGAGTTCCTCTGATGTAGGGCAAACCTCAAAGCAGAAGCAGAACACCATGCAGTGTGGCAAGCCAGCCTGCATGGGGAACACAGCTGTGTATGGATGGCAAGAATGGGCCAAGCTCCATCAATGTCACTCCACTGTATTTGACAGGCGACGTTACACAATGGAATATTAATTATGATTAGAATTTGTCTCATTATATAGAGCTTCATTGTCACGACCCTCGCCCAAAACCTCCTCTGGCAAACCCATTGGCCAGGTGAAGTCAGGACTCGGGCCTCTAGAGCCTGGCATCCTCTTCAAAAGCCCTCATTGGGCCTGTCCTTGCGCCTATGGCACCAGGCTCATACACCATGAACAACAATGTGCTTGGGAACTACTTTATTGAATTGTCAGTCAACATGGAGTCATCCACATAAGAACCAAGCCATGCGGTCTAGTGTTTTGGGTGTGGCAGGCCTGGAACTACTTTCCCTGGTACTACTTTACCTGGGCTATATAAACCACACCCTGACTGCAGAACATGCTTCGTGTTTCTTTGCAGCTTGCAACGTGACGCTCACCGTGTCCAGCTATTCCCTCGAACCTCGGAGAAGCAGAACCTGCAAGGAGACAAAAGGAACATCATTAGCAGCAGCATCTTACCTGCAGTCTTCATCTTTAAACACTCGCAGCTACTGAGAACAGCTTCCTCAAAACTGCACGCCTCCCAGACAGAACGACCTGAAAGAGGAAGATAGAGGCAACATTAAAGAAAGCTGTAGAGACATTTACAAATTACGACCCTCTCAAAACGCTTACCTGGCTGGTCGCCTCTCGGCTGGCACCACTCCGGACATTCCACTCGCGCTGAAGAACACCGCGACCTACAAGGAAGGAAAACACAGGTTAGCAAAGGCAAGACTTTGCAGCGCTCTGCATAGCGCTTACTTACCGCATCATAGCACTCTTAATGCGCCATCATTTACCAGCAGGGCTCAACCAAGCCAGTTCGCCGCACTGAAGCTCCGCATACCTAAGGGAGAAGAAAGAGACATTTTAAACAAAGAAAGGCATGCAGGATAGCAACAAAACTAAAGAACAGCAATAAGACATACCTGAACAATATCAAACGGGCCGGCGTCAGTGAAGTAACTGGACGGCACTCGCCCATGAAACACAACGCGCCCCTGCAAAGAAGGCAGGACGGAGAGCACGCCTAATTCTACCACAAGGTGAGGAGAGGGCACCAGAGGAATGAAAGCATATGGGGGTGGAGGGAGGATACTTACCCCAGTCGGTCAGTCTTGAACACAGTCCTCCTGTATCTTCAGGCAGTACCTTCCCCGCAGATCTCATCAGGGCAAAGCTGAGAAGCATACCAGCAAGTAACCCAGCTGGGTGGCGTCCCTGTGGATACCAGATGAACGTAACATTCATGCCAGGTTCTTCCTGCTTCTAAGTGCTCTAAGATCGGGTGTTATCATTGCACAATGTAATGTTACTCAACGTATTAACCTTGGAAGGATGAACTGCCATAGGATTCAAACTTGTGAATTGGAGGCAGGTGCTTACCTTCCATTCAGAATTGGAAGTAGTTTTATGAAGTAGAATAAAGTGTTACTTTGGCAAAAGCCTGGCCCTGAGGCCTGAGGGTGAAACCCTATTCTGGAAAGAAAACATTTCTTTAGAAGATGTTGTAAAAGAAAAACACATTTCCATTGGCTGTCACCTTGCTCTGGGCTGCTGCTATTGGTAGGACTCCTGCTTGCCCTGAGGCCAAGATACTGAACAGCTACTCTCACAAAAGCACAACTTGGCTTTGCCTTTTGGTGTGTGTAAGATACAATTAGCTCCCTATGTGAGTCATGTATATATTTGGTCTAAGTATCTATAAACCCTTTCCTGAACATACAATTTTAAAATGTGCTTTTTGTCAAAGCATCAATGTGTTTGGTAAGCAGAAATAGAGCAGCTAATGGATCTGTGTACGAAGTGGATATTGTCTGACAAATGTATATTGAACTGAAAACAATGATTTTGACAACAAGACTTCATTTTCAACTTACCCATGCAGTTTTTGTTATCAATACAACAGCCTTCCAGAAGGTATACTTAGTTATGATGATTCAATTCCACTCCCAATCCTATTTCCAACAATGAGCCAGGAAAGCACCACTTTCTTTATAGCCGTTCACTCCTCAGCAGATTTCTAATGTGACAGAATGCATCTGGTGAGGTCTGAATAGCCCACGATTTTGGGATTTTCATTACATACAATGATGCAGGTAATTCTCTTTCTAAAAGGAATGCCTGCTAATCAGACCCCCTTTCATCAATGCCCTATGCCAAAATTATAGAGCAAACACATGCCTTTGCTGGCACAGGCACACACAGCCCCAGCCCTGCAGTGGCACAAGGCAGATTCGAAGCTCTCATGTGCATGCTTGAAAACTGCTAGAACACAAAATTCCTGCTGGCAAAAGTGGCTTTTTAATCTTCTGCACCTCTGATTCCAAATCTGGTAAATGAGGGCCAGTCTGGTGGCACTTACATTTGTAAATGTAAGCCATACCTGGTTAAGACATGGCAATTTGATATAACACTAGTGTCGGCTTTTTGAGCAAGGGGCCAGCTATAAAAGGACTCATCTATTGATGTCTGGTCTGCATTTCTCCACATCTGCCATGTGAAACAATGGACAGGGTGCTGCGTCTTTGATGTCAGAAGGCAAAGAGCACTTGTTACAACAGCTGGGATTGGACCCCTTACAGCAGGCTTGCTTTGCATCAATCCCTTGTTCCATTCCATGTTTTATTCTCAATAGATGCGGATGACCCATTATTACTTGCACAATTTATTTAGCTGAATCAACTGTGTAGTTACAGTCTAATTCATTATACTCATTTCAAGCAGTAGATGCTTCAATAGGGGCGACATAGCGCATAAACTCTACTCCCAACTTGTATTTCTCTACTTTTCTAGTTAGTTACCTGCATTTTATTGTTTGATTAAAAATCTATATTTTTATAAAACCTTGATTGGACAATTTCTTGTTTTGGAACCATTTTACTCATGTATTGGGGTTGCTGCTGTTATCAGCTCACACTCTTCCTGAAAAGTGTGACCTGCCCTGGGCCCACGTTACCACAAAAGGCGGAGGAGGTATACCTGGTGGACTATGTCTGTGTAATCCCGCTGCTTTTCCCTCCACGCCTTAACTGTTCCCCATCGCCTGTCCACTTTTGGAAATACATCACCTACAGGACATTTAGTTTGCTGTGAGTGCTTTAGAAAGCCATAAACCTGAACAGAGCATGAACATATTAATACTGGATTTACAGAAGAGATTGAGCCACTTAACGTAACGCCCACTGTTACACGGCCTCACGAAGAGAACTATACTCCACGGTTACTAAAACCTGCAAGCCATTTTCCAATGGTCACCTGCTAAAAAAAAAACATAACACTAAAACATATCTTGCCAGATCCTGCCAACACATTTTGTCATTTCATTAACATGTGGTTCCGCTACCCAACTCCTAGCTCCACGGTTCACTTTCGTGATCGGTAAATACTTCTACGCCACCCTTCGGATCATTATGTCACTGATTGTACTAATCATTGTGTTTTGGTCTGTAAATTCAGCCGCACCCAAAGCAAACTCAGTATTGCACCACAATATTTTCTCTGGTCCCCGGAGCACAGTAAATTTGACTAAATTCAGCCGCACCCACAGCAAACTCAGTATTGCACCACAATATTTTCTCTGGTCCCCGGAGCACAGTAAGTTTGACTAAATTCAGCCGCACCCACAGCAAACTCAGTATTGCACCACAATATTTTCTCTGGTCCCTGGAGCACAGTAAGTGTGACTGTCTTGCCCGCTTGGTGGACATGCCCTGTGGACATTTTGCAATGTCCAGGACCTAACATTACCTCATATAAATTCATTGAAAAATCTTTATGAACAGTCATGGTTAACTTTCTGAAATTAAACCCTTTGAAATTCACTAAAAACACTTCAGTTGAAGCAACGTTATGTTCACAATTCAATACCTAAAAACCGCAACAGTTTTCCAGGCACCATGAACCTACCTATAGTACCTGAAGGGAATGCATTTAAGCAAGTTTATTTTACCATGTATTTGTAAGAGGATTCAATTCAGCACTACAGCCAAGTCAACGCCTAGTCTAGAATACTGAATGAAAACCCTTATTGATATAACTTTATGTCCAGTTCATGCGTTCTGGATGACTACCCTTATATAACACCCCTCTCTTGGAATCCTCCTGACCCCACTGAGCCAAGAAGTAGTTCTGTTTTGCAAGTTAAAAGGTTTATTTGATAATTTAAACAATAGATATATATATCAGACTTTATAATAAATTAATAATTGAATATCACACTTAATCTGATATGATAAAGATTAACAACGGAGAATCTGGCACTAGCACACTTCTTTATAATCACTAAGGAGTTGACATGAAATGGATAAGGTAGCACACTGGTAAATAGGGACAGAAGAATAATGTGATAGAGAATGCTTCATAAAGTTCAAATGGATGCAATGTTGAATGAAATGCAGTACAGAAAATCACTTGATAGGATTTCAGCAAAAGACAATGTAATCACTTTCTTGGACAATTCACCCCCCCCTTTTATGCAATGCAAGGAAATGGAAGGAAGGCACACAATTCTCAGAAATGCAATTCAAATGTAATTCAGTTCACCCAGCAACTTAGACTACAGAAGTTGAAAACACAGGCAAAAGGCTTTGATATGTGCTGGCAATGGAGTGAAAATATGTTAAAATGCATTTAATTCCCTCTAGAGGTTCAGGGTGAGTAGTATCTAGTTAATATTAGTCCGGGCTCACACTAGCAATGATTCAGGGATGATTAGCAGGTTAAACGAATTTTTCTTTAACGGAAGGCAAGCAGCTTCTGTTTTCACACGTGGAGAAATTTGCAAATCGCGGCAAAATTCGCGAATGCGTCTGGTGCGATTACAGAGGAACTACAAGGGCTAGCAATATCGTTTTGGGGTCCTAGGAAAGCCTAGGATCTCAGCTTCCAGATGAAAGTTACTGCAAGTCTCTAGCACAAACGGTCGCGGAGATATGAGCGATTAAATAAAGGTCGTTTTTCAGATTTGAAATTTTAAAGTTCAAAAAGACAAGTGCAGCTTGCAACTAGAAAATGACAGTTTACAGCTTTACAAATGACAGGTGACAGTTAGGAGACAGTTCTACTTAGATTAAAATAGGATTGAATTATATTATTTTAACTAAGAGATTGGTTCTGCGCAGTTTTCTAGGTACTCACACTATATTCTTGAGTGAAATGGACCTCGCCACGGATCTGGTCAGGTTTTAAACTGGACTCTGGTCTCTGCACTTCACAGTGATCTGGGTCAGCTCTCTCTGGTTCTGCTAACAGGTCAGCTCTACTCTGCTGGTCTGGTCTGGGTCTCTGAAGTCTCTATGTCTGCTCTCTGAAGGTTGATGGAGGTAAAGTATGGATTTTCCCGGCAGAGCTTCCAGCTGCAAATGGATTTGAAGGTCCCTATCTGTCTTGTCTCTCTGCTTTTATGTGTTTTTAAAATGGGTGTGTGTGAGCAGCATCACTAGCCAGCCCCTCTCCACTTATCATTGGCCAAGCTTTCATTTCTCCCCTGATTGGGGAAGGAACTGTGAGTCAGAGCGATGTCATTTTATGGCTTGCAGAGAGGACACTCCCCTGTCAAATTGCACACAATCTATATTTGATATAAAAAAACATATTTGCAGAGGTACATATTGTTTTAAAATCATATGCACCCATCATGCATTACAGGAGGTATACCCTGTCCAAATCTGCTCTTCCTGAGGGCTTGCATTCAGAAATGGCACATATTTCACTTTTTAACTGATTTTGCAATTCCGGACATTGACCCAAATTTACACACATGTGCGCAAGGAGTATGGACATTAGTTGATGAAGTGTCAGATTTTTCACATGCACATATTTTGAGTAATATCCTCTTAACTGCTAGTTTGCCCCCAGAACATCACACAAATTGGAGTTTGGGCTTGAATTGAAGGTACATTTTCTAAATTAAGGCTCTCAAAGTTATACATTTCTGTCATTTGATTACAAAGAGTTATCAGTGTTTTTGTAAAATATATATTTTTCTTTCAATTCAATTCTCAGAGTGTTGGAGTCTGCCTCCAAGATTTGGGTGGGTCAGTCCTCTGGGCAGGCAGGGCTTTGTTGACATTAAACAGTCAAAATCAACATATTCCTTTCAGAGGAAAGGGGCCATTGTGTGGTCTCTGGGAAGCTCCCAGCCAGTCTGCCTTCTATCAATCAAGAGGTCATGTGAGATTCTAACTCCTGGTGTGAAGCTCTGGAGGTGAGAGGGTTTCCCAGGCTTCAGGCCTCTGGGAACAGCATGTGGCTAATTTTTAATTAAAATGCAGCCTTTGAAGTCAGCTGAGTCAAATCCCTTTGTCAGCAACTGCACTCAGTTCTCCTGTCAGAGTTTAGACCGCTAGCGCCGCCTTGAGGATTTTGTTGGTACTGCATGCAATTTTGGGATTTTCTTGGATTAATGCATTCTAAACAGGAATGGTTCTTACATGGTAGTAACTCCTTGCTTAACATTGTTTTGATGGGGCTCCTTACAGTAAAATGGTTATGTGGAACCCCACAAAAGGGTTGAATCTTTAAATTGGTCCAATGAGTCACGATTTCAGCAGCTTTTTGACATCAGTAACAGTGGATTTTGTTAACAAAGACCTTCCTTTACACTGGTGGGTGGCAAGTTAGGTAACCATTTTGGTGTGCGCACAACTGCGCAGCTCTCCTGGATTCTGGGATGAAATGATGGGCGGCGACAGCGCATCCCCATCTTTACCCACTCCAATGATTTATTTTTGTTCTGGGGTAAAATGATGGGCAGCGACAGCTTAATCCCCACATTTACCCCGTCTAATGATTCCACATGGGTCAAAACCCTCCACAAACCCCCCCGCCCGACTGCGCTTTGACTTGAGTCGAGGGGGAGTCGGTTGCAAGGGAGGTTTTGAACCCTGGCGCTGGTATGTCCACATTATCTTCTTCCAATTCTGTAGATGGCACAGTTCAGCATCTTCCTCTCCATCCGGTCAGATCGATCAGTTCTCCTCGCCGGTCCTGATGGGAAGATTGGGCGGTACCCCGGGCCCCTTGCGTCTCGGCTCCCGGTCCCCGGATCGTCCTCCTTGTCCCGTCTCCAGGTTTTCTTTCTCCTAGGACGACAAAGGAAGAGCGGCAATACCTATTCATGGACATTTCTTCCCCACCATTGATATAGTGGGGTGGCATATAAATTTCATCATAACGAAACATTACATTCTTATTTTGAAAAAAAAAACAGTATAACTAAGAGACAGTTTCATGCAAATCACAATATTTTAGAGACTAGATGTAGTATGTTTTATGGTTGGAACTGAATTAGTCTGAGACAGTACCCGCTAGGATTCCAGAGGATTCCTCCAGTTGTTGCAGAGTGTGCCTGGGATGGCAACATTTCAACTGGTTTATGTGGACCCACTTGTCTTCCCCCGCTGCCAAAGGACCTTTGGGGATGTGGATTTTGTAGGCCACAGGGGAGATCTTGTCGATGATCTCAAAGGGCCCCTTCCATGTAGGCAAAAATTTGCGCTGCGTGGCCTGGTTCCTTTGGAAGTTGTATAGATAGACCCGGTCTCCCACCTGATATTCCTTCCTGGAAGTCTTCAGGTCATAGTGGGTCTTCATGCTATCAGCTGATCTTTCTAGATTCCGCTGAGCATAAGCAAAAGCATGTTGGAGGTGTTTCCTTAAATTCTCCACATACTCATGAGTAGTGGAGGCATTTATCAGTGTCTGCTCTTGGGTCCTGTAGAGCAAATGCTGCGGAAGCACCATCTTGCGCCCAGTCATCAACTCAAATGGTGACATTTTGGTTGCAGATGAAGGGGTAGATCTGATGGCCATTAGGACCAGAGGTAATCGGATATCCCAACTTGGCCCAGAATCTGCCACAAACTTTTTTAAGATGCTCACAATGGTTCGGTTATATCTCTCTACTGCCCCAGAAGAAGCTGGTCTATAAGCAATATGCAGCTTTCTCTTGACCCCCAGTATCTCCCACATCTTTGTCATTACTTCACTGGTGAAGTGGCTACCCCTGTCTGACTCAATCCTTTGAGGTAGACCAAAACGGGAAAAGATGTGGTTAATCATCAAGGCAGCTGCCGTTTCTGCCTTGCAGTTTGGGGCTGGGAGACATTCCACCCACTTGGTAAACAAGCATGTCACAGTCAACATGTACTTATTCCCCCTAGCCGAGCGAATCACGGGGCCTACAAAGTCGATTTGTAAATCTGACCATGGCAGTGTCATCCCCCGCTTTTGGAGAGGCGCACGGTGCGTGAGGGATGATGGCTGAAATTGTGCACACACAAGACACCCCTTCAAGTATTGGTCGAGGTCCTGCCCCATGTGTGGCCAGTATGCAACCTCTCTTAAGATTTCCAGTGTTGTGTGAAACCCCCTATGGCCGGCGGTGGCCGCATCATGGGCGTGACTTAACATCAGGCTTCGGAATGAGGTAGGAACCACCCACTGATCGTGGCCAGCTTTGGATTTCCTTACCAACAAACCGTCTTGGATCCGGAACATTTTTGGACATTTCATCAACACTCTTAGGTCCTCTTTCCCAGTGCAATCGGTATCCGTCAGGGGAAAGTTCTCAGGGTCCTCAAGGTGTTGGTAAAACTTACCAATAATTGGATCCCCCTTCTGAGCTGTAATCAAATCAGCATCAGGGGTCTCCTTACTCCATTGTGCAATTGAAAGGTCGTTGTGAGCATTTGTCTGGGACCTAGTGATAGCAGTGACCTGGATTTCCCCCAACAGGGACTCAATCTCAATTAGATCCCCTTGGATGGCCCCGGTTTTGGCCAGCTGATCAGCTAAGTCGTTTCCAGTTTTGTCTGGTCCCTCTACTTTGGAATGACCCTTGATCTTTTTCCAATAGATGGTCATCTCATTCGAGGTGACAAGATCATCAATGTTTTGGATCAACTTCCCATGTTTCAAGGGTTTGTTATTAGCACATAACATGCCTCTGGTTTTCCAATTAACCAGGTGCTCCACGAACCCGTTCCGTACATAATCCGAGTCTGTGATTATGACCAGTTCGCGGAGTTGATGCTGGACAGCAGTGAGGATGGCCTGATGCACAGCCATCAATTCTGCCACCTGACTACTTCGGGGACCAATTTTGTATCCAGCGGAGGGTTCTGGGGACTCATTCACCCATGCATTCCCTACGCCAGCCACCAGTTCTTTCTCCCCGTCGTTGTCAACATGGTACGAGCATCCATCCACATAGACAGTGGGCATTCCCTCACACTTGTCCTCTTCAAAGACTTTGTGTGGGGAATTAAGGTATGCCTCCATGTTGTCCTTGATTTTTAGACTTTCGTCCTCGAGACAGTTTTCTCTGGCACAATCATGCAAGTCAGCCAGACCTTGCGCGAGGGGACTCTTCTTGTTTTGGCCATATCTGACCTCCACAGGAAAGCCTTGCATTGACAGAATCCAGGAAGTAATTCGGGAATTACTCACATTTCCGGCCCGGATTCTGTCACTTTGGAGATATTGCAGAGGCTGGTGTGGAGTCTCCACTATGATGTGTTCCCCCTGGATAAACGGGCGGTAATTCTTCAATGCCCACACCGTTGCCAGGAGTACCTTCTCACAATCGTTGAATTTTTTCTCCACAGAGGATAAAGTTTTGCTCGCATAGGAGATTACTTTATTGACCTTGTCATGCTTTTGGTATAATACTGCCGTCAAGCACGTATTAGAGAACCCTGTCTCCAGGAAGAACTCCTTGTTTCTGACAGGGTAAGCTAGGCAAGGCGCTTGTGAGAGGCTTCTCTTGAGTTGTCTTACTGCCTCGGCTTGTTCTGGACCCCATTCCCACTTGACCCCCCCCTTCAGGAGATGAATCAGGGGTCTGGTAATCTCTGCGTAGCCCTCAATGAACTTTCTGCTGTAATTAGTCAGTCCAAGGAGGCTCCTTAGTTCTCGCAGAGTTGTGGGGTCTTTCAGTTTCTGAAGTGCTTCCACTTTCTTTTCCTGGGGACAGAGGCCCTGAGGAGTAATCTCATGCCCCAAGAAATTAACACGGGTTCTACACCACTGTGCTTTCTGAAAGGAAAGTTTTGCTCCGGCGGCCCTCAACTGGGTCAGAACATAACGGATCTCCGCTATGTGTTCCTCCACAGATGAACTTTTGATGAGGACATCATCTACATAAGCCAGGTTACCCCTTGCACCCAAGTCGGGCAAGGCCTTGTGTAGAAAAATGTTGAATTCATTGCCGGAGTTGAGGTATCCGAAAGGAGTCCGGGTCCATGTATACTGCTGGCCCCCAAAGGTAAAAGCCAGTTTGTATTGGTCCTACCTGCTGACAGGCACGGTCCAGTATCCATTGGTCAGGTCTATTGCAGTGAATACCTGTGACCCCTGGATCTGGGCCAGCCCTTGGTCAATGTAGGGCAGAGGCCATCGGGAAGTATGGACCCGTTTGTTGAGCTCCCTGAGGTCGGCGCAGAGTCTCCACTGGCCGTTTGGCTTCAATATTCCCAGCACCGGATTATTGAAGGTGCTGTGGATTGGACGGATTATTCCCCGGGACTCAAGGTTCTTAATTATTTCAGTAAGGGACTCCATTGATGCGAGAGGCAAGCGATATTGCTTCACAAACACAGGAGTCATGCCAGGGTCCGTGGGGATTGTTGTTGTGTGGATGTCGGTGCGACCACAGTCATATGAGTCTACCGCAAAGAGATCTTGGAAATCCAAGAAAACTTGTTTCAACTTTTGCTTTTGTTCCAGAGTCACACAGGCATCAGCTAGGTTGACTCTCTCTTCCACCATCTGCCTGAAGCCTGGAAAGACTTCTGGTTTGGCTATCTCCGCGGCCTCCTCCAGCTGGGTGGAGAAGTCCCTGGTCAGAGTGCTGATTTGGACCGGAGGCTTCAGGTGGGAAAGGCAGCCCTCATGGACCTGGAAAATCACCTCATCCCTCCTGAAGTCACAAGTCACATCTTCCTTACCATAGGGGCAGGAAGTGTACACCAGGAAGTTCCCCCCATGCCGGGTAAAAATCCTGTCTGGTGTTGTATTGTCATCACTATCACTGTCAAAACAGTCCTTGGGGATTGGTCCTAACAGTTCATTTACTAAGTCGATGGAAAAATGTCGGTCATCAACCGCCATTCCAATAATGGTGCCTGCGGCTAGAGTAATACTCTTTAAGTCGCTGTTATCCACCTCTATTGGAATGGTGTCATGTTCTATGTTGACTAATGGAGTTGGGTTTACCCCTAACCCTTGCTGTTGGAGAGCAGCGTTTAGATGTATGTAAGCATCAGGGTTTTTCAAATGTTGTCCTCTTTTAACTTTCACTTCCAGGGAGAATTGTCGGGTCCTTTCCGGGATGGTGACTTCCTCTTTGATCTGAATTTCAACTGCATAAGGTAGTAATTGAGCTGACCTAAATGCTTTTTCTGGATCATCAAAGCCCATGGGATTATCCGCTAATCGGGACCAAGCTTTGAAGTTTATTAGGTCCAAACTAATGGCAAAGCGATTGAGAATGTCACTGCCTAAGTAAAAGGCGGCAGTGACGTCTCGCACGACCCAACAATTATGGACTATGCTCTTGTTGCCAATGGAGATTTTGAGCATACACCTGCTTGGCAGGAGATGTTTGGAATTAGGTGCTTCCAGGTCCATTTCCCATTTGTCTATCAGTTTGAATGTGGGAATGGCTGGATCTTTTGGGAGTTGGCGGAACATGGCTTCGCTGATGAAGCTCTTACCGTTGTTCACACACACTCGAGCGAGAACAGAGTCCTTCCCATCATTTAATTGGACAGGGATGAACAACTGCTCTCCAATTTGCTGGATATCAGCCA
This sequence comes from Ambystoma mexicanum, assembly GCF_040938575.1. Lineage (NCBI taxonomy): Eukaryota > Metazoa > Chordata > Amphibia > Caudata > Ambystomatidae > Ambystoma > Ambystoma mexicanum. The sequence goes on from NC_090933.1 coordinate 804,021,133, forward strand.
GGCTCTGAGCTGATTTCACATCTTCCTGGACTATAGGAGTGGGAGTTTCTGATTGTGGATTAGTATAGAATCTCAGAGTGTTTCCTTCCAGCGTGGAGTACCACTTTAGACTGGAAGGAAGGTTGATTTTCAGAAATAGAGAGGACCCTCCACCACCAGTCTCTTGTCCTACTGCTATTACTGTCACGTCTGGAATTTGGCTATTCTGGAAGTGAAATTCTACTTGGTCAGATTTTTGTTCAGCCATGTGGCAGGTGCCGTTTAAACTAACATGGTTGACACTCTGTTTTAATTTTATTGGTCGGCTAGTCTGGGTCCAGAGGACCCTGTTTACGCAATCTATTAGGGGTGACAACCTTCTCAGGAGGTCATTCCCTAGTAAACAAGGGGTGCCCTCTGGGGTCACAACTATGACCGGGTGTTTCAACTTGTGTCGCCCAATTTTAATGTCCAAGTCTGCAGTCCCCTCAACGGGAATTTCCTTCCCGTCAAAGTTCTGGAGTTGTCCATGAAGTGAGGTGAGAGGAATTTGGTAATTCTCTCCCCTTCCTGCATTCAGTTCGTCAAAGGCCCTTCTGGACAGAAGGGTAGCTTGAGATCCAGTGTCCACCAGTGCCAAAATTGTACCCTGCCCCTGTACTTGTACCGGGGCATAATATCTTCCCTCCTTCTCCTCAAGGGGGCACAGATAATGTACATTTTTGGACAACTGGTGGGCTAATTTTCTGGTTTTGGACATCGCTAGCGAAGAGATTTGGGCAGAATTCTGTGGAGAGCCTTGGGAATCTGAAAGAAAAATTTGGCAACTGGAGATCAGAGCCATTGTGGGTTCCCCTGGCTCTGGTTCTGGGCCGCCCCCACCTTTTTGGAGGCAGTCACCAGGATGGGTTTGAACCAGGGGATTTTCTTGCTGTTGGTTCTGGGATGAGATGGTGGGCGGCGGTAGCTCAGTCTCCACATCTCCCCAGTCTGGATTTGCATCCCTAGGGACCCATTTTTCTTTGGGAGGAGTTCCCCCCTCTCTGAAGGAGAAGATCCTTTTCCCAGGATCCTCTGAGGATCCCTCTCCCTCAAATTGGAAGATCTGTACTTCCTCCTCAAACTGAGTCTGTTTGGTTCTTCTGTTTCTCCTACCCCCCCTCTGCTCCTTAGGAGGCAGACTTTCAGGGGCAAGAGATTTTGTTTCCGGTTCCTGGGTTTCCAGGGGCTGTTTACAAGTGAGGAAGGAAGCTTCCTCCAAGGCTTTACACCCCCCTTCCCCTTGTGCCTCCTCCCTGGGAACCGGTGAGTTATCGGGGTGCTGCCCCCGTCATTGTTCTGGAGCACCAGGTCCAGAGTTGGGTGCGTTCTGCGCCGGCATGCCGATCTGAGGGTTCTGCTGAGCCCTCAGTATGTGACCCAGATCCCGCGCCATTTTTTGAACCTGGCGCTCTAACTGGGAAACCCGCTCAGGCTGATACGGGGCCCTGTTTTCTCCCCTGGGCTGATCCCGGGAAGGGTAGCTGTCCCTCCTCTGGTAATACCCCGGGTTGGGAAGATTTGGGTACCCCTCCACCCTTGGCCTCCCCTCTCCCGGATTAGGTTGTCTGGGCTCAGGGAATTGGGGAAAGAAGGATGGATGATTTTGGGGTTGGAAATTGGGTGGATACCTGGGGAAAAAGTTCTGCCCAGGATTTGGAGAATTTCTGCCCTCCTGTGGGAAGTTAGGAGGGAAGTTCCCTGGGTTAGGTGCTTGGCTGGATCCCCCCCCTTGGGCTGGAGGAGTCCACACATAACCCAGGATGGGTCGATTTCCCTTGTAACGGGGACTTACATAATCAGGAGAGCGAGGGACCCCATTTGTGGGGCTGCCTCCCTGGCTCCCTGTCTGTGACTTGCCCGAGGACCTTCTGGGCCTAGCATTATTAGGTGCAGGTAGGTTTTTAGGCCCCCCCATCTCCAAATCCAAAACGGGGGTGACCTTTACCTCTGCCACCTTGGCAGCAGCAGGGGTGCTGTTGGCTTTGGGGTTTTTCTGGGCATTACTTTTGCTATCTACCGGTTTCTGCACCTCATAGATCCGGGTAGCCTGTTCAATGACCCAGTCTAAAGATCTTTTCTCGTGAAAATCCCTCACGAGCTGGGTCATTATGTATTTGGGCAAGGCATGAAAAAATGTATTAATGAATTCTCTACTGTCTGTGCGCACCCTTCTGGTGGTCTGCGCAAAAGCACGTTTTAGTTCTTGCACAAATTCTTGTGGGGCCTGATCCTCCCCACATTGCAAATTGTAGGCTGCCTTGCGAGCCTCTTGAGGATTTCTATGAATGGAAAAATGTTTCAAGATGGCCGCCTTATAGGTGGACCATCTTAAATGATTTTGGTCCTCCAGCCCCGCAAAGAAACTGGAGTATTCCGGGGAGAAGGTCCACTTTACATATTGAATACAGCTTTGGCTGTCCTTCAAATGGAAAGTCTCCATCATTTGCTCAAACAACTCTAAGTGCTCCCAAACAGAATACTTAGCGTTCTTATGGTAAGGCGTGATGACGCTCCTGATCGCCTTAATCTGCTTTAAGGGGTCCTTAAGCAAGGCCCTTTTTGCCTTACTGGCCCTTTTGGTTCGGGTAACCCTGGTCCATTCATCCTCTGACTCAGAGGCACTGCTCCCAGAGGTTCCCGTCAGATCTTCCAGGTTTTCCCGGATTCTGCGAGCCTGGGAATGGCTGGCAGAATGTGGGGACCTGGTCTCCTGTTTCCTGTGGTGCTCAGAGGAGTCCTCAGATCCCTCCTTGCTGCCAGGATTTGCTGGGTACCCACCCCACTGACCTAACTGGGCAGAGGTTTTCAGGATGCCCTTAAGGGGCCTACTCTCCTGGGGTTCCCCATTAAATTGCACTGTGCTGGGGTGCCCATACCCGGATGCCCGCCCCTCCGTTCCTGGGTGGTACTGGCCTATGAGCCCCATGCTTCTGGCTGGATAGTAATCTGCCATCCCTGTGGCCCTGTGCTCATGTGCGCCAGGGGACATGGGGGTGGCAGAGTCCAGGGACCGAGAGAGATAAAGGCCTCTGGTACTAGGGCTCCTGGGGTTATGCTCAGGAGTTTCTCTTTCCCAGCGAACCTCATCTCTATCCGCCCCTGCTCCCTGTTGCAATGCAAGAGCCTGCGCCTTCAGTTCCTCAGTTAAGGCCTTACTAGACTCTATCAGTCTCTCCTGCATTGCTACCTGTTGTTGGAGTCTATCATTGCGCTGGCAGAGAGCCTCATTCTCTCTCTGTGTTTCCTGATTGGTCCTGGAGCACTGGGCCAGTCTTTGCTGCAGGAGGGTTACCTCCTGAGCTGTGTCCCTATTGGCCTGCTCCTTTCTTGCTAGAGCATCCTCCACCCTCCTGGTGTGCTCTAACAAGTTCTGGTGTTCTTTTTGGAGGTCACCCAGTCCCTGGTGGGCCAGGTGATTTTCTTCCATTTTTCTTTTTAAATGGCAGACTTCCTGGCCTAAGGCGTCTCTTTCCTGACTAAGAGCCTGCATTTGTGCCGCCAGGTCGTCCCTCTGCCTTTGAAAGGCACCAGCTTTCTGGCGTTCTTCATCAAACTCTGCCTGGGTATCCAGGTCTTTCGAAATCAGCTTGTTGCTCTCTACCTTCACTCTATCTAGATGACTTTGCAGGGTGGCTACCTGCTCCGTGCATGCCCTGTTAAAGTCTAATTGTTGCTCCAGCTTTTTCTGGCTCTGCAGTAAGGAGTCCAAACTGTCTCGGTGCTCCTTCTGCAGGGCCAAAATCTAGTATCCTGGTCAGCCTTTTCCTGTTGCAGTATATCCATGTCCTCTTTTATTTTAATGATATACTGCCTACTGTCATTTTCTGACTCCTGGCTCCTGAGCAGCCTCTGCTCAGAAGAGTCCAGCTCAGATTGGGCCTTCTGTAATGCCAGCAGTTGCCTACTCGCCAGATCTTGGCCTTCAGCACATTTGTCCTGCATGGCTCCCATATGTAAATATAAATATGCCGCTACCCTGGAAATCTTGTTGTGCTCATCCTTGGCCTTAGAGGACATATATAGTTCACTCAGGGCCACATGTAAGGGACCCTGGTCTCTCCATATATCTGACCCTGTTTCCGTGATTTGGGGTGTGATGGCCTGCAACCAGACTGTTTGGTCCTGGTGAGTCCACTCACCTCTCACAAATAACTTATGTAAGAAATGCTCTCTGGCTATTTTCATGTCTACTAAGGTCGTCATTCTAGAGATTGGTCTCTGTCCTGACTTACAGAAGTTTGTATTTTATTTTTGCAAAACAGACCTTTTTCTTAGAGCGTTCCTTTGAGAAGTGCTTTACAGCGTAACACAGCGTGTGCTCCGACCGGATATGTGTATCTGGTCAGCTGGCACGCTGTATTAATCTGCACAAGTGATAGATCTAATCCAAACGTCCGGCACGAGCCCCCAATTTGTAAGAGGATTCAATTCAGCACTACAGCCAAGTCAACGCCTAGTCTAGAATACTGAATGAAAACCCTTATTGATATAACTTTATGTCCAGTTCATGCGTTCTGGATGACTACCCTTATATAACACCCCTCTCTTGGAATCCTCCTGACCCCACTGAGCCAAGAAGTAGTTCTGTTTTGCAAGTTAAAAGGTTTATTTGATAATTTAAACAATAGATATATATATCAGACTTTATAATAAATTAATAATTGAATATCACACTTAATCTGATATGATAAAGATTAACAACGGAGAATCTGGCACTAGCACACTTCTTTATAATCACTAAGGAGTTGACATGAAATGGATAAGGTAGCACACTGGTAAATAGGGACAGAAGAATAATGTGATAGAGAATGCTTCATAAAGTTCAAATGGATGCAATGTTGAATGAAATGCAGTACAGAAAATCACTTGATAGGATTTCAGCAAAAGACAATGTAATCACTTTCTTGGACAATTCACCCCCCCCTTTTATGCAATGCAAGGAAATGGAAGGAAGGCACACAATTCTCAGAAATGCAATTCAAATGTAATTCAGTTCACCCAGCAACTTAGACTACAGAAGTTGAAAACACAGGCAAAAGGCTTTGATATGTGCTGGCAATGGAGTGAAAATATGTTAAAATGCATTTAATTCCCTCTAGAGGTTCAGGGTGAGTAGTATCTAGTTAATATTAGTCCGGGCTCACACTAGCAATGATTCAGGGATGATTAGCAGGTTAAACGAATTTTTCTTTAACGGAAGGCAAGCAGCTTCTGTTTTCACACGTGGAGAAATTTGCAAATCGCGGCAAAATTCGCGAATGCGTCTGGTGCGATTACAGAGGAACTACAAGGGCTAGCAATATCGTTTTGGGGTCCTAGGAAAGCCTAGGATCTCAGCTTCCAGATGAAAGTTACTGCAAGTCTCTAGCACAAACGGTCGCGGAGATATGAGCGATTAAATAAAGGTCGTTTTTCAGATTTTAAATTTTAAAGTTCAAAAAGACAAGTGCAGCTTGCAACTAGAAAATGACAGTTTACAGCTTTACAAATGACAGGTGACAGTTAGGAGACAGTTCTACTTAGATTAAAATAGACAGTAGTTGTTTTGTGCCTACACTCCTTTGCGCCACATTCTTATGACAGTCAAATAAATTTCCAGAGCCAAAATTTCTTTGTACAAATAACTCTTGGTTTATTTGTTTTCTTATTCGCCCTTTAATGGATGACACGTGTTTCGGCTCATGCGCCTTTTTCAAATCCGGGCTGGTTATATACACAAAGAAAATAAAATAAGAATCAAACAAAACATAATTAAAAGGTCACTTACATTTACATTCTAACATAGTTTTAAACACATTTCATGAATACTATGGTAAATTTAAGTAAGTGCTATTTCAAGCAAACAATATAAAAAAGGGGCCTTTCGAAATAGAACCTGTAGGACAAAATGCGTGAACTGTATAATATTAAGTTGGGAAAGCGATAATGTAAATAGAGGCAAATCCAGATAAAGATAGGATGTGAACCGAATGCCTATTATTAGTCTAACAGACCAATTGATCTGTTTTCCAGGAGGGATTGAACCCTAGAACTACGTTGAATTAATCTGATCATACATCTATTTCCCGGGAAAGGGGGATTTCGACTTAAGCATATAAGGGTAAGACACTAACTGAGATGTACTTTTACTATCAAATAAATCACATTTTTCTCCATCCTGCCCCCACCAATACGTCTCCACACGTTCATAATTATACTAACCATTCAAAGTACTTTTCATGTATATTGATGGACCTATCTATTATTTCACGAGGTGTTGGAAGAATACAACATTTTGGTGGCAATGTTTAACTAAGGATGATATTAGGTACAAGCACTTACTTAAATTTACCATAGTATTCATGAAATGTGTTTAAAACTATGTTAGAATGTAAATGTAAGTGACCTTTTAATTATGTTTTGTTTGATTCTTATTTTATTTTCTTTGTGTATATAACCAGCCCGGATTTGAAAAAGGCGCATGAGCCGAAACACGTGTCATCCATTAAAGGGCGAATAAGAAAACAAATAAACCAAGAGTTATTTGTACAAAGAAATTTTGGCTCTGGAAATTTATTTGACTGTCATAAGAATGTGGCGCAAAGGAGTGTAGGCACAAAACAACTACTGTCTAATTTTCAAACGGAGTCGAGGAACTCTATGTCTCCGTGTGGACTTACACCCCTGCGACAATTAATCAATTTAACAAGAAAAATTAAGTCTAACACGACATTGGGAAGATATCATTAGCCTCATCATTACAGGTCGCGAGTGTACACCTCAACATCCCCAACCAAAAAAGTTCCTCCATTAAGTTGTTAGATTAAAATAGGATTGAATTATATTATTTTAACTAAGAGATTGGTTCTGCACAGTTTTCTAGGTACTCACACTATATTCTTGAGTGAAATGGACCTCGCCACGGATCTGGTCAGGTTTTAAACTGGACTCTGGTCTCTGCACTTCACAGTGATCTGGGTCAGCTCTCTCTGGTTCTGCTAACAGGTCAGCTCTACTCTGCTGGTCTGGTCTGGGTCTCTGAAGTCTCTATGTCTGCTCTCTGAAGGTTGATGGAGGTAAAGTATGGATTTTCCCGGCAGAGCTTCCAGCTGCAAATGGATTTGAAGGTCCCTATCTGTCCTGTCTCTCTGCTTTTATGTGTTTTTAAAATGGGTGTGTGTGAGCAGCATCACTAGCCAGCCCCTCTCCACTTATCATTGGCCAAGCTTTCATTTCTCCCCTGATTGGGGAAGGAACTGTGAGTCAGAGCGATGTCATTTTATGGCTTGCAGAGAGGACACTCCCCTGTCAAATTGTACACAATCTATATTTGATATAAAAAAACATATTTGCAGAGGTACATATTGTTTTAAAATCATATGCACCCATCATGCATTACAGGAGGTATACCCTGTCCAAATCTGCTCTTCCTGAGGGCTTGCATTCAGAAATGGCACATATTTCACTTTTTAACTGATTTTGCAATTCCGGACATTGACCCAAATTTACACACATGTGCGCAAGGAGTATGGACATTAGTTGATGAAGTGTCAGATTTTTCACATGCACATATTTTGAGTAATATCCTCTTAACTGCTAGTTTGCCCCCAGAACATCACACAAATTGGAGTTTGGGCTTGAATTGAAGGTACATTTTCTAAATTAAGGCTCTCAAAGTTATACATTTCTGTCATTTGATTACAAAGAGTTATCAGTGTTTTTGTAAAATATATATTTTTCTTTCAATTCAATTCTCAGAGTGTTGGAGTCCGCCTCCAAGACTTGGGTGGGTCAGTCCTCTGGGCAGGCAGGGCTTTGTTGACATTAAACAGTCAAAATCAACATATTCCTTTCAGAGGAAAGGGGCCATTGTGTGGTCTCTGGGAAGCTCCCAGCCAGTCTGCCTTCTATCAATCAAGAGGTCATGTGAGATTCTAACTCCTGGTGTGAAGCTCTGGAGGTGAGAGGGTTTCCCAGGCTTCAGGCCTCTGGGAACAGCATGTGGCTAATTTTTAATTAAAATGCAGCCTTTGAAGTCAGCTGAGTCAAATCCCTTTGTCAGCAACTGCACTCAGTTCTCCTGTCAGAGTTTAGACCGCTAGCGCCGCCTTGAGGATTTTGTTGGTACTGCATGCAATTTTGGGATTTTCTTGGATTAATGCATTCTAAACAGGAATGGTTCTTACATGGTAGTAAATCCTTGCTTAACATTGTTTTGATGGGGCTCCTTACAGTAAAATGGTTATGTGGAACCCCACAAAAGGGTTGAATCTTTAAATTGGTCCAATGAGTCACGATTTCAGCAACTTTTTGACATCAGTAACAGTGGATTTTGTTAACAAAGACCTTCCTTTACACTGGTGGGTGGCAAGTTAGGTAACCATTTTGGTGTGCGCACAACTGCGCAGCTCTCCTGGATTCTGGGATGAAATGATGGGCGGCGACAGCGCATCCCCATCTTTACCCACTCCAATGATTTATTTTTGTTCTGGGGTAAAATGATGGGCAGCGACAGCTTAATCCCCACATTTACCCCGTCTAATGATTCCACATGGGTCAAAACCCTCCACAAACTCATGCAAGAACTCCAAATGTCTATCTGTGATTTGTGGCTTTGCATAACTTTTCACTAGTCTAATACAGGAATAAGACTCAGGGATGCCATTTAGGGGTCACCAGCGGTCACACCTGCAACCCCTGAGGTCTCCCTTGCTACCCCCGTGGGCTTCATTGCTACCCTAAACAACAAAAAACGGTATATTTTATTTTTATTGAGGCTCCTGGGCTGTGGCCAGCAGCATGTGGCTCTTTGTTCCTGGAGTGGATGGTTTTCTTATAGCTATAGCCGGTAAAATAGCTCAGTGGGTTGTGTGCTCGCTGCTACAATGTGTGTGTAATCGGCAGGTTACAGGTTTGACTCCAGGCAAGGTCAACTCAGTCTTTCATCCTGCTGAGGTTGATAAATAAGTACCAACACAAGTTAAGTGATATTGTGTTCATATTTGTTCTATATGAAGCACTTATGTGTATGTGCTAAATAATAACACATCATTATCGTTTGGCCTTGGACGTCTGCTTGCATTCACAGTTATTTGGTAATATGGGCCTATATGCGCTGATATTAACAATAAATATGGTCATCCATTCTTGTATGAAATGTGCATCACTTATCGATATCGTAACCATATTTTTTGTAGTGTACTTTGTGATGCCACTTCCTGTTTTGTCAAGGGGTGAAAGGTTGTGTTCCATTGCTTCCTGTGATGTCACTTCGGGGTGGGGTCAAATGACATCGCTTCCTGTGACATCATCAGAGGTCAAGGGTCATGTGATGTCACTTCCGCTACCCTTGGCATTTTGGTGAAATGACATCCCTGGAATAAGTGTTACTATCACCAGTGTGAGGGTCGATCATTTAGCGACCTCAGAAGTATGAAAAGCGAGTGGGCCCTACTGGGATTTCAACCTGTGCCATTCAGGTTGAACACTGATCAAAGCAGCATGTGTTTTGCCCACTGAGCTAAATGAATGCTGCTTAATATGCTGCAGAGGTACAATATACCGGCTGTGCTTCATTGTTGTTAAACTGAGAGGAATAATTGCATCCTCTTTTTTGATTGCCTAGGCCCCATTTCGAACATTCTAGCAGTACCTGGTCGAAATATTCATGCATGTCCTTATTTCACGTGATGAAGAACGGTGTGACATGAAAAAGTGCCCAGTGACTATTGATTACGCTACGGGCTAGTGACTCCATAAAGCGGCACTGAATTGGAATTGTAAATTAGGAAAATCGTTTGATTCATTTCTATGGTAATGGCAGTTCCCTGTGAAAAGCGCAAAGGAAATAAAAAACATGGGAGGAGGATATGTATAAGCGGCAGACCCCTTCCGCACGCGCTGCTTCTCCTCAGAATGGAGCACGGGGTATTCTTAGATTGAATAAACTATCTCCCAAAGCCATTTATTCCAGAGCAATCTACATACAGTTACTCTGACAGCTTCTCTCGGCTTCAATCTACTCTCCCCAGTGCCTTCTGTAATACTTACATTTCACATCAAATCAATTCCTCGTCTCCCGCTTTTTTTTCCGCCTTATAGTCTCATAGAACCACACCCTCTTGTCTTGCCATCCGGGTGGCCCAAGCGGAGAAGCTGGTTGTGACCATTGGATTGGTACAAAGAAAGGTTCTAGTGGATCGCCCACTCTCACTGAAGCTTTTTAGTCGAGAGCCAAGCTCCAAACTAGGCAACATAAAAGTATGCCCTAGTGTCGATGATTTCCGATGGATTAGAAATTGGCGTTGGCATCGATTGCTGGTGAATTGATATGATATGTTATTTATAATGCGCTTAATAACCAGAGGTTTCTAAGCATGGACCCGGGGATGGAACCTGCATTGTTCTGTGTTATCTTGCTTCCAAAGCCAGCACGTTGCCACTGAGCTATCCTCCCGAGACAATTAGCGCAATGGGGTATGCCTGGTTACTACACAACCATGGCTTGCCTTAACGGTAAGTTTTTAACACAAAAGAAGGCGGAGCACATCTATAAACTAGTACTATGCATTAGGCTTCCCATTCACACACCGGTCAATTGAGGGAACCAGCTGCATTTACTACAAGAGGCACAAGGATAGCAGCATTTTCTATCTAAATCCACCTGATGGAAAACGAATTCTAGAGTGCGCTGATGTGCCGCTTATCTAAAAGTAGATAGAAATATAAAAGGAAATAACAAGGGTGGCAGTAGTACGCTGACCCAATTACTCTTTTGAGGAATTTCTTGCTCTCACAGTTCCCTCTTGGACCGCTCTCTTACATTCACAGAAATAATTAAATAAAAAGAGAGAATATCTGTGGCATGGTTCCGAAGTCTTTTTACGGTTACAGAACAATGTATACACCTCTAGACCAACTGAACTTGTTTCCTTGATTCTCTTGGCTTAGGAATGAACTAAAATCACTTAAAAAATGCAAAAATGCAGCATTGGCATCTTGTCAAACCTTCCGAGAGGTTGATCTAAAGGCAGTCACTGTGCCCACATCCCCTGTATAGTCCAGCTGGAGATGATACAGAACCGATGAGTTGCCAAATTCAACAAGTTAACTCCCAGGCGCCAATTGATAGAAATGACAGCCTCTGTGAAAACAGAAAGATGCAGTTTGCCTGCAATTCAGTATTGCCAAAAGGGCATCGGCTGGGTGCGGTCCCTCACCTGCACGGTGGCATGGCCCGTGCAAATGGAGGATTCTCTTATGCCCAGTTTATAGTATCAACATGAGCGAGGGCAAGGAGATCCTGTCAAACTTGATAAATACACATTTTGTACAATATTCCAGTGAGTATTCCTGCAAAGTCTCCTACAGGTGGTAGCGGCCTGGGCTCGAGTTTATAGGCCTGAGCGAAGTGAGTGCCATTAACGAGGGCCCCGGGACATAACCATCCGGTACGGTCATTATGGCTATTAGCACCGATTTCCAACACGGGTGCTAATGATGCTTAATTTTAAAAAAAAAAACTTATATTGCAGTGCTGTGCGGCGCCATAGATTCCAAGCCTGTTTTATATTTTGATGACCGTCAAGTCATCAACAAAGAAAACAGAGTTGGGAGATTACGTCGCCGCGCCGAACTGCAAGTTTAGTTTATTTTCTTTTTGATCTAACACTCTTAGCACCCGTGGAGAGAACTGCAGAGGTGCTTAAAAGTGAGGGGGAGCAGGGAAGGTAAGGACAAGTGGGGAAGGGAAGAGGGTGCTGGCCAGCAGCACTCAGGCTGCTCCGAACATGGACTTATACCATAGAATCCAGCCCTCATTCGGAGCATCCTGATTGGCCAGCGCCCCATCTATCACACAGGCCCGAGTTTTCAACAGCAAACTCCCACTCCTAGAGTACAGTAGATAATGGCACTTATACAAAGAAACATTAACGCACATGCTGACTTAAGACAAGATGAGCATTCAATGTGCAAAGCTACCGTTCGATTGGTCACTGAAATAAAAGGAAGAATTGGTCGTAGGAGTCTAAGGTGGTAATAGATGGTCTTCACTGTTTCGCTAACCTGGTAATTGCAGTCCAGGGTGGACTGCCAGATACAACCACGGTTTTTAACCTGATGTATATAGAATTTCGATATTCACGGAAAGGGGTCTTCATATATCAACCTATTGGTGTCCTGCGCTTAAGGTTGGTGTCGACTGCCTAATGAAGTAACGGAGAACACCCCCCTGCTCCGTTTAAGATAAGAGAGTAAACAGGGATCTGGAAGCCCTTCTTCACTTAGTAGGCAGCGCCAGCACAAAAGTAGTCAACACAAGTTATATTTGATGTGCCCTTTTTTGAGACACATGTTTCGGCGATAACTTCGCCTTTTTCAAACAGGGCTAATAGATGTGACATTGACTGTCTGTCTTATTTACAATTTGCTGGTTGCCCTGTTCATGGGTTAAATGCCACCTTGAAACTGGTTGCCGACGCTTGAGGACTGAACTGAAACTTTCAATCTATTAGCCCTGATTGAAAAAGGAGAAGGTATCGCCGAAACACGTGTTTCAAAAAAGGGCACATCAAATATACTCTAACTCTCAAAAATAACTTGTGTTCACTACTTTTGTGCTGGCGCTGCCTACTAAGTGAAGAAAGGCTTCCAGATTCCTGTTTACTCTCGTACATAGAATGTCAGTAGGTCAAACAGGTCTAGACATTTGATCTGTGAGAGTAATTTCTGCACAGATGGGTTTATCTAGCAATAAACTTGAACCCAGATGAATTATAACAACAGAGTGGTGCTATCTAACCAAATAGGGTTAGAGTTTGAATCTAGAGAGTACGAATGGAATGAAGAATGAGAGAGAATGAGCAGTAGTTTATTTTTGATAGGTGAGTCCGGTCTCGAATGTGTGTTCTGAATATATTTATGTTTTCAGACACAGAATATAGAAATTTGAAGAAAAAAAAATGTATTGGATAATATGTATTATTTTCTATGTGTAAAAATGTGTATGATATAATGAATTGATTTTATGTTTGATAAAATTTGTTGGTTGGTCAGTATTTGTAAAAAGACCACATATGATTAGAAGAAGTCACCCCTCTCCCCGATTGGTCCAATTTATATTGTTTTACCATTGATAGCCTGCAGGACCAGTTGAGATATCAGGCATCCCCATTGATTTTGTCGGTCAAACAGAACAGGGCAGGAGGGCAGTGTAGATGGATTATCCTAGAGATGTTTTGAGTTCAAAGAGAATGACCTCATTTTTTTAAGGATTCAACTGCAAAATATTAAACGTCATCCAGCTTTTTATTTCTGAAACACAATCATAAATACATTTAAGCGAATCCAAGCAGCTGTTACATGCACATGAATCTGCGTGTCATCAGCATACAGGTGATAAGGTAAATCAAATTTAGAATAAATGCTAAAAAGTGGCTGAATGTAACTGTTGAACAACAAGGGTGAGAGGGAGTAGCCCTGCAGAACCCTGCAAGGGACTGATAGTGAACTGGAATAATAAGCTCCTAGCTTGACCTGTTGGGTTTGCTTAGATAGAAAGCAGGAAAACGATGGTGTCAAATGCCCCGAGAGGTCAAGTAGGATCAACAAGCCCTCATCGACTAATCTCAGAATGTCATTCCAGATAGTAAGAAGTGCTGTCTTGGTCCTATGATATGGCCTGAAGCCTGATTGAAATGGATCAAAGAGGCAGTGGTCTTCCATAAACTTTAGTAATTGTGCAAGTCTTTTCGAGAATCTTTGCAGGCTAAGCCAGGCCATTAGGAGAGCAATAATTCTGGAGCATATTGTGATCCAATGAGGAATTCTTTAGCAAGAGGGTTCAAATTGATTATTTATGCTCTTTGGGGACAATTCCATGGTAGAGAGAGGAATTAACAAAACAGTTGATAAATTCACTTAGGTCAATGGCCAAACATTGGGCGAGGCACGCAGGAAAATAATCACAATTATGATTTGTGGATTTCAATGTCATAATTAGAGTAAATATCTCATCAAAAGTGACTGGAGCAAACCTAACATTATGGACAGAGACAGATTCCATAAGGTTTATTTCATATATGGAGATTTGTACTGACTTTATTCAGGAAACAGTTAATTAAACTCTTTTGCCAGTTGAGGAGAAGGTGGCAAAGTTGACAGCAGAGGTTCAGCAGACTTGAACCACGGGTTATGGTGCACGTCTATGGTTAGAACAAGAGAATGTTACACACTATGGATAATTCAGATACAGTACACAAGGCCCACGACCTTCCGTTTGAGCAGCCCTTGTTTAGGGTTAGGTGTATCTCAATGTACTAATACTGTCAAGTAGACATGAACTGCAGTTGAAAATGATTTTAAACCACACAGCTCAGAGGAATACATAGATAATATCCACAGGTTCCATGCTATGCCCTGAACATCTGAGTAGAAGACTCATCCCGCAGTTGCACACAGACCTACTTCAAGAGTCTGTGAGCCTTTGGCTGCAGGCCTTATGTAGTACCTGATTCGTTATAAACCGTGCACGGCGGCCAGTGACTATGTTCAGTAGACAATGACTATGCACCATATTAGATGTATTTGTGTGGTGCACATAGCTCAATACTGCATGCATGATTTGCTGCATATGTCTGTGTCACTCAGAATCACTACACAATCTTCTACTGCTTCATATGACTAGATCATATGCTGGATTCAGGTAGTGTATGAATGCATGCAGTCCATTATGTGTGCCTCATGCCCCCAGTAAACATCAGCCACAGCTGCCAGCCTTCAAGACTTATAAGACAGACAATGCAAGGCCAAAGGGCAGCTGTTCAACACCTACACACACCAAGCATGGCATGAAGATGAAAGCATGCTTGGAACATCTGAGTGGCCCACACAGCGCACAATCATACATGGCGCACTGTGTATACAACTCAGACTTACTTTACAAGACCGACATCCTTCATCTGCAGACTTTGGCACAATCATTCATTCAAGGGTTTTCCTTGTTACCACCCAAATACGCCAAACACATTTTGCGAACAAAGGCTGCAGTTCATGTTTCCTCCAATGCAGAGGTGTTGCTAGAGGGGGTTGAGGGGGCTATAGCCCTAGGTCTTTTGGTTGTAGCACCAGATAGAAGATCAGGGGCTACCACCACAAGGTTAGCTAGCCCCGAGCCCCGACACTCCTGACATTAGCGTAGCCCCTGATATTTTCCAGACCTAGCAACACCCCTGCTCTAATGTAAATATCTAGATGTGTAATTATGATGGTTCAGATATAACAGGACAATTCTAGAAACATCTTTAATTATATTGAACTTGTTATGGGCAAGGGGAGGAGTAGCCTTGTGCAGCACGCGCATATCCCTATGTTCCTACGTTCTTCAGAAGAGCCACATGTGCACACACACATCATTTTGGAATATGTCAATGTCAGTTCACATGTGGTATGCAGACATTTGTCTTGTGTTACTGTGCTTTGTACCGCGCATCGCTGCCCTTTGTATGGTCTCCTGATATACTGGATGATCTGAAACAAAAGGGAGTTTGTTTCTATCCCTCCCTTCCTTATCTATGTCTTAGCTCTTGCACTATCTGAAATATCGTCAGGCCGAGTACGATAGTTAATTTCACATCCTTACTGTTCATGACCTGCAAGAATGTCATTGTATTTTCCCTTGTTCCCTCCCTTGTCTTGAAGTGCTTTGAAACAGATTGTGTATAGGTGCTATATAAATAAACCATCATATCATAAAGGGAGGAGAGGGACATTGCTGTGTAGCAGGCTAGAGAAAGTGTGAAAGCCGCAGTGCAAATGTGTGTAGAGTGCTGGCATACTGTTCTAGAAGCAACAGTGACGTTGAACTTTAAATCCTATATATTTTTAAGTGATATTTCCCAGGACTGTGCAGGTGATCAAAAGCTGAAGTGATGTCAATGCAGCATGTAGTTCTTGCTGTATAAAAACTGAAACTATAAACTGCACAGTTCTGCGGAACTGTGTGACTTGCTCATGAGGCTATGGACTGCCATTTTGAATACATTCGTTTCGGGAGCACTTTCCCGACACTAGCTCCCAGCAAACAAGGGTGTGCTTGGAGTGCATTTCACATAGATCGGACCCGTCACTGTGAAATGCTAAAAAAGTAAGAAAGCATTCTATCACTGTTTGAGGGACAGAAATGCAAGTTCATCAGAAACAGATCATACCGTTGCTGCCCCACTTTAAAAAATGGAGTAACGGGGCAGAACCGATCCTCTCATGCAATGTGCATGCCACCATGCATGTTCCAGACCAGCGAAGGGGAATCGTTTTGTTTTCTGTGCATTTCAAAGCGTATGTCATTTGGGAATTGGGGATGAGAAACACCCACATTCAACTGCTGCTTTGCGCCACTAGGGACTGGGGAAAGGGAATCTCAATCTGTGCATCTATGGTAAGAGAATCAGGCTCTAGCAGACTGCTTGCTCTGGACCGCTTTCGGTACTCATGTATGCTTGTCGGTAACATTGCATTTGCTGTATAGACATTGGGCCACATGGTAACCGTGCCGGTGATACGAGCGGGTTGCCGCCGGACCCATAATGATTTATCGGCGCCTGACTTCCCAGTAACACCGGGGGAATACAGACACTATGGGAGTGGGGACCACGGTGCAATCGGCATCATTGATAATGGTGCTGGTGCTTCTGTGAAAACTGTGTGGGCGGGTGCCCTGGCGGGCGGCAGGTCTGACCTGCCAGGTGGGACGGCACCCACCCACAGAGTTGTAGTGTGCCGGGCCAGAAACAACAGTGCCGGTAAATTTTCCGGCACCAATATTTCTGGACCGTAATGAGACTATTATTTCTAAGCCTTCAAAAAGGGATGACTTCGAGGCTACTGTGCCTTACTTGACATCACTCGGCGTAGCTCCATTTTCTGAAAGCACAACAGCAGTTAATAAATACATTTTTGTTGCTCAGGAAAAAGAAAAGTGGAGCATTTAAAAATGTTCTTTCCCCATAATTACTTAGGAGACGAGGTCATAGCAACTGCATTTGCTGTGCTACAGTCAGTCTCTACCCAATTTGCATTTTTCTTTTTCTTTTCAACCACTTTCTGAATGATTAATGTGGACTTTTCTCAAGACAGATTAGCATATTTCTCAGGATTCATATCTGTTTTTTTCACTACCCGACTAATATAATATATAGAGCCAATATAATATAGAGCCATGCGCAGAAAGGCCAACAGAAGTGACAAGCGGATCGCTATTCACGACTCCTTTAAATTGCATTGCATTACATAATGCACAGTACATGGGAATGCTTTAGAGAACAGACCTATCCCCGAAATTGCACATACTGCACAATACCTGGTCAGGCTTTATACAGCAGATCTAATGCCCTAAATTGCACATACTACATCCTACATCGTCAGACTTTAGACAGCAGAGATAGCCCCTTAAATTGCACATACTGTACTGAATATGGCAAGGTTTTCGACAGCAGAACTATCCCTACAAAACACACATAGTGTGTACCAAGCATGGTCAAGCTTTAGACAGAAGAACTAAGTGCCTAAATTGCCTATACTGCACCCTACAGGGTCAGGCTTTAGGTGGCAAACCGATCCCTAAAATTACCTATGCTGTACCTTACATTCTCAAACTTTAAACAGCAGAACTAGCACTCTAAAGTAAGAGCCTACTCATGATACGAAGCTTGAAAATGACCAGGAAAATACAGGGAGTCCACATGATCAAAACATATGTATTTTCTTAGCTTTTGGAAATACTTTCGAATCTATGCAGACCCATTTCTCTGACACATCCCAGAAATTATATGGAATGATATAAAAGTTGCAGCTATTAGAGCACAGATCAGTCAACTGCACTCTACAGCAGTAACTCAGCCTCTCCCCCGCTCCCCTTTGTACAATAGCTGTTAATGGGCAAAGCAGTACCTTTCTGGCTCCAGGAGAACCGCTGTGGGGACAGCTCATCCTTGAAGATGAGATGAATACTGCACATCTGCTTTTGCCATGGTTTCATCAAGCTTTGTAAGGAACTCAGGTAGAGATCATTACCTAGCAAGGGACAAGAGACTACACATTTGAGTTTTCCAAATGACTGGACTGCCCATCATATCCTCATTTCCTAAAGCCCTTTATTTTACTGTCAGCACGCTTCTCTTCACCTTCCTGCAGCTGCTGCACCCCATTGTGGTGAAAGGATTGTGCATCCAGCTTTGTAGGGCACTTCGACAAATCCAAACTCCACCATCTACCTTTGCTGCTCCTAATTTCATCATAAAGTGCCCCTTCAAAGTTGCGGCATCATTTGGAAACCAAAGTTTTGGTCCAGACTGAACACCTGTTGAGAGATGAGTTGTGGGGGAGGCTTCATTTTGGATTGTGGGAGACCTCAGGGTAAACTTCTTGGAAAGTTGAGGTGAGAGAGGGGAATGCAAAGGGACAGAGAGGGGAAATCGAGGGAAGAGAGATGGGAGAGAAAGGGGGAGAGAGAGTGGATACAGAGGGGAGAAAGAGAGAAAAAGGAAAGGGCCTGGCTGAAAGAGAACAGTGGACGATTGCAAGTTTGTTGCCATTTAAAGCCTACGCCCCTCTTTCCTGACTAACCGACTCTTCTCTAATATCACCTTACACTACACACACAAATTTCCCAGAAATGGTCTCTATGGCATAGGCGTTACCATGTGAACACATATCAAGCCACGACTAAGGGCTCCCTGTTTGCAGTATCACGTTCTCCCACATCAGTGGTGAACCTGACTGAATGTGCTGTGGTCTATCAGATCTTGGGCTCTCCCCTTGGTTTAACATGCTCACAAGTCTCTCTGTCAAATCCATAGAAATTAGATCTACACACATGACCCTGGTACTTCCGTCTTGTACACATCAGCAACACAGGTTTCGCAATGCCTCTTCTGCTGCCCTACTAATGATCCTCCCTACCCAGCTTTCTTACAGAGGCACGCACATCAAGTCTAACAAAGGTGGCAGAAGAGCACTGTAAAAGACTACTTTACGTCACATTAGTACCCGGCGCACGCGGTACACCGGGAATACTACGTGTGGATTGGCTCTTTTCAGAGCCATACCACATGGTCTTCCTGTGTACTTTAGTGCGTCCCGCGCGTGCCGGGTACTCTGTTCCCGGCGAGGGGCGTGGCAGCTCCTTAGCCAATGAGGAGACTCGAAACAGGGCAATCCCCGCTCCGAGCCTCCCCATGGCTGGAGGCTGCCTTCGTCCCCCTCCGAGGACTCAGGTAAGTGTTTTATTTCCTACACCTCCCTCCCCCACAAACTATCCCCTCCCCACCCTCCCAACCCACTTACCTTCTTTTTTTTTTCTTTTCTTGGGAGCAAACGCGCTGGAAGCACTTCTGTTCCCAGCGCGTCCGCTCCCTATGGCCGCCATGGAAAGGGAAAACAGACTTCGTTTTCCCTTCCCCGCGGCAGCATTTCAAAACAGAAAAAAATGCCATTAGTACCCAGGTCTAATGGGCCGGGGTACTAATGGCTATAAGTCCCTCGGCGGCAGGCCAATACCGCCCATGGTAATGCCCCTGGGGCTTCGTTAAGGCCCTTGCTATGCTCGGGCATGTAACTACAGCCCTGGGAGCATTACCTGGGGCGGTATTGGCCTGCCGCCTCGGGTCTTATTGCCACAGTAGTGATGTGTGGGTGCTGCCGTTGAGCTATACTGAACGAATAGTACTACAGCATGGCAGGGCAAGGAGCAGTTTCATGTCTATATACATCGAATGACTCTATGATCAATATTCGGAAATGACTATTTAATTAAAGTAAAAACTTTATACCATAAACCTAAACTAATCTGTAATCCATGCTTAAATCATTACTTAAAGCAAAGACAAACAAGTCATTACAGAAGTATCATCTTTTAGACTAACACATTAGTTGTGCTGAAGAAGTAATTGCATTCTAGAGCATATGCTAACCTAGAGAGAGGGTGGGTTGACAAAACCTAGTTGGTTGGTGGCGCTGGCAAGGGGGTTGGTGCCCCTTAGTTACTACACAAATCAGTTCGAAGATGTTTTTGTGTGTGCAGGCATATTTATTATTTCAAGTGCAGCATAACACCTGGGGTACAGTGTACCAGGTTGGTGAACCGTAACAATAGAAGAAACAGCCGACGCGCGTTTCAACCGAAGTCTTTCTCAAGGCATTGAAGTTGGGGTGGGGGCTCCCATTGGAATATATGTAGAAGAACCCTGAATAGGGCGTTGAGTAGATGCTGGATCTGGATCTGGGCCAGTGGTCCGTCAACGTCCGGGTGGACGCTGACGGACCACCAGCCCAGAAATCTGCTATCCAGCATCTACTCAACGCCCTACCCAGGGTTCTTCTACATATATTCCAATGGGAGCCCCCACCCCAACTTCAATGCAGAAGTAGAAGCAAATTCCAGAGTTTGGGTGCTGCATTGTAAAAGGCCCCATTCTCAACCTTCTTGAGTTTGCAGCGTGGAAGAGATAACACGTTCTGGTTGCTAGACCTAAGTACCCCAGGGTTGCCTTTGTCTAGGATTTGATCAAGCAGATATTTGGGCATTATGCCAAGTCTGCATTTATATACGATCATTAGTAATCTGAATTTAACACGAGCTTCGATCGGCAGCCAGTGTAAGGAGCGTCGGGCAGATGAGACGTGGCCATGTCGCGCCAGGCCCTTGACTACCCAGACAGCTGCGTTCTGGACTACTTGGAGTCTATTGGAATCAATTCTTCCCAATCCGATCAGGAGGCTACCGCAATAATCAATCTTTGCCCCAACTATGCCTCTTGCGATTGTCTCGGCGTTGGCCTGTGAGATAAAAGGTCTCAAATGGGTTCAAAGTTTTACGTAATAAGTGGAAGCAGAGATAACACTACTAATGTGGGCTCTCATGTTAAGAGACTGATCCAGGAAGACACCCAGTATTTTTAATTTAGGTAGGGGGGAAATGTCCACAAAGCCTAGCCTAAATGATTTATACATAGGGTCCAAATTGACAAGGTAGTTTGTATTACCCACAATCATGAGCTCGGTTTTGTTTTTGTTTAATGCAAGGTTGTTGGTCATGATCCAATTTTCTATAAGTGAGAAAATTCTGTTTAGCTCATGTTCATCCTGGGAATATACCCCAGAAAGTTGTACTAGGACCTGGGTATCATCGGCGTAGTTAGAGAATGAGATACCTTCTTCCTCTAGCATCTTAAAGAAGGGAGCAGTATAGATGTTATAAAGGCAGGGGGAGGTACTGGCACCCTGTGGAACCCCAAAAAGGACCGGCATTGGGTCCACTTCGAATTGCCCAATACAGACTCTACTTTGTCCTTCATGCGCCGGTGCTAAATCTCACCCCTAGACAGCGGCCATCTGACACTAGAAGTCGCTGGTGATTCCTAGTCCAAACTGCTTCCCATGCAAATGTACAGTGACTGCACATTCCATTGTCCCCTGTTGCCCACAGAGGGCATGAGCACCTCGGTGGGCATCCATACCTTTGCAGTAAACCTGAATGTGTTGAGGCATGGAGATTGGTCCACAACATCAGGACCTATTTGCCAGATACTACCAGCACAATCTGCCAAATGCATTGGGGAGAGGGAGGGTTTTCAATGCTGGCCAGCACCGCACATTACTGTTAACAGCAGAGATGTGTCAGGATTCCTCGTATGTGGTACGGCCTTTTTAGGAGGAGCATCTGCACACATGCAGGACCACCCCTTTCCTCCTCAGCCACATGCAGACAGTGACCGGAAGAGCCTGGTGAAATACCAGTTGCAGTATTGGTCTGGGTATTTCTCACAGCTAATCTCATGGCATTGAAGGTAGGCCCTAAGAAGGAAGCAAGCCATCTTAAGGTGTCCCAAGGGCCAGGCTAGAAGCACTGATAATAGACCCTCCAAGATCAAGGGAGAAGCATTGGTTTGTGAGTATCGTCACAGTGTCTTGCAGATAATAAACTGTAGAGGAAAGGCTCAACCTGACCGTTTAAACAGAGGGGATCTCATTAAAGTGTACTGAGGGCCCTACATACCTTCACTGATTCCAAACAGGCCCCTAACACACCAAATCCTTAGCAAAGGTGTTAGAACTTCTGAACTTCGCTTCCTTTTATTGAACCAATCATCAAGTGTACTTGCCCTATCTGCTTCAAGATGCTTCATCGCAGCTGCGTGAACTACTCTGCATATATTTCACACCGAGCAAGTTGAGCAAAAACATCTCTTTTACAATCAGGGACAGGATGGGTTAACTAAAGTGCCTAAAAAAAGTAGATCCACGCGCTAACCTCTACCAGGATGTAGCTCCAGGATGTCTATTCATGTTAAACTTGATTGAATCATTTATAATTTAAACTAAGTATGTCCATGCATGGCAATGCTATGCTAGAGTTAAAACACATGGTTTTCATGCTATAACTTCCATGTGGAAACCTGAGTACTGGTTTTCATCCCAAACATGTTTTGCATTTGATTGCGCAATAGAAAAGCAGCACTTTGCAACAAACCTCCTATTCTGGCTAAAGTGGCTATCAAATGTTCGTGTAACGCAAGAGAGTTCTATGGATGTACCTCAAGAGTGTTCATGGTGCGACACCGGAATAAGACCTCAGTTGAGCCCTAGAGCTGTAAATTCCCCCTGCCTCATAGAATACCCAAAGGAAATCCTCTTCAGTCTTCTTGATTCAAGCTCTCTGACCTAAGTAGCACATGGCTTGGCATTCATTTGCTTCCATTTGGAAAGGGACGGAGAGCAGACAGCGCTACATTTCCCAAGTGTCTTTGTAGGGCACACAATCCAGTGCCAAAAAGTAAGGCAGATAGCACCGATTTAGTGAAAGACATTCTCAGGGAATAATTATGCCTCCTCTCCTGGAGCACAGTAAGTTCAGACCATCTATTAACAAAAATAAAAAAATAGAACATGCTGTTTTACCACAAACAGATAGATAGACCCAAAGAGATATAGAGGGGCACATCGAAGGATGGGTAGACAGATGGCTAGACAGATGGATAGATAGACCCATTGACAGATAGCTAGATAGAGGAAGTGAGAGAGGCAGTATTTGAATCTTATATGGGAAAATTAAAAAATGCCTTCTTTGAGGTGTCAGAAATGAGAGGCGGACACAAAGTGGAAATATTCTCAACATTATCCATTTTATTAACAGAAAGGGGTTTGGATAAAGGCCTAACTTTCCCTATCCTATTGTAAATGTCCCTTCCTATGAAACTAAAACCAAAGCAGGCTGACCTTGTGTCCAAACTTAATCTGACCCTCACACTAACATGCACAAGCAAAAGGTGTCAATGTTTCAAAGTTCAACTCAACTGCAATGTCCAAAAACACAAGCATATAACTTCAACCACAACAATCCTTGTGTCTAAGGGTTGGTTCCCTTCCCCTGGATGATTTCAGGAAAACTGTTCACAATGTTTTGTGTGAAGACCAGTCTCTTAAAGGTAATAAAAATGTCTCTCTTATCTAATACTCTCCTCATGTTGGCAATACAACTGTTCCTTCCACAACACTGGTTGGAATACAGCAAAGAGGACATCTCCCCATGTCTTTCGAATGGCAAAACAAAATGTATTTTCCACAACACTGGTTGGCAAAGAAAAGTCTGTCCTTCTTTTCAGGATGGCTAAGCAAATGTCTTTTCTCCAAAGGTGATTCATGTGTGGCAAAAGGAAAGTCTTTTCAAAGTGTCTGGTTGACAAAATGTCTAAATGAAACAACAACTTAATAGGGCCAACTTTCTTTTCAACACACCAGTTTAAAGTGAGTTTCCCGGTATCCTGCCAGGAAACTTTTCAACTGAAAACTCTTGATATCATGGTTTACTATCTTGTTCAGAATATCCCCTTTTGGTTTACATAGACCCCCTGATGTACTCCCTTGCCAGGTATCGCTTTCCAAAAAGGTTTCACTACCTGATGCTGACCAGGTCTCTGTGCAACATTCACATTCCTCAACTGAAAACTCTTGGCATCCTGGTTAACATTCCTGCCAAGAATATCATATAATTGCACTTCTTCAATAGCTTTGTTGACTTCAGTTGTTATTTGTGCCAACTACCCCCATACTGACATCTCATATATAAGGGTTTGTTCAAGCTCTGTCAACCTATCTTTCAGTCTCTCTTGGCAGTGCTTGTTCCAAGTTTCCCCCAACTGACATTTCATGTCAGGAGAATTGTACAAGTCTTACTTCCTTGTTTCTCTCACAGTGTCTTTTGGCTTAGGCAGTGCTGGTTCCAGGTTTTCCCCAACTGACATCTCATATCAGCAGAATTGTACCATGTTTGCCTTCTCTTTTCAGTTCTATTAGGTTAGCATTCAAAAATACTTTGAAAACAGTTTTTATCGCATTTGCTCATCCCGGGGCCCCATACACTTCTAGACTGACTCACCAGTTCACTGTGTGGCTGCTGTGAGGGACTTACATGGCCTAGCTTCACCTTCTTGGAAGAGTATCGTTTGGTTCCCACGTCAGCCTGGAAGTCATTCGCTGCAAGAAGCATTGCAGCTCTCTGCTGGACCGCGTCTTCCTGGGGCCTGCTGCACACCGTTCACCTCAGCATCACAGGAGATCCTCTTCTCCGGTGCCGAACACTGCCACTCTGCTACTGGCAGACAGCTCCTCTTCTCCCCATGCCTCTTCTCCATGGGATTGCCTCTGCCACCAGTTTTGCCTCCCGCTCTGCGTACTCTGCAGCTTTTCTCCAGTCTCTTTCGTACCTCTTGCTGCAGGTTGTCCATGGGTTTAAATGTTCTGCGCAGCTAGTTAGGTTTCTGACAACTAGACTGAACATTAATCTTAGCATCACATTTCCTTCACATGGACTCCTGGCACCTCTTCTTTGTCAGAATACCTGAGGCTTTCTGCGACTTGGAGTCCCAGGAAGTTTCAACTGATTTGAAGTCACATTGTTTAACAGTTGCATTTAAAATACAATCACCATAAACATCAGATGTTTCTTTTGTTCTAGGTTCACCATCTACATATGAAGACTGAATAGGGTTTTGTTTAAACAAAGTGACTTTCAGAATTTCACAATTAATGTCTTCTGAATAATGACAGCAAGCCATCAAAAACAGAATTAAGGGATCTTCCTCACAAGAAAAAAAGTATACCGCCTCTCTTCTGTTGGAGTCACCACCCTCCCCTGGCAGCCATCTCCTCCCATGTCATCCACCCTCAGAATAGCACCCCCAGGGCCAGGATCAGGTAGTGGCAGCCTTCTCCTGGCCATATGGAAGGAGACTTTAGGCTGGAGATCAGTGAAGACTCTGCAGGGTTCATCACATTTCCCCTATAACGTTTGACCCCAAAGGCAATTAGATGGATACAGACCCTTTGAGAGACAGATGGCTAGATAGATAGATAGATAGATAGATAGATAGATAGATAGATAGATAGATAGATGGCTAGATAGCTAGATAGATAGATAGATAGATAGATAGATAGATAGATAGATAGATAGATAGATAGACAGACAGACAGACAGACAGACAGACAGACAGACAGACAGATAGATAGATAGATAGATAGATAGATAGATAGATAGATAGATAGATAGATAGATAGATAGGTAGATAGATAGATAGATAGATAGATAGATAGATAGATAGATAGATAGATAGATAGATAGATAGATAGATAGATAGATAGATAGATAGATAGATAGATAGATAGAACTTTATAAAGGAAAATGCAAAAAATTATTCCCGTATAACATTTGGGAATTTGACAAATGACTGATTGTGACTGATCCCATCAGGCATGCCAAATTTTGGAAAAATCCATTCACTGCTTGATATGTAGTAAGACGTTGAATAAACATATTGTCCTTTTATTATGACATGCATAATACTGTTGATGCATATGTCTGTTGGTAATGTGAAATATAAACATTTCTAAAAAACAGGCCATTCTGTGTCACCAAAAACAAATGCATGCACCACATGTGTGTAATGTGAAATACAAACACATCAATACATCTTAACACTCATCTACACATAGTACATTTGGTCTCAACGTGCAAACAAAGCCAAACCACAGAGGCTCGTAGGGAAATAGATATATAAGTACATAGGTAGATGAATAGACCAGCAGGTACTGAGAGCCACATACAGATACACGAAAACGCACATTAATAGATAGAAAGATAAATTGATCGGCACACATTGATAAATAGATAAACCCAAAGATAGATACATAGAAACATCTGTAGGTAGATATACCCAGGGGCAAGTGACTAGATAGAAAGACCTATAGATAGATGGAGAGCTGGAGAGATAGATAGAGACATAGAGGGATACATTGAACTATACATAGGGCACTGCACGCATGCTTTCCTCCTTTCCAAATTCTTAACCTATGGTTGGCTCTTCACCAACTTTGACAAGCAACCTGTTGTTGGTGATCAAATCAAGCATACCAGCAAAAAGGCTTAAGAAGGTAGAAAAAAGGGTACTTTTTACTTGCTTACAAAATAGGCAGGACTGTCGTACTTGATATCTATTAGTAATGTATTTAAACAGACGAATACACCTGTGCACATAAAAAAATATAACATTCTATCTCATCACGTGGTAGATAGATATCTACATAGGCCCATAGAAAGTTAGAGAGAGATGGGGAGGGATAGACTGACACCCATAGACAGGCAGATAGCTGGATGGAGAAATAGACAATAGAGAGTGAGAGAGAGAGAGAGGGGGAGAGGGGAGAGAGTAAGACAGAGAGAGAGAGAGAGAGAGAGAGAGAGAGAGAAAGAAAGAGAGATAGATTATACTGCCACACTAGCGGTAGTATAGTTAAGATTACATTGATCTTTATGTAGGGAAATGCAAAATTACTTTATCCTATACATTTATAACACCATGGATGGAGCGTCACCAAATGTGTCAAGCAACTCATTGTGACTGATGCTCCTATATGTGGACGACTCATTCATTCTTGCTTGGACACCCAACACCCTAAGAACTCAACTACAGGCAGCTGTGACATATTGCAAATTAAATCATGTAAAGATTAACATAGGTGAATCAAAAGTCATGGTCTTCAATAACATAAGGGAAACAAAGGCTAAGCTTCACGATGGAGGGTGAATCTATAGGGACTGTAGATTGTTTCACCTACTTAAGAGGGTCTATATCCTCAATCTATCTCGTAAAGCACAACATGAGTTTGCAACTAGGAAAGTGGCAGCTGCAGGGAGAGCCATCATCAAGCACATGCCTAAATACAGGGACACACTTGGAGCTGAAATTGAGATGGTCTTCTGAGGAAAGTTTGGTGGCAGAGTTGTGTAGGTTGCTGTGCTATGGAGTTTAGATAGAAACGCTGCTTGAATCGGCATATGTGAGCGGAAATCCTGGCAACAGCTTCTATATCTACCACAGAATTTCACTAATGCTGCCGTACATGCTGAGGTGGGCGTTCATAGGCAACAGAGGAGGGTGAGGGATTCATCAGCCAAGTACGCCCTCAAAAGAGCAACAACTCAGTCCAGAGACTTGGTGGGCATGGAATGAACATTACACCCGATCCTTTATCTCACGCATAAGAAGCTGCCGCTGCAGGATTTTACAGCTTTGGGCTTTGAAAATGTACTGGAGCCACGGTCATATCCCATGGTCGTCCATATGTCCCTCTTGACTGGGTTGAAAAACACACAGCTCGCAAGAGCAAGGTTGATCGAGGAGGGTGAGTTGGCACATCTGGGCCACCTATAGTGAGTGGACATAAATGAAGGGTGGTGGTCATGAACTTTGACTCGAAAACCTTGCAAACCATCAAATCAGACGCCTTTGTGCACTCTCTAGGACTCACACTCTACCATTGAGGAGCATCCTGAAATGATTAAATAGTACAGTTTGTGCCATGTGCATGATGTGTAACAGAGAAGATGAAAACCTATATCACTTGCTCCTCCCACGTCCAGCGTATGATTCCCTAAGGACCAGGTGCGTTACCCCCCTCTAAGGAATGAAGGCTTTGCAGATAACCAGAATGCAGCAGCGACTTTTATTTTAGGGGAGTCCGATGGGGGCACCACCTTCTCAACAGATAACCAGTAAAATCAGCGGCTGCTGATCTCTGGGCTCGCAGGCGTCTGTAAGCGACAACAGGCTGCGACTGATGAAGTTTAAACGCCCCTCTTTACTTCTACCCCGCCCTCCCTCGAGCATCATATAATCACCCCACTTGACTATTCGAATCATTAACATGGGCATGGTGGATTCTTTAAACTTGTCGTTCGGGTATTCTAGATACACCTTTGTATTTTGTTTTTAAGAGTATGGTATTTTTATAATGTCGTTGAATTTGTGTTTTTAACATTTTATCTTTTTCATGAGAGCCCAAGGTGCGTGAAAGTGTAATAAACAAATGACAGATGGCATTGTGACTGATTCGATCAAGCATGCCACATTTGGTCAAAATCCATGCACTGGTTGAAAAGTTGTAAAGAATTGAAAAAAAACGAATGTTTTCATTTTCTTATACTCCGACATAATCCACGAATTTATACCTACGCAGTGACCTAAAATAAATAATTTAAATAATTGGAATCCTTTTTTTCAGAATTCAGAATGCTGTCGATAATAATAAAGTGTAAAGATGCTGTAAACACCAAAGTTAAGGTTACTGCAAACACTCGAAGTAGTTCAAATATTCACAAAGTGTTTCAAACCACAAATAAAACATTAACTCACCCAACACCGCTACTTCACAAATTAAATATATTATTAATGAAAATAAAGTCTAAAAATGTTGGAAATACCAAAGTCAAGGATACTATAAGCAGTCAAGTAAATAAACTATTCGGAAATGTAGTCTCTGACGCTACAAATAAAAACATCTGGAGTATTCCACAAGTAAAGTGATTGTTGAGTTGAGGTCTCATTTGTAGTCTGAGAGACTACATGTTTATGGTTATTATTTTACATTGAGAGTTTATAGTATGTCCAATGTTTGTAGACTTTATTGGTATAGTCAGTTAGTAACCCTAACTGCTTTAAAACAATATGTTTTCACATTATGTTATAACAAGAAATTGCGCACGCAATCACACCGTCAAGAAAGAATTCTTAAAATTGGCATTCCGTTACTGTTCTCTGAGCCTTTGTACAGTCAGCAGGGTCAATGTGCTCATTTTTTACTTCCATTTGAAAGAGAACAAAGTACAGCAAAAACATGTTAACTTTTCCAATCCCAGTGTAACAGGAAGGAGACGGCTGGTGTGCCGTTTTCCTCCCACAGAAGACGTATAAACATGGACATGCACGCGGGCTCGCGCATACACCCACACACGTCCTTTTAGAAACATCTAGCGCGTGTAAGTGTTGTTGATTTCCAAAATCATCTTTACATTACGGTGTCTAATGATGGAACAGTTTCGTTTCACAAACAAAAGAGCTGCGCCGCCTTCTCCCACCTTTCACGAGGTGTGATTAAGTTCTCGGCTTTTAAAATGTCAGGAAGCAGGAAATTATGCTATTATTCAAGGTGCTTTGAGGTCTAAATGACTTGTTTTCTCATGCAAATGCAGGTACCAAGTGTACATAAAACGCTCCAACCTCGCAATCGTCTGCTTTATGCCACTAATCATTGCTTCACAAATAGACAGCCTGATATCATGTTCATTTTGGTGATTTCCTCTTGCCTTTCACTCGTGAAAAACAAAAGTCGCACATGCTCGCCAATCTCAGGTCTGGGATCATTACCACAGCACTTAAAGACAGGTGTCAGACACTTTGAAGTGACCATCAGAATGCAGGAAGTGCGCTAGAGAAATAGAAAGGACCTGCTTAGATTGTATTTATTTGGTAATGGTGGTATGGATTCACAAAGATTTGCAGTGGAGCAAATGAGGAGTTGTCGTGACACAAGAGCATTCTTGCTCTCTAATACCTGATTCACCAAGCTTAAAACTGGAGCAAACCCGGAGATGCCTGGAGCATCTCAGATTTACACTGGCTCCCTAATACTTGATTCACCAAGCTTAAAACTGGAGCAAACCCGGACATGCCTGGAGCATCTCAGATTTGCACTTGTTCCCTTGTCAAATGAGAAAGTATATCGTGCCTCCTATTGCAATGAATATATGTATATTGGCCTACACCAAGTTTCTAACAAGTCGCTTCCGAAGAAATCTGTGTTGCAAGGTACTGACCTTAAAATCAATGTAAGCCGCCATTTTAGGTCAATCCGCCATTTTAGGTTCGCTTTGTAAAGTCACCCTGGGATTTAAAATGGTGGACGATGTCATTCCGAAATACAACATGGCTGTCTTGACCTCTGTATGTAGCTGATATGTAACGTGCCTGCAGGCCACTTGTTGAGGTCGTGAACTGAGACCTTGTCCTTCATTGACCTGTGTGTAAAGGATTACTCGTGCAATGAAACTAATCCATGAGCATATGCTAAGAACAATGTATTCAAATACTGAACGTAGAACACTTGTTTAACTACATTGTATTAATGTTTGAGAAGACCTGCATGGGAAATCCCAGAATACACAGTTGCCGTATAGGCTTGTTGATATATGTATTAAAAGCAAACCAGTTACATGTGGATGTGCGAAACTCAGCATGAACCCTAGATCGGTGATGTATTAGCGGAATATTAACCCGAAGTAGGGCTGGACATCGTGCTCACGAAGAGTATAAAAGACCAATGCATTCTAATGTACAGCGTCTCTCACTGAACACACTGAACCACGCTGGAGTTCGTTGTGTTGCACTGAGGGCCGATAGCTATCTGATTTTGCTCTGTTCTTCGTAACTGGATTCAGTATAAAATAAAGTACTTTGTATGTTCCTTTGTAACCCGTGTTCGGTGTATTTCCTTTTGGGGTACTCAGCCTCGATATTTTGATTTTGTTTTCACACCCTAAAATCCGATTCACCAAGCCTAAAACTTGAGAAACCTGATTCACAAAGCATGCAACTGGAGCAAATCTGAAGATGCCTGGAACATCTTTTAAGTGCTGTTTCACCAAGATTTGCTCAAGGACTTTTCCAGATTTGCTACGGATTCAGGCA
Organism: Ambystoma mexicanum; assembly: GCF_040938575.1. Taxonomy (NCBI): domain Eukaryota; kingdom Metazoa; phylum Chordata; class Amphibia; order Caudata; family Ambystomatidae; genus Ambystoma; species Ambystoma mexicanum. Next base: position 804,052,206 of record NC_090933.1, read on the forward strand.
TTGTAAAGGGGGCATAAGCTAGGAGGTGCACAACTGAAATGATCACGGGTATCTCCTCATTTGCTTCAGTGCAGATCTTTGTGAATAAGGCCCTTAATGCACCTAATGACAATTGTACTTATCATGCAAAACGGATACAGACAGGTTGTTGCAAGTAATAATAAAGCATACTTAGAGATGCTGAGAAAGCACGCAGAGATACAAGCGTCCTCGGTATGACTATGGAGGTGACTGAAAAGACACACAGTAACCGTATTACCGCCTGTTTTTCAAGTTTGCATGATTACATGTTTGTAAACTCAGAAGGGCTAAAACGTTGTGCATGGTGTTATTATCTACAAAAAAGCAGGGAAACGGTGCCAACAGTATAACCACCCATGGCAATACCTCAATTACCAATGAATTCTAATGGAGAATAACAATAATCAATAATCTGGCCTAGATGCGATTGATACTACAAATGCTAATGGTATTAGCCGTAATAATTCCACCAGACTCATTTTATTTATTTATTTAGAAATGTGTAAGCTTAAGTACACTAGAATTTGAAATCTATCTTGGTAATACTAATAATTTAGCATTTATATAGCACTATGAATTCTCAGGTATCTGAGCACTGCTTATTATTACCCACGGTGTGTGGTGCTAATTTATCGACCTCGGAAGGATGGAAGGCTGAGTTTGGTCCTGCTGGGATTCAAACCTGCATCAGCAGACTCTGCACAGATGTCAAAGCGAGCGCTCTACTCGCTGTGCTATCTGACCAGCTGGTAGGGTGGATTTCACAATGTAGGTGATGCTTTTGCTGCAACATCATGAGTTTGAGGAATCTGGTGTTGCGTGGGCACATTATGATAAATCATACACAGGTGTACGTAGGTGCAGGTGAAGTAACCTTTGGTAGGGATAAAGGAGGAGAATTCCAGGTTAACTGGAGGCTCATTGTTTCTAAGACTCGAACTCAGGTTGCATACACATTGGGGAATAGAGAATCTCGCTATGACCAGGAAGGCAGCCAATGTAAACTGATGCATCCAGTATCAGTAAAAACTCCTTCCTCAGGAATAGCCTTGAAGTAGTGGCAGCACGACTGGAGTGTAAAGAAAAGAAGAAAGCGTTTACCAATAAAAATGGAGAATCCCTACGAAGAGCTGTTAAAAACAACAAAAACAACAACTCTTAAGACATTCTGGGAGTAAGTCAATAGGGGTTAGAAGGGTCATTGTGTATTTCAAGAGGCTTGCATTTCTGAGTCAATTTGCTATCAATGTTTTGGGAAATTATATTACAAAAAAAGAGATTTGAAAGAAGTAGGACCTGATACTTCATTGATATTGACTGGAAGGGAGTATCTGATGTTTTCGACAGAATAAGTGCAATCTGCAATACAAACACAACAAACTGGAAAAGCCCCTGGCCCAGAAGGAATACTAGTGGATATGTTTACTAATAAGAGACAATCTAGGCCCCTTATTAAACAAAATTGTTTAATGCTTTCGATTGGGTGAGCTTTAGTAGTATTTTTATCTAATCTACAGGTTGGATTTCAGAAGGGAATTACTACTATTGATGAGAGTTTTCGTTTTTTTATTGATTGTGATTTCTTTTAATTCTTAGCCCACTAGACTACTTTTGATTCAGTCCTGATGCAGCCTCCATGGCCTGTACTGCCAGAACTGATTGTCCCACTTGCACTTTTGAGGGCATTCATGATGATTTTATATATGGACAATATTGCAACTGTTTTCTGTGGTTTAGGGGGTGAGAGAGTCATGGCTTTCTATGATGAGAAGGGGTTCGGACAGAGATGCATTTTGGCCCTTGCCTTGTTTAACCTATCTCTAAATGACCTTGCTGCAAAATATTCAGACCTAGAAGCTGACAGAGTATTTGCCAACATTGCAATCTTAGTATCAAATATGCCATACGATTTGAAAAAACAGCTGCCGTTTTTGTAGATGTGTGCCCTGTAAAGGGTCTTGAAATACATTTTCCAAAGACAAGAACAAGAACAGGACCAAGTCAGTTACTCAAATATGATCTTAATTAAGAAGTCTGATGCAGTTTTAAAGTTGGCACAAGATCAAGGGGTGAAATGGTTAAACCTGCACTGAAAGTGTTCAGCGCGAAATCTAGACAGCACGCGCATATGGTGTTGAGATCTGGGGCTACATGAAATATAATTTACTGACTAAAAATGATGACAACTTTTTTAAAGCAGTTATTAGGACTTCCTTTGACAACTTCAAAAATGGCTGTCCTCTTCAAATTGGGCCGGCCCTCTATTGAGCCATTAGTTTGTTTGACACCTGTCCAATGTTGAATAAAGTTGTCCATTAATAGGGAAGTCATGAATATCGTGCTTAATCAAACTGGATCTTTATCTGTGCCAATGTTTAGACCATTGAGGAATATTCTCCAAGGTATTGGAGTGCCCAAAATGTGGGCAAATCCCCTGGAAATAATTGCGATAACTGCTTAAATATTTATCTTGTAACCAGAAAAAACTTTTTTTAAATTATTGTTCAAATAGTGATCTTTTTTCTAGTTATTTCTCAATTAAAAGCACTATTGGTTTTGAGCGGTGTTTACACCTGGTAAAAACCCTTATAGCACAGTCCTTGTTCTGAAACTGTGTCTGAGCTTTTTGCCTTTTTTGTAGTCTTATGAAATAATTGAACTAACTTTTTCTGATTTATGTCCTGCATGCAAGATATGCAGTGATAGCGACGAACAGGATTTAATCTTGTGCCCGGCCCTTAAAGACATTCACAGAAGCTGTTTAATACCATGAATTTTCAACTTCACACCTGCTTTGTAACACGGTAGATCCCTGGTTTTGAATAGTAGCATGCCATTTATTTACTTGGGGTTGGACTAGGTTGTTGTGCTGATTTCATTTCTGAAGTGACATTTGCCTTTCTTTTTATGCTTCATGATTGTTTAAACTATTTGAAGTTTTTGTAATATGTGGACATTGTATTTTGTATTGTGCTTTTATGATAGTTGTTGAATGGCTGGCTCATTGACTGGAGGATCAAGCGTGTGAAGGTCACTACATTAGATATTTTCTTTGAGGAGCTGGCATTTCACTTCTATTTTAAATTGAGGTTGTGTTATGTTTTGAGAGGTGAAAGAAGATTGCTCCTGAGTTATTGCTAGAAAAGCTAGGGACCTTCCTCCGTGTGTCAGACCTTTTAAGCTGGGTACTGCGATGTCGTTACCTTGTGATGATCTCAATGGATGTGTTGCCACATATGAGGAGGCGGTTATTGGGTGTTGCAGGAGAACGAGGTGTCTAAAGGGCATTACAAAGAGTGATAATGGGTGAGTACCAGCACATGTCGAAGGGGGTGAAAGAGAGTGGCAACTTATTCCAGAGCAAGGAAGCTTGCACTGAGAATCTTCTGTTGGCTCTTCCTCTAAGTACCAGATCCATGTATTGCGTAATTAATGCATAAATATGTGTGTGCTTTAGTATCGAAGGACTCCAGAGGGATTACTATAGAAACTGAAATGGTGATCTTAGTTAAGACTTTAGCCCATCAAGTGGCATTGACAGTAGTACCACAAGCAGTGCTCACACTTTATCTTAGATTCAATGGTTGCAAACATGGATGAGCGCTGAGTAGTTTTCCAAAATAATAAATGCATTGGTTTAGTCTTACCACCAATGTGTGCAAAGAGAGCGTGTCAGGCTTGTTAACAACCCCTACACTCAGTGTTGAAGTTTCTGTCACTGCGCCGAAATGCGATGTGAACATAACCTGCCAAATATCCTTACACTGTCTCGAGACGCAGCTGTCAGCAGAATGTTTTCTATGTCATCCCAAGATGTTTGACTAGTCAGCATCTGCACATTGGTCCAGAGTCATCTGCTTGCTACACACAGGGATTAAGGATGTAGCCTGTAGTAAAACTGTTTGCTCCTTTTTTTCTAGGTTGTTTGAGTATCATGGGCGCGTGCCTCCGCCCCTTCGAGCAGTGATACCGCTGAAGCGCCCCCGTGTCTCCGTACCGCTCACTCGTAGGGCAAAGGCCCTCTTTGCTCTCAAAGGAGGATCGAGATCAACCTCAAGCGGGACCTCTTCTTCGGGATCCAAATGTGAGTACATTTCTTCCATTTGACTGACTATCTCTGGAAAATAAAAGTAGTGATAAACTTAATTGGCATCAGGGGAGAACCCTGGGCCAATCCGAATGTGCAGGGCGCTGGTGTGAAGGTCCAGTGACAGTCTTCTTTCTCCGACATTCTCTGCCCCTCCCTCAGCTATGCCATTTTCTTTCCCTGTGCACCTGGGCCACCGTTCCTTCCTCACAACTCTTTGCCCACAGTCCACCCGGACCACCCATTCACTCTGCTTCCTCCTCCACCTTCCTGATTCCACGCCACCGCGACCCGTGCAAAACATAGAAAAGGGACAATGCCGGCCTACGTTGCCAGTGACCATTTTCAGTTGGCATATTTTTTTTTGTTATGGGAATCGGGAACCCGCCAGTTGCGTTGTGCATTTTCCCTTAAAAAACCTATTGGCACCATGGGAGAATCTCTCCTCGAACGGTATACGTGGGCCTTGCTGCTCTCAGACCTACCTGACCGTTAAGCCCCTGTATGCCCCGAGTAGGGAGTTTATGCCACATTATGTGTAGATGGTCTGATAGCACAGCAAGTAGAGCGCTAGCTTGAGCCTGCAGAGCCTGGTGATGCAGTTTCGAATCCCGGCAGGGCCAATCTCTGCCTTTAATTTACACACAGTGGGTAATAATAAGCAGTGCTCAGATACCTGTGCTATATAAATGCTAAATTATTATGGAGTTTGATAGTAGTCTTTGACACCCCAGAAAACAGCGCTACATGCACGAATGTTGCAAACCTCGGTTTTCTTTCTAGTATACATTTCGATTGTTTCTATTTTTTTCTTACATATAGTGCCATTATAGCGTGAATGGCGGTGGTGCACTGTAAAGAATGTTGCCTTTAGATACACTCTACAGCCATTGTGAACATGCTTTTAAGATATTCGCCAACACAAAAGAAGTAATTTAATTCTATTTAAGGGACAAAAAGGATTGTATAAAGTATTAAAGACTTTTATGAAGGGCTTGAATAGAGGAGCGATAGCAGCACATTGTGTTCCCGCTGGGAAAATGGTATCAAGGATTTTAGTTTCACAGATAACCTGTGAAAATAACACCTCCCGGCCAACGAGGCTTCCCATTATTTTGGCTGGATACGATAGAATAAAGTGTTTTCAATTCAGCCCATCAAAGGAAGGCAGATCTGTCTCTGCATATTATAGTGTGAAAAGCTTTTTTTCAGAACCGTGGCTTTCAACTTCCCGATTGCTGAGAAGGACTTTATTTCGTATCCCGGCTTTATTGGCTCCAATATAACCACAGCATTGTTCTTGGTTTTTAGCAGTTGCTGCTAAATTATCAGTGTCATATGTTGGCAAGCATATATACAACAGAATATTCATGGATCACACTTGCAGCGGGCCAGTCTCAGAGATAGCAGTGTCAGTTGTGGGCACTAATTTAGGTTTGTTTGTTTGTTTATTAATTTGTAAGGTGCACCGGACCCTTAGGTAACTGGGCACAACAGAGTACAGGTTACAAGGATACTTCAAGCTTAGTTACATAGTAAGGAGGTATACATACAAACATTAGATATACATTTAGACAAATCTGGTACAGAATGTACATATATAGATACATAGGGCTGGATACAAGCAGGTGAGGATAAACGGTAAGGTAGTGGGCAAACAGCCAGGAGGGGTTCAAAGTCTAACTAGTGCGTAGTACATCGGTAAGTCAAGGAGGTCATTGGACCGTAGCCATTTGAGAATGTTTCGACCTAAAGCTGTAATAGGATTGATTGATTCTGAGGTCGAATGGGAGTGCGTTCCAATACTGGGCCGCTTTGACTGGGAAGCTGCTTCCGCCTATTTTTTTTTAGCCTGAATCTAGGTATCTGTAGGCAGTGGGAGTTGGCAGCTCTGGGGGGGCGGGTCGATGTTCTTCTGATTAATCTCTCCGCAAGGTAGGGGGAGCTGCATTATTAAGGCACTTAAAAGTTAGCTAGGCTGTTTTAAGTGAAATCCTGTCGCTGATTTTTAGCCAGTGGTGTTCTCTTCTCAAATTAGATATGTGCTCTCTAGTGGGTAAATTCAGGGCCATTCTAAGGGCGTTATTTTGCAATATCTGAATTTTGTTGGTAATGTTTTTGTTAGCTCCCAGGTACAGGGCATTGCAGTAGTCTAGTGTATAGAGTATTAGAGCGTTGGCGAGGATAATACAACTGGCTTGTGTTAGGAAAGCTCGGCATGCCCTAATAGGTTTGCAGGTATAGGTGGCAGAGGATGCTAGAGAGTTTACCTGTTTCTTCAGTGTCAAGGAGGAGTCAAGGTAAAAGCCTAGCATTTTCACTTCTTTGGCTACTGTAATTATGTTACCATCAATGTTGAACGCAGAGTAGTTAGGGTTGAGTTTTTTTAGGTTGGCAATGGAGCCGAGGAGCAGGATCTCTGATTTGTCGTCATTCAGGCAGAGGCCATGGATTGCCATCCATGCATGAATGAGGAGGTATATTTCATTTACCAAGGCTGTATCAGAGACAAAGTTGCCCGAAAGGGGAATGAGGATCTGGGTGTCATCTGCATAATTAGTGTAGGTGACACCCAGTCTGTCCAATTTGTCAAATAAGGGCTTGGTAAATATGTTATACATAGTTGGCGACACACAAGAACCTTGGGGAACACTGCATGCAGTTTTGATAGGGTCCGCTGATGCCGATGTGGAGAAAATTCTCATTGTTCTATTGTCCAGAAATGACCGGACCCAGGCTATAGTTTCACTTGAGAAGTGGGCAGCCGATGCCAGGTGTTCACACAAGACTGCGTGATCTACCAGGTCAAAGGCCGCCGACAGGTCAAGGAGGAGCAGAATGGCAGTGTTTCTCTTGTCGTTGAGCTCATCAATTTGTGTCTTTAGATCAATTAGGGCCGTCTCTGTGCCATGTTGTGGTCGAAACCCAGATTGGCAGGAGCCTAGGAGCTGGTTAGTTTCAAGATAATGCTAGATTTGTAGGTAGGCTACTCTATCAATTATCTTGAGAAGGAAGGGTACCGTGGTAATAGGCCTGTAGTTAGTGGGGATAGCGGCGTCTAGAGTTTGTTTCTTAAAGAGAGGTCAAATCCATGACTCTTTTAAGTTACTTGGGACGGTGTTGGTAGAAAAGGATGCATTGATTAGTTTAGTGATAAAGGGGGCTAGGTCCCTTGCAGCATCCTTGATAAGTTGGGCAGGGCAATTATCACTCTTGCAGTTGGAGGGCTTCAGGGATGCGATACTTTTTTCAGTTTCCTAGATGGATACTTTGGTGAATTTGAATTGGGCTAGGCCTGGCATATCTTTAGTAGGGCTAGTGGGAAGTGTCTCGCTAGGGGACAAGGAGGCTTTTGTATTGGCAATTTTAATTTGAAGTGTTGTTATTTTATTAGCTAGGGCATTCTGGATGCTGGTGCACCATTGTTTGTCTTTAGGTATGTTTTCAGGGGGAGGTATAGGGATTCCAATGCCCTAAGGTCTAAGGTGGTTTTATTCAAAAGATGAGACTAGTCTTAAGGGTGTCCGGCAATGACCCTTCAGTAAGGGAGGCATTATTGAGCACACCAGTTGTTTAATGATATATGCTGGGATGATATCATCAGAGTAGGGGGTAGGTTTGAGGGAGGCGGGCATGTTTTTGAGATCCAGTGTTGAGAGAATAGAGAATTTGGTCCAGGGGGGCAGTCTGCATGCTGGGATGCAGGAGGGGGCCAATGCTGGGAGAGGTTGATTCAGTTATCTGTCTGATTTTGTCTATTTCTTTCAATGAAAAAAGTTGATTCTGTCAAATGTTTCCTGAGTTGCTGGCACATTGGGGTCAGGTGAGAGTTTGGTACAATGCTTTGACACTTCAAAGAGAACTTTGCTCCTGTTAGAAGGTGCTGTGATAGTGGAGTAGTAAGCAGCTTTGGCTTGCTGATCAGAATCCTATGGTTGGCAAATAAACATTTGATGTTTGTTAGATCTCCAGGGTTATGGTTTCTGCACCCCCGTTTCTCTGTGCTATGGCTGAGCATTTGTTGGATTCAAGCTCAGGGTTATACCAAGGGGCAGATGGTTTGGTCTTAGCAAAGCTGGTTTGTAGGGGGGGTGGAATAAGAACTCACCAGTGTCATAGCAGAGTTGTTGAATCATTCTAGGAGGACTGAGGCATTCGCTTCGGTCGGAAAGTCTGCATAGTTTGCTTCTAGCTCATTGACCAGGAAGGGTTTGAATGAGCAGTGCTGTCTGAGGGTGCGTTTAACCTGACCTACATGGGCCACGGTTGCGTGGGTCATTGGCAATGGGATGGTGGCTTGGTCAGGCCAGTTGAGTGGGAAAGGGTCTGCACAAGAAACGAGAGAGGATGATGTCAGGACTAGGTGCTGCCTTGCGTCAGGGAGAGCACAATTTACTTAAGGCCCATGGATCTGTTAATTGCAAAAAATGTGTGATTCGAGTGTGGTTGTCTGTGTGAGGATCGGGGATGTTAAAAAGTCAGAGAAAGACATTATTAGCATGTGCTAATTTGGCAGAATACAGTAAATTGGAGATATCGTCAATGGGAGAGTCCTAGAAGGTGGTCTATAGATGAGGTAGAAGGTGAAAGGGGGGATGGGTTGGAAAAACGATAACTCATAGACTGAAGGAAGATTCACATCTGTTAAGTGCAAGGGATAGGGATAAGGGGAAGAGCATGTTCAGGCATGGCAGGATACTTGTCAGCATGTGCAGGTGGAAAAGGGATTTTCTTGTCAGCTTCTTATAGGGTGAAAGAGAGCATTCCATTGAATATAAAGACAACATATTCTGCTGAATGCATAGGGGCTGGAGGAGGACCCATTTTGAAGGGGCAGAAGAACAGAGTTGATGGGGGATTGAGCAGATCTCAGTCTTGGAGACCTTCAGACATAGTTGTTGTCAATCATTTAGTCCTTCATGTGGGACAAACATGAGGAGATGTGGTTTTGGGCTGCAGAGATCTTTCTAGTCTGAATGAGATCTGTTTGTCATTGGCATATTTCTGGAAAAAAAGAGTGAGGTGATAAAGTCAGCTAAATACTTCAAATAGGCACAGAACAGCCAAGGAGCTATGTATGACCCACACATCACTTCACAATTTCTGACACAGTACTTTAGGGAAAAGGATACTATTTTCTACGGAATTCTCTGATAAATAAAAAGGAGATTGTTTCATGGAGCTGCTCCTCAATCCCAAAGGAAGCTTCCTGTCTGAGTAGTGTAGAGTATTTCATCATATGAAAAGCTACTAACAGATCTGGCAGGATAGGAATTGCTGAATTGGTGTTGGTCAGGGAATGTAGGAGCGTATCCTTCGTTAAGAAGAGCAGTGTTTCTATATCGCAAGAGGGTGTGAACTCTGAATGGTGATCATGGAGAAGGTTCAAGGACTTACTATGTTCTAGTGGTTCTACGCTGTTTAATCAAGTGAATTGCTTTGTGGTAATTTACTTCAATGTATTTACGTCAACATTTGTACAGGCTATTCTTTTATAATGGGGTCTCCACCATATGTTCTAGCCACCCACCCCCTTACCCTTCCCAACTTTATATCCCTTATTCTCAAATACATACACATAAATTACTTCTCTGTGAAGTAAAGGCCTTGAAGTGGATTACCACGAAATAATTCACTTAGATGAAACAACTGCACACGGTTCTAACAGTTGTCCTAAAGCCATTTCTCCAGAATCGTGCCAATACATGAAGTGATAGTAAAAGGGCATTTATTTGCTAAGACTTGGTGGCCATCAATAGAATTTCTCAGGAGTGGGGAGATGCCGTTTTAGTGGGAGAGGAAAACAGCTGTGTTCAACTGAACCTTTCGCAAAAACATGGAATTATTTTCATTTATTGTGCTTGTTGGTCAGGGGGAGACAATCTCTGAGGAGCCATTTATGCTACAGATAATCTTGATGATATCCAGAGTGGTGATCAGGCTCTGAATGCTTTAGTTTCCAGGATATGGAGACTCTCGTCTGATTTCTAATGCTAGCGTGGATATTGTTTATGTTCCCCTATCACCAAGCTCTGTTGAAGTAGTTCTGGCTGTGGCATTTTCAGGATAGTTTTTGTAGTTCTTTGCATATTCAGAAAACTTCAGCCACAGAACTTAAGGAACACTGTCCGTCCTGACTTTTGTTGCTGATGCTTTCATAGGAGACCATTACAATTGCGCCCACTTCTGCAATTTTAGAACACACCTGATTTTCACCACATCAAGCACTGAAACCTGGCTTAACATGCTTCTAGATATCTACTCCAATATACACACATGCGGTCTGCCAGCAGTCCAATGGGGCTTGGATGAACGCATGCAACTCAATATTTCAGCATCATTTCTGTCCATTAACAATAGGGATAACCCTACTCATTCTCAGGTGCCTTCAAACTCCATAATGATAAATACTTCCCAACAACTTCAAGTTTTACTCTGCACGGATAAATTCACTTAAGGAGTTTGCCTTCGACAAATGTTATTGACCTCCCCAGCTATGGACCCACATTTGGCCTTGGGAAAGGCCCTTTGGGATTAAAACACATGTTGGCTGTTCATTCACGTCATACACTATGGCACCAATCAATAATCAATACATATTTGATTTTGTAGAAATGCACAGCGCATCAAATTTGTATCCCATAGTAGCTGGCTGGCTAAATATCCACAACATACGTTACATAGTAGCAGGATACCTTTATAGTCTCTTTGTTGTTATGTGCAATTGTGCTGAAGCAGCATTGTTTATGTATCTATTCTTCACCGCACAACATTGGTATTCGTGGTGATGAGGTGCTTATAGTCCATTGTAAAACTGCTGATCATCTCCTCATCACTATCAAGAGCTATCACAAATGGAACGCCAATGATCCAAAGCAACCACGATGGCTTCACAGCAGTCAACATTTGTTGCAGTTATTTAAAGGTTCTTGCTACCTCCCTCAACTTTCAACCCACAGTGTCTGTCACCCATGGCATGTCACTGGTACCAACCCTCAGCCACATTACCTCTAAATTCCTAATTGATCACCATCCTTTGGGTCCCTACTTGGCACTGCACACCATAATCATATCTAGAAGGGCTGATTCTCTCCCTTCTTAAATATCAACATGTTATCTTTCACTTGGCCAACTCAGAAGATTTCTTGCCAATTACCTTCACCTATTCCTATGATGCAGTTGTCCCCCTCTAGTCTCCTTAGTTCTCTAATAAACGACACCTTTCTCGGCTTAATGCAAGGCCCCTTACTAGCAAAGCTTGCACTTCCAGTCCACACTGAATCCTGGTTCATTGAGGCTTCCCCGCCACCTATCTCTTTTGCCTTCTTCCAGGCTCTAATAACTGTAAATAGAGGGAAAGAGGCAGAGGTGGCAGGGTTCCTTCCTATTCCTGGACACAATATCTAGAAAGGAGATTCGTGCCCACATCCTCTTCCCCCTCAAATGCATTCTGGTCACATGCATAAATATCACTGCCTCATCATTTATTGACACAATTAGCTACCACGCATAAAGCAGCAGAAAGCCTCCTTCCGGGCAGAACTCCTGGCCCTAGCACAGCACATTTGCTAGAAACAAGACCGCCCTGCTGCTATAGGTGTGCTCATAATATAATGCAGCTATTCATTCGCTATAATGTATCATTACATTGTATGTTGCACGGCTCAAAGTTCAAACGCGCACAGCGATACTGATCTCTGATATCATAATGCAGTGATTCATTCACTAATATGTATAATTACACGATGCAGCTAAAAGATGTCTAACAAAAAGGGAATCCACACTGAATAGAAACATTCACTCCAAGCTCCTTCTCTCACACACAAACAAACACACTCTCTATCTCTCTCACACACACACACACATACTAACTACAGGTTGGACGGCCAAAGGAACTCTAGGCATACTTTTACAATTTCTTAAACACTGATGCAATAACATCATCTTTGATGGTGCCTAACCCTAGGTCACTGTTGGACATTTAATGTTATTCCCTGCTAGGATAGTGTTGTTTTACTTACACTGTCACGTTTGTACTGCCATCTAGTGACCGGCATGTCCAACCATTCAAAGATGGCCGCTATGAAAACACTGCTTTTGTTGAGACGCAATGGCTCAATTAATGACCCATGGTGCATCACACATCATCTAGTCATAGATTGGGAGCCTTATTATAGTCTTTAACCACACTGTAATGCAGCATAAAAGTGGAAAAGCATCAATGTATCAAGCAGCAACGAAACAAAGACTCTCTTAAAAGCCCCATTTGACATTTACTTCCCCAATTAACACAGTTGCAACAGCTTCTACAAATGGCCTTCTCTATAACAGAAGACTTCTTCATGATGCAGACTTTCTGCATCATGGAGCAGTTGAATGACACAGTGGTCTCTAATAAGTATGTTTAAGACCTCTGGCAGAGAGATGAAGCACTCTCTAGCAGACCTAAACATCCATTATAAAGGGTTTAAATGGTTTCACCCGTCTATCAGGATTATACGCTTGTATAACTTACATAGAAAAGAACATTATCTTCTATTGACAGAAACCACTTTCTCTGCCCTCTTGGATGCCAAACCAAACGGCAAAGAGACTATTAACCCCTTTGCATTATATGTCTATGTAGAATAGCATTAACATTGTAATTCTCTCTAGGTAGAAAACCCACCACTGTGTGGGTTTCAAAACCTCACTTAAAAGATCAAAGAACCAAGTAATCTCAGCTGAGATTTCCCTAAATGTGTTCACACGCTATTGTGACTATTGATGGTACCAAGAGCATCAAATACTAAGGGCCTCATCATGAGTTGGGTGGAAGCCCTTAAATGCGATGGTAACGCTTTTACCGCTGCATTTAAGGGTCCGCAAATCACAAGTTTATAAGCTAGGGGTAAATGCCCCAATTTAACGGTCATTTTCAGGTGCAAGTAGCGCAGCGCTATTAGCGCGCACTAATTGCACCAAAAATGCCTCATTGAGTCCAATGGACCCAATGGGGAATGGGGAATACCCATTACCGCCCAACGCTTAATCCGGCGCTAGTAGCACCGGACTGGGTGGTGGTAATGCTATTATCGTGGGCAGTATCCCGGCGGTGATACAGCTGGGATAATGCCCAACTCGTGAGGAGACCCTAAGTCTTCCTTTGATACCGTGTCACATGCCCTACATGTGTGTTGTACTCTCAGTACAACTGAGAGTTATGTCTATAATGTTAGAGACCATTTGGCTCCAATCCACATTTGAAGAGTCTGTGAAGAAGCAGCCTTGTGTGGACTACTTTATACCCATGCCTTTTAATCCCATAAACATTTAAAAAGTAGCGCTGTTAACTCCTTGTTCCTCAATCCAAAAGGTCACACTTTTATTGAAAGAAGCCCCTTCATATTTCCCTTTGTCAGCCTGGGGGTGGCTGTCTATCCACAATCACAGGGTACTCATATGTTGACCATTTAAGTGAGGAGGGCAAGACAATCATTATTGTGCGTGTCGTGCCGCAATCCTGTGCAATTAATTCAAAGATAACAACTCAGTTCTTGCAATTGTTGAAACCCATAATTGTAATTGGTTATTTATAACACACTTAATACCCAGAGGTTTCTAAGCGCAGAACTGGGGAGAAAACCTGTGTTACTCTGTGTCGTCTTGATTGCAAGGCGAGCGCGTTGCCCCAGAGCTATCCTCCCGAGACATAGGGCCTCTGTCTTCAGAAAAATGTAGTAAGATGATTCACGCCTGAGTAAGTGCTTCTAGTAATTATAGCCGCATGAGAGGGGCTTCTCAAAATCCACTGTTTCTAAGCTGGTGAGACTGGTGATTGATATTCCTGTTACTTATGCGTGATTTATGTCTGTTTCATCCATGTCTGGATTTAGGGCTCGCTTTTCCAACAAAGAATTTCCCACATGGACACTGAATCATATATATCAAGCCTTTGCTAGCACGGATCGCAAAATCATATAATGCAATATGGTGTCTGCTCAATACATGTGTCCACCTTTCGTTCCGCTGTTGGAATCACTGCTATTTAGACAGGACTAGCTACCTACCTGCCTGCATCTTCACAACTATTTTACAGACGCTCTACTTTTAATGCCATGTTACATACTGTTTCTCACATTTATGGGCAAATATAGGTTTGAAAGAAAATAATATGTTGGATTCTCTGTCCTCTGGTAGCATTCACCACTGTGTCCTAATCACACTTTTCATGTTGCCACTTTGCTTAATAATTGGCACACTTCTACTATGTTTTATCTCATACTGTTTTACCAATAATTTAAGAACATTCAGGGCCTCATTACGAGTTTGGAGGCAGCCATGCCCTTATTGCAGCCATGCCCTTAATAAGGTCCGGGTTCGGGTTCCCTGAATGGGGAATTACTGGGCCATTCCGACCTAGGAGGGCCCGGTATTTCCCCATTCAGGGAACCCGAACCCGGACCATCCCCATTCCCATTCGAGCCCCCATAGGGCTCAATGGGAATGGGGATGATGCTAACAACGGGCCTGTTACCAACGGGCCCGTTGTTAGCATGCTGGTCCTCTTGCGGGACACGCAAAGGACGTCTGGTCTGACCAGACGTCCAGAGCGGGTCCTGAGAGGGAACCTCGTAATGAGGCGGTATGGGTTTAACGGCGCCGGCACCTTTACCGGCGCTGTTAAACCCATACCGCCAGGGTCATAATGAGGCCCACAGTGTTATTTTGTTTTGAGCACACTCACCAGCTGCTTTCAAAAGACATCCTATTTATTAGTCGCATTCTCTACAATTTGCACACACTTCTCCCTGTCTTTTGAGAAATGTGTGAACGGTGAAAATGCTTTTGCCTCAAAGTGCTTGGCTAGATTGGCTTCTGATGGCACCATTAATCAGCAGTGTACTATGCCGGTAGGTAGGTTTTGAGACGAGATGTGCCATAAATCTGCAAACGCTGATCGTAATAGTAACCCATGGCTAAGTATAATACTTGAATGATATGACTTGGCTGCAGTTGTGACAATATTTGAAAACTTAATAAAGAGATAAAAAAATATATAATACTTTATTGACAACTCCATACAGAATTATGTGTTTGAATGTAAAACCAGATCTACTTTTCTCTAGCATGTTTTCCTGAAGTTGTGTATAGCTCAGGCATCGTCTCCTAGGAGTATTCTGTAAGTAGCGACATCCATGCTTAGACATGACCAGAGTTTCATTCATCCGGTCCAGACCGTGCGCTTACCTGAGACACCATCCCCCGAACAAGCTCTTTATCTTTCTCGGGAGGATAGCTCAGGGGCAACGTGCTCGCCTTGGAAGGAAGACAACACAGAGCAACACAGGTCCGATCCCCGTGTCCGCACTTAGAAACCTCTGGGTAGTAAGCGCGTTATAAATAACTTATCATATCATATCTTTAGACGTCATCTCCTGGCTGGTCTAAAGCATCATCTGTTTCAAAGTCCTTATGCCCCATCTGCCAAACTTCTATAATGGCTCTAGCGTCATATCCAGGATGAGTTTAGTATCTTCAATCATCTCTGCCTAGACATTTATGGTGGCTGCAAATAGCATATCTTATTAGTTGCCTCGAGCATCGGCAGGATCTTGTTTCACTAAAGCAGAAAATCACTTTTGGAATAAGAAAAAACAACTTTTCATTTGAAAACAAATTGTCACTTGCCGTCGCCTTAACATTGTCACAAAATGAAATATTACTGACCAACCCTGATGTTTTTTTTAAATACGAACTTGTTTTTTCCAGGTGACGATGGTCCCTTAACTTTTCATCCAAACGACGTGATGCAAAAGTACTACAAGTATTAAACACATAAAAAACTATATTTCACTGTCTTTTTTCTTCAAATTACCTATAGAAAATTGCTCAACTAAAACAGCCTTTTTCGGAATTGTTAGCAGTTTTGAGGGGATTCTTTTGACATTTTGCTTTGTTAAAAGGAATCTAAAACTTCCATAACATGTACTGCACTTCCCAAAAACATCGAGCACTATCATTGGACGCTTTTCATAAAAATGTAAGTAGTCTTTTAAAGTCAAAATAAAATTGCTGGCCATTCATATTACTGCACCTTCTCACAGCTAGGTGTTCTTAGATACTGATTTAGTGCTACGGCGTGCCAGCTGCAAACACGGCTAGCCATCCATGCAAATAGCGAGCAGCCTTCTTGGATCGGCCGATGCCGAGTGCAACAGCAGCAGAAGATGGCTGCTCCCCGACTCCCTCCCAGGGTGAAACACCACTTCCCCCCTGTGCCACCTATTTGGGAACCACATCAAGTCACGTGACCCGTGGCGGAGCCAAACAGTGAGCAGCTATGTTGGGTGGGCCCACACTGAACGCAGCAGTTGATGCCCTATTTAGACTAACACACAGGTGTCTTAGTGAAGGGCGGAAAGTAAAGGGCTTTGACCAACCTTACGACCAGCCTATTTACCTCTTCTCCTCTACACATCAGCACCTGCAAGACTCTACATGCCAATCAGTATCAAAGGCAAGTATATATGACCCTTCTGCTCCCATCCCCCATAGCAAACTCCCTTTCCTCAAACCTTCCCACACCAACCCTCCACATCTATCCTCTCCTCCCTCGTTAATGTTAATCCCCAACTGCATACCAATATCCAACCACCTAAACATTCTCCCAAAAAGATATGCTAGATGAAAACCACGAAAACACCTCCCCCCAACTCAACCTAGACACCTTCCCCGCTGACAGCTACTTACTGCCGGCTAGAAGGGAACAAATAACTAACAACATGCTAGCCTCAAACCATTTCTAAATCTGGATAGAAACCATCACCTTGACCCTCACCACCCACACAATAACCTCAACCTCCAGCAGCCCACTATCACAACCCTCAGACCTCTAACCATTAACCACTACAAAACGGGGATCATTCTTATCCTTGTAAACAACACTCTCTAAGAAAAATCGTTACCTACTACCCACCCTGCTATGTCTCTTCCACAATATCCCTAAACACAACAGAACGTTGAAGTATGTCACCTGGTCGATATACGGTTTTCTGATGTGTTCCTTGTTTGTAAATCAATAACACGTTTTTTTTAAACAGCACATATTCCCAAACCTCCCAGCAACCCCCTTCCCACTCAATAATTCACACACAAAACTCTGATCATCACCTCCTCATCTACAAGTCGCATCAAAACTACAGACAAATCACACCACACAACTCTCGACAATGCAACAACCAACCTTCCCTTACAAACAACTCCACAACAAAGTTGCAGACCCATGAATGGTGGGTTAGCTCTTATACACTCCAACACCTACACCACCCACTCCATTGAAACTTCAAGCTACAACCCGATACAGATACTACTATTACCTATCTAATCATCTTCCACCCCCGAGGATTCAACCTCATTTTACCTCTGAATTGGACACTTTCATCACCAACGTGACAACCACCTCGAAAAACAAATCATCCGAGGTGACATCAAAATCCAACTGGACAACCCTAATGATACAATGTATGATACATTGATCAATAGCTTATCCATCCACTCTCTAACCACTACTGGCCCCACTCATCTAAAAGCCACTACTTAGATATTACCCTATCATGGAACCTCACGCTGACACCTACCACAATCACCCCCACTCTATTGGACAAACATTCCCTGTTCACTACTACTATTAAAAAGCAGCTACAACAAAATTCCCCAGCCACTCATCTCACCAGCAAAAATATCAATAAGGCACCTCTAAAAATGATCCCTGCCTCCTTTCTCCCAAAATTCAACACTAAAAAGACATTACACCCTTCCAATCTATCACCTGCAACACAATAATTCGACACAGAATCAACTCAGAAATCATCAGAGCTCTTGATACCATCAATAACACACAACAAAATACAAAACAAATGGCCTGACCTCAGCCTAAACAGGAGAGACCTCCATTAAGCAGAACCCAAATTGAGATCCTCAAAATCGGACAATGACAAACTAGCTTTAAAAATTCTATCTAAACAATACTGCCCAAAAATCTAAGACAAAAAAACACTCCATTTCCATACACCTAGGCACATCACAAAACCACAAACTCTTCAGAGTATACAGATAACTCTCAAATTCTGAAGCCATAAATAACCTACCTGCTCTCTCACAAACATGGAATGAAAACATATCCACTAACCATTCAAACAAAAACAAAAAATATCAAAACTCAGTACAAAGACTGTACCAACCCCCTCAGCGACAATGAACACATCATATTTCGTAAGCCCAACACCCCAGAACCTTTTAAACTGCTCCCCTGCTATAATAGCAACATACCTACCAAAACCAACACGCCCAACCACCCACGACCACCCCTTATACCAAACTCAACCTTACCACAGAACAAGAAATCCAAACCATCATTGCAAAGCAAACAGGAACACCTCCTAAACCCTCACCTTACGCTACCCCGCCACCGTCATCAAAGATAACAGATCAAGCCATCCACCACTAATAGCATAATTATGCAACACCACCTTTTACACCAGAATAATCCACAACATCTTAAATGATGCCACTCTGAATCCCCTCTTAAAAACCCAGCTAGATAGCTCACAATGTGAAGATTTCAGACCTATCCCCAACCTTCATTTTATCGCATACATTATGGAAAAAGCAACCTACATCCAACTAATCAAACACACCAAATCCCACAACCTACTTCATATCAACCAATCCAGGTGATGACCTGGGAGAAGTACTGAAACTGTTCTACTCTACCTTAGAGAACACATTGTTCTCTCCCTGGATGCAAAAATCTCCACATGTCTCATACCACAACATCCATATCACCCACCAACAAAAACACATAGGCCTCCAAGATGAAGCTTCCAAATGGATAACATCATTGATCAGTGACCGCATTCCCTCTTCAAAAATCAACACATTTCAAGTGACCCCATAACTCTTACAAATAGGAGTACCACATGGTTCAATTCTATCCCCCTAGCATTTCAATGCATACATCAGACCCAAGAAAACAACATCAACAATACATTACCAATTGTCTACTCGTTGTAGAAAAAAAATGGATGGCCAACAACATCTTCTGTCTCAACACAAGCAAAACTGAGACCCATTATAAAACCAAACTCCCATTCACAACCTACTATTTACCTGGCCAACACATCTAGGTCTGCCTTTAGAGCAAAAAGCGAAATAGCTAGGAATCATATTTGACACATAGTTTAAATTCACCCCTCAAAGCCATTCCATCTCAAAATAGGCCAACTCAGTTATACACATACTCCAAGAAATCCTCTGATCTCTAAAAATTGACCAGAAGATGGCCATTACTGGGGTTCTTCTACTTTCAAAACTAAATTACTAAATTATTGCAACACGATCTACACGGGCAACACCAAAGAGAAGGTCAATGCCCTCCAAAGCCTGCAACATGACGCCACCAGCCTCATAATGGGACTAAAACCACACAACCACAGATCACAAAGCCTACAAACTCTCCAATGGCTACCCATTAGCAACCAGATCCAAAATGGGACCCTCGCCTTCCCATCCCACACTCCCTACTCTATATCACTGAACCACACTGCTTCAACAACTTCATTCACAAATCCATCACCCTCAAACCCTTT
Source organism: Ambystoma mexicanum (assembly GCF_040938575.1). Taxonomy (NCBI): domain Eukaryota; kingdom Metazoa; phylum Chordata; class Amphibia; order Caudata; family Ambystomatidae; genus Ambystoma; species Ambystoma mexicanum. Next base: position 804,071,943 of record NC_090933.1, read on the forward strand.
TCGTTCCTCCTCCAAACTTAACCTAATTTCACAGAAAATGCCAGAGGAAGAAATCTCTCCTCCTGTGCTATCTGACATCAGAATCAAAAGCTTACACCTTCAAAACAACTCTTAAAACAATGGTAAATCTGTAAATGGCTGCAGAAATAACTAACTCACGTCTAAAGCTCTCAACAACACCCTCTCACCTTCTTCGCCACCCAAACCTTTTCTACACAACGCTCCCCTCTAACCCTCCCCTAGAGTCCTCTTACAACTCCGCCCACTCCCCCAGCACACATACACGCTCCTAACACTGCCCTCATGCATACGACTGCCCTCTAAGGCCCCCACTGCTCCCTCACTAGCACTTTACCCGCACCCCTCCTCATCTCCCGTGACACCTGCACCACTCTTATTTTACCACACCCACTCCCCCTCTGGCACTACCTTGCCCTCATCTCCACCCTTCAAGCACGTACACATCCTACTCTTACCTCCTCTCCTCTTCATCCCCTCTTTTTGTACTACCCCCATCCCCCAGCACCCTCCAATCATGGATTGTACATCTTGGTACCATGTCAATCTTACTGACTAGTCCCCTTCCAATAACGAAGCACCTGCTTACCCCCACCCTCTGCACCTGTACTATCTATACAATCCCGTCCGAACGTCATATACCTCTCTGTTAATGACACTTCTACCCTACTACTCCTGGATGCACCTGTCCTACATCCTTAATGTGCCATGCACTTATTTACTAACCTGACGTTCTCCCTCCATATACCTGGCTACGCCCAGACATTGTATCCAGCGCCTTGAAGCCACCTGGCAAGTTGGCAAAATATGCTAGGGAGATTTCCTCCAGACCATGGTGGCAGAAGTGCTCCACGGCCATACGATTCTGGCATCTCTTTGTCTGCTACCTCTGGGCTGTTTCCAACACAATAGGAGATTGGAGCACCTTTTACGGGCAATTCTTGGTCAACCGCCTGTCATTGAACCATAATGCTCACATTAACAGGTGAGTCATTTATAGAAAAGATAAATAGTTCAGTGTTTCAACCCATATCCATGTTGCCAACCAGGGCCTACGTGGCACCAATGGGGAACCAACATTCTTCCACACATACGCACATGCCCCTCAAAGAAACCTGCTTGAGACAATTGTGGTATGAAATAGGAATTTGTATTCCAATCATCAACTTTTTAATAACGCACAGTTTCCACTTTCTTTGTCTCCACTTGCTCTCCCAACTCACCAGTCCAGCTACATAACCTTCCAATCCACACCCAAGGCACATCTCTCCATCACATATCCCTATTTCCACCCCCAGACTCCACTGCTCCAACAGTTGACCCCTCTAGCCACTCTCTCATTATCGTCACTATCTCTAGTGCACCCCCATGCTCCCATCCCTTGTCATTATCTATCACCAAACGAAAATGCAGCCCTCTCTCCTTGACTTGCTCACCACACTGAACTAGCACTTACTGGTGCAAGACTAATCACCCACTCTCCTCACTACCTGCGAGGACCCTCTATTGGCCGTGATCACTGCTCTAGGCACAGCCAAATCCAACTAACCTCATTTCCTCTCTCCACTTGCATTCTCACAAATGAGCCATGATCTCCATGTCATGCTGTCGCCCCTTAAGAGCTGCTTCATTTACTAATCTGTTTCTGGCAATGACTTTGCCACCTACTTCTCCTCCATTATAACCTTACATGAGACACTTCTTGGTCTTGCCGCATATAACTCAATGACTGCATCACGCTGTTGTCTCCCTCTTGAACTTTGCTCCTCGTCTCTTAACAACTTGTCATCCCTCCCTTGTTCGACTTCCCACTTTCCCTCTTTTCGCCACTTGACCCACTCCACTAGAATAACCTCTCCCATTCCATCAAAGCCATCTCTTCAGTGGAACTCTTCGAATGCGACTCAAAGCCCACCAGCTCGTAAAGGAAGGAGCCCCCAACACCTCCCCACCCTGCCCTCCATGCTAACCTCCTAATCCATCTCTTCTGCATTCTGACCTCACATTCTGTTGCTGATATATGTTTGCACGCTTACACCTTCATACCTGGTATATGGGCCTCCACACCTTGGTACATACAAGGACTCGCTGACAGAAAACCTACTCTCTGCAAAGAAGAAAAATATAGGGGGAGACCCATTATCCATCAGACCTCATCCATTGGAAATCCCTGTGTTTCACTCTCAGGACTCAGATTGCTACTGCCAAAGCAAATCACTAAACTGCAACCATAGCAGAAGCCACCAAAATGTGAAGGGCCCTCTTGAATGCTACCAAGGACTGCATCACTTCCCTTAGACAAATGAAATACAATCAACTAGTTCTTCATCGACAAATATATCCAGATTCAATGCCATATTGGTGCCACCCACCCTACCATAGATGTCACCACCATGTGATTGCATCATATCATCATAATTTCCGAGTCATAGCACTGGTAAAACGTATAAACACCCTCACAGCCCTCAAGGCTACAGCCTACAAGACAATGCCATCACAGCCTCTATGTTGAAAAACATTACAGGAAACTCACTAATACATCACTTCCACATGATCAATGCCGCACTCACTCAAGGCATCCTCACTGGTGCACCCAAAAACCATAGGCCCCCTGCTGAAGAAGCCTTCACTCGCCCCTGATCACCTAGCAAACTATCACCTCATCACACACCTCTGCATCACTGGAAAGACCACCACCCTGCAACAGTATGAAAAGATTGTGAAACACAATCTCCTTCAAAATTACCAATGCAGTTTCTTAGCCAGATGCAGCACTGATATTGTCACCATAACTGTGATCCACAAGGCACTACACATGGTCAAAGGGTACCCCGTCTTCTGGTCATGCTAGACCTCTCTGCTGCACTGGATGATTAATGCACTGTTATACACCCTCTCCTCCCACATAGCATTTAGTGCCTCAGTTATTTTCTTGTTTCACTTCTACCTCATCCAGACAGGCCATGCAGATCACCACAATCCTTTAGGCAATTCCACAGAGATCCATCCCCTCCCCCATCAGCAGTCTCTATGTGGAGCCACTGCGGACACTCCATGTCAACTTCAACATAAACATTCACCAGTCTCCACCATACTTTTTGAAGATCAACTGGCTCTGTGACATTCACCAGCAGAAACATTGCCTTTTCCTAATGCAAGTGAACCCATCAGTGACACAATTGTCCAAGCTCAATTACCGTTATCACCACTTGGTCCCGAGGATTTACCGCAGGTTCCTGGTGGTGGTAGGGTGATGTAAAGTGAATGTTTTGCAAATTAGAAAACATAGTGTATCAAATATGTACAGCCCTGAAGATGGTTTATGACCGAAATGCATTGGCACATGTACATCTAAAAGCCTAGCATTATTTTTGTTTGGCCTCATGATACAGAAGTACTATCTGAGGTACAAATATAGGAATGTGAATAAAACAATTCCTATGATTAATTTAAACGTTTTTGCAAGTAAATTGTCTTTGAGTCATAAAAGTACCAGACCATATACTTGTGCAGCCCTGCCGGGGGCCAACTGAGAGCACCAGTCATAATAGGGTGGAGTCACCTTATTTATTCCTTTTGTGCAGGGTGATGTAATTCCTCATTTTTGGATTTCATAGGACTCCATGGGGATTTCAGTGGATTTACTGCCAGTGGAAACTCTGCCACAGGAATTTTGACGATTATTGGTGATTCTTTGGTGGTAAGGTGGCAGATTCACCTCTGGCTTTTAACTGGAGGTAGATCGTCCACCACACTGCTAAACTCTTAGTACAGCAGTGCTGTGATGCATCGGTAATGCAGTGGTAATGTAATTACTGCTGGATTGCCGCCGGCTTTACCTGCACTTCTGTACTTGTAATGAGACTGAAAGTCTTGTGGCTTCACCATTGGCAGGCAACAGAACTACAGATAAGCAACGTACCAGCCACTTGCACTAATTAAACATTGGCAGGTACTCACAAGAATAGGGAATGAGTTAGTGTGAGCAAAAAATAGGAAACAATGGACCTATAAGAGTCTGACCCCCTACTTCCACTCACACCGTTGTATGGATATGTTCAGATCAGTGTTAAAAGCAAAGCAATGCCACAATAAGAAACTGCAGTTATTGTTGCCTGATCTGGAAAGGTACTTTAAGGTAAACATGGATCATTTAATTTGCATTAACTACTAGAAGCACCAAAGTATTAATTACAAACATTTTGATATTTATGGGTTTTTACCCAGTGAAAAATGCACCCATTGGGAATGGTAGTTACTTTTTGACTTCCTAAAATTTATTTTAATCCCAAATGAAAAACATATGCTACAAAGTGGTCCCACTTCCATGTCTTATATGATGCCCAGATTGTAACTGTTCCTTAAAAACACACAATACAAGGGCTGAACAGACACCTGGAATCACCTCTTTTTTTTACCACAGAGAAAGCTCTTCCTCCACACCTCACACTTGTGTACCATCATCCAGGAATTGCTGCTTTCCCACCAGGATGGAGATGTCTGTGCCATAATCCGGGATTTACTCAAGCCATCCAACATGCAGCTGACTGCTCTATGGCAGAAAAGAAGAAGTATGACTCCCTTACCCCTAGACTCAAACACCTGTTCTGATTATCCCTCCAATCCTGCCTGCAGGACCTGCAAGACTGCCAGCATCCCCTGGAAGCACTGAGGACAAAGGCTCTTTTATACCTACCTGGGAAAAACGGTATGTCTGGAGATCAGCACAACACCAAAAGCAAAGATCTCTCAAGAATAGAATCCAAGAAATGCAGAAAAGGGAAAAGCGGAAACCAAGCAGTCTCCTGCCATGCCACCACACTCTGGAACCACAAGTTAGCCGCTATCCCAGCAGTAAATCCACCAGGATAATGCCCAACGCAAAAGCATTACCGCAACTCGGTCTGGCACTATTAGCGCCGGATCCTGAGTTGCAGCAAGGTTGTAAATCCCCATTTGAATCAGAGTCCATAGGACTCCATGTGGCATTATTGGCATATTTACTGTGGCGCAAATTGTGCCGCAATAAATGTGCCGAAAATGGGCAGAAAGTTGGCAGATTTACCTCCAACTCAAAGCTGGAGGTGAATCTCCCAACTTTCTGCCCAAACTCGGGATTTGGCAGAGTGGTAATGCGGCAGTAATAGTGTTACCGCTGCATTTTTACTGCTCTGCAAAAACCTGTGATGGGGCCCAATATCTTGAATCATACACGCTAGCTGTTTTAGTGTGCTGAGGCTAGGGTGTCAAACACTGTAATGGTTTTAAGCAATGTCTCCTTGACATGTTTTACGTTCATCCGGTCTCTCTGCAAAAATCTGATAATCCATCTCGTGCCTCTTACACACATGATCACAATTATGTTTAGGATTAGAAGGTAATAGGAACACAAGTAACTTCCTTTTTACGCTTTAGAAACGAATCTGTTAACTAAGGAAACGTGTGTTTCCAAGAATAAAACAATGATGTCAAAGAGAGCCTTTCAAAGCACGTCTCCCACGCCGTACTGTGTCTGGATTTTGTGTGTTTGTAGTTTTTATTAAAGGGAGAACATTTGAATTCTTGCTAGGTAACAGCTGGAAAGCAATCCCTCCAGAGATCCGCGTGCAATATCCGCGTCACTTCTTAGAAGCCTGACAAAGCCAGCGCATTCCATAAAGGAACTGGATCGCCACTGAGTTGGGCCTTACATAGCATTATTACAGAGCTTAGGATTTCGACCTGAGGAGGTGAATGGAAATATGATGACGCACTTGCATTGGAGAGTCCACCGTGCAAAGCAGGGAATTCCCGCTCGGCCTGGTGCCTGTTTGGATTGTGGAAAAAGGGCACAGTGTAGGGTCGCCTCGCAAGGTAAGAGAAACACGTACTCTACCCAAAATATATTTGAGATGTACCGGTAGCAGCGATTGTGGTCGTGCCACCCAAGGGGTGCAGAAGAGTCTGCCACACTCTTAGCAAATCAGGCTTGGTCTTGCTCAGGCGTGGACTGGCCTGAATCACCTTTGTGGGATGAGCACCTGAAGACCACGAAAATGGCAGCGGTGTGCGTTATAAGTCACAACATAACACAGCATAACATGATATGGGCCAGTTTGATGAGTTAATGCACGGTGCAGCTGGTTATTTGACCAAAGGGGTTGATCAAATGTGCAAAAGAAATGCACAATTTACCACTCATTTTACCAACAATACTCCCCAGGTGCTACTGAAATAGTGTGTTTAAAAAAAGTAATTAAAAGCATTTGGGTCCTCTTTTTATTGGTGCCCTGGCCTACTTTTTGTGCCGGTCTGAACCTGGTTTCTCAAATGCACAGCCAATCAGCGTAGCCAGGTCCATGAAGCCAGTATACATGGTAACCATGGGTGTCCCAACAAAGGCGGGCGCATGCAGGCATTTTACATAGCTTTTTGGTCCCTCAGAAAAAGCTGGGCGGCTGCAGTGCTGGAAATGGAAATAAATTATTCTGTGGTCCCGGCAAGGGGGAAATGGATGGGTGGCTAGGGTCAGCATCATTTCAGAACACATGGCTAACATAAAAAATGCCACAGTTCTATAGAGATGCCATGAAACATTGTAGTATTGCATTGTATAGTTTTGTAGTAGTTATTTATATAGCGCCTTTTCCCATTTGTATGGCCTCAACGCGCTTTGTGGTAGGAACGCCCTTGCGGACTGAAGTCGAGGTATGGGAAAGTTCGAAGAGGAGGCTTAGGGTGCGTGTGTGCATATGTCCAAGATTAGGACTTGGGGGGCTGGCAAAGCTCCAGTAAGCAACCCAAGAGCTCAGGCATGTGGATGGATGTTGAGGGAGGTCACGGCAGAGCGCTAGTGCAGGAGACTCGATATGTGACCAACTAGACCGACATTTGTCGTAGGTTGTCTCTGTCTTCTAATGGCAGAGATGTTGAGGCAAGTCTGGTGTTTCAGTGCAAAGTGGTTATGTGGCCAGGTAGACCAGATTTTACGTAGCTACATTTTAAAGTGAGTGGATGGATAGCCATGCCTGCAGCGGATATCCACTGAAGTGGTGCATGTTTACAAACCTTAAGCTCAGATTGATCTTAACTTTGGTGTCTCTGTATCATCTGGTCATCAGTGGGGAAGAAAAGGCCAGCTACCTTCGTAGACTTTTCTAGGCACTGTGGATAGGCTACCTTCAAGTCTAACAAGTGCAAATGACTGGCTGTCCTACAACCACTTCTAGATGGGGCAGACAGGCTACCCTAGAAACTAGGATGAAAGGAATTCTCTTAGCGCAATAGGCAGGTTACCTTTAGAGTCTAACTGCATATCTTCTGTAATGAATGCAATGGCATCATTACTCCCTTTCCGTCGGTGACCCCCCCCCATGTGGCCAGGGGAAGGCAACCACTGCATGATCCTGACCTTGGGGCCGCTATATGAGGGAAGATCTGCTCGGTGGGGGGACAACCTCTCAGAGGGAGTGGCGGTGTCCACGGATGAGACATGGTATCCCTTTTCCTCAAACAGGATGTCTCCCCCATACACAACATGTTCTCAAACAAATCTCCAGAACTATTCTCAAACTTTGACTTGCTCTCAGAACATGTTGAAACCATTCCTACAATGTTTCTGTACAAGTTGGTAAAAAGAAATTGCCATTCCCAGAAACCCCTTAACACCGCGACAAAGAAGAGGAATGGAGGAATGCAGATCAGAGGAAGCCCTGAGCACAGGTAACTCTCTAGTTGTTGTGAGTATACACCTGTGCCGGTGACGTTTAAAAGAAGATCACAAGAAGAAATTGCAGACTGCTGGTGGGAGCGGGCTGCAGCTCTTCGAGAGGCCAGAGAACCGAAAGAAGCATGTTGGAGCCAACCGGCTCATACAGTGAGCAGAGTAAGAAGACGCAGAAAAGCTTTCATGCCAGAAGTGAGACCAGTGCTTCTGTGCCTACACTAGTAGAAGAATGCAAAGAGAAGCTTACCGGGAAGTAACGAGGAGAGAAGCCCAGCCATTACCAAGAGATACAAGGCAACCGAAAGCCGAGCAGTACAAAGGAAAGTGAATCCAGCCGCTGTCATCGGCGAGCCACAGATAGAACAGGGAGACCCCACAAAGTGTTGGTGAGTCCATGCTGGGATGAAGGGAGCACAGGGGTGTATTGGCGAGCACGCCACATGTTAAACATGAAACAATGCAAGTAGGGGTAAAGAGAGAACATCTTTTCTTGATACTGAAAGTAAGGAGTTAAAAGCAATTTTGCTGATGATTGCCTCATCAGGGAATCTTTAACGGACAATGCACATCAACCCACAATGGTATGGTGGTGAATGATTGGACGTTTGAGCAAAACACTAATGAGGAAATAGACTATGAAATAAAGGAATTAGCCAAGAGAGCTAATGTGATAAACTATCGAAGGTGGAATTGCAAAAGCAGACAATTACAAGAAGACCTGCCAGGACAGTGTACCAGGCAGTTGCAAGTGTGTGAAACAAGAAGTGGTAGCTTGGCAGGTGAAGAACGATGATCTGGAGGGTTGCCCAGAGCAATTGAAGAGGTTAATATTAACTCTAAACCTGCCAGTCATCACCTTTTTTGTTTTGCTGCAGTCACCCAGAGTGGGACGGGTATGCCCAGACATGGGTCCCGTGCCTGCTGGGCCCTGAGACCCAAGATACTCCTCACTGATGAGACCCAGCAAGGCTAAAAGAAATTGGGGATGGTTGTGGTCTCGTGCCGAAGGGATGTGACCAGGCAGTTTGGGCTGCACTGCCCCTTTTGCGGTGGGACCAAACCTGATATTCATATGGTCTTTCTCCTTTTGTAATGGCTTGGCAGGTGAAAAACAATGGTCTGGAGGGTTGCCCAGAGCAATGGCAGAGGTTAAGATGAATTCTAAACCTTCCAGCCATCACCTCTTTTGTTTTGCAGGAAAGTATACCAGGAAATCCCAAGTGTGTGAAAGAAGAGAAACAGAGTATACCAGGTATCCTGACCATCTAAAGGCCAACGATATACATAGAAGTGTCTTTGATATTGAACAAAAGGAAAAGACAAGAGTTATTGTTGTCAAGATATTGTGAAGAAGAATCCAGTGGATGGGTGACACCCAATGGATCAAGGAACCATAGCCATAAGAGACTTTATTTTGGAGTTATTTATTTCTTTTTGAGCACTTCTGAAACGCAGAAGGCCAAAGACATTACCCTTTTCACCTTAAGATTTATTTCATTAGAATTTGATTGTCAGAATAGTGTTTTGGGCACAGGACAGTTTTGTTTTGCACACCCTGACACTGAGAGATCCGTAACTTTTGGTTTAGGTAGGGAAACACCACTAGCACAGGGACAATGAGGCATTTCCCAACCCATGTATTTTCTACAATAATAGTCTTTTGCCAAAACCATATCTAAAGTGTATTCGACTTTCATTCCTGACCCTTCACATTTCCAAGTTCTATAAACACTAACCAAAGAAGTCTACTAAGTGCAATATCAAGGATACCTGCATATAACCTCTGTTCTTTACAATAGCTAACCTAAGCAGATATAAGTGCAATGGAGGGTTAACAGTATATGGTTCTATGTCATTTCATCGCGGAATGTTTTTTTGCAGTGTTTTTTACCACAGATTTTTCAACAAAAAAACAAATCGAATTTTTACATGATCCCGAACACCCACACACCAAATATATATTATTCCAACCCCCACAAAAAAATGTCACAAGTTTTCTTTTTGTTAAAAAAAATTGCGGTAACAAACTGCAAAAAAACATCCTGCGATGAATCGACGTTATACCCCAGTATACATCTTCCAGCGTCTTCGGTGGGCTAAACATTATAAGGCTTAAATGTTCTAAGCGTAGCACCTGTATTAACCTACATGTGCTTTCTTGTAGTTGTAATGCCAGGTTACTGACTGCGGTGGGCACCTGCTCTAGTTTACCAGATGGTGTAAAGTCTGTAATCGAGGCATTGCATTTTGTATTTGGAAAATGTACAATATCTTGTGACCCACTTTTATTGTTTTTCACTGTCCGGTGAGCGGGATGCAGCCCATCAGCTCGCTTCGATTGAATGTTGAATCTGGCCATAATAATAATAATGGATAGTTCCATGTTTGCTTTGAACTATCTCTGACACCCTCATTTACCTATCTTCTCGCTACTTCTCAGCTGCTTCTGCCACCCTTTTGGCGCACCCAAAATTAAACTACACCACACTTAGCTGATCTCAGGATCCTCCGCCGTGTTCCTTGATCTCTGGCCTCCAGTGAAATTGAAAAAGGAATTGCTTTCGAGTGTCCTTCTCGTGTGTCAATGACGGCAATGTTTTCTTAGGAATCACTTTCCCAGGCACATTATTTGGGGGTCCCAACAACATGTTTTTTTTTTTTTTAATTGCAAGCTTCTGCGTTGTGGCAAGCGCCATGTGGCTCTTTGTTTCTGGAGTGGCTGGCTTTCTTGTTCAGGCCTCTTCAAAAAACAGGGGGTTGCACAAGTGTAACACTTTGAGCAGTGATCCTAAATAAGAAAGGAAAGCAATAACAAATAATTTGTCTTTTTGGAATTCTATAGAATAATTGCTAGACTCATTAAATGTTTATTTCAGGCACACTTTAGAGGGTGAGTCACTGATTTAGTCTATTCTTAAACACCTCAACTCAGCCTTTCATCCTTCTGAGGTTGATAAATGAGTACCAATTTCGGTTGGGTGATATTGTATGTAAATATGTGCTCTGTTAAGCACTTTGGATAAAGGCGCTATATTAAATAAAACATCATTATCATTAAACATATAAAGCGCTTAAGCGTAAGTATTATATAATAACACATCATTATCATTTGGCCTTGGAAGTCTGCTTTCATTCCCAGTAATTTGGTAATATGGGCCTATACGCACTGATACTAAAGAAACAAATGGTGATCCATTCTTGTATGAAATGTATATCACATGATAGTTATATCAAAAGCATAATTTTCGTAGTGTACTTAGGAACAATGCTATGTGATGCCATTTCCTCTTTTGTCAACTTTTATAAGTGTGAAAAGTCATGTCCCATCACTTCCCGTGATGTCACTTCAGGCTGAGGTCAAATGACATCACTTACTGTGATGTCATCATAGGTCAACGGTCATGTGATGTCACTTCCACTTCCCCAGTTATTTTGATGAAATATCGTCCCCGCACTTTCCTTTCATGAAAAGACACCCACAAGCATTGTTTCATTAATGAAAACCTTTTTTTCTTAAAAAAAAAACATATCAGCATACTCGAATGTGATGCCAGGATGCTAAAAGAGTTAATGGCCGACATGGATGGCCTTTATGATTAAATTACCTAATTTCGAGGATAATACACGTGTATAAAAAAATATATATTTGTGTTTTAGGGGAGCAGCAAAGAAATGGTGCACCCGCTGCAGCTGTGAAGCGTGTTGAAGATCGATGGCACCACTGGGTTTCCATGTTCGGTAAGATGGATTACAAATGCCACCATCTTATTTCTTGTAAATGGACACGTAGATGATGGAGTCCCCACTATATTCTAATGTCAAAAAGCATGTAGAGTACAGCGTACTCAATGTGTTGCAATGCAATTACCAGGTGGAGGGTAGTGCACTTAATCTGTTGCACTGCCAATAACCATGTACTCATTGTGCTTTAACGCCTATAAGCATCTAAGATATGGCGCAATTTAAACAAATATGTAGACTAAAGTGTGGTTAATGTGTTCGAACTCCAATACTCAAAGGCAATATGGAGCACTGCCTGTGTTATTAATCCAAAGAAGATAGAGTATTGAATACTCAGTGTATTCTGAATCCAACCAACTTGTAGAGTATGTTCTGACCCATATAAGCATAGCATACTCAAAGTAACCTAACTTGAATAAACCTCTAGTATGAGGTACTCATTGGTCCCGTTTCACAAAGATGTGCATTAGAGCAAATCAGGAGATGATTGTGTGCATTTCTCTTCTACACCTGCTACCGTATACCTGATCCACAAAGCATGACACTGGATAACGCCTGGACATTCCTAGAGCATCCCTGAGATGCTCGCATGCAGATGCAATTTGCAAAGACTTGCTTAAGGACGTCTGAGAGATGCACCAAACACCAGAATATGTTTTTCTACAATGGTAGGCACTGTGTATCCAGTGTAAAGTAGCAGGTGCTTAACTGTGATGCTCACGGGCATCTGCTGATTTGCAGTAGTGCACATCTTCGTGAGCCAGGCTCATTGTGTTTGCCTCCAATACACATGTACACTGTGAAATATTGTGGCTAACTCCGACTAGCATGTAGTCCCTGGAGCAATCGTGGTTTCACTTCAGTAAGAATGTAAACTAGAGAGCACACCCTGGGCCTCATCACGACTTCGGCGGTAACCCTTAAATCCGGCGCTAGTGCTATTACCGCCGGATTTAAGGGTCTGCCGAATCAGGGCTTCGGCGGATTTCGCCCCAGCTCTGAGCTGGGGGGAAATCCGCTGAAAATTCGTGCTATTACCGCTGGCGGGAAATCCGCCGGCGGTATTAGCGCGAAGATTCCCCATTGAGCCCAATGGTGAATGGGGCATTCCCGAATGGGCTCAGTGGGGAATGGGGACTTACATTACCGCCGAACTCGTGATCCGGCGCTATTAGCGCCGGGGAGTTCGGCGGTAGGGCTAATACCGGCCGCGCTAATAGCATTGCCGTTACTGCCCAAGTCGTGATGAGGCCCACTGTGTTGTGGCTCCAATGAGAGCACAGTCTGTGAAGCACTGTACTCTATTGTTGCTGGAGGTGCGCATTGATTTGCTATTTGCGTGATTGTCTATGTTGCACTGCAAACACACTAATATAGCCTTATAGACCGAGGGACAGGTTATTATTTCTTCACCAAAGGCCATAAGTTGGGGAAGGGTCATTATCCCAATCGATAATGACCCCTTCTGAGGTATATATGGCTAGTAGCACATTGTGGTACTAGCAAATCGCATTTTGGAGTTTTAGTGATGAAATAAAAAACGTTAGTTTACTAATGAGAAAGTAAATCGACTACCTCAGTAAATTAAATGTGGTTTAATTTTGTAGTATTTAAATAACCTGGATGTCTTCATAAGTTAAGCAGTTCAATTGCAACCCTAGTTAAACTGGAAAGGTTTTAACATGAGCATTCATTAGGGGTCCTGTAAAAGTAATCGGTTTCTCTATAAGAAAGTGGAAGCATGTTCCTATGTTTTAGCTTTCTCTTTGGTATGTTGAAATGAAAACAAGTTCAAAAGAGGATGTGTATTCTTGAAAGCATATTTCCTGGAAATTGCATTTATTTATTTTTTCCCTGTCAGAATGTTCAGAATGCGGTCAACTCCAGTAGCTATCTTGATTGGCTGTGAGGAGGCCAATAACTATCTCCATATGCTAATAAGGGATTCTATAGCTTGGCCCTGGAATTATGCTTTCGTGCTGCTGTTTATAGAGATGCCTTTCTACAATAAATCAGCCCACCAGTAGCACAGACAGTTCATATTTTATGCATCCATGCTTCATAAAATGTGCATGATACATGGAGGTTTTATTGCCAAAGGGATGGAAGCCATGCGCTCCAAAGAAGTCTGATATTAAGATATGTCTTACTTTAATATGCTCTGACACAAGGGTTCTGCCAGGCTGCTAATGCACTAGAGGTGATTAAGTGTGCAGTGCACGCTACATTAATAAATAAGCATTAACTTTAGCGAATATCGGACAGCAAACAGTCAGGTTTAACTTCAAGGAAGTCATATGTCACTCCCAAAAGAATGACCACTGGCCGCTAACAGTGGCTCCATTCATTTATATATTTTGTGACATTGTCCTCCTGCCGGGGCTGTATATTTAATAAGCATGTATGTTCTAAACGTAAGCCTAAGAGGCTTGGGACCTAATTCACAGAAGCGTTTTATAATGGCAAAACCCCATTGAAAAAAAACGCTCTGTGAATTAGGCCTTTGGTGTCCAAACTTCCTCCAGCACAATGCAGAGGCACCTACCCCATGCTAAGCAGAGTCAGGCACCATTGAAATAAGACTTTCCATGAGGCTTCTTCACAATTCACATCCAACTCTCCAAATGAGGTCTTGAAAGGTTGATAGCGTCTCCCCAGCCCTGTGCAATTGCGCGAGGTTACTCCTCTTAAGCATACATCGTGATGAGGATGGGCTACTCACAGGTCTAGCTCTGGCTCATCGCTTGAGTTGTCAATATTTGAGTGGTAAGAGAGATCTGGGAGCAGCCTGTAGTCCCAGGGTTGCATCCAAAGAGGGCTGACTCAGCCCTTCATCCTTAGAGTGGTGGTAACTTGAGTAGAATTAAAATGAGTAATCATAACGCCTGTTAGCACAGTTGTTAGCAGTGAGTGGAACAATGAAAGAAGCGCTGTATGAAAACTTAATATTAACATTATCACAGTCTTGCACACAGGGTCAGAATGAAGTTTGTGTGGGCAAAGGCTCGAATGGGCGCCTTGATGACATAGAGAGGACCACTACAGGCATGCTGGTAATGGTTAAAGCCAGTGGTTTAAAAACGTCCTACTTTAAAATACCACCTAATTGCAGGTGGGGATCACATGGGGGATATGTACGCCATGGGTTACATGGAAAATACAGCGTAGGATAAGTACATATCAATGTACGTCATATTAAAGCATGCATATTATGTTCTAAGTGTGTTGTAATTTCATTGGGGTTGATATCTGCCGTGTGCTACAGAAACCTCAGAGTAAACCTTTATTTAGGTCCCTGGGAGACTACCCACCCAATGTTTCCTGCAAGTCAATGTAAATAACAATTTGTAGACTGCCAACTTCTATTTCATGGCCTTGTACTAGCCCTTAGAGAAATAAGGCAATGCTCAAAGGACCTGTCTGACATGCAGGTGTGGGCTAGTTGTGTGAGTCAATGTTGGACAGTTTGCACACTCCATGGACATTGCTGCTGTTGTGTTGACCACTGATCAAATGTGTAGAATGCACCAATTGCCACACATGTTTCCAAAGTTGCATCCGCAAGATCTACTCAATACATGTGTTGAAAAAAGTAGCAAACTGTGATTCATGAGTATGGGCACTTGTATTTCGGTGCTTCATCATTCTTCCAGTCTGAACCAGGGCTATCTCCAATGATCCTTAAACTTATTCATCCGTCTAGCTTTCCCGAATCACCCTCATTCGAGAAGTTGGTAGTCCTGAGCATCTACGGTTAATATGCGATGGTGTCACTTGTGATTCCAATGGAACAGTTCTTTAATATCTTGAACATTCTGTTGCTGCATTGCCAGTGGGTGATGAGCTTCATCATGAAGCACATTTGATGACAGAGGAGATGGAAATCAAAGGAGAGTCATACCCTTGCTGTGACCATTGTGCTCTAGCACCTTGAAGCGTCTCTTGTGGTAGACGGAGTAACTAATAAGGATCTCAGACCAAATAACTGGACAGACTCAAGGAATATGGCAAAATATGACTTTATTCTCAGTTTATTGAAGTAGGGTCAACTGGCAAACATCAGATGGTTGCTTGCACGCTCACACACAAACTTGATTAGACAGGGGTCTTATACCCCAACATGCATCATCCATGACATTATCCCACATGGCAAACCATAAAACCTATTAACAGGAGGGTTTGGTTAGGGGAAGATATCTACTTATAGAATATATTTGGGTTGATAGTTCATTGGCTGTCAATTATCTGTAAGACAACCTTCAAAATACCTCTAAATATGTATAATACTGATTATAGTGAAGAAAATGACAGCGGATTACTGTATGCAACATTGTATAGCAGGTGGCTCTATAGACCCACTCATTGGTTGGAATTCTTACCCAACCTTGGACTTTCAGCTCAGCTAGCAGCATATAAGGAAACCGAAACCCGGGTGCTTACATCGCATAAGATTACTCCCTACTTTCCCAATTAGTCCATAATCTCTCATCAGACCGGCCATGAGTCAAAGATTCCCATCTGTAGTTGATACTCAGAACTACTCCTGGTTAAATACATGAAATCACCTATTCCACAACATGTGTCATGCAAAGTAAGTATTGAATCTCGCACAACTACAACACACAGACATTATCACAACGAGTAAATGATAGCCCTGCGGTACATTCTTTCAGCTATCTTCCTGCCGCAAAGTACTTTTTCACCACATTGTGCTACGTCGGGGACTGATTCAGATGGGCAAAGATTAATTGAGATTGAAGGTAGCCTGTCGGCAGGACATTCCTCCTCACCACTTTGAGTGCATGAAACAGTTTGACCGTTCAACCTGGGGAAGTAAATACAGCGATGGAAGGAATCCAGCTTGCTGACCGTCAGATAAATGAATATTAGTCCCGGAATTCCACCCTCCTGATTGGCCATTCTCAACATTAAAAACATGGGTTAATAAGGCATTAAAAGTGTTCGCTGGCACCTTACATTGAGCCGTCTTTTTCATACACACTGAGTGCAGCCGACAGTGTCAGCTGTCATATTCTGTGCTACCATGAATGTAAATCCTAAATGTGGGTCTGTTGTTATGACTAGCCTTCATACTGTCAAATGCAATTACCGCCAGTTCGGCCTGATTCGCAAAGCGTTTTAAAAAACGCTTGCAGAAACAAACACTTCCCCACTGATAGATCATATCACTAAACAGTACTTACCATTAAGTTGGACTCCTCAGTTGGTCCACAACTTACAGCAAGACTGAGAGGCTCTGCTCTGCTGCTTGCTGACCCGAAGCAGACACGCCCTGGTTAGGGGCTCTGCAAGTCAAGTGAGGAGGCGCACGTGCAACCGTCATCATCACCCCTCCCCCATGGGATTGTCATTGGCTGGCAAACAGCCAATGACAACAATTCCATTATTTCTGTTTCCACGGAAGAGCTGCAAAGTCTACGATGTTTGCGCGCACATTATACTGGCGGGGCCACAGCTGTAGCGCCCCGCCAGCCTCCTAAGTGCCCTGCATGATAATGACTTATGTAAACTGCACAGAGTCTACGAGCTGTGCAGTAATATGATGGAAAAGTGTGTAAAATGGGACGCGCCCCTGGGTGTCTCTGTGATTACACTGATCAGGCACAGCCGAGATGCCGCTTTATTTATGTAGTTGCCATAACGCTTTGCCGAAAAAATAAAAGCAATACAGAGAGGTAAAATGAAACACTTTTATTTTCTCTGTACTCCCTGGTGGTTGGAGGAATTGGGTGACACCCCAACGCACTGTATAAGCGGCCGCCACTGCCCACAATGTTCTCCTCCTAACCACTCTAGCATCCCCCGATGTTACACTCCACCTTCCTACATCCACATTTGTTGGTAGTTCTTCTACTGCTTCTCAGTTCCTCCACTCACTACTAGCACTACCTCCTACTGTACTAACAATTTCCACTACTACTGCCTCTAGAGAACCACTACCACCTCTTTCTACTACTCCTCTTCTACAGCTACTATCACTTCTCTACTACTATTGCTTTTCCTCTCCTCTCTATCTCTTACCATACTTTGTAGCCACTACTACCACTACTTCTTATTACTACGAGTACCTCTCCCTTCCACCACTACTCCCACTACTACTCCACTATGCCCACTACCACTTCATTACTCCCATTACTACTACCCCTTCTTCCAGTAACAACGACTATTTCCTCCTACTCCTACTATTGTGTGCCTACTACACTCAATCCTCACTCCCATGCACAAAGACTTCCCAGACCCCTCTCTCTCCAGTAACCTCCACACTCCTACCGCATTCTCCTTCTCTGGTCTCTCAGAAGTCCTGCTCCACCTTCTATCCTCACCTTACCCACACTAAACCCATCCCAATGTACCTCTTAAATATCCCACCCCATCCCAGGATTCTCCAGATTACCCTGACCAATCAACTTACCTTGTGCCAGGGGTGTCACAGGGGAAGGGCTCAGGGGAGCCCATAAGGACTTGTAAGCCCTGCCCCCATTCCCAAGTGGCTGTGTTACTAGAATGGCTGAAATGGAGGGCCATGGGGAACTGCAGTTTTCTTCCTTTAAAGCCTAACCGTAGGCCTGTCAGTGTTTAGTGGGGGTTTCTTTTACATAGCCTTCCTGGAGGCCTTGCAGTATCCCTGGTGGGTTGGTGGTGGTTCTTCCATAGGTGGGGGCTCCAGTAGACCAAGTCTACTGGAGCCACACTCTGCTTTACATTGCGGCTTTAGATAGCTTCCCCGTGGCAGTGTTTTGGATTCCAGCCCCGCTCCTCCCCTCTGTCCACTACCCGGCCCTTTCTATAACTGCCCCTGGCATCTCTCTTCCTGGGTCAAGCTATCTCCTCCAATGTAGGGCATCCGAAACCCACTTCAAACTCCCAGCAGTCCACCGCCAGCTGCAACGGGCATCTCTGGGTGGATCTGCATCTGCGGGTTTCAGCTCCCTGTTGCAGCTCCTGTGTTGCTCCTGCTGCTCTTTGCTGTGGTGCAGGTCCTACTACTCTGGGCTGCGGCCACAACCCCTAGTCTCCTACTGCCAGAGTAGCTGCACGCACCACAGAAGCCAGCAGTGTTTGGTGGGCTGGTGTTGTGCCGTGCACCTTTGTCTCGGCTTCAGCTGCCAGCTGCTGGTCTACCTTCCTGTGGTCTTCTTCTGCGACTGCACCACCTCCGCTTCAAGTAAGGAGGGGTCAGCATGGGTCTGTGCTCCATTATGGCAGTGGTCTGGATGTTTGCAGCCAGGTTCCCCCTCCCTTGCCAGGGGCCCTCTCACACAACATCAACTTTGCCAATTTGATCAACTTTAGAAGGATGAAAGGCTAAGTTCCTCCTACCCAAATTCAAACCTGGGACCTGCATAGACACATAGATTTCTGAAGTAGTTGAATTCATCTACTGAGATCTCTTACTGAAGAGTTTGATGTGCTGCCTTACTTGGAAAACATTCACAGGTGGGCAAGACTCAGTTTCCTCTTGCTAATCCTTTACCCAACCCATCTGTTTGCCCTAACCTATCTCTTGGTCCTGAATCCTTTTAAGTTATTTTGTGTATTGTTTTCCCCAAGGACCAGTCCTATCACCCAGAACGTCTCCTGAACTCCCCTGAAGAATTATGGCTCTTAAAGAACAATGAAACCCACACACCTACCCAAATCTCACTATTTGCCTTTGATTTTCAAGAGCCCTCAGATTAATTTTGAGAACGTTTTTCCAGGCTTTTTAGAAAGGTACAAAGGATAAATGGAAATTGATGTTTGCCTCACCCCAACAAATGTAAAGAAAAACATACAGGAATGAAAACCTAATGTTTTGGGATAAGAACAATGGATCAGGTTTGTGAAAAGTCCCTTGTCTTGAGAGGGCTGTGAGCTTTACCGAGTCAGTGGATGGTGCGGGGGTCAGTATGAGGAGGTACCCCTGATATTGCACACTAACCACCCACCAGCAGGCAGGGGACCATCACTTGTGTACTGCAATAGCCCCTGGCCCTTTAAGAGAAAGAACTGTATTCAGAAATCCTAAAGACCCCCCCCCCCAAACACCCTAATGGCTTTTTAATAGGACCAATGTCAAAATCAAGTGAATAATAAGACACACATGAAAACCCTGAGCCCAACCAAAGGGGAGGGGTAGAACAGACATAGAAGGGGTGTCCAGGAAGGGGGTATTTTGGATGTTTGCAATAGGAGGGCAGCAGAATTTGGAGCCAATTGGCATTGGCAGTGAAAGCTATAAGGAGGAAGGGAGTGGAGAATGTTTTAATGAAACCTTGCATGCACAGAGGTTCTGGATCCAGCTCTCAGTCGGGTACTGATTTATTCTTCTTAATAGCTAATGAGATAATCACCTACATACATTTGACAGTAGGCAGAATCCACTGCACTTAAATCCACTCTCTCAGAGTTCTATCTGGCATGCATGGAATTTGTACTCAGCTGACATGTCCAAGGGTCCATGCATGTTACCATTTCCAAGAGAGAGGCTAGTAAGGGGGAAGGTGCAGAAGGGCCAGCCTGGGATCCCACCCAAGGCCCAAACTATAAACAAAAAAATCTTTAAACTTGAACACCAGTGTGATCCTGTCTGTTGATCTATGTCCATGGCATGACATTTTTTATCTCTCTGTTGGCTTCAGAACATATGAAGATTGCCTGTGCTGAGAGCGGCAATGTGACCAGTCCCGTCTAAGTATTAAGTCAGGTTGGATTTGTCACACTCATAGCATCACCCTGACATGCTCCAAATGCCATAGTCTGTGCTTCCTACCAAGGGTATGTTAACAGGGCTTCCGTTTACACAGAAGCAGTTCCTGTACCTTAAGAGATATTGTAGACCCAGGAGATCTGCCAGCAAGCATATTTGCGCATCCAAAAGCTGCTTTTCTCTCTGTGACAGTGAGACTGAAAAGTAAGCCATGATGGCTCCCTAAACAAGGGTGCCAATTATTTTGCCTTGTAGGCTTTCTGCAGCCTTTGAATTTCTGACTGAGCATAGCCAACCTAAACTATGGCTTAGAGGCGTTTGAGTTGGATGCACATATAACACAGTTAAGAAAGATAAATTAATAAAACATATTGCATCTACATAACCATTCCTCAGGGAATGTACATATACATTCATACAACATTTATAAAACAATCATCTTCATAATTCTATTGATTTACAAATTAATGAGACCTAGGTCCGTCAACATTTTCAATACTTCAACCGAAAGAAAAGTTTCATGGTCTGAGGATAGTCTCTCCAAGAAGACTTCTGTGTTTAGCCACTCTACTTTATCACCAATACACCTCAGATACAGAGCTCTCTGGGCCTGAACTGCAGAGAATTCAATCATAATATGTTTTAAGATATATTTTAACGCTTCTCCACATATTATACATTTGTCCTCTGCGTTGTTTATTGCAGACTGCTAAGACCTCTCCTGTCAATATCAGATTAAATAGGAAATTCAAGAACTCTGCTCTCCAACCAGAGTTCGGGAAGCGCTTTAAATATGAAGGTAAATATCCTCCTGGTTTATCAATGGCAGGAACATTTTTTGCTATGGAGTATCTATGCATTTGATCTATGGTACTTGCCCAATCCGTTCTCATGATTGCCAGTTTTACCCTGATGGGCTTTATGACGAGCTCTCCCTCCAATCAATGGTAATTTTCCAAGATTCTGACTACAGTAGACTGAGACTAGTCCCATTTACAAATGAAGTCTAATGTCCTCATATAGGGAGTTCCTTTGGGATTGCAATATTAATCTATATAATGATACCAGTTTCCAATCCAAACTTGCCCAAAGCAAGTTTAAGCCTAGTTCAAATCTTAAACTCGCCATCAGCAGAGACTGTGGTACATTTAAAGTTTTTATGCAGAGCCTGCCTTCTATTCTGGTCCAGTCTATAGACCAGGCTTGTGGATCTACATCCATTCCATACACCAGTGATGGGATGATCTTACCCTTGTAAAAATTGTTCAATGGGATAATGGAAAATCTACAGTATTTGCCCAGAGGTTTTTTCATTTTGGAAGATAATTGATCCATTCTTTCCTCCATGGCTGATTCCACAAGGGTTATGTTATGGTAAGATCTAATTCTAAAACCGAAGTATATAACTACTATAATTGCAAATACAGTTTGACCATTTAGAGTCCACTTAAAGCCAATTGGTCTTTTTGTTGGTTTACTGAAGCAGATTATTTTCAATTTAGAAGGTTTGATGAGCAGGTCATTCATTACTGAATAAGCCCCCAACGCGTTCAACCATTGCTGGAGGCCTATCGTAATACTGTCCATTAAGACAATATCATCTACATAGGCGATCAAGCCAACTGTTTGCGTCTCTGTCTTTGGATTTCCAGGAGCACTGGGATTCAAAGCCTCACCTAGGTCTGCCAGGTAGAGGTTGGATAGGCAGGGGGCTAATGTGCACCCCTACCTAACGCCTCGTTCCATTGTAACTGGACTGGTTAGATGACCTTGACCATGCAACCTCACTTGTAGTTGTATATTTTCGTACAGGTAGACTATTATTGCCAGCAGGCTTAACAGCAGGCCCCATTGAATTAACTTCTGCCAAAGGTACTCTCTATTGATGGTATCAAATGCCTTTGATAAATGTACCGAGGCTCATTATAGAGGGGATCAACCTTAATTCAAGCATTCCCGCCATGATGTTTATTATGAGACAGTTCAAGAAAGTAGACAAACCATTTCTAAAGCCAATTTGTTGTTTGGGCAAGATTCCCTTGGTGCTGGCCCATAGCTCCAGTTCTCTCAAGAGAGCTCCCGCAAAAACCTTACTATCAGCGTCTAGAAGGGCTATCAGGCGATAGTTGACAGGATCAGCCCAATCACCCTTCTTGGAGATCAGAATTATAATAGTGATTTTCCATTTAAGTCGGCACTGTGTATTTCTGATCACTCCATTGAACAGTGCCAACAATATTTTAGCCCAGAAAGAAATATCAGATGTTAAGATAGCGTTGGTTAGGCCATTGAGACCAGCCACTCTGGAGGATGATGATTTTATTATCAATAGAACAATATCATCCCTGGTCAAGTGTAGCTCCCAAGGTACCTTGTCAAGTCCCCCCATTGTCTCTCTAGAAGGCTTCTTATATAGATCCCGGAAGTGACTTATCCATATGCTCTCAGTTACTGTGTTACTTTGAAGTTGGCATTGAATACCTTGCTCTTGGTCAAGAAATTCTGCAAGTTCTTTGTAGATTGAATTCCCATCATAAGTTCTCTGTCTCTTTGGGGTCAGGAAATATTGCTGTGCTCTTGGCCAGTTCTTGTAACCACTATTTAGTGTTTTTTTTTCCCCTATGAAAATCTACCTTAGAAAGAAATGTATTATTCAGGGCCCAGATGGTCTTTCTTAACTCCCTTTACACTTCAAAGTTTCTTGGTCAAGGGTATACTTATGATTTACACCAACTTTTGTTCCAGTATGGACTTGCTCCCATATAAACTCCACAAAGTACGTTGGACAACATACTCCACCCAGTTCAACTTCGGACATAATAGAAAGAAAAATTCTTGAAACCTTAACACCAGTGTGATCCCGGCTGTTAATCGATTTCCATTGCATGACATTTTTTTATAAAAATGCGCCTATCACTCTGTTGGCTTCAGAACATATGAAGATTGCTTGTGTTGAAAGCAGCAATTGGACCAGCCCCGTCTAAGTATTGCATCATGTTAGATATGTCACAATTATAGCCTCGCCAGGACTAATCCCCTACACCCGTGCATTGGTAAAGCTAGTTAAAAACCCAGGCAGAAAGCCACAGTATTTGGGGATACATTACCAGAGTGCGAAAATGTGTGGCACCATAGCAGGCTATGTGCAAGATGGCAACCAGTCCCTGTGGCATGCTCCAAATGCCGTAGCCCGTGCTTCCCACCAAGGTTATATCAACAGGGCTTCCATTAACATGGCAAGCAGTTCCGGTACCTTAAGAGATATTGTAGAACCAGAAAATATACCATCTAGCATATCTGCAGAGTCAAAAGCTGCATTTCCCTCCGTGACAATGAGACTGAAAAGTAAGCCATGATGGCTCCCTAAACAAGGGTAACCGTTATCTTGCCTTGTAGGCTCTCTGCAGCCTTTGAACGTCTGACTGAGCCTGATAAACCTAAGCTATGGCCTCTGTTTCATGCCGGCTGCTGGTGCTTCCTTCGGCTGCCCTCGTTTCCCTTAGCTGCCACACTCTGCGCGCCCTCTTGTCTCCTCCACTGCCTTCCTCACCTCTCTCATCTGCCTCCACCACCCCTTTCCAAAAATAAACGTGCCTGCCTTTGTCTGATACCCATCACCTTCACTGGCCAGAAGCTGCAAATGGAAACGTAAAGGGAGTTGGGACGTTCCCTTCTCTTGGTGGGCCCCTGTGTTTGAAGTATTATGTTGGTCATGAAAGCGACATGTGGTATCCAAGCTCATAGTTTCTCATGCCAGAAATTCAAATCCTCTAGCACTCGAGGCATTATGCTGGGGGACTAATGGCTATAATCTCTACTGCTGTGGGCCTTACCGGCTGGTAACAGTACACCGGCTTTTTTTAGCTCAGCCTGCGAGCCAGTATAGCCATACAGGATGTCATTAGCTACAAAGGTAGGTCAAACACAGAAACTTTCATCGTCCAACCAGCTCTGTCATGAACAATGGCAAACAAACTGTGTGCTTCTTATTCTGTACATATACCAAAGCTTTGTTTTTTTCTATTGTTAATAGGCATACCTTTGCTTCATTAATCTGCTTCTGCAGAGTGATTAGTACTAGACTTGCTGCATCATTTATAAGGCAGTCACCCTCAAGTCACCCAGCTACCTCGCAGAGAAACTCAGCATCTCCGGTGGACAGCGCACCGCCAGATGCCAGGACACATGCAGACTTGAAATACACCACTGGAAAAAGGAAAGGACTAGAAAACCAGCCTTCTCTGCCTACGCCCCAAGAATATGGAACCTCCTCCCTCTCAGCACCACACTCACCCCACGCTCCTCCAATTCAGAAAAGAACTCAAGCCCCACCTCTTCCAGGAGTCTCTCCTCCTCAACACCTAGGCCATCACGTTGCCCCTTTTGTGACCCCTGACTTGCTAGATGCCGCCCGCCCATCTGCTCCCCGCCACCCAGTACGGCTGTGTCCCTCTGTATCCTACCCCCGCTGTATATCTGTTCTGTTGTTACCTCTGAAAAGTGCTCCGTTATGTATCTGTACAGTTGCATACCGCTGTCAATCACTCTATTATGCATCAGTAACGTTATATACCTCTAAAGCACCCTGTTGCTTCTCAAAGCTGGGTCTCCACTCAATAAATACCATAATAATAATGATAATAATAATAATTGATTGAAATGGACTGTGACATCCATGTACATGAATGCTCTGGCATGCCATAAGCAGCTGTGCTTGGTGAAATACGTTGCAGCTTCTAGCGCTTGCAAAAGGTGCTACCCCTAGATGTTAAGTTGGAGTGGGGAAAAGACACAGCCCTGATTCAATAAGTAATGATCGTCATGCCAGAAAACGCCTGGTGAAACATTGAGTAGCCATGTGGCCACCCTTGGAAAACATGCTTGCCCTGTTAGGGGAATCTCGACAGTGATTCTGGCCTCGAAGCATCTGTGCTAATGATTCCCCCATTGTGTTGGAACTCACGTAATGCCACCTCGGTCCGACTAACCGCTGCCCATGAAGAAGTAACTCACCTTTCTAACAGGATTCTCACTGAAGTTAAGATCTTTCACTGCCAACTGAGAGGATCTCACACACTTTGGATCAAGATCAGATTGGAACTGGATCTCGAGAAGGCACCAGCATGGAAAAGAGGCCAGGTGTTCCCTCACTGCTCTTGGGCTCAGTATAGTCCCCGATTCCCTGCGAGAAAAGGAGCAATGCCTTACAATGGAAAGGGATATGTATGAAGAACTCTCTGAGAAGATGTGCCAAATCACCATTATGCATACACTCAAACTCTGAACTAAACACAACCACACCTCTACTGCACCACAAACCATATGCACTTCACACCACCCAACAAGTAACCATACCATACACAATATTAACTCAACACCACGTGACAGCTACCAACTGAAAACGCACCTACGCTCAGTGAACGGTTTCCCTGAAATGAAGCTGCCAACAGCGCATCAAAGCTCTCTTGCTCTTCTCCGTCTCAATCCCACTAACATACCCCCAACCCTCCTTCCATTACAGATCCGCCAGAGTGCCAAGAGACCACGCAAGTGGCAAGAGTGCGCAGTAAAAGACCCATTAACAATGTTGGAATCCTTTGGCCAATAAGAGTCACCATTTTTTGTTTTTTTCTGCATAAAAGCTGCCACAACACACACTCCCAGTGAGGCTTCTGAAAATATCATAATTTGTTCTTTTCTTTTTAAGCAATCACCAGTTTCCTTGACTATTTCGTTGTTTTGCTTTCCTGGTGTAACGGTGAAGTTGTGGTTGTTTTTTTTCCAGTTATTATTCACGGGGAAGGGGGTATGCGCATCCTTGCACCACTAGCAGGCAAAACAAGAATTTCAAGAACTAAAAATGAAAACTGTCCAGAACCAAGATGAAGGATGTGTCAAATATGTCAATACGGACTGCAGCTGCAACTCTGTCTATCTTTCAAGAGGTTGCTCTGATAGTTACTGGTCATCGGCCAGCTGTGAGCCTCTTGGTAGAAAGTCTAGGTTGTGTTATTGTACACTATTAACAGGTCCCAGTTACTCTTACGTTATGTACATGAGGCCACCCACATGCCATTCTCATGCTATGCAGGTCAGGCCCCCAACTGACAACCCTAAGGGCATTCACTCAAACCACAGACCAATTTTCACCTGTCAATCATGAGCAGGCATTCATGGACGCCCAGCAAGACCAGAGGCAGACTACAAACATAAAATACAACAAACTCCTCATTTACCTGCTGACAGCTCATGCTGTAGGTAGCCCTAAAAGATGGCTGCCAGGGTGCGCACGCAGCCTGTCCTGCAAAAGGAAATGTGGATGCAGTGAGCCAGGCAAGTGTTGGCTGAGCAGCACCTTCCATCTGTGGGAAACTGGAACAGTGTCCGAATGAAAGATCAGGCACATAATCCCAGGTGCAGTGAGTCTCAGTATCTCACACCTGGGCCGACGAGGAGTGTTATTCAGCAGTCTGTTTTGCAGCCTGCGCAGCCGTTTCAGAAGTGGACTGCTGAACGGGAATGTCTCTGCCATGCAGAGTGTGGGTTCCCTTCTCTGTGCGAGCGTCTCTCCTTCGAGACACTGCACATGCGTAGGTCTCTGAGAGATCCAGGGCTGCTACCTCCATAAACTGCAATGAAAAAGTGGGCCACAGTTACAAATGGCAATTCATTACTTTTGTGACAGAAGTATCTAAGGGGGAGTTTTTTGATGAAATGTGATGCAAATCGGGCATTTTAAAGAATATTTACTCGGCAACACTGGTCAAATTCACTAGCTGCATAGTGAAGTAACTCATCAAACTGGCCCACATTGGCCAAAAAAACTGGCCCATTTTAGCAAAAAAACTGGCCCAGTCCAGCATTTTGTCTTTTTGGTCTGGGCATTGCTCTTAAGGCCAGTCCGAGCCAAGGAGTCTCCACCCAACACAGCCGTGGGTCTGTGATAGGTGACTCCAAGTCCCGGTAATAGGCACATCTTTTACTAAAAAGGACCACCCATTTTTTGTATTAGAATGCATCAGGTGGGTGACCCCTTGGTTTCACAGTTTCAGGATTTTGAAATAGAAGTGCATAGACTTAAGAAGTGATTGTGAAATTATCGTTTCACAGGAATGTCCCTGTTTTGGGTATCCCATCGCCCTTTCACTCCCACAGCAGAAGGCAGGAGTACATAGCCAGAGTGTGAGCATGTCCTTTAAAGTGCTGGAACCACACTGCCAGAGTGGAAATGGGCTGCTCTTCTATTAGCGAGTGTTAAGCAGACAATGAAGGCACCCTTCCCCGTGGGCACCCACACATCTCTCTGCAAAGGCTGGGCGCCATGCCAGATACTAACATCCAACATAGGCTACCAAGGATCATTTTTAGATGACTCGGACTTTCCTTTGGCAGGGGGCTACTGCCTTTCACTCAGGAATGCAATCTGTGACCCATACAGCACTGCTGACCTCTCCCCCAAAGGACCATTCTTAGCTAAAATGTTTGTAGCCCTCTTGGTGAAGTACAATCTGCACCCCCTCCTGGAAGGTGATCTTCCGCCGGCACACATTCCTGCAATGGGGCATGTATGTTACATTATATGGTATTTGTATAGCGCCTGCTGACATGTGTTATGGCGTTGAAGCGCTGTGGGTTCAATCGCCCTTGGGCAAACCGTTGTCTGATATGCACTACTAGAAGATAAAATTCACTTTTTCATGAGCACAGGTCCACGCAAGTGTGGTAACTACCCTTGCAAAATGCATCTGCAGAGGGCCTACATTGGACACTCGTTATCATAGAAGCGATAGAAGGCTTCTCCTGTTATGCAGGGATGTCATTTGGGAGTCATCAGGGGTCGCACCTGCGACCCATGAGGTCTTACTTGCTACCCCTGTGCTGTCCCTTACTACCTCTAAAAGACAAATGATTTGTTATTCCTATTCTTTCTTATTTAGGGTCAAAGCCAAAAACAGGGGGTTCGACAAGTGTAACACTTTGAGCATTGACCCTAAATAAGAAAGAATAGGAATAACAAATCATTTGTCTTTTTAGAATTCTAAACAATAATTGCGAGACTCATTTAAGCTTTATTTCAGCCACACTTCAGGGGGTGAGTCACTGATTTAGTCTGTTCTTAAACACCTCAAATTCACAATGCAGACACACTTCCAAAAAGCATTTTGAGTAGAATAAGCATCCATTTCGGACTATGTATTTAGCTTTTCGCAAGTTGCAGTTATAACATGTTTTTTTTTTTTAACGCGTTGTCTCTGTTACGATCAAAACAAGACATTCCATCTTGGTGTCCTCGGTCACTTGACAAAATCCTTGTGCCTAATGATAATGATGTGTTATTTATATAGTGCCTTAATCCAAAGCGCTTTACAGAGCACATATTTACATACAATATCACCCAACCGAAATTGGTACTCATTTATCGACCTCGGAAGGATGAAAGGCTGAGTTGGCCTTGCCAGGAGTCGAACCTGCGACCTGCAGATCACACTCAGATCGCAGCAGCGAGCGCTCAACTCGGTGAGCTATCTTACCTAAATGCATCTGTACAGTGTAGACATGTTTGACCATAGCACATAAAACGGCCCTTGATTTCATTGTAACACAATTAATGCTTTGTTGTAATGTGTCCATCTTTCCTATCTCCCTGGCATGCTGTTCAGGATGTTTGTTTGCATGTATGAGGTAACGAGTGCCCAAAGTACGGGAAGCCGTGTAAGTGTGCTGCTTTCCCTGTGCTACTCTAAATTCTTTAATACACAGTTATGAACCCTCCCAATGGTATGTATTCTGCCAACCACTGAAGCCTGAAAAGTAGATCCACGCAGGCTTGACATATAACCAAGCACTCTGTACTAAGTATTTCTGTGTTGGGCCGCATTCTTGTAACCCTGAATCAGCCTACTTATGTCTCCTCACAGCGCCTTGATGCCTGTGGGCTGTAGTGTGCTCTATAAATACAAAAATAAAATAAAAATAAAATAAATGTGGCCAACTTTGCACCAAACCTGCAGGTGTACTGGTCTGCTGTTAAATCTCAGTTACCAGTTTAATGGTATTCACTACAGAGTGTAATTTGCTTTCTGACTTTGAGAACATTCATATATGTAATTGCTAATTTCACTATAACCAGTAACGTAGCTTAAGCTGGTAAAATAGCTTAGTGGGTTGAGCGCTCGCTGCTGCAATGTGTGTGATCTGCAGGTTGCAGGTGTGAATCCCAGCAAGGCCAACTTAGCTTTTCATCATTCTGAGGTTGATAAATGAGTACCAACACAGGTTGGGTGATATTGTATGTATATTTGTTCTATTTAAAGCGCTAAAGCGTAAGTGCTATATAAGAACATATCACTATCATTTGGCCTTGGGCGTCTGCTTGCATTCACAGTCATTTATACACACTCATATTAACGATGCATATGGTGATCCATTCTTGTATGAAATGTATATCACATTACAGTGATATCATAACCATGCTTTTAGATGTGTATTTAGGAACAATGCTATGTGATGCCGCTTCCTGTTTTATGAAGGGGTTAAAGGTCGTGTTCCATCACTTCTCGTGATGTCACTTCGGGGTGGGGTCAAATGGCATCACTTTTTGTGATGTCATCAGAGGTCAAGAGTCGTGTGATGTCACTTCCGCTACCCTTGGCATTTTGGTGAAATGACGTCCCTGCTGTTATGCCAATATTCTGCTCTGCTATGCCACTGTGCTCTAAAAAAAGAAGCTTGAACAAAGCTTTACGTTGCTAAATGTGGCAAGCGGCCATTTTGTAATACGGTCCTAGAATCCCCTAGTGTATATTCTGTACCGCTGTGTAGATATTGTGCACAACCACCCTTAATTATTTCTACTTCCATGACTTTTAAAGAAAATAGGCACAGAATTAGTGCGGCAAGAGGGGCCTGCCGGTACAGCTGCTAATGAATGCCTGGCGTCCCCGGACCCCCCTTAGTTTTGTCAGGGACCAATTTGCAAAGGCCACGAGATCCTGATTGCAAGCGCAGACTTCAAGGCCGCCGAGAGCATCATTCGGAACACTGTGCCCTGTGCCTGCTGGTTTTCTCTGCGATGGAAGCGCGAATATGAACGAGTCATAAGGTACGTAGCAGCTCTGGCCTTGTTCT